>NC_092713.1:280836539-281443206 GCF_047496885.1 Scyliorhinus torazame | reverse complement strand
CTATAGCAGCTTGGAATCGAGAAAGGAACTGTCAGCTGTTCTATTGGGTCCAGGGCTAATGTTGCCTGTGATTTATGGGGTTACAGTTCTGGTCACAAGTGATGAAAGGTAATGTGTTACATTTGTGTTAAGGCTCAGCTAATGTAGCCCCATTCCTTCTAAGCGTATCATTTTTATTATTTTTAAAACATATCATTTGACAATCCTAGAAACATATGAACAAGAGTAGGCTATTCAGCTCGGCGAGCCTGTTCCGTCCATTCAATTATATCATGGCTAATCTCTGTCTGAACTTCACTTATGCAAATTTATTCCATATGCATTAATGTCCTTGCCGAATAAAATCTTTTTTTGTTAAATTTAGGGTACCCAATTGCTTTTTTTATCCCCCCCCAATTAAGTGGTAATTTAGTGTGGCCAATTCACCCACGCTGCACATCTTTGGGTTGTGGGTTGCGACCCACGCAGACATAGGAGGAATGTGCAAACTCCACACGGACAGTGACCCGGGGCCGGGATCGAACCCGGGTCCTCGGCGCCGTGAGGCAGCAGTGCTAACCACCGGCCATCCCCTAATAAAATCTTGTTAACCTCGGTCTTTATTTAACCCTCAACATCCACCGCCTTCTGGGAAAGGAAATTCTTCTTTACCTGTTGTATGCAAAAAATGCCTCTTCGTTTGTTTCATTTCTAAATGGCCTAACTCTCATTTTATGATTATGTTCTCAAATTAGTTTGCTAATGCTGTTGGTTATTTCTTCAAGGTCAGCAGGTGACTTTAGTGACAGGCTTTTGGCATTTGTCATTCTACCACATGCTGCTAAGAAAATCGGAATATAGAAAGCTGTGATTTTCTTGGACACTTTGCCCTGTAGGTTATTGGCTTTTCTTCACTTCTAGTTATACTTCAGAATTTGGGGGGAAATGAGCAGTTGCTAACAGAAAATCAAATCAAGATTAATTTGATAATGAACGTTGGTAATTAATATGGGAGAACCTTGAGGAGAATTTTTTTTTGATGTCTATTAACTGCATCATTAAGTTGAAATCGAAGATCAGTCATGTCCGTATTACGTGGCAGAGCAAGCTCGATAGACTCCTCCTTTTTCCATGTTCCTAGGATTATCACGGTTTATTACAGAAGACCGTTTCTCTCCTAGTAATTACAATCTTTATTATTGTCACAAGTAGGCTTACATTAACACTGCAATGAAGTTACTGGGAAAATCTCCATGTCTCCACACTTTGGCGTTTTGGGTTTCTCCTTCACGCTATGCGCCAAATGCTAATCCCACTAACAAAATGCCACAGTCAACCTGCCCTTGGACATCTGGCAATGATGCCCTTGACTTGATTTCTAGGAGGCGCATGTGCATCCAGAGATGTCTAACCTGCTTTATTCACTGCTCCCTTTCCCCCACTTCATCGTTCAAAGTATTTGGCTTTCGTACCTTGACTTATGCAACCTTAAGATTTTAGAGTCTAAGGTAATTGTCAGCTTCAGTGCCTGTGTGGTAATCTAGCGGAATGACCCACCCGATTTTCAGCCCCTTGAAAGGAATAGAACAATCTGTTGGATTCCAGAAGAGGCACGAGTGATACATTCTGCCAGTTTCCCATCCGGACCCAGGTAATTTAGAAAAAGGCATCCTCTTAACCTGTTGCACCGTAGCACAACAGAGATGCAATATGCTGGGACACTCTCAGAACATCGTCCAAATGTGCTCTGTATTTTGATAAACCTGGATTTTTAAAGTGCTTTTAAGTTTCTGACAGAAAACCATTTTTCTTTTTTACTGTTACTAATTGAAAGAAGAATCACTACACAGGATGTTACGTGCATTTTAAATGAATCTAGATCCAAACAAATCAGTTTTACTTAATTATGAAAACATTGTGAAATTCTTGGGAGTGGGGGACTTTCTTCCTTAAAATTTCTGTACTCTGTGTCATTTCTGACCAGCAGTGCTCTATATTTAACCACATGGTGCTGCAGAAATTACAGCCTGGGGTGACTGAGGTGACGCATTGGTTAGCACTGCTGCCTCACAGCGCAGGGACCTGCGTTCAATTCAGGCCTTGGGTGACTGTATGGAGTTTACACGTTCTCCCCGTGTCTGCGTGGTTTTCCTCCAGGTGCTCCGGTTTCCTCCCACCGTCTGTAGATGTGCAGACTAAGTGGATTGGTCATGGTAAATTGCCCCTTAGTATCCAACGGTTCGGTGGGGTTGCGGGGATAGGGAGGGGGGAGAGCGGGCCTAGGTAGGGTGCTCTTTGAGAGGGTTGGTGCAGACTTGATGGGCCTAATGGCCTCCTCCTGCACTGTAGGGATGCTATGATTCTTCTTTCTTCAAGCAATTTGGCTGGGCATTGTGTATAAAATTATTTTAATAACATTGTAACACCATATATTGGAACTCCAGCATGCTTTCTGTCATCTGCTATGCTGTCTGCAGAATATTTTGACTTTAGCTTTGTTCTTCCCTTTTTAACGAAGCTAACTCTCTCAATTCACTTTTGTCAGAATTGCTTGCTTCACTGTGGCGGCCTTCAGCAAACCAATGCCTTCGCCACCAAAATGGTGGTGTGAACAGCCAATCGGCAAGCATGAAAGACATTCCACCCCCACCCCCCCCCTTCCCCCCCCACCCTTCCTGCCCCTGCATACACCATTCATCTGAGAAACTAACAGGCAGCCTGTTTAGAGGTCACTATTAATTCCTCTTGGAGATGTGAATGCAGAGCCTCTTGGCACAGGTCACAAAAAAAATCTGTTAAAATTAATTATTGATTTGTATGTTGGGGGCATTCGTCCTTTGAGAATTCTATCTCCCTTTTGCACAGAGACTGTAAAAACTGACACATTTACTAAAGGATGATCTTAATGTTGCAAAATTATATCCATTTTTAAAGTTGCCGTAGCACAATTAATCACTCACGAGACGAGATGAGAAGGAGTCGAACGATGGCTTTATTACGCAGACTTGTTCCCTAGCAGCACAGTTACAGAATGCGGCTGCTGGGAGAACCCGGGCTCTTATACTCCGCCTTACTGGGTGGAGCCAGTAGGCAGCTGATCCAATCGGGACCCAGCATCTACCCATCAATAGCCTCTCAGCATCACGGGGTACCTTAATACCCCTAATACATACCACCACATTCACCCCTTGTTAAAAAAGAACCCAGCAGGGTAGTGGGCCGTATGGTGGTAGGGGTTTACAGAGTCGGTACCTAGGATGCCGCTAACACGGCGGCTATGCTCCGATATCAACTACTAGTACTACTTACAATGCCGCTTTTACTGGGCAACCAAAAATACATTTTTTACAGAGGCATTTCTTGCTTTACTATACTGATTCGATGAGTCGAATGGGTGCCATGGTCATCCTCGCCGATCATCTTAGCCCCGGTGGTGATGCAGCCGCTGGTTCGGGCCCCGCCATCTCTGGGAGTGTTGCGATGCCTCTTCCCGCTCCAATACCCCTACTCGGGGCCAGGGGAAGTACCGATCCACCCGGGAAGGGGGCGGCTGTGGGGTGCGCCGGTGGGAGGGAGGGGGTGATTGGTGTTGGGGGGGGGGGGGGGTGTGGAGCTCCAGAGGGGGTGACTGGTGTTGGGGGGGGGGGGAGCTCCGGCGGGTGCCAGGTCCCGCAGGGAGACAGTGTCCTGTCGGCCGTCGGGGTACACCACGTAGGCGTATTGAGGGTTTGTGGTGAGGAGATGAACCCTCTCGACCAACGGGTCCGATTTGTGTGTCCCCACATGCTTTCGGAGCAGTCCCGGGGCTGCCAGCCAGGCCTGAAGTGACGTTCCAGAGGAGGACTTCCTAGGGAAGACAAGGAGGCGTTCGTGAGGTGTTTGATTCGTTGTTGTACATAGCAGCGACCGGATGGAGTGGAGGGCTTCCTGCAAGTGGGAAACTGGGAGACTTCTGGACCGTAGGGCCAGCAGGACGGTCTTCCAGACCGTACCGTTCTTCCTCTCTACCTGACCGTTCTCCCGGGTGTTGTAACTGGTCGTCCTGCTCGGGACGATGCCCTTGCTGAGCAGGAATTGACGCAGCTCGTCGCTCATGAAGGAGGACCCCCTATCGCTATGTATGTAGGCGGGGAAACCGAACAGTGTAAAGATGGTGCCGAGGGCTCTAATGACCGTGGCCGCAGTCATTTCGGGACAGGGGACGGCGAAAGGGAACCGGGAGTATTCGTCAATCACGTTCAGGAAGTACGTGTTGCGATCGGTGGAGGGGAGGGGGCCTTTGAAGTTCAGACTGAGGCGCTCAAAGGGGCGGAAAGCCTTTATCAGGTGCGCTTTATCTGGCCGGTAGAAATGCGGCTTGCACTCTGCGCAGATTTGGCAGTTCCTGTTGGCGGTCCGGACGTCCTCGATGGAGTAGGGCAGGTTGCGGGTCTTTACGAAGTGATAGAACCGAGTGACCCGCGGGTGGCAGAGGTCCTCGTGGAGGGTTCGGAGACGGTCCACTTGTGTGTTGGCACATGTGCCGCGGGATAGGGCATCGGACGGCTCGTTCAGCTTTCCGGGACGATACAAAATCTCGTAGTTGAAGGTGGAGAGCTCGATCCTCCACCTTAAGATCCTGTCGTTTTTGATTTTGCCCCGCTGTGCATTATCGAACATGAAGGCTACCGACCGTTGGTCCGTGAGGAGAGTGAATCTCCTGCCGGCCAGGTAATGCCTCCAATGCCGCACAGCTTCCACTATGGCCTGGGCCTCCTTTTCCACTGAGGAGTGGCGGATTTCTGAAGCGTGGAGGGTGCGTGAAAAAAAGGCCACGGGTCTGCCCGCTTGGTTGAGGGTGGCCGCCAGAGCTACGTCAGACGCGTCGCTCTCGACTTGGAAGGGGAGGGACTCTTCGATTGCATGCATCGTGGCCTTTGCGATATCTGCTTTGATGCGGCTGAAGGCCTGGCGGGCCTCTGTCGACGGGAAAAAACGTGGACTGGATTAGCGGATGGGCCTTGTCCGCGTAGTTGGGGACCCACTGGGCATAATAAGAGAAAAAGCCCAGGCAGCGTTTCAGGGCCTTGGAGCAGTGGGGGAGAGGGAACTCCATGAGGGGGCGCATGCATTCGGGGTCTGGGCCTATCACTCCATTTCGCACTACGTAGCCTAGGATGGCTAGACAGTCGGTGCTAAACACGCATTTCTCCCTGTTTTATGTGAGACTCCGGGCGTTCGCGGTCTGGAGGAATTTGCGGAGGCTGGCATCGTGGTCCTGCTGGTCGTGGCCGCAGATGGCGACGTTGTCAAGGTACGGGAATGTAGCTCGCAAACCGTACCGGTCAACCATTCGGTCCATCTCCCGTTGGAAGACCGAGACCCTGATAGTGACGCCGAATGGAACCCTTAAAAAATGATAGAGCCGCCTGTCTGCTTCGAAAGCAGTGTATTTGCAGTCACTCGGGCGGATGGGGAGCTGGTGATAGGCGGACTTAAGGTCCACCATGGAGAAGACCTTGTACTGTGCAATCCGATTGACCATGTCGGATATGCGGGGGAGAGGGTACGCATTCAGCTGTGTGTACCTATTGGTGGTTTGACTATAGTCTACGACCATCCTCTGCTTCTCCCCGGTCTTTACAACTACCACCTGAGCTCTCCAGGGAGTATTGCTGGCCTGGATTATGCCTTCCCTCAGCAGCCGCTGGACTTCTGACCGGATAAAAGAACGGTCCTGGGCGCTGTGCCGTCTGCTTCTAGTGGCGACTGGTTTGCAATCCGGGGTGAGGTCGATCAGGCAGGGCGTCTCGTACCCTTAATAAATACTGTCGTTGTTGCCGTTTGGAGCATTCGGGGCCGCGACTGGTCCAGGGTCACAGAAGCCAGTCGTAGTTGCTGCATCGGGACGTTTTCTTCAGGCCCCGTGGGGCCGTCCATCCCGGGGTCCTTAGCCGTCAGCCAAGATGGCGGCGTCCACGGGTCGTACACGGTCGGGGGTGGACAAGATGGCGCCGTCCATGGATCGCACGTTGCCTGCGGAGCCCAAAATGGCGGCGCCCATCCCTCCCGCATGGAGTCCGGGACCCAAGATGGCGGCCCCCGCTGGCCCCACATGGATCGCTGGGGGGGCGGGGGGGTTGAGTTTGGGTTTCTCCCCCGGAGATTGCGGCTACCCCCCGGGCCTATCACACTGCTAAAAAGTGCCCCTTTTTGCCGCATCCTTTACAGAGGGCCGAGCGGGCCGGGCAGCGCATTTGGGGGTGTTTCCCTTGCCCACAAAAGTAGCAGCGGGGCCCCCTCAGGTGATCTGCCGCTCTGGCAGCGCAGGCCTGCGCAAGGGGGGCGGGGGGTCCCAGGGGTTCGGTCACGGCGGCGGTCCACGGTGCCCAAGGGGCTGCCGCGCGGTCGGGGGCGTAGGCACGGGTGTTCTGCGATGCCACATCGAATGAGGCAGTGCGGGCCCGTGCCTCTTTGAAGCCTACTGCGTCTCTTTCCAGCAATCGCTGACGAATTTGGGATGAAAGCATACCTGCCACGAACGCATCTCGGACCAGGAGCTCTGTGTGTTCGTTAGCTGAAACTGATGGGCAATTGCAGTTTCTCCCCAGTATTAACAACGCACTGTAGAATTCGCCCAGCGATTTCCCCGCGCATTTGCAGTCTCGTCGCGAGCTGGTGGCGTGCGTAGACCTAATTGACGGGCCGAACGTAGATTCCTATCAGCATGGCGAGCGCCGCCTGGAAATCGTCTGCATCCTCTGAGAGTGTAGATTTCCGGGCTCACCCTGGCATGCAGGACCTGTATTTTCTGTTCGTCTGTAGGTATGCCGGAGGCCGTTCGGAGGTATCCATGAAAACACGCTAACCAATGTTTAAAAGTGGCCGCTGAGTTTGCCGCGTGGGGGCTGATTCGCAGACACTCCGGAATGATTCGGAGCTCCATGTCCTTTAAAGTTTTTGTAATAAATTGTAGCACAATCAATCACTCACGAGACGAGATGAGAAGGAGTCGAATGATGGCTTTATTACGCAGACTTGTTCCCCAGCAGCACAGTTACAGAATGCGGCTGCTGGGAGAACCCGGACTCTGATACTCTGCCTTACTGTGTGGAGCCGGTAGGCGGCTGATCCAATCGGGACCCGGCGTCTATCCACCAATAGCCTCTCGGCATCACAGGGTACCTTAATACCCCTAATACATACCACCACAGTTGCCAATTCATAATTAAGGCTCTGTAGCTACCTAACTCATTAGTTACTAGTGTGTGTTCTATTTGGGCCCATTAGCTGATTTGTTCGATACTGGAGGCCGATTGGGGCGAATGTTTATCTTTAAATTAGCTTGGGGGGAACATCACCTCACTGCTGTGAGTTTATAAAAATATAATGTCCTGCTCTGGTTATAGATGATTATTTTGTGAATCCCAGCAGACGCTTCTGTTTCGTGGTGGCATCAGATGATATGCAATGTCGACAAAGTAACTATTATATTAGTCGTGTAATAATTTTGCGCTTTGCATCACTTCTATGTATGCATTTGATTTTATCAATAATACAGTAAAACAAGCAGAATTTGCATGTGATCTTGGACTCTTTATGCAGAAAATACTGTCATGGACCCCTCCCATCAACTGTACTTTGACCCCCTTCTCTTACCTGGTATGAAGTGTGATCTAATTGTTTCACTATTTGTGCTTTTTGGGACTCCTTTTTTTAAAAAAAAAGAATTTGGATTTTAAGCACATTCTTTTGAAAGCCTTGTAAACTATACATTCATAGCATTTTACAGCACAGAGGAGGCCAATGGCCTTTGTGCCTGTGCTGGTTCACTGAAGGAACTATTTAGTCTTTTTTTCCCATACTTTTTAAAAAAAAAAGAACATTTTTCAAATGTTTTATCAACTTCCTGTCTAAAACTTCCCACCATTGCTACCAGTGGGACATTCCATGACCTAACAATCTCTTTTCCTTGCTCTTTTAGCTGTAAGCTTACATTTTTGTTAAACTGCCAAGAGAGCTGTAATTGTATGAGACGTTCTTTTCTTGCACTTACTTTTGAATCAAAAATTATAGACCATTAGGGGAGTGCAGACATCAAGAAAAATGGCCCCAAATCCCAACTCAATGATATATGCTCTGCAGCCTCGGGCTGAACGCTACAACGTTATGCCATTTGGTTGTATTTAAATTGATATAAATTCATGCAAATCAGGGCCACGCCCTTTCTGGGCATGAACCCGATTACATCACGGGCAGGGAAGATCTCAAGCAGATGTCTTGCCGGCACAAATATCATTGGCGCAATTCCAGTTTTGTCCCTCTCGTGAGATTTAGTGGCCGTGCTGGGATTTGCGCCCACAGCTAACTTGCCCGCAAAATCCCGCCCTTAGCTTTCTGATAGTTCTTTATTGGTCCTGACTTTAATCAACCAGATTTTACCCCTTATTTCACCAAAACAAGTTTTACCTTGTTAAAGTGCTGTCTGAAGTGTGACACTAGGGGCTGGTTTAGCACAGTGGGCTAAACAGCTGACTTTCAATGCAGAACAAGGCAGCAGCGCGGGTTCAATTCCCGAACCGGCCTCCCCGAACAGGCGCCGGAATGTGGCGACTAGGGGCTTTTCACAGTAACTTCATTGAAGCCTACTTGTGACAATAAGCGATTCTTATTATTATTCCTTAAAGATATGTTCTGGGTACATTTCAACATTTTATAAAATACAGTTTGCAATCAATGGTAAGAATTTATTAGTGATATAATGTGATACGATTTCCCCCAGAGACTGATTAAGTTTGGAAAATTTGAATTCCCTGTGACCAACTTAAAGGAATTGCACAGAATTTCAAGTTTTAATACTTTTACTGTAACAACCCAGCTAAAATCAGACTGGACATGCCTTAGTAGGCAAATAACCTCAACTACAGAAAATGGTAGCTCTTGAATCCAGTCTTAACAATATTGAGAACTCCACACTGCATTTACACTTCAGGTTTCGCAATGCCAAATTGCAGTCTTTACATGACCCAATCCAAGGTTACTCCCCACTTTCAATTGGCTAATCCCTCCCGGTTTTGCCAAGATGTAACATACAGCATTCATCAAATACCGTTTCCCTCCAGTCTTCCATGAATTCCCAAACAAACTTTCAGCAGTAAAATCGACTCCCAGTGATTTTTCTACCAGGCCTCACTGGGGCAAATCCACCAGTGTTCTTCCAGTGTAAATTGCTGCAGTTTCTTTCTGTTTAACCAGTTGTCAAACTTTCCTCCACATTCTCCCTGGTAGCTAACAAGAGTGCACAGCCTTTTCTCTCTGCAGACTGCAACAACTACTGTTACCTCGCTCTCTCTCTTCCTGTTCAAAGTCTCTGAAATCGAGGGCGGGATTCTCTCAGCCCGGGGCCTGGCCGGAGAATCCCCGCAACCAGCGCGAATCGTGCAACGCTGGCACGCGATTCTCCGCAGACGGCCGGCCCGCCGATTCTGGGCCCGGGATGGGCCAAGCGGCCGTCGTAAAAATGCCGAGTCCCACCGGCGCCGTCCACACCTGCTCTCAGCCGGCGGGACCTCGCCGTTGAAGGGTCCAGGGGCGGCCTGTGGGGGAGGAGGGGATGTCCGACTCCGTGGGGGGGGGGGAACTCCGATGTGGCCTGGCCCGCGATCGGGACCTATCGCTCGGCGGCCCGGCCTCTCTGGCTGGGGGCCTCGTTTCTTCTGCGCCAGCCCCTGTAGTCCTGCGCCATGTTGCATCGGGGCTGGTGCGTTGAAGGAAGCCACTGCGCGCGTTGGCGCCAATGCGCGCATGCGCAGATCACGCGGCGCCCAGTTCGTGCCGGGTTCAGCAGCTGGAGCGGCGTGAACCCCCATGTGGAAGTGCCATGCTGGCGCCCTGCAGGGGCCAGAATTGCTAATCCTGAAGCTGTGTTGACGCCGTCGAGAAACGCGACGGCATTTACGACGGCGTCAACACTTAGCCTCAGGATCACAGAATCCCACCCAGAAAGTGTGCAATAGCAAGGACATCCCCTCTACCTTTGTGTTCAGGTGTTAAACTTGACGCATGGATTTCAGTTTAATCTAACCTAAACCCCAGTCCCAACGGCAACCACGCTGCATGGGTTGAGAGTTGGGAAGAACTTGCAGAAGATCACTTTACTTTCTTCAATGCTTCAGTTTACAGAAGAGCTCTTACGTGACTGCTTAGAGACAGTGGACTGGTCCATATTTAAGAACTCAGCGACCAACTTAAATGAGAATGCCACCACCGTCACAGACTTCATCAGCAAATGTGTGGACGACTGCGTGCCAAAGAAAGCAGTACGTGCGTTCCCCAACCGGAAACCATGGCTCAATCGCGAGATTGACTCCCTACTGAAGGGCAGATCTGAGGCGTTCAAGGCAGACGGCCCTGACCTATACAAGAAATCCAGGTACGACCTCCGCAAAGCCATCAGAGATGCCAAGAGAGAATAACAAACCAAGCTAGAGTCACAGACAGACTCTTGGCGGTTGTGGCAAGGACTAAACAACATAACGGGCTACAAAGCGAAGCCGAACAGTATCTCTGGCAGCAGCGCACCCCTCCCCGATGAACTCAATGCATTCTATGCTCGGTTCGAGCAGGTAACCAACAATCCGCTGTCGAGTGCCCCAGCAGCCCATAATTCACCCATACCCACCATCACAGCTTCCGAAGTCAGATTGGCCTTCCTGAAAGTGAACCCCCGGAAGGCGACAGGCCCGGACCAGCTGGCAGAGGTATTCGTGGACATCTTTAACCTGTCCCTACTGCACTCCCGAGGTCCCCACCTGCTTCAAGAAGACCACCATCATACCGGTACCAAAGAAGAACCAGGCAAGTGCCTCAATGACTACCGACCAGTGGCCCTGACTCCAGTCGTAATGAAGTGCTTCGAGAGGTTGATCATGAAGCGCATCACCTCCATATTCCCAGAACGCCTTGATCCACTGCTATTCGCATACCGCTGCAACCGGTCCACATCAGATACCATTTCCCTGGCCCTACACTCATCCCGAGAGCATCTCGAAAACAAGGACTCCTACATCAGATTGCTATTTATTGACTACAGCTCCGCCTTCAACACCATAATCCCAGCCAAGCTCATACCAAAGCTCCAAAACCTAGGACTTGGCTCCCCACTGCAACTGGACCCTCAATTTTCTGACCAACAGACCACAATCAGTAAGAATGAAGAACAACACCTCCACAATAGTCTTAAACACCGGCGCCCCGCAAGGCTGCGTACTTAGCCCCCTACTCTACTCACTGTACACACACGACTGCGTGGCAAAACTTGATTCCAACTCCATCTACAGGTTTGCTGACGATACGACCATAGTGGGCCGGATCTCGAATAACGACGAGTCCGAATAAAGGAGGGAGATGGAGAATCTAGTGGAATGGTGTAGCGACACCAATCTCTCCCTCAATGCCAGCAAAACGAAAGAGCTGGTAATTGACTTCAGGAAGCAAAGTACTGTACACACCCCTGTCAGCATCAACGGGGCCGAGGTGGAGATGGTTAGCAGTTTCAAATTCCTAGGGGTGCACATCTCCAAAAATCTGTCCTGGTCCACCCACGTCGACGCTACCACCAAGAAAGCACAACAGCGCCTATACTTCCTCAGGAAACTAAGGAAATTTGGCATGTCCACATTAACCCTTACCAACTTTTACAGATGCGCGATAGAAAGCATCCTATCGGGCTGCATCACAGCCTGGTAAGGCAACTGCTCGGCCCAGGACCGCAAGAAACTTCAGAGAGTCGTGAACACCGCCCAGCCCATCACACGAACCTGCCTCCCATCCATTGACTCCATCTACACCTCCCGCTGCCTGGGGAAAGCGGGCAGCATAATCAAAGATCCCACCCACCCGGCTTACTCACTCTTCCAACTTCTTCCATCGGGCAGGAGATACAGAAGTCTGAGAACATGCACGAACAGACTCAAAAACAGCTTCTTCCCCATTGTCACCAGACTCCTAAATGACCCTCTTATGGACTGACCTCGTTAACACTACACCCTGTATGCTTCATCCGATGCCAGTGCTTATGTAGTTACATTGTATATGTTGTGTTGCCCTATTATGTATTTTCTTTTATTCCCTTTTCTTCTCATGTACTTAATGATCTGTTGAGCTGCTCGCAGGAAAATACTTTTCACTGTACCTCGGTACACGTGACAATAAACAAATCCAATCCAATCCTTAAAACTAGGGTAAAGAGGCAGTCCAACACATAATTATCATATAACCTCATATGTATAACAAATGATTTGTGGTTACACACCAAAAATCTCTGTCATTGCCACTTTTTATGGAGCTTGTGAAGGAGTGTGACTAATTGGAGATGTACAGATCTCGCTGGCTGCACTTCATTGTGTAAAAAAAAAAAACTCCACAAAAAGGAAACCAAGGCCACCATAGTCCCACAAAAATATGGAGTGAGGGCCCCAAATTTCCACTTTTTTGTAGCAACTGGGTTTATATATTCTGTAGCAAAGTCCAATTTAAAGGTGAAATTGAGAAAGTGTGATGTATAATGGCCATTCTCTCCAGAGAGGAGGGAGATAACTAAGACAAAAATCTAAAATACTGGAAATACTCAGCAGGTTTGGCAGCATTTGTCAGAGAGAAACAGTGAGAAACATTTCATGTTTGTGACCTTTCACTGGAATTGGGAGAAGTTAGAAATGTAATAGATTTTGAGCAAGTGAAAAGGAGGAGGGTTTGGGAAGACGAAGGGGAGGAGAAATTAAACACAAAGAGCAACATTCTCTGTTTGACACACTTAAGAGCTGACACTGGAACTGAATCGGTGGTGTTCTCCGACCACGGAAGCGATGCTGGTCCTGGCGGGGATGGTCGGCTGGATGTAAGGGGGTTGTGAGGGTGGAAGGGATGTTCGTGCCGCCATCAGCTTGGCACTCTAGAGGCGGTTTAGAGCGTCGCTTGTGTGCTGGCCCTGACGCAGGTGCCTCCTGTGGCTGCCCGGGCCCCATGCCATGCCCATCCTGGCCCTCCCCGCCTCAATGGACGAGGCCTGACGTACATCCCCCTCCTCCAGGCTGTCGCCCCACTGCTGCGCAATGTTGTCGAGGACGCAGCAGGCCACCACGATGTGGGAGACTTTCCTAGCGCAATACTGGAGAGCCCCTCCAGAGCAGTCCAGGCACCTGCACCACTTCTTCAGGACAACAATGCACCACTCTTATCACGCCCCTGGTCGCGACATGGGCGTAGTTGTAGCCAGTCTCCGCGTCGGTCTGTGGACTCCGATAGGTGACATCAGTCATGACCCCTGTTGCCGAGGAGGCAACTTCTCACCCGGGGGTGCGCCTCAAAGGTGTGGGAACCGTCGAGTGTGCCAGGATGAAGGCGTTGTGCACACTGTCTGGGTATCGGATGCAGATGTGCATGATGTGCATCTTGTGGTCACACACCAACTGCACGTTCATGGAGTGGTACCCCTTTCGGTTTGTGAAGACCGCCTCGTAGGGAGACATGCGCCCTGTCAGTCACCCCCTGGACCTGGGGCATCCTGTCAATGATGGCGGACCCCGCTGCCCGGGCATCCTGGTGAGCTCGTTCCACATCGAACCTGATCTATTGTGCCGAGCAGGCAGTCAGGGCCCCCGAGCTCTGTGAGATCCCGAACAGGTCCCCACTCGGCTGCTGGAAGGGACCTGTGGCAAAAACGTTCAGGGCGACCATCACCTTGACGGACACCAGGAGCAGGTGACCTCCCCCAAACCCCCGCTGTTCCAGGTATGCCGTGATCTGGCAAATATGCCATATGGTCCCCCTGCTCAGCCAGAGTCTTCAACACGCCCGGTCTGGCATATCCTCGATTGACGGGCGCTGCCGGTACACAGGAGTCCTAATGTGGTGCCTCCTTCCCACCTCTTCTGCCTGTTGGGCAACCAGCTCTCCATCCTCACCAGCTGGCTCTTGTTCCTTTGGGGCAGGCTCCACTGCTGCAGGGCCTGTCCCGAGCAGCTCCTGCTCATGCAGCCTCTGCATCCCCTAGGGCTGTGGTGGCTGGGATGATGGCAACCATTCCTGGTTGGATTCCAAAATTCATTGTCTTAAGGGGGTGAAAGACAGACATGTTAGCATTGTGCGTACCCCCATGCCCAACCAAGTCCAACAGACTATACAGTGGCTCTAGCCTGCACTGTAGCCCCTGCCCACACATGTCTCCCCCATCCCCACACCCACCCCATGGCACTCTGCCCTCCGCACTGCACCCCTGGCCCCGTCAGTGCCCGGAACCATGAGTGCCTCTGGCCCCGGCAGGCCCCAACACCCATCCATGCTGGCAGGGGCACCGGTGGCTGATGCTACCCCCATGCCAGCAGTACGCCTTGTGGCCCCATCCAGTGCCCTCAGGGGCTACAGTGGGCGTTGCCCTTGGGTGGGCCACATGATGCCCTGCCAGCAGGTGCCACCTGGTTATGGGTGGGGGCTGATGTTGCTGGGGTGGAGGGAGGGGTTGGGGGTGAGTTGGGGTGGGGGGGGAGGGTGGAATGGGTGCATGTATACGTCCAGTGTAGCTCTAGCAACCACGGTGGGCAGTCAGTGGGGTGCGCAACAAGGTGGTTACTTTGCCGGCTGCAGCAATGGCGATGGTCTGTGTCTAGACACCCCGTCCCGGGGGTCACAATGCACCTCAACCCATCCCTTGGTCACCCACTACTCCCCTCCAGCCGTATGAACAAGATCTACCTCCATTGTCTTCCTCAGCAGCCACTGCACCTGTTTCCCGATTTTTAAAACCACAAGTGAACCTCGCCGTCGGTACTTCGTCCTGGCCGAGGTGGAACATCATGGGAGCCCTGGAGAATAATGGGATGGGCCCATTAATTATATGTCAACGGCGTTTACTGTACATGCAGCGTAGAATGCATTTGCACCACTGTAAAGGCACCAAAGCATGGCCTTCCATCGGACGCTCGGCGCCTGCCTCGATTTTCGGCTGAGAGTGATTTTCCACATTTCCCGATTCCGGCATCAGCCAACAGCGAATTCCGCCCAAAAGGTTTCCAATGCAAGGCCTAATGGGATGAGCAAGGAAACAAAAGATGTGCCTAGAGAAGGTATGAATGGTAAGATAGCTGTCCTCTGAATGGAAAGTAAAGGGAATCAAAGAAATGGGAGAATAAGAAAATTAGGTGGGATAAATAGATGGCATTTAAATTGATGATGCCTTAAAACTAAAAAATCTCTCTCATAATGAATTCTTTAATGAATTCACAATTCTTTTGCAGAATTGGTTCCAAAGTAGTTCCTCAATGTGGCCAAATTGCCTGAACTCTGGAATACAGTATGTTTGCTTAATATCAGTGTGGGGAAATAATTTTGTGCATGTGCAAAATTTTGTCCGTGCAGTTGCTGGACAGCAGCTGTGGTGACTTCAGCTACTTAGCAATGCCCTTCCCTGATGCCAAGAAAATGTCTTTATAGGCAAACTGCACTGCTGGCTCACAAGGTTGGACTGACTGTACATTTTGCTTGGCTATATTGTGGGAGAATATATAGTCATTTTGATTTTAAGTATTATATTTGTCATCCCTCCCAAAATATGGTCAGAAAACATTTCCACTGACAGGCAGGAGGCATAACACCTTTTCATCTTCCTCTCCTGCAACCTTTAAAAGCCTATTATGTCAGCTCTGAATGTTAAGAGCGACTGAAATGAAGAAATCCATCTGTAAGTGGGGTTGATGAGATTTCATTTACACCTAGACATGTTACTAGTTCAGAAGTTCGTTATCAAGGCGGCACGGTGGCGCAGGACCCAGGTTCAATCCCAGTCCCGGGTCACTGTCCGTGTGGAGTTTGCACATTCTTCCCTTTTCTGTGTGGGTCTCATCCCCACAACCCAAAGACTGGATTGGATTTGTTTATCGTCACATGTACCGAGGTACAGTGAAAAGTATTTTTCTGCATGCAGCTCAAACAGATCATTTAGTATAGGGCAACACAAGGTGCACAGTGTTAAATACATAGACACAGACATTGGGTGAAGCATACAGGAGTGTAGTATTAGTCAGATCAGTCCATAAGAGGATTGTTTAGGAGTCTGGTAACAGCGGGGAAGAAGCTGTTTTTGAATCAATTCATGCGTGTTCTCAGACTTTTGTATCTCCTGCCCGATGGAGAAGTTGGAAGAGTGAGTAAGCCAAGTGGGAGGGGTCTTTGATTATGCTGTCCGCTTTCCCCAGGCAGCGGAGATAGAGTCAATGGATGGGAGACGGATTCTTGTGATGGACTGGGCGGTGTTCACGACTCTCTGGAGTTTCTTGCGGTCTTGGGCCGAGCAGTTTCCATACCAGGCTGTGATGCAGCCAGATAGGATGCTTTCTATGGTACACCTGTGAAAGTAGGTAAGAGTCAATGTGGCAGGGCAGGTGGATTGGCCATGCTAAATTGCCCCTTAATTGGAAAAACATTAATTGGGTAATCTAGATTTATATTTAAAAAATAGGTTAATTATCGAGCCACTGGTATGTGAGGAGGGGCAGTAAAGGTTTGTGTCTCTTCATGTTAACAGACGAAACACTTCCACTTACTTATCCATTGTCCTGGTCATAATGCAAAATTCGACGTTAACTGCTTTGAAATCAGCAGCGATCAATATTGGGTGAATGTCTGTTTTAAACTTTTTAATTTTGCAATATTTTTTCAAGTGTAAGCATCCTACCAGACAAAATGTTTGAAAATAGAGTTAAGAATAAATCGGAGGAAGAGGAAATGGGATGCTTCTGAACCATGTTGCTGAATGATAAATATGCTGCAGCCAACTGGCGGTTATTTGATATAAACTATGTTGGGCAGAGGATGATGGGAGTGTCTTGTACTAAAAGCTGCCCCATCAGCCAAAGCAGAAACTGGCTAGAAGGCAATACTGTGATAGTATAGTTTCTTTTGAACAATTGACAAATTAAAATACTTCTTTGTAAATACTGCTGCCACATCGTGCATTGCATACATTGAAACCTTATTCGTACAGGTATCAGTTATTTTAGTATTTGATTTGTGAACGGTTTGAAATAACGGTATTACCCTTCAGCGTATTACTTGCTCGCTGGTGTCTACGCGTGATGTCTGCACACCCCCTTTGTCAAAGTTAAAGTGGAGAGATGGGAATCATGTGACATGACTCCCAGCTAGGAGAACCAATTTTACGGTATTGCTGTACTGCAAATCAATCTGCCAACTTCCATCCACTAAACAGCACAGAAAGAGGTTTGAATGCGTTCCTCCATCGACACCGTTTCCAGTGAAAGATCTGAACGTCTGTACCATCGGCCACAAGATTAATTCAGGGAGTTAGGGAATCAAAGCAAAAGAGAAAGCCTATAATGTGGGAAAGAGTAGTGGGAAGTCAGAAGATTGGGAAGGCTACAAAAACAAACCGAGGATAACAAAGAGAGAAATAAGGAAAGAGAGGATCAATTATGAAGGTAGGCTAGCCAGTAACATTAGGAATGATAGTAAAAGTTTCTTTAAATACATTAACAACAAACGGGAGGCAAAAGTTGACATTGGGCCGCTCCAAAATGTCGCTGGTAATCTAGTGATGGGAGACAAGGAAATAGCTGAGGAACTAAATAAGTACTTTGCGTCAGTCTTCACGGTAGAAGACATGAGTAATATCCCACCAGTTCTGGAGAGTCAGGGGGCAGAGTTGAATATGGTAGCCATCACAAAGGAGAAAGTGCTAGAGAAACTAAGAGGTCTAAAAATTGATAAATCTCCGGGCCCAGATGGGCTACATCCTAGAGTTCTAAAGGAGATAGCTGAAGAAATAGTGGAGGTGTTAGTTATGATCTTTCGAAAGTCACTGGAGTCAGGGAAAGTCCCAGAGGATTGGAAAACCGCTGTTGTAACCCCCCTGTTCAAGAAGGGAACAAGGAAAAAGATGGAAAATTATAGGCCAATTAGCCTAACCTCGGTTGTTGGCAAGATTCTAGAATCCATTGTTAAGGATGAGATTTCTAAATTCTTGGAAATGCAGGGTCGGATTAGGACAAGTCAGCATGGATTTAGTAAGGGGAGGTCGTGCCTGACAAACCTGTTAGAGTTCTTTGAAGAGATAATAAATAGGTTAGACCAAGGAGAGCCAATGGATGTTATCTATCTTGACTTCCAAAAGGCCTTTGATAAGGTGCCTCACGGGAGACTGCTGAGTAAAATAAGGGCCCATGGTATTCGAGGCAAGGTACTAACATGAATTGACGATTGGCTGTCAGGCAGAAGGCAGAGAGTTGGGATAAAAGGTTCTTTTTCGGAATGGCAACCGGTGACGAGTGGTGTCCCGCAGGGTTCAGTGTTGGGGCCACAGCTGTTCTCTTTATATATTAACGATCTAGATGACGGGACTGGGGGCATGCCGATGATACAAAGATAGGTGGAGGGGCAGGTAGTATGGAGGAGGTGGGGAGGCTGCAGAAAGATTTAGACAGTTTAGGAGAGTGGTCCAAGAAATGGCTGATGAAATTCAACATGGGCAAGTGCGAGGTCTTGCACTTCGGAAAAAAGAATAGAGGCATGGACTATTTTCTAAACGGTGACAAAATTCATAATGCTGAAGTGCAAAGGGACTTGGGAGTCCTAGTCCAGGATTCTCTAAAGGTAAACTTGCAGGTTGAGTCCGTAATTAAGGAAGCAAATTCATCTCAAGAGGCTTGGAATATAAAAGCAGGGATGTACTTCTGAAGCTTTATAAAGCATTAGTTAGGCCCCATTTAGAATACTGTGAGCAATTTTGGGCCCCACACCTCAGGAAGGACATACTGGCACTGGAGCGGGTCCAGCGGAGATTCACACGGATGATCCCAGGAATGGTAGGCCTAACATACGATGAACGTCTGAGGATCCTGGGATTATATTCATTGGAGTTTAGGAGGTTGAGGGGAGATCTAATAGAAACCTACAAGATAATGAATGGCTTAGATAGGGTGGACGTAGGGAAGTTGTTTCCATTAGCAGGGGAGACTAGGACCCGGGGGCACAGCATTAGAATAAAAGGGAGTCACTTTAAAACAGAGATGAGGAGAAATTTCTTCAGCCAGAGAGTGGCGGGTCTGTGGAATTCATTGCCACAGAGGGCGGTGGAGGCCGGGGCGTTGAGTGTCTTTAAGACAGAAGTTGATAAATTCTTGATTTCTCGAGGAATTAAGGGCTATGGAGAGAGAGCGGGTAAATGGAGTTGAAATCAGCCATGATTGAATGGTGGAGTGGACTCGATGGGCCGAATGGCCTTCCGCTCCTACGTCTTATGGTCTTATCTCTCCCCATGCCTATCTTATTGTGGAAGTCAAGTCCACTGGAAAAGGGCATTATCCAGCATCAGTTAAACCTGCTAACTTGTGAAGGAATACGCCCTTGGACTTTGATTCTGGACTCAATAATTTTGTACATTGTGGTCTTTGCCCTATAAATCTTTCTTTTTCTATTCCTCGTTTATTACATGAATGCACAGGGGGGCTATGTAATGCCACCCCCACCATTTATTTCAGCGTGTGCGATAAGGTTGACGCTATCTCGAGTTTGCTGTGGGGTTATTAACAGAAATTGGATCATAGCAAAGCTAACGGGTTCGGAAATACGACATTGCTTACAAAGGGAGAATTCAAAATCCAAACGCCTTTCAGTTTATAGATGGGAGGCGAGAGGTTAAACCAGGTATGTTTAAATTAAATCCCTCGTGTCTGTTACACGGCGGGATTCTCCGTTGTGCCAGCAGCGCAACCACGCCTGGGGATTTCCCGACGGCGTGGGGTTGCCCACAATGGGAAATCCCATTGACTGGCTGGCGGGATGGAGAATCCCTCTGCCAGCGGGGTGTGGGGGCAGAGAATACCGCCCAAAATGTTTACTCCCAGACCACCTCCATGTAGCAGTTCAAAAGCGCAAAGCAAGATAATAGGGGACCAAAGGAAGGTGAAGGGGTCCGTTTATGAAGATTATAGGCCAACCCAGCAAACTCCAAATCCTCTTTAATAAAATTACATAGTGGATAGCCCCTCTGACATTGCAGCAAAAAGGCAGCACTAACTTCATTTATATTATTTTCTGGGGGCAGCAATCGTCCAGTTGGGTTTAATTATTCGGAAGAGTTAAGCACCGTGACTAACTGTCCAGAATAAAGCTAAATTGTTATCCAGTTGGGATAATTGAGCTGACTTGGAAGGAAATTGGAAAAAGATCCAACACCTGGGTACAGGCGTACTGTGGTCTGATGCTAATGTAATGAAAAAAAGGTGCCATTGTGCCCTTGTCATTCTGTCTGGCAGAGCCACTGTCTCAAATTCATTCTGCATGTGTTCCAAGAACTAAGAGACCAGCTGCGTCTACCCATAATACAATGAATGATGTTAGAGTGATGCATAAAGTGCGCTGAACAATGGTCACCCTTATTTTCTTCGAAGAACAAGGGATTTTCTTTTTTTTCCTCTTTTTTTTTTTCGAGGTTGCCTGTACAGCAAAGAATGGCTGAAACTTAAGACTGGCAATTAGGGTTTTAGCATTCCTATTCTTGGTCCTAAAGGTGAAAAGATCAACTAGGCAACTAATGTTGAATTCCACTCCCTCACTGGCCTTGTGGACTATTTTTAGTTCAAACCACCCATAGCATGTAATCCCACCAGTTTGATTGCTGCCAGTTATATAATTGCACAGGCTACAATGAATTTCCTTTGCACTATATTGTCCACTCCTCCACAAAAGTAGCTGCAGTTACTGGGAGATGGGGCATTTTATGGTGCACAAAAAGTTTCGAATTTATTTTGATGCAAGTGCACATCACTCTTTCCCCTTGCCTACCCAACACTAAAGTTAATGCTTGAATTAAACAAAATGAAATATGATTTAATGTACTTGAATGTTAGGAACTCCGATCACTGAGCCTTCACTGGCAGTGCACAAACGTGTGTTGTCATGCGTGTGATTTCCTAATCTTGCAGTGGCATGGGGCAGTTGGGGGAGTGTAAGAATGCTCTGCACAGAAATTTAAATATCTGATAATGGGTGCGATCGAATGACATTGTCGCGCCCAACTCGGTGGCGCAACGAGGCCGTTAAATTTTGTGAAGGTCCATTGTGATCGGAACGCCTCGCGAGATCGAACGATATCTTGCAAGATGTCGTGACCTGGATCTTGCCCTCGCTGGGAGAGATCCAGATTTACATAAATGAATCATTAAACCCATTTCAATATGTCGGCGCACGATTCTCTTGATGCCCTGAATGGCATAGTAACACAGTGGTTGGCACTGTTGCTTCACCGCACCAGGGTTCCGGGTTCGGTTCCTGCTTAGATCACTGTCTGTACGGAGTCTGCATGTTCTCCCTGTGTCTCCGGGTGCGCTGATTTCCTCCTGAAAGACGTGCTTGTTAGGTATTTTGGACATGCTAAATTCTCCCTCCGTGTACGCGAACAGGTGCCGGAGTGTGGCAACTAGGGGATTTTCACAGTAACTTCATTGCAGTGTTAATGTAAGCCTACTTGTGACAGAATAGAGATTATTACAAACAGCTGCACCTGGGAGACCTCGCCATGGTGCCATTTAACACTGGGCCACACAAACGTGGACCAGATGTAACCGCACCTGGGGGCATTTGCCAGACCATCGGAGGCCCCCAGCTGGCAGGGCTCTGTCAGGGTGGTACCCGCCGCTCCTGCCACCTGGGCATCTTGGACCTGAGCACCTCAGTGCAGGAAGTGAGGTAAGTGCAGCCTCAGCCCGGCATTCCCGACCAAGGCCAAAAGGAACACACAGTCCCGTTTGATAGTGGGGTCGTTTTCTGCGCTCTTGGCACCAAGAACACCCTGCTAAATGCACCCATAAAGGGGCTCTGTTTTTTGGGCACGACTGAGTGTCTGGATGTGTGCCCAATTTCTTTTTTCCAATTAAGGGGCAATTTAGTGTGGCCAATCCAACTACCCTGCACATCCTTGTGGGCGTGACACCCGTGCAGACACTGGGAGAATGTGCAAACTCCAGACGAACAGTGACTCAGAGTGCTAACCACGGCGCCACGGTGCCGTTTTGAGCGTCTGGATGTGGAGCAGATTTGGTAATGTTCTAGTGGTCATGTTATTGCTTCTTATGATTGGCAGGAGGAATATTTGGGATATAACAAAGAGGGTCAAGAAAATAGAAAGGGGGGACTGGCACTGCCGAGCCTAAGCGATTATTATTGGGCTGCCAATATCTCAAATGGTGTGTAAGTGGATGGGAGAAGGGGAGGGAGCGGCGTGGAAGAGACTGGAAATGGCGTCCTGTAAAGGAATCAGCCAACAAGCATTGACGACGGCGCCGTTGCCGTTCTCCCCGAAGAAATACACCACAAGTCCAGTGGTGGTGGCAACGCTGAAAATTTGGGGGCAGTGGAGACGGCATAAGGGAATGGCGGGTGCCTCGGTGCGGTCCCCGATAAGGAATAATCATAGGTTTGTCCCGGGGAGAATAGATGGGGGATTTAGAACATGGCAGAGAGCAGGGATTGTGCAACTGAGGGATCTGTTCCTAGATGGGACGTTTGCGAGTCTGGGAGCGCTGACGGAAAAATACGGGTTGCCCCAGGGGAATGCATTTCAGTATATGCAATTGAGGGCTTTTGCGAGGCAACAGGTGAGGGAATTTCTGCAGCTCCCGACGCAGGAGATTCAGGATAGAGTGATTTCGGGGACATGGGTGGGGGATGGTAGGGTGTCAGATATATACAGGGAAATGAGAGACGAGGGGGAGATCATGGTGGATGAGCTGAAGGGAAAATGGGAAGAAGAGCTGGGGGAAGAGATCGAAGAGGGGCTGTGGGCAGATGCTCTATGCAGGGTAAACTCTTCGCCCTCGTGTGCCAGGCTTAGCCTGATACAATTCAAGGTCTTGCACAGGCCACACATGACCGGAGCAAGGCTCAGTAAATTTTTCAGGGTAGAGGATAGGTGCGGGAGATGCGCGAGAAGCCCAGCGAACCACACCCACATGTTTTGGTCATGCTCGGCACTGCATGGGTTCTGGGTGGGGGTGACAAATGTGCTTTCGAAGGTGGTGGGGGTCCGGGTCGAGCCAAGCTGGGGGTTGGCTATGTTCGGGGTTGCAGAAGAGCCGGGAGTGCAGGAGGCGAGAGAGGCTGATGTTTTGGCCTTTGCGTCCCTAGTAGCCCGGCGAAGGATATTGTTAATGTGGAAGGAAGCTAAACCCCCGGGCGTGGAGGCCTGGATAAACGACATGGCAGGGTTTATAAAACTGGAACGGATAAAGTTCGCACTAAGAGGTTCGGCTCAAGGGTTCACCAGGCGGTGGCAACCGTTCATTGACTATCTCGCAGAACGATAAAGGAACTGGGAAAGTAGCAGCAGCAACCCGGGGGGGGGGGGGGGGGGGGGGAGGAGGGCTCGGGTGGGTCCTCTGGGGTGTTTTTGTATGGATATTTTTACTTGGATATGTATATTGGCTTGTTTGACTTTATTATTTGGGAGAGTTAATATTTTGTTATGGCAGTTGCCATTTAGTTTATATATTATTTATTTATTTGTTAAAAAACGGTCACTATTATTTATATTGTTTTGTTGTAAAAAGGGAAAAAGGTTTGTACTGTTTTGTTTGGCTGAAAAAAAAATTTGAATAAAATATTTTTTTTAAAAAAAAGAAAATAGAAGGGGATGTGGAGATGAGGGGAAAGTTGCATACTTCTAAAGAAGGAGATGAGATCACTTTGGACTCCGATATTGCACCTTCCAACCACTGCTATTCATGTTCATAATAGAAATGCTTGTTAATTTTATATTCTAGGCTCTTCCAATGAGTTGGAATTCATTTATGTATTGGTAAGCTGATTATAATTAGTATTGCAGCAATCGGACCCTGTCACAACTTTCAAAGTTAAGGGAGTGTTTCTCTCACTGGCAGGCACACAGACAGACAGACACATGCACCATTTATTCTCAGTGCTGCATTGGCACAGGATGAAACCAGACCTCAGCTGAAAGCTGCAGCATATTGTTGTCTGCAATAGTTCCTCGGATGTTGTGGTTAGCAGTTTGCTTTTGTGCAAGTCAGTATTTCCTTGGGGCTAATGCAAATCAAGCGAGGCTGTTTTGAGTCAAAATAGATTGACTTTTTGATTTAAGACTTCAAGTGTAGGGTAAACAGATGACTGTTAATCAGTTTAAACAATTTTATCTTTTGGAAGAAAATTGTTCCTTCAAAAGGTATTCCTGAATGATCTTGGGAACAAGTGACTAACAAGAAGCCAGTAGCCTGAAAGGGAACTACACCCAGCTTTCCCATGTAAAAATACTAACTCCATTGTCATCAAAGTAACTCGAGACATTTTAATATAGGATGCTATGTACGACTGTTTAATTTGTGCTTGCTGTGCTGAAGAGTTTGAACAAGAGGTTTCCTGTGGGTGTACAGAACAGTGATCATGAGCTGGTGTCAGAATGACTTGGGTGTTCCGTCCGGCTAGTCGCAATCCCTTTGACCAGAAGCTGTTACTAAATAGGGTGGCCTCAGTTGAATAGAGCAATGTTGATTTCAAGAGTTATATCTGACTGGACCTTCTGTAAAAATCTTTTCCCCCACCCCGCCTGTCTCTCACTTCTATGTTTGTATGTATCCAAGGATTAAAATGGTGTACTTGTTCTCTGAGATTTCATTATGGGTGTGGTAAACATATTTTGGATGTTGAAGAATGATTGTGAAAGATTTGATATATCTCAAATCCAGTTAGGAAAAAAATGATATTTAAAATTAGGCAACAATTATTGCCTCTTTGCAACAGGTTTGTGTGATGAATGGAGGGATTTCAGATGTATTGTATTATAGGCATTTAGTGCAGTAAGGGTTAAAAGCCTGGGTTAGTGTGTGTATGACTGCTGCTGTCATGTTTTAAAATAAATCCTAGTTTGAAAGACAACTAAGCTTTTGGGAGCCAGGGGTGAAATTAAGCAATCCTAAAAAGCTTGGGCTAATGCAGTTTTGTTTGAATTATGGGTATTCCCTTGAGTTACTTAAATTTCAGCTTGGTAAGATGATGACGTTACTGGGCAGAGCTAAGTTATCAAGCATTTTGCATAAAGCAGGTGAGTGGAATTCTCGATGCTGTGGAGTTTGCCCTCTGCAGTTCAGTTAAAGCTATGACATATTGGCAGTTTTTCACAGCAGTTTAGACTTGTCTGAGAACAAAGGGAGCTGAAACAAGTTGAGAAACATCTTCTGAAGAGAAACAGCCAGAGTTTCTACATGGTTCTGACAGGGTTCAGAGCTTTTCTTTAAAACAGTTTGTGCCACAGATGTCTCTCTCAAAGAACATCTCGGCATAGCAGGTATTACTGAGTGCTAATGGGTCTGGTTTAGCACAGGGCTAAATCGCTGGCTTTTAAAGCAGACCAAGGCAGGCCAGCATCATGGTTCAATTTCCATACCAGCCTCCCTGAACAGGCGCCGGAATGTGGCGACTAGGGGCTTTTCACAGTAACTTCATTTGAAGCCTACTTGTGATAATAAGCGATTTTCATTTCATTTATTTAAAGTGGATTGAGAGTGGAGATGGTTTTTCTTGTTATTTGAGTGGGAATAAAGATGGCAGTATTGTATTGTATTCACTGTATTGAGTAGCATTGTTTATAGGGTAATTGTAAGTTATTTTCTCGTGTGAAGTTAAAAATATTTTAATGCTGTGTTAGTAATAGAGTTTGTTTTAAAATACCATATCCCAATTTCTTCGTGAAATCACTCCTGGAGTGAGTTATTGAAATAGAATATAACCGTAATTTCTGTTCCTGCCTCTTTCCACAACTCGATTTCTTAAACCTTAGTTGGATATCTGCAGTTGGTGTATAATACTTGCAACCTAATGTCAGAGCTTATATCTGGATCCAGGTTTTAAAAGTCTATTTCTATAGAGAGCTCCCGCTCCCTGAACAGAGGTCTGTAACAAGGGGCAGGTCGGTAACAGAGTGCCACAGATTTAAAGTAATGAGTCAAATTATTAGAGGGAAATTGAGTATTTTCGCCCAGAGGGTGTTTGGGATCTCTCTTCCTGGAAGTATGGTCGAGGCAGAAACCTGCATCGTATTTTAAACAACCTGGATATGCACTTGAAGTGCCTTAACCTACAGGGCAATGGACCAAGTGTTGGAAAGTGTATCTGGCTGGCTGGATAGCTCTTTTATGGCCCGCATGGGTTACAATTGGCCAAATGGCGTTGTGCAGCAAATTATCTATGAGAGACCAGTTTACACTTTTGAAATCTTTCAACTAGACCTACAGAACCATGAATCCCAATTGCTTGAATTTAGTGAATCAATAAACAAGGGTGAGCTGTTGATGATGTGCACCAGCACTGCGAAGCAGAGATGCTAGTACGTGGTGAGCAGCTTTTTTGAAGTGTGATCCATGGCTCCCCTCTTTCTCAACGTTAACTTGCAAAATCTGGCCAGTTCTACAAAGCTTAGCGAGCAAGGTTCGAGTTGGGAACTGACAGACTTTCCTTCCATTGGAACTATTCTACTTTGTTGTCCTGTTTATTACGATCAGCTTGGAAGCGTTGCTTTTCTGGAGTCTGATTCTGCCAGGCTAGAAGCTTCTGTAATATTTTAGTGACTCAGTACTGAAACAACCATTGTTTAGATTACACACAAGGCTCTGTTACAATCATCCCCTGGCCTTGGGCAACAATATTCAATTTTGAAGGCAGATGCTTTGCTGGTGACACCTAACCAATTCGAAACATACGCCGTTGTAGTAATAATCTTTATTGTCACAAGTAGGCTTACGTTAACACTGCCATGAAGTTACTGTGAAAAGCCCCTAGTCGCCACATTCCAGCACCTGTTCGGGTACACGGAGGGAGAATTCAGAATGTCCAATTCACCTAACAAGCACGTTTTTCAGGACTTGTGGGAGAAAACCAGAACACCCGGAAACCGGAGCACCCGGAGGAAACCCACGCAGACACGTGGAGAACATGCAGACTCCCCACAGACAGTGACCCAAGCTGGGAATCGAACCTAGGACCCTGGCGCTGTGAAGCAACAGTGCTAACCATTGTGCTATCATGCCTCCTATTGCTGATTTCAACCTATCTCTATTTAGATTGCTATTACTTTCTGTTGAATCCTGGTCTCTTTCAGGTTTGCACCGACCCAAACATTCCACTCCCTGCAGCCTCCTTCTCCCCATACAAAGTGGAGTTGATTTGTGCTGTACACATTGGACCTGAACATCGTCTTTAGTCAGGCCAAGCTGACCATTAATAGGTCCAAGCAGCGGGCGGTTGAGGGGGTTCTCCAATCTGATTGTCTGCCCCTCTTCCTTGGCTATGTTCACTGCCAGGAGTCCCTGGAAAGAAGAGCACAGAATATTCGCTGGCATAACCAAATTGACTCTTTCCCACCCCCTCCCTTTATCACATTTTGTTTTTAGTTTCCTTTGAGATTCTGTTTACTTTAATGCAGTGCCCCTTCATTTCTCCCTCCATTTGTTGATTTAGACTATTTGGTTAACCGAAAAGCACACCATCCTGCTTGATAGCCATTCCCCTTTAGCTTTTAACCTTGAGCACGGTCTGTGATCTCTTAAAACATTAAACTTCCTGACTGCCAGCGGAGAATGAATGATTTAAAATGTTTGGTAAATCATTCAAGCTGGAGGAGACAGCATTGTAATTATAAACGGTATCACAGTTTATTCCTGTAAGCTGACCTCAGACCGCTTGTCATTCAGAGTGTGCCTTTACCTAAAACAGGATCTAGATAAACCTGGTGCGACCCAGACGTCAGATTTAGCACCCACATAACTGCATTCAATATTCATGTGCTTTTGTTTTAGGTAGATTGAAGACTATGCACTCAATCAGGCTATAAATGAAACAACCAATTTATTTAATAAATCAACTAATCCACAGTATTTAGTACAAATAGTATATTAATAAAATATACAAACATTAGAATTATTTTCTGTTAAAATAGAAACAACTAATTTCATAATTCATAAGCTAAAATTGATCCTTGAACCATAAACCACTTGCCTATGTTGTGGAATGTCACCTCCGAGTCTTTGCGAAACACATTAGTTCTGACTTTGACCTGAATAATTTGGCTTCCTGCACGATGCTCCAATAAGCCGACAATTAACAGACTCCTGACCAGAAAGCTGTTTTGACGAAGGGACCACGAAATACAATGACAAACACCCGCTCCTCTCGAAGACTTGACCATGTCGTCACCTTGGATGCAGCGGTTAGTCAAGCCCAAAAGAAGCTCAGAATGGTTCTCGTAACCTGTTTGTGTAATCTGTGGCAGCTGGAAATCGCACATTATCCCGGCTGCTGTCAAAGAAGCTTGACATCTTTGACTCTGCATTTCACAGATTTTAGCATATCAAATCCACTCGATGTAGACCACAAGCATGTATTAACGTGTTGTTCTCACCCCATACCATATATTCCTGCAGCAATCAGAAAGCACTAGCAGTTTGAATGTGGGGAAGAGTGAACTGTTCGTGGTCCACGGTAGGGGCCAGGAGGAGAGACTGAGGGAGCTCCCGCTCAGGATAGTGGAGAGGAGCTTTCGGTTCTTGGGGATACAAGTGGCCAGGAACTGGGATGCCCTGCACAGCTCAACTTAACCCGGCTAGTGGAGCAGATGGAGGGGGAGTTTAAAAGGTGGTTATGCTCCCGCTTTCCCTGGCGGGATGGGTGCAGACTGTGAAGATGACAGTTCTCCCCAGGTTCCTCTTCGTATTTCAGTGCCTCCCCATTTTCATCCCCAAGTCCTTCTTTAAGCGGGTGAATATGATTATTACGGGATTTTTGTGGGCAAATAAAACTCCGCGAGTCAAAAGGGTATTCTTGGAGCGTAGTCGGATGGGAGGACTGGCTCTGCTGAACTTCTGCAGTTATTACTTGGCGGCCAATGTGGCCATGATTAGGAAATGGATGATGGAGGAGGGTGTGGCGTGGGGGCGGCTGGAGGCGGCGTCGTGTAGAAGCACCAGTCTAGGGGCACTTGTCACGGCTCCGCTGCCGTTCTCGCCGGCGCGATACACCACAAGTTCGGTGGTGACGGTGGCACTGAGGATCTGGGGGCAGTGGAGGAGACACAGGAGAGAGGAGGGGGCCTCTGTGTGGACCCCGATATGGAATAACCACAGATTTGCTCTGGGTAGGATGGATGGGAGATACCAAGGCTGGTATAGGGCAGGTATTAGGAGGATGGGGGACCTGTTTATAGACGGGGCTTTCCCCAGCATGCAGGCGCTGGAGGAGAGGTTCGGCCTGCCCCCGGGGAATGCGTTCAGGTACCTTTAGGTTCAGGACTTCCTTAGAAAACAGATGGGGACATTCCCGCTGCTGCCCCCACGTAGGATCCAGGCTAGGGTGGTGTCTGGTGACTGGGTAGGGGAGGGGAAGGTGGGAGGAGGAGCTGGGCGAGGAGCTGGATGAGGGCCTGTGGGCCGATGCCTGGGAAGGGTGAACTCCTCCTCATCATGTGCCAGGCTCGGCTTAATCTAGTTTTAGGTGGTGCATCGGGCACATATAACGGCGGCAAGAATGTGTAGGTTTTTTGGGGTGGAGGACAGGTGCCCGAGGTGTGCAGGGAGTCCGGCGAATCATGCCCATAAACTTTGGGCATGCCCAGCGCTTAAAGGATTCTGGCAGGGGTTTGCAAGGATGATGTCTAGGGTTTCGGATGCTCGAGTGAAGGCGAGTCCAACAGTAGCGATATTTGGAGTGGCGGAGGATCCGGGAGGGCAGGAAGCGAAAGAGGCAGAGGTACTGGCCTTTGCCTCCCTGGTAGCCCAGAGACGGATTTTGTTAATGTGGAGGGACTCGAAACCCCCGAGCGTGGAGACCTGGGTTAGCGATATGCCGGGGTTCCTCAGCCTGGAGCGAATAAAGTTCGCCTTGAGAGGGTCCTTGATGGAGTTCTCCCAGCGGTGGCAACCTTTCCTTGATTTCCTAGGGGAGCAGTAAGCGTCAGCAGCAGCATCCTGGCCCGGGGGGGGGAGGCGGATGGGTTCAGGTGGGGGAGGGTACTGTTGATATAATGTGAGTTGGGCATGGGGACAAAACCCACCTTGGTCTGTTTAAAAAAGAAATTATTTAATTCTGTTTTGTAATTCGTTTTATTGTAAGCTTTGGGCTATGCTTAATTGTTATTTTTTATTACCATCTGTATTTCTATTTTTGTTATGTAAAAACGCTGATTGGAAAAACTTTAATAAAACATGAATTTAAAAAAAAAAAGGAAAGCACTAGCAGTATTAATGTGTTATTTTCATCCTACTCCATATATTCCTTTTAGCATTCAGAAAGCACTAGCAGTAACTAATGCTAACAGCAATATCAGTAGATCCCTGGTGGACTGCACATTTGTGTTTCACATGTAATATAATCTAAGTTAAATGCACACCAGCTACATTAGTTTTGATTGAAAGTTCACAACTTAAATTAATCCACTTTCTCTAGAGATGTCATTCATTTTCCAATTCAAATGATCTTTTTGAATCTTTTAAATTAAAAATTGAAGTATTTGACCTGTTTTCAGCTTTAACTGATGCACTAATCTGTGATGCAAAGGCCTGTAGTATTGTATTGAAATGTACTGTAACCTTTGTAAAAGGATGTCAATATTTACTGCGTTAATCCTATGTTTTAGTAAGGGATGGGATGAATTCTAGGTAATTGGGTTGGTCTATTGGTCAAGACGATAGTGTAAGCAATTAAAAATAAAGCAAGCATTAAATTTTAGAGATGCTTCAGTTAAATTATCTCCAGGGAGTTAGGTAATGCTATGTGTTGTAAAATCTAATGTAAAACTCAGGATAGATTAACGGGGTGGCACAGTGATTAGCACAGTTGCCTCACAGCTCCAGGAACCCGGGTTCAATTCTGGCCTCGGGTGACCGTATGGAGTTTGCACTTTCTACCTGTATCTGCGTGGGTTTCCTCCGGGTGCTCCGGTTTCCTCTCTCAGTCCAAAGATGTGCAGGTTAGGTAGATTGGCCATGCTAAAGTGCCCCTTAGTGTCCAAAAGGTTGGGTGAGGTTACTGGATTATGGGGTTAGGGTGGAGCTGTGGGCGTAAGTAGGGTGCTCTTTCCAAGAGCCGATGCAGACTCAATGGGCCAAATGGCCGCCTTCTGCACTGTAGGGATTCTATGATTCTAACCCCAGAAGCTGAAATTTATTCTAACAAATCTTGTACATGAATTACACATTCATATTTACTTTTCCATCAGCTAATATAGGGTGATTTATAACCCATCACCACGCTGTTTTGCTAAGGTAATTTTAATCTACCCTGATCTTCACAATTTAAGAAGCCTTTGTCATCACTTTTCTAAAGATGAAAGATCTGCAACAATTTACTGATTAGCATTGTGTTTTAATTGTTCATCATTTCTTTATTCCCCCCCCCCCCCCCCCCCCCCCCCCCCCCCCTTGCCTTGGCGAATAATTAATTTTTCTGTGGAATTTGGATGAATTTTGTAATGAGAGCCCTGATCTACCACAGTCTTAATGCCGGGCACTGACTAGCATCGGCCCAGCTATCTGATCAAATCAGCGGCATATTTTCTGCCATACCAATGATCATTGAGATAACTCTAGAATGTGCTGAGGAATTCACTTCCAAATTACATATTTGGATTCATGGATTTGTTTATTGTCACGTGTACCGAGATACAGTGAAATGTATTTTTCTGCGAACAAAAACAAACCGATCGTTTAGTACATGATAACAAAAGAAAATACATAATAGGGCAACATAAGGTACACAATGTAAATGTATAGACACCGGCATCAGGTGAAGCATACAGGAGTGTAGTATTAATCAGGTCAGTCCATAAGAGGGTCATTAGATGGCATGAGGTGTCAATCAAAGTAAGAGTCACCTTTTTTTTTCATCGGTCGTAAGAGTAGGTTAGGGGAGGAGAAACAAAGGTGGCAAATGGCTTCCTTCCTTTAGCAGAGAGAGAAGTGGAGTGCGAGCCAGTCTTTTAGGTATGGCTGAAAAGCAGCAATGGTGGAAACAAAACTATTCCTTCCCTGTCCTGCCTGCCAAACATCAATGTTACAAACAATAAGTGTTCCAATAGTGTGACAGATTATTACCTTTTTTGGTCAAGAAGGCACCAGTTGAATTGTAATTCCTGCTCATGTTCATCCTAGACTTCCCCAGTTATAATAATAATCTTTATTAATGTCACAAGTTGGCTTACATTAATACTGCAATGAAGTTACTGTGAAAACCCCCAGTTGCCACACTCGCCTGTTCGGGTGCATTGAGGGAGAATTCAAAATGTCCAATTCATCTAACAAGTACGTCTTTCAGGCAAACCAATGGCAGGTGCAGTATAATTTGGATAAGTGTGAGGTTATTCATTTTGGAAGCAAAAACAGGAAGGCAGATTACTACCTGAATGGTTGTAAAATGGGAGAGGGGAGTGTACAGCGGGACCTGGGTGTCCTTGTGCACTGTCACGATATGCAAACATGCAGCTAATGAACACATAGAATAGGACACGACCAATGAGCAGTCAGGACACTCAGGGATGGTATCTCACTATAAAAGGGATGAGGCACTCACGCCCCGCCTCTTTTCACAGACCAACATCTACAGAGTGAGACAGGGTGTATCCTCAGCATCACACCCCAGCACGTGGCTTAGAGCAAGGCTGGTTCAGTTAGACTGAGTTACTACATTTAGATTAGCAGAGTCGAACTCACTGAGAATTGTGCTAATAGTTCAATAAAACACATTGAACTCACTTCAAAGTCTGGAGCATCTTTTACTCAAAACTGCATCAAGTGGCAGCTTGTGTTATTCCAAATTACATAACACAACATGCACCATTCGCTGAAGGTAAGCATGCAGGTGCAGCAGGCGGTAAAGAAGGCTAATGTTGGCCTTCATTGCAAGAGGCTTTGAGTATAGAAGCAGGGATGTGTTGCTGTAATTGTACATGGCCTTGGTGAGGCCACACCTGGAGTATTGTGTGCAGTTTTGGGCTCCTTCTCTGAGGAAGGATGTTCTTGCTCTCGAGTGCAGCAAAGGTTTACCAGACTGATCCCAGGGATGGCCGGACTGTCATATGAGGAGAGATTGACTAGGTAGGATTGTTCTTGCTGGTGTTCAGAAGAATGACGGGGGGCTTTCATAGAGACTTATAAAATTCTAACGGGACTAGACAGGGTAGATGCAGGGAAGATGTTACCAATGATGGGTGTGTCCAGAAGCAGGGGCCACAGTCTGAGGATTCAGGGTAAATCATTTCGGACATAGATAAGGAGACACTTCTTCACATAAAGAGTGGTGAGCCTGTGGAATTCATTACCACAGGAAGTAGTGGTATGCTACTATAGCACTTGGGGAGAATGGGATCAAAGGCTATGAGGAGAAGGTAGGATTAAGGTATTGAGTTGGATGATTTGCCATGATCGTGATGAATGGTGGAGCAGACTCGAAGGGCCAAAAGGCCTCTTCCTGCTCCTATCTTCTATGTATCTATAAAACCGGAGCACCCGGAGGAAACTCGCGCAGACGTGGGGAGAACGTGCAAACTCCACACAGACAGTGACCCAAGCTGGGAGTCGAACCCGGGTCCCTGGTGCTGTGAAGCAACAGTGCTAACCACTGTGCTATTGTGCCGCCCATTGAGTTTGCTAATCACTGCCAGTTGGGTGCAATATACTGGGAGGTGGAAAAGATATTGTAAGGAGGGGAGAAAGTGAAGATGCCCTGTAGGTGCATGGTGCATTACAGTCTCACTTTGTTAAACATTCATGCAATATTTGCTCTATTTCTGTAATGTATATTTCTCTGATGTATATCATGCTTCTTCCTTTGCAACCAGGAGGCAGAGAAGCGTAACCTTAACCTTGGTGGTCATGTGGGTTTCGACAGTCTCCCCGATCAATTAGTCAGCAAATCTGTATCACAAGGCTTCAGTTTCAACATTCTTTGTGTAGGTAAGTACTGTATTGGCATTGCATGAAAGGTACCACCATGGCCTGGGCTGTGTACAATAACTGGTGCAGGCCTGTCAAGTTAGTTGAAATGATTCAATTTGGATTTGAGAATTGTGCCACTTCGAATCATTTGTTGGGTCAATGCACTTTGGGAGGTTGTCCTGGTTTGAACTGAATCAATTGTTGCCAGCTAGGTAGCCACGGGTGACACTAGAGTTAAACTAGACAAGGAGAAGAAAAATCAACTTGGGTTCCTATGAAAATGCAGTGTCTGTATTGTGTGTGTCTGTGTTCTGTGTGTGTGAGATTGTAGCTGAGCATCAGTGGATGACATCAACGGCAGTATAAAATACTGGCAAAAACACATTTAATTTTGATGTATTATCCTCTATCTTGCCTCCGTGTATTTAAATGAGTGTGTGGTCTGATCAACCTTTTAGTTTGCAAATTACCTCTGACAGCTCTATTTTTATTCATAAATTCGGGCAGCACGCGTGGCTTCACAGCGCCAGGGCCCCAGGTTTGATTCCCTGCTGGGTCACTGTCCGTGCGGAGTCTGCACGTTCTCCCAGTGTCTGCGTGGGTTTCCTCCGGGTGCTCCGGTTTCCTATCAAAGTCCAAAGAGGTGTAGGTTAGGTGGATTGGCCATGCTAAATTGCCCTTAGTGTCCAAAGAGGTTAGGAGTGGTTATTGGGTTATGGGGATAGGATGGAAGTGAGGGCTTAAGTGGGTCGGTGCAGACTTGATGGGCCGAATGGCCTCCTTCTGCACTGTGTGTTCTATGTATCTATGTAAAGATTTAAATTTTGACTTGTGTCTTTAATTTGAATTAATGTTGAATATTTGGCTTAGATTTTTGCCAATCTAGTGTAATGTGATCCAAGGGGATTATGAAATGCCTGTAGAGATTTTAAAATAATGCAAAGTTTTAAATTTAAGTTGTACTTTTCATCCTTTTTTTAAAGTTGGCTCACTCTTCTACATCTCTTTTAAACCAAATTTGTGGATTCCTTGGTATTGCTAATTTTCATATGTGTTGTAAAATATTTGTTCATGCCTTCCCGAGTCAGCTAACAGCTGTATCACCTAGCCCAATTTTACCCGCATATGTGCACTTTCAAACAGTAGCTGCTAGGTAATAATTGGCAGTGGGGATCCAAGGTTAATTTTCCTCAACCCCAGCCCCCCACATTTTGAGAAACTCCGAACAATATGAAGTGCCCCACCTTTATTTCAGCTAAGATTAGCAATCTAACTGAAGACCAACGGTCAAACTTGAGACCTTCTGAAAGAATACCACACCATGAGATAAATTGGTCAATTTTTTTTATTCGTTCTTGGGATATGGGCGTTGCTGGCTGGGCTAGCATTTGTTGCCCATCCCTAATTGCCCTTCAACTTAGTGGCTTGCTGGGATATTTCAGTGGGGCGCCAGTTAAGAGTCAACCACATTGCTGTGTGGGTCTGGAGTCACATGTGGACCAGACCGGGTAAGGATGGCAGATTTCCTTCCCTGAAGGACATTAGTAAACCAGATTGGTTTTCAATAATAATAATCTTTATTGTCACAAGTAGGCTTACACTGCAATGAAGTTATTGTGAAAAGCCCCTAGCCGCCACATTCCAGCGCCTGTTCGGGTACAGAGGGAGAATTCAGAATGTCCAATTCACCTAACAAGCACATCTTTTGGGATCTGTGGGAGGAAACCAGGGCACCCGGAGGAAACCCACACAGATACGGGAGAACGTACAGATTCCGCACAGACAGTGATCCAGGGCGGGAATCGAACCTGGGACCCTGGTGCTGTGAAGCAGCAGTGCTAACCACTATGCTACCGTGCGAACTATGACAATCGACAATGGTGATGGTCATATTAGACTTTTGATTCCAGATTTTTATTGAATTCAAATTACACCAATTGCCCTGGTGGGATTCAATCTCGGACCCCTAGAGCATTACCCTGGATCTCTGGATTACTAGTCCAGTGACAATACCACTGCATCCCCGCAGCACACGTTTACATTGTCTATAACATTTGTCTGCCCTGGCCAAAAATAATCACTTGAGACATGCGAGAGGAAAGTATAAACAGAGACTGAATTACAGAGTGATTTAATGCGATTCTTGTCTGCATTATTACTCTCCTTTTCCTCCAACTTACTTCCCATCGCCTCATCTTATCCCACTCCACCCAATCTTGCCCCTCCTTACTCCATCTGATCACGCAGCGAGTTCTGATCCTCTGTCCTATTATAACACTTTGTAGCAGTTTGGTGCAACTCAGTGGCTTGCTAGGACATTTCAGAGGACAGTTAAGACTCAACTAGGTTGCTGTGGGTTTGGTCTGGGCCAGACCGGTAGACATTTCGTAAAATAAATTAGTGAATCAAATGGGTTTTTCCAAGAATTTGGTAGTTTCCCCGGTGATCACCACTGATATCATATTTTTATTACAGTTTTATTTAATTAACTTAAATTTAAACTCCCCAGCCGCAGTGGTGGGTTTGGAATCCTTGTGTCTTGATCATTAACCCACATCTTGAATTATGGTCCAGTATCATGACTATTGTGCTACCGTACCTAAGGCATTATTATTGTCAAATGTTTAACTGATTTCTCTTGCTTCCTTAGGAGAAACTGGTATAGGTAAATCAACGTTAATGAACACTCTGTTCAACACAATGTTTGAAAGTGAGGAGGCTACTCATTATGAGCCAGGTGTTCGTTTAAAGCCACAAAGTTACAGTTTGAAGGAGACCAATGTAGACCTTAAACTGACTGTTGTTAATACAGTGGGATTTGGTGACCAAGTTAATAAAGAGCAAAGGTACATTCTTGAACTGAGCATGTATATAATTATGTTTCATTTTTATTTTCTCCCATGTTGACTTGCATGATCAGTTTTTAAGGTATTTTGGGACCCCGTCCCCGTCCCACCACTTTTCAAAACACCTCACCAGGTTATTGGCTACGAAATTTGCGAATGTTTTTCCTTCCTCTCCTCTCGCCCAACACTCCAACATCTCCTGTACATTGAAGAATCTGCCACTTGCAATTTTTTTTGCATCATGTATATTCCATTCTAAAATGGGTCTGACCATCTTTGCACTAATGCCAAGTGTACCCGTCGTACAAAACTGACCACAAGAATGTAGGAAAAGCAATAATTCATTTTTCTTTTACGGGGCTGAGGAGGGGTTTTATCATAGAATTTACAGAGCAGAAGGAGGCCATTCAGCCCATCGAGTCTGCACCGGTTCTTGGAAAGAGCACCCTACCCAAGGTCAACACCGCCACCCTATCCCCATAACCCAGTAACCCCACGGGCAATTTTTGGACACTAAGGGCAATTTATCATGGCCAATCCACCTAACCCGCACATCTTTGGACTGTGGGAGGAAACCGGAGCACCCGGAGGAAACCCACGCACACACGGGGAGGATGTGCAGACTCCGCACAGACAGTGACTCAAGCCAGAATCGAACCTGGGACCCTGGAGCTGTGAAGCAATTGTGCTATCCACAAGGCTACCGTGCTGCCCCTGCTTTTGTGGAGCTATGCTCTGATATAGTTGTAAATTGCAGTTGCATGATACAACGCCCCCCCCGTCCCATCCTCTTCCGAAAAATATATTTTTCAAACTCCAATTTTCCCTTTCACAAGACACTTTTTATATAATGGCATCAGTCACTCTCCAGCACCTCGTCAAAATGACCATTACTCACATGAGGTTTGGTCTTAAGTGTTGATAAGCTATTTGACCGCAGGCTACATTCCAGCTCAACCTAGTTATATTTCCATCTAGAGTTCACACATGCAAACTTCCAGCAAGGATCATTAAATTGCAGTCAGGAGCAAGAGCCCTGGGTGCTTCTGCTCCCACTAACATAGAATGTTGAGTCCGCCATAGTGCCTCTGGCCACAGCATTTGCTGAAATCAGCCAACCCTCAGCATACAACAAGGATGAAACGTGGGGTTTTCCTGGTGTATATAGCTCGGTTTCCCACTGAACAAAATCAGTGATCTGTGGAATAGTCCAATAATTCAGTTTGTAAAAGTGAAAAGGTAAGATAATGGAAGACTTCTATATGTACTTACCCTGGGGTTTTCGTTGAACATCTACAGTACTGAGCTTCCTGTTTCTTTAGTGCTCCAGGCTATAAACATTCAAGCTTCTTGGATATGGAAGCAGAGACTCTTAGAGGGAAGTAAATTCAGTAGATGCTTTTTTATTTTGTTGTGTTAACTGATAGATTCTACTTGACCCTGGGGACTAGCTCCGTGTCAGTAAACCCTTGACCATATTTTTATGACGTTGCAAAAGAGTGACAGAAAATGCAATAACTGAGAATGAATAGAAATTAGGTTTTGCTGTTTTTTTTAAAAATGTAATATTATTTAAAACTTACATTGTATAAACAAAATTAAATATTGTACCATAAAATTGATCACTAATATAATTGAGTAACTATCTGAAAATTATTTTCATTGTGGTGTTAAGCATTGTAGTATAAAATGTTCATCTTTGGAATGGTGAACAGTGGGATTGTCTAGCTTTGGTCGGGTAGCGCAAGCTTTAATGCATATGTAGGGACTGGAAAGATCCTTTTTTTTTTTAAAGGTCCTGCCACATGAGGTAACTTAACAAAATTTATGAGCAACAGCACTTCCAGGAGTTCATTCTGTTTTTATTCTTCAGCTATAAACCTGTCGTTGACTACATCGATGCACAGTTTGAGAATTACCTTCAGGAGGAATTGAAGATCAAGCGTTCACTGCATGATTTTCATGACACGAGAATTCACGTCTGCCTGTACTTCATTGCTCCCACTGGTCATTGTCTCAAATCATTGGATTTAGTCACAATGAAAAAACTGGACAGCAAGGTATCAATGATCAGTTATGTAAAATTAATGATTTTCTGTTATCACTTTGCAAGCTGCATGGAAACCTGTGTGGCTTTTCTTTTATTTTGCCAGCATGGATGTGAGGGGCCAAATGGCCTCGTTCTCTGCTGTACCATTCTATGATATGATTCTCTTCTATGGTAGTAAGTGTTACAGATGAATGCCTTTTTAAAATTTGAATTTCTCCCCACCCAACACTCAACTATTTTTCATTAAAATAATGTCTTAATTCCAATACATTAATTCCCATGTCTATAGTTTACATTCCTAACATCTGTCAGGATTAGAGTTGGGAAGTTCACAAGCTGTACTGCTCCAGTGAAGCAGACTCATGTTTTCATTTCTATTTACTTTCCCTTTCTCCAGTAACAAGCTTGTGGCATTCATTTTGAAATTCCTAATTTATTGGTTATCCCAAAATCATATGAATTCAACCCATCTGAAGCAATAGGCAAAATTTGAAATTGAGATGGGAGGGATGATGATCATCATCTCCGAGATGAGAATTCAATTTCGCTGCTGAGGTAGACATTGGTGTTGCATTGGGTTTATGTGAAATGCTCAAAGCTAAATTCTAATTGTTGTAAATTATAATCCTGAAGTTCTGAGTTATTTTTAATCCTATTGTGATGCCTTCATAACTCTGCCTTCAATGCAATGAAACTGTAGAAAAATCTAAAAGGTGCTTCACTTGAAATTGAGACCCTTCTGACATGGTTTCTTTTTCCTTCCTACTCCCGTCTAAAATAAACAGACTGATGACTGTAAAGTTACATTGGCTTTACAAGATGCTTTCAATTTAAATGTACTAATTTTAATTTAAGCAATTGTTGCAATTTACAGGCATGTTACTTATTTGTGAATCAAAGAATGAAGGAACAAAATGAATAGAACTCCTAACAAGTTTCTGACCCTTTTTGGCAATATGCTAGTAATTGAATCTGTGGACAATAATCCCTTTCTTCAAGGGGAGATGTTAAACTTAATGCCTCAGTCACTGTGACACGCAGTGAAAGCAGAGACAGATCTCTGGTGAGCTGGGAACACAAAAGCTGGCTGATCAACAAGGAGCAGTCATATTACAATGTGTCGTATGTGGCGAAATCACATTTAACAACTGGATTGTCAAATTGATATTTTTGTTCTGAGGAGAAATGCGTTTACGAAGGCTTTGTGGGAGAGAAAGCGCTTGATTTCTGAGTAGTTGCTTGTTTTTCCTCGTTTCATATTTCGTGTTTTGCATTGCAATCCACTTCTGCAGCTGCCTGTCCTTCTGCTCTGAAGAGGGGGGTCAAATGGACTCAAAACGTTAACTCTGTTTCTCCTTCCATGCAAGCTGCTAGACCAAAGTCTTTCCAGCATTTTTTTGTTTTTATTGAGTCTCTCCTTTTGTTCTGAATAGATTATTTGCAGCAAAAATGCCCCATCATTCCATTTACCGATTAAAGATTTGTTGTTTATCAAAGTGGCTGGACGTTCAAATAGTGTGTGAAGTTGATTAATATCACAAGATTGAAAGCACTGTTTTTCCCCCAAATATTCTGTAATAAAATAAATTAATGTGTTATATTTGGCAATGGTGAATGTTGCTGCCACTATTTGTTTTGCTTTTTTAAGGATTGTTTTATCAGGAAGGTTAGATGCTGTTAAGTAATTATTGCCCATATTACACTCCTATCCTCTCCACATATGGAGCTGTAAGCAAACCCGTTTTAGCAACTGCCGAACAGCAAGTCTCTGAAATCTAAGTTGGTTGGGGGGGGGTGGAAATTGTAAAAAGTCTCAAAATCTGTTCAGTTATGGTTTTGCCGCGCTGCATGAAGGTTGTTCACTTTTCTCAACTAAACTTTTCTTTTATAATTGTAGGTAAACATTATTCCTATTGTAGCCAAAGCTGACACAATTTCTAAAAGTGAGTTGCACAAATTTAAGATAAAAATAATGAGTGAACTAGTCAGCAATGGTGTTCAGATCTACCAGTTTCCAACAGATGATGATGCAGTGGCAGAGATCAACTCGACAATGAATGTAAGTATCTGAACTTCTTGCAGGCAAACGTTGTACTTCCCAGGCTTCTGTTTTCTCCTATAGGCTGTAAGATGGGAGTTACTGTGGCCCGATGGCTCCACATGCCAAAGTACCTTTTTGCCTTTCAAGTTTCAAATTGCCTCTTCCTGTTGCTGCTAAAGGCTTTAAGTGCTATCAATTTGAGCTAGCTGCAAGTTTCACTTGGGTGCAACGCAGAATTTGATATTTTCCAGCGATAGTTTGCAGTGTCATTCAGAGGTGCTACAATGGCAGCTCATGGAAGTGGACATATCGCACCTGTAAAGTAGACACCACCTTTAAGGTAATAGGACACGTAAAGCTGTGATTTTCAAGAAATGTGGAGGAGCTGTTTCTATACTCAGGGTTGTAGAGCATTGCACAGCTATTTCCTTAAATAGCTCTCGAACATATCTGCAGCAGCATATAGGTTTCTCAATCACAATTAGCCCCTTGTACTGTATTGATCATGATTGAAGTGCTCCCTGATGTTTTGCTATCATTGTATTCAACCACATCACGTAGCCGATCGTAAATTATTTAACGTAAATGATCTGTTGATTTGCAATAGAACAGAGGGCATAATTCTTAAAGTTCTGTCTCTCTCCGCACAACACATAGGCCCATCTTCCATTTGCAGTTGTTGGCAGTATGGAAGAGGTGAAGGTGGGAAATAAACTGGTGAAGGCTCGACAGTACCCCTGGGGTGTTGTTCAAGGTAGGTGGAGATTTTGTCAAATTGCTGTAAGGACCTGGTTCATAATGTGTAGACAATAGAGATGTGTTCTCAATCAGATGTAGCAAATTACAATTGTAAGGGGACTGGTGTGCTGGTGCAGTTGCTATTGTCCGAGTTAGTTTCTTATGTATTCGTGTGTTGCAACCTCATCATTCAGTATCTGAAGGAAAAGGTTACTGTTGCTTTTTCTGTTATGTCATAGAATACCTGCAGTGCAGAAGGAGGCCATTCAGCTCATTGGGTCTGCACCAACCCTCTGAAAGAGCATCCTACTTAGGTCCAATCCCTCACCCTATCCCCCTACCCCCACCTAGGGGCAATTTAGCATAAGCCCATCCACCTAACCTGTGCATTTTGGACTGTGGGAGAAAACCGAAGCACCCGGAGACAGGGGAAGAATGTGCAAACTCCACACCAGACAGTCACCCGAGGTCGGAATTGAACAGAGGTCTTTGGTACTGCGAGGCAGCAGTGCTAACCACTGTGCCGCCATGCCGCCCCAATCTTACCATAAAACTCCAAAGAAAAAGTGATACTTTTCTCAATAATTATTTAAAAATAAACAAGCTTTGTATTTGTACTATATTTAATGATGAATTGGATGGAAGTGCCTCACTAATTTATTAGGAGGCATTCTTCTGTGTTATAAGGTGAACTGCACATTCTACGCATTCTACCCATTGAGTGTATAATATGAATATGGAAAATGTTTCATTCCTTAACATGGCTATCCTTGACAAGTACAAAAAAAATCACCATTAATTGAAATAGCTGCTCAAATGTTAGTTACATTAGGCGTACTTGTTTTTACAGTTGAAAATGAAAATCATTGTGACTTTGTAAAGCTGAGGGAAATGCTGATTCGTGTTAATATGGAAGACCTCCGCGAGCAAACACACACCCGACACTATGAGTTGTATCGGCGATGCAAGCTGGAGGAGATGGGATTCAAAGACACTGATCCTGATAGCAAACCATTCAGGTTGGAAAATTCAGATCAATATTGGTGGAAAAATAATCATTGATGCAGCCTCTTTTAGAATCGGGTATCTAGGTTTATGGTTTGCATTTGGGAAAACGCATATTTATTAGATGGAAATTAAGGTCAACAGAAATTCTGCATAATCTCATAGTAGCTCTTGCCATGACAAATAAATAGAAAACTCATGCAAAATAGAATATTCCTCATTGTTGCCTCTTCAATGTAAAACACCGTTAAATTCCATTCGCTAAATGTGGATGGTCTGTAGACGAGCTGATTTCTGTTTTCCAGTAGTCAAATCACTGGTTCTTTGGCCGAGTGTCAACCTGTCTAGATTCTGTGAGGAAATATGACCCAATGTCACTTTACTTTTGTCCCGGAACAGAAATGGATTTTATTACATGATCCACTCTGAAGCAATTTGCATTGTTGCAATTATTGGGTCATGTCTATAATCTTATCCATCGCCTCACATTCCAAAAGTGATGTTGCTTAATCTAATATGAAAATAAAATGTTCTAAAACCAAAAGCAGCAAGATATATATATCAAGTAATTCACTGTTCAAATTTAAATCCAGTTCCATGCTGTTGAAAGAATTAAATCTTTCTCAAAGCTGCAGGCAATTGTAACTCTTGCAGTCTTGCATGATATCACGTTTTTGTTGCATTAATCATATGGCATTCTATTTACTTAGTGGAGTAAAACTATCCTGATTTTTTCAGGACACTGGTAGGATTGTTCTATTGCAACTGATTTATTTGTTTACTGTGCAAACTGCATTCTTCTAGAGGGCATGGCAGTGCTGCAATGTGGTGGGAGTGAGTGAAGACTAGTGAGCAATAATGCAATGCTTTGCACAACAATGAGTGATGGTGGCACCAAATTCCAGACGAATATTAATGCGATTATAGAACATAGTGGACTAAACTTTAACTTTGTTTTCAAGGCAAATTCCAATGTTTAATTTTGCATAATTTGTTTGTGCCGTAAGTCTCAAGTTTCTTTTTTTAAGAACACTGATTGTTGTCCTTTTTCACCAGTAACTGGAAGTTGAGAAGTGTCTTTTTGACTATTAACTGAAATGAGAAGTGGTAAAGCTATTGATATTCAATCGTGTCGGTGCTGTGGAATCACACTGACAGATTGGCGGTTGTCATTCTCACCAATCTCAGCTGGACTATGGCTGTTTCCTGGTATGCAAGGAAGGAGCACGCCATGACCATCTTGTGCACCTCACAATAGCTACTCTGAAAGAGATGTAGAAGTTGGTCAGGCAACTAACCTTTTGAGCTGCAGTTTTGTGTGTGGGCTGGGAGGGTGGACAAGCCAATATTACTTGGTCTTCATTGTTATAAAAATGTGGGAAAGGCAAAAAGGAGTTGTTATTTAAGTTGTTGGATGAAGGTCTGACCCTCTGCCCTTGCCTTACTATACGTACTAAATATTATAATTGCCAGATTGCATCAAGCTGGAGCATTAACTTGTTTTTTTTTATCACTGTCATTTTCTTAGCTGGTGGCATAGACATTTAGTTGTGTCCAAGATGAAGCAGGACTTGCTAAAGAGGGTAGCACAATGGTTTAACCACAATCCTTTCTGTTGTGAGATCAGTATCCAAATCCAGTCCAGGAATAAGGGTTGCAAATCTCCCTTTCCTCTGACTATATGGGTTCACTATATCTAGTGGGGATGCAACGCTTGAAAGACCTTCTGGAATCCTGTAACTGAGTTCAAATTGTAAATTTCTTTCACATGGGTCACTTATTTAATGGAAGCATTAATATTAATTGAATTAGATGGTGTTTTTTTGAGGTGCACTATTGGGATAATGTGATAGTATTGTTACGCCTCTACCCAAGTTTTACCTGATATGCAAGTGCTTGGAGCAGACTCAATGCCAGAAGTGAAAAGTGTTTCATTCCCTACCATTACAGTGTCTCGAAATGACACACACAACTCAGCAGAGGAAAACAAATCTGAATTGATAGCTGTTAAACTGATCTGCTTGATGTATGTAATTTTAAACGCATTGCTCTGGGTTCAGCCTACAGGAAACCTATGAAGCTAAGAGGAATGAATTCATGAGTGAACTGCATAAGAAGGAGGAAGAGATGAGGCAAATGTTTGTCATGAGAGTTAAAGAGACTGAGACAGATCTGAAAGAGAAAGAGAAGGAGGTGAGCCTTTTTTCCTGGAATGTGAAATTAGTTAGATTTCGTAAACTGCCTTACTGAAATTGTAAACTTTATTTCTGTTTGTTTCCTGTCGATATTCCACAGACTCGACATAACAGTAAGAAAATAAGGCCGTCAGGCATTGCATTAATACTCAAGTTTTGGTATTTGTAATGGAATAGAATCTCGGGTCAGAATCTTGTGGAATTAAAGATTCAATTCGCCATAAAATTTGACATTAAACAAATATACAATGGGTTCTTCAGAAGTGGTTATGAACTTAGTGCACTGTTTAAAAATGCAGTTATACTTTAGCAAAGTGTCACTTTTTTAGGTAGCCTGAATAACTATATCAAAGTGTAAGAAAGGAAGTCTTGACCAGTTCATTGATTTTGACCCTGGCCTGTGGAGACTTCAATAGCACATCCCAAAGAGTAGCAGAAAATCTGGACAATAACATGACTTCCAGGTTCAACTGCACTTGTGCAGGAATTATGAGTTGCTATGAGTTTCACCATTGCAATAGCAGACGTTGATTGTTTTGCTGTGATTACATGTGCAACTTTGCACCAATATGTTGAAAATAACATTTGAAATTTAAAATTTACAGCGTTCTACCACCATCCATATATGGAGAGGAAAATTTCACCTTGTGTTACTTGAAATATTGGACAACATAGCCCATGATAAATGAAGGGCAACAGTTGATACAATGACAACCCTGTGTTTCCTAAAAGAAATAAATGACTTCTGCTGGATATTAAATTTTTGCTTGCATTACACTTCTGGCTGTGTGTTACAGCTCCACGATCAGTTTGATTTGCTGAAGAAAACACATCAGGAGGAGAAGAAAAAGCTAGAGGAGAAGCGAAGAGAATTGGAAGAAGAGATGAACGCATTTAACCGTAGGAGAATGGCGGCGCAGACTCTGCAGGGTCAATCTTTCCAGGCTACAGGTCAACAGCCAGTCAAGAAAGACAAAGATAGAAAAAAGTAAGCTGGTTTAACTAGCTATCTATGGCTAAGTGCATAAAGTGAAATTTTCTTCAGAGTATTTACTGAGCGAGACTGCGGATATTCACAATTGAGGCTTGCTCCTCTCTCTACCACAAAAGTTGCAACTAATCCCACTCTGTGGTGTCTGCATTGAATATTACGCTGACAAGCATGCCCTTGGGCATCAGTCACCTAATTGGAAGGTACGCTCTGTGTTTGAATCTGAATAAGCTAATGGCCCCACACCTCAGTCAATCCCTGAACTTTTGCTGTTTCCTGTACCGTTACAAGGCAAAAGCAGTTGGGGCACCTGCTTGTGTTGTATAAACCTGAAGTTCTCTATTCCTCTATGGAGATTTGTAAGCTTGGACATGGTAGCACAAAAGTGCAGGTGGCACGGAAGTAACTAAGCTCAAAATTGTGCATGGTCTTCAGAATAATGGACTGAACTGCGAGATAAATAGGTTGTGTAACAAGTTGTTTCAGTGAATTGGCCCAAGTTACCATCTGTTTGAACATGAAAATGTTCAAGGGGTGGTTTAGCACAGGACTAAATAGCTGGCTTTTAAAGCAGACCAAGGAAGGCCAGTAGCGTTGGTTCAATTCCCATTCCAGCCTCCCTGAACAGATGTCGGAATGTGGCGACTAGGGGCTGTTCACAGTAACTTCATTTGAAGCCTACTTGTGACAATAAGCAATTTTCTTTTCGTTTCATTTCATTTTCAAAATAGATGCTCCGATGAGTGGGACCTTTTGCAAGTCTATCCACCATGTTAGATAGACTCGAACAAAAACTCAGAGACTGGAATTCTCCAGCCGTTGGGATTCCCCGTTCCCGCTGGCAGCGCACCCCCGCCCATGGGTTTCCTGGTGGTGTTGGGTGGCTTCAATAGGAAAACCCGTTGCATCTGAAGTTTAGTGGTGTCGTCACCTTGACTCTATTATACTTTCTTTGGTACAGGTTTTGTGCATCAATTAATTCCTTCAGGGGAATAGTTTTATTGTTCAAATGCAGTCAAACTATTTATGTGCTGAAGTGAGCTTTTGCTTCAGACTGGCTTTAATCAATGTCACATCTACAAACCCAAGTGATGGATTTTTAGATTATAAAAACAGAATTTGAACCTTAAGAGCCATAGAATCATAGAATTCCGAGAGTGCAGAGGAGGAATTTGCCCATCGAGTCTGCACTGACCCTCTGAATATGCTGGAAATATTCATCCAGTTAGTTCTGATGGAAGGTCATTGACCTTAAACGTTCTCAGATTTATTTGAGGCCGATTGGGAGAGGTTTGGGGGGGGTTCTTGTTCACTGGTCGGAGAACTGGCAGGGAACGTCTGTCGGTTCCATGGGAGCAGTTCAATAGAATGAAGTGCCCTCAGGTACCTAAGTGGCCATCATTGGTCCTTCCACATGATTGCGGAGCTCAGTGGCGATTGAGATTCTCGGTGGCAGAAGTCCCACCTGCCAAAGCAGCTTGCCAGTCTGAGACATAGAACATAGAACATTACAGCACAGTACAGGCCCTTCATCCCTCAATGTTGCGCCGACCTGGAAACCACTCTAAAGCCCATCTACACTATTCCCTTATCGTCCAAATGTCTATGCAATTTGACTATGCCTCAATGACCATTTGAATGCCCTTAGTGTTGGCGAGTCCACTACTGTTGCAGGCAGGGCATTCCATGCCCTTACTACTCTCTGAGTAAAGAACCTACCTCTGACATCTGTCTTATATCTATCTCCCCTCAACTTAAAGCTATGTCCCCTTGTGCTAGACATCACCATCCGAGGAAAAAGACTCTCGCTGTCCACCCTATCCAATCCTCTGATCATCTTGTATGCCTCAATTAAGTCACCTCTTAACCTTCTTCTCGCTAACGAAAACAGCCTCAAGTCCCTCAGCCTTTCCTCATAAGATCTTCCCTCCATACCAGGCAACATTCTGGTAAATCTCCTCTGCACCCTTTCCAATGCTTCCACATCCTTCCTATAATCATAGAATCATAGAGTTTACAGTGCAGAAGGAGGCCATTTGGCCCATCGAGTCTGCACTGGCTCTTTGAAAGAGCACCCGACCCAAGCCCATATCCCCACCCTATCCCCATAACCCAGTAACCCCACCCAACACTAAGGGCAATTTAGCATGGCCAATCCATCTAACCTGCACATCTTTGGACTATGGAAGGAAACCGGAGCACCCGGAATAAACCCACACACACACGGGAGAACGTGCAGACTCCGCACAGACAGTGACCCAAGCCGGGAATCGAACCGGGGACCTGGAGCTGTGAAGCAATTGTGCTAACCACTATGCTACCGTGCTGCCCCTAATAATGCGGCGACCAGAATTGCATGCAATACTCCAAATGCGGCTGCACCAGAGTTTTGTACAGCTGCAACATGACCTCATGGCTCCAAAACTCAATCCCTCTACCAATAAAAGCTAACACACTGTACGCCTTCTTAACAACCCTCTCAACCTGGGTGGCAACTTTCAGGGATCTATGTACATGGACACCGAGATCTCTCTGCTCATCCACACTTCCAAGAATCTTACCATTAGCCCAGTACTCTGTCTTCCTGTTATTCCTTCCAAAATAAATCACCTCACACTTTTCTGCATTAAACTCCATTTGCCACCTCGCAGCCCAGCTCTGCAGCTTATCTATGTCCCTCTGTAACTTGTAACATCCTTCTGCACTGTCCACAACTCCACCGACTTTAGTGTCATCTGCAAATTTACTCACCCATCCTTCTACGCCGTCCTCCAGGTCATTTATAAAAATGACAAACAGCAGTGGCCGCAAAACAGATCCTTGTGGTACACCACTAGTAACTGGACTCCAGTCTGAACATTTCCCATCAACCACCACCCTTTGTCTTCTTCCAGCTAGCCAATTTCTGATCCAAACTGCTAAATCACCTGAATCCCATGCCTCCGTATTTTCTGCAGTAGCCTACCGTGGGGAACCTTATCAAATGCTTTACTGAAATCCATATCCTCCAGGTCATTTATAAAAATGACAAACAGCAGTGGCCGCAAAACAGATCCTTGTGGTACACCACTAGTAACTGGACTCCAGTCTGAACATTTCCCATCAACCACCACCCTTTGTCTTCTTCCACATAGCCAATTTCTGATCCAAACTGCTAAATCACCCTGAATCCCATGCCTCCGTATTTTCTGCAGTAGCCTACCGTGGGGAACCTTATCAAATGCTTTACTGAAATCCATATACACCACATCAACTGCTTTACCCTCATCCACCTGTTTGGTCACCTTCTCAAAGAACTCAATAAGGTTTGTGAGGCACGACCTACCCTTCACAAAACCGTATTGACTATCTCTAATCAAATTATTCCTTTCCAGATGATTATACATCCTATCTCTTATAAATCTTTCCAAGATTTTGCCCACAACAGAAGTAAGGCTCACTGGTCAATAGTTACCGGGGTTGTCTCTACTCCCCTTCTTGAACAAGGGGACAACATTTGCTATCCTCCAATCTTCTGGCACTATTCCTGTAGACAAAGATGACTTAAAAATCAAAGCCAAAGGTCCAGCAATCTCCTCCTTAGCTTCCCACACAATCCTAGGATAAATCCCATCCGGCCCAGGGGATTTGTCTATTTTCACACTTTACAGAATTGCTAACACCTCCTCCTTATGAACCTCAAGCCCTTCTAGTCTAGTAGCCTGAATCTCAGTATTCTCCTCGACAACATTGTCTTTTTCCTGTGTGAATACTGCCGAAAAATATTCATTTAGCAACTCTCCTATCTCCTCGGACTCCAAGCACAACTTCCCACTACTGTCCTTGACTGGCCCTACTCTTACCCTAGTCATTTGTTTATTCCTGACATTTCTATAGAAAGCTTTAGGGTTATCCTTGATCCTACCTGCCAAAGACTTCTCATGTCCCCTCTTGGCTCTTCTTAGCTCTCTCTTTAGGTCCTTCCTAGCTAACTTGTAACTCTCGAGCGCCCAAACTGAACCTTCATGTCTCATCTTTACATAAGCCTCCTTCTTCCTCTTGACAAGTGTTTCGCCTGCTTTAGTAAACCACTGTTCCCTTGCTCGACCACTTCCTCCCTGCCTTACAGGTACATACTCATCAAGGACACGCAGTAGCTGTTCCTTGAACAAGCTCCACATTTCCATTGTGCCCATCCCCTGCACTTTTCCTCTCCATCCGATGTATCCTAAGTCTTGCCTCAACGCATCATAATTGCCTTTCCCCCAGATATAACTCTTGCCGCGTAGTATATACCTATCCCTTTCCATCACTAAAGTAAACGTAATTGAATTGTGGTCACTATCACCAAAGTGCTCACCTACCTCCAAATCTAACACCTGTCCTGGTTCATTACCCAGTACCAAATACAATATGGCCTCGCCTCTCTTTGGCCTATCTACATACTGTGTCAGGAAACCTTCCTGCACACATTGGACAAAAACGGACCCATCTAAAGTACTCGAACTATAGCGTTTCCAGTCAATATTTGGGACGTTAAAGTCCCCCATAACAACTACCCTGTTGCTTTCGCTCCTATCCAGAATCATCTTTGCAATCCTTTCCTCTACATCTCTGGAACTTTTCGGAGGCCTATAGAAAACCCCTAAGAGGGTGACCTCTCCTTTCCTGTTTCTAACCTCAGCCCATACAACCTCAGTAGACGAGTCCTCATCAAACGTCCTTTCTGCCACCGTAATACTGTCCTTGACTAACAATGCCACCCCTCCCCCTCTTTTACCATCTTCCCTGAGCTTACTGAAATATCTAAACCCCGGCCCCTGCAAAAACCATTCCTGTCCCTGCTCTATCCATGTCTCCGAAATGGCCACAACATCGAAGTCACAGGTACCAACCCATGCGCAAGTTCACCCACCTTATTCCGGATGCTCCTGGCATTGAAGAAGACACACTTTAAACCACCCTGCCTGCCTGCCGGTACACTCCTGCAACTTTGAAAGCTTACTCATGACCTCACTACTCTCAACCTCCTGTATACTGGAGCTACAATTCAGGTTCCCAAGCCCCTGCTGAACTAGTTTAAACCCTCCCGAAGAGCATTAGCAAATTTCCCCCCCAGGATATTGGTACCCCTCTGGTCCAGGTGTAGACCATCCCGTTTGTAGAGGTCCCACCGACCCCAGAATGAGCCCCAATTATCAAGAAATCTGAAACCCTCCCTCCTGCACCATCCCTGTAGCCACGTGTTCAACTCCTCTCTCTCACTATTCCTTGTCTCGCAATCATGTGGCAATCTAACAACCCAGAGATAATAACTCTGTTTGTCCTCGATCTAAGTTTCCACCCTAGCTCCCTGAATTCCTGCCTTACATCTCTATCCCTTTTCCTACTTATGTCGTTGGTACCTATGTGGACCACGACTTGCGGCTGCTCCCCCTTCAGGATCCCGAAAACACGATCCGAGACATCACGCACCCTGGCAGAAACTCATCGCCATCCGCACCAGTAGGAGAGGGGGCAACTGGCGGCAATGCCTGTACCAAAGACCCAGGAATGTCATGGTATTCCAGATCGAAGTTGAGTGAGAGTTGAATGGTGTTGCTGGGAGAGTGAGATGTCGGGAGTCCGAAGCATGAGCAGGGGGTGGTTTGAAGCTGCCCCTCCCCTTTCTAGTGCCAGGTCCCTCAAATTGGGCACAGTTTACAGGGCTGCGATCCACTGGTGCAAGAAAAATATGCAGCTGCAGCTCACATTAAATCCCTGATGCACCAGTATATTGCGATGGCTTCGGGGATGGCGTTAATGAGCCTACTGCGTCTAATTGACATCCTGCTGCCGGCAGCCCGAAATCCCATGTCAGCCCCTTCCACCCTCCAACATAATCAGGGGAAGTGCTCCCACCAACCGGAGACTGAGGCAAAGCTTCTCCCACAGTTAGGTGGGCCAGGCTGTCATGGTTCTTGCCACGGTGGGCTGCATTAAATCCAGCACTTTAACTCTGTTTTCCTCTCCAAAAATACTACCTAAACAGATTATGTCCAGTATTTTCAGCATCAGTATTTAGCTTGTGTGCTGGTTTTTCAAACTGGGCTCTCCAAATCAAAGAGCAAGACCAATCTTTCTTTATATTAAAGTTAACGGCAGAGTCCATCCATTCCATGTGTTTGTCATCATGTATTTGATGGTTCCATTATAAACTCAAATCAGATGGTAGCATTCGCGTTGGGGTCAGATGGTTGTGGTTTCACATTCCACTGTCTCTCTCTGCCTCCTCTCTCTCTCTGCCTCCTTTCTCTATCTTACATTTTACACTGTTGTCTTTTCTTTCTTTCCCCTCCCACCTCCTTTCTCTCTCTCTCTCTCTCACATTCCCTGGGCGCGATTCTCCGCTCCCCCGACTAAGTGTGCACGCCATCGTGAACGCCGTCGAGGTTCACGACAGCGCGAAACGGCCCTGATCTCGACCGATTCAGGGCCCGAAAATGGGCTAGGATCGGGGCCGTGAGAAATTCGGGGGGGCGTGTCGCAAAAGCAGCGTCGTCAGCACGCGCCGGGCGGTGCCGCGTATATGATGCGGCCGGCGCCGCATAACTGACGTCACCCGCGCATGCGTGGTTGCCGTCCTCCCCGAGGCCGCCCCGCAAGAAGATGTCGGATGGATCTTGCAGGGCACGGAGGAATGGAGGGCCTCCTTCAGAGAGGCCGACCTGCCGATCGATGGGCACCGATCGCGGGCCAGACCCCATTTGAGCCCCCCCCCCCCCCGGTGGTGCAGGAACCCCCCCCCCCCCCCCCCAGGCCGTCCCCCAGCATTCCCGCGCTGTTCCCACCGGCAGCGACCAGGTGTGGACGGCGCCGGTGGGAACCCGTCATATTGGGCAGGCCGCTCGGCCCATCCAGGCCGGTGAATACCGGGGATAGCGGAGAATCGCCATTTTGGGTGTCTCGGACGATTCTCCGGCCTACGCCATGCAGAACACGACGGGGCCGTTCTCGCCGCTTGGCTGAATCGCAGGAGGGCGTCGGACCGGCGTCGCGTGGAAAAATGGCGCGCCAGGCGATTCTCCCAACCGGCGCGGGAGCGGAGAATCGCGTCCCCTGTTATTTCTCACTCGTGTTCTGCCCACCTGAACAACAACTTGTTAAAAGTGCTACAAAGATATAATGAAACCTCCCAAGGCATTTCACAGGAGTATTACAAAATAAAATTTGTCACCAATCCCCATTAAGACAGCTGGCTGGAGGCTTGCTCAAAGAAGTAGGTTTCAAGATGTCTTAAAGGGGAAGGGGAAGATGGAAAGTTGGAGAGGTGAATAGAGAGAGTATAATGTGGGAGGCCAGCCAGGATTATATTGGAATAACCAGGTCTAGAGATAACAATAGCTTGGGTGTGGAGATGCCGGCGTTGGACTGGGGTGAGCACAGTACGAAGTCTTACAACAATAGCTTGGGAATGAAGCTTTCCACAGCAGACGAGTTGAGGTAGATGTGGAGTTGCCGATATCTCTCTGATCGAAATCAGTGGTTTTTGTGACAATGTAAAACATGGTTGGAAACACATCTCTGGGTCAAATATGGCCCCGAGGCTACGAACAGTCTGGTTTAGCGTCAGACAGTGGCTGGGAAGGGGGATGGAGTCTGTAGCTAGGGAATAAAGTTGGTCGGAATGGCCTGAATTTTCTGGCAGTGTGTGCCGGTGGGATCTTCCGGTCCCGCTGACTGTACGCCCCTGCTGCAGGTTTCCCGGAGACGAGGGGTGTATTCAACAGGAATCCCTGTTGACGAGGGCGGGACTAGATGACCCTGTCGCTGGCCAATGGCTGTGCAGAAAATCCCGCCCAATGGTTTCAGTATTTCAAATATTTAATTGAGGTAATTCCTGCTGATCGTCTGATAAGCACCTCCTTTATTTGTGGTCTCCACACCTCTCCTGTATCAGTGCTGAGTACTTGAAATATCTGCACAGTAGCGTACAGCAGCACATTTATTATTTGCTTCATCCTATATGATTTCTAATTTTTGTTTTGTTTTTTCTTTCAGTTAAAGCTTCATGCACATTTAAACCTATCAGTATGGGATTATTTCTTGTGACCTTAATAACACATAGTTACAATCCAAAAAAAAGGTCACTTTCCTCCTAACTTCCCCAGTCCTGCTCCACCACAAAATGGACAACAAACATTCCATGTCAAAGCTCAGCAGAAAGGGCCAACATCAAGACCTGTGAAACCCTGATGGATGATCATTGCATGAATTTTGTTACTTCCACATGTTTCATGGTTGTTATAAATCCTAATGTCATTCTGATTCAGTCTGACACATATCCAATGTGTTGAAATGAACGGTTCAGTTTTATTTTCCAAACAGCCATTTTTAAAGGAACATTTAAAGGAACATTGATATAGAATATATATATATTTGAAATATTTTATAAGGGTCTTTAGTTTTAAAAAAGGATGAGCACATCAGTGTTATATGACATAATTTATAAAATATGTATGCAGCAACCAAAAAATTGTTTTCTCAAGCTTTAGGATTTTAACCTTGCACCAAAGAATATATGCAAGATGGAAACCAAACCAAATCATAATGTTTTATAGATTTGATTTTCTTAAAAATGAAGGATGTTCTTGAACCTTAAAGTCAGCTCTTGGGGAAAGTTGAAATATGCAATTTTGTGCCAAATTATTCAGCCCTGATTCTTAACTTCGAGAGTGAGAAGTAGTTCTAGCTTTATATTCTGAAATGGGATCTTCTTTTTAAAAAATGGACAACTCTTGCATTTCCTCATCTACTGTTTGTTGGATGCTCAATTAGTTGCACACACTATCAGATAAAACAGGATCTACTAAGATGTGGAGAATTGTCCATTTTTGGCTGGTAGTGGGGGGTTTGGGTTAGTGTGGGGTGAAGGGACAATACGGTTTTCAATCCACAGGAAACGCCTGGTTGCGTTTAATATTAATTCATCTTCTTATGTTTAATGGCTTTGTTACTGCAGGGTTTATGTGTTGGCCATGTGGCAGAGGTGCTCGTCTTGTGTCACTTGACCTTTCACTCCCTGGAGCAAAGTCTTGTATTTTGCACTTAATATAAGGATCGGTTAAATGGGCACATCAGTATAGCAAAGAGTACTTATGTGTTTTGTTTTTGAAACAGTGAAAGAAATAATATTGTACATATCTTGCTTTACACACACTTTTGAAATCCTCTACACTTCAGCAGCTAAACTGTGGAATGAGCCCACTGGGTGATACAGGTGGTGTAGAATTCACCTCACATTGGGAGCTATCTTATAGTTTCTTTGTGTATCATTTTATTTTTAGTAAATTGGGTTAATCGGTATAGCAGTAACTGAGGTGCTGCAAGTGTATCACACTCCCCCTTTCTGGCCTGGATCACTCTATTGTGTTTTTTTCCTCCTGTTTCAGTTTTGAAATGGGAGATTTTACCAAAGGGGTGTTTGAAAGGGATTGTTTAAGAAGAAAAAATAGTTCATTTGAGGAATGATGTGATGTACTGACCAAAGTTGAAATGTTCCTTGTAAGGAAAATAGCCACTATAGTATGATCAAATGTTATAGGTTGGCTAAATTTTTGCATGAAATGATTGCAGTTTCAAATTACATCAAAAATTGGGTTATTTTTCCTGTGAGAAATAGAATTTCTTTAGTTGAATGATATTATGAAGGGTTATTTGAATTGATTTTTTAAGAGGGCACAAGGATAGATTTTTATTTTATAGGTATTATATCCCATCTTTTCTCAGCTCCATGCATTTCCAGAAACTGGAAATTGTATGAAGGCTACAAAAAAGACTTCACAGTTGTGTCTCCTTGAGGGAAGTATTCACCAGCACTTGTATGCCTTGCGTTCATATCTGAATAAACTCCAAAGCTTATGATTTGAGATGCCAAACACTTTGGGATAAATCATGCTCTTTGTTTACTGTCCTAGCCTATGGCACCGGGAGACCGAATTAATCATTTAGAAATATGTATTCCTAATTGGTGGACTTAGGATTTTGTGTTGAAGGAGTTCTATTATGGTAATAACATCACTGTGCTTTAAATTAGAGCTTTGGTGGGCAGCACGGTGGTGCAGTGGGTTAGCCCTGCTGCTTCATGGCGCCGAGGTCTCAGATTTGAGCCGGGCTCTGGGTCACTGTCTGTGTGGAGTTTGCATATTCTCCCTGTGTTTGCGTGGGTTTCACCCCCGCAACCCAAAGATGTGCAGGGTAGGTGGATTGGCCATGCTAAATTGCCCCTTAATTGAAAATAAATTAATTGGGTACTCTAAATTTATTTTAAAAATTAAAGCTTTGGGGACTTTGCAAATGCAATGTTTTCTTACAATAGGCCACACCAAAAATTAATTTGGCAACAATTCTGGTTTGGGTGTGAATAGAAGTGTCCACTTTAACTGGACAATACCAGCAGAGTTGTGCTGTATGTCTTTCCGTTTCAGTTTGAGTTTGCAATGTTGAAAAGGCTTTGGGTCGCTTACTATTTTACTGCAATACTTGTTGGATCATTAATTTCTTCAATGCAAAAGCAAGGTATGTAAACCACAATAAAGAGGTACTTCATTAAATGTAAAATGAATCTCTTGCACATCCAAAGCTGTGAGATCCTTTTTTATAAATGGCCTATTTCTCCATTATTTCTGTTAAATCATAAATATCATTCAGAAGGAACACAGGTTGTTGAATAATCTTTTGATTTTTATTCATTGCTCCTAAACTACTTGGGGATTAGTTGCGCTAAAATATTTATCTTAGTTTAAAAAATGAAAAGTCAGAGTGGGCTGACACTCCACCTTCTGGCAGAAGAAGAAAGAATTCTGATTCACATTTGCGGTTCACCTTATGCTGATCTCGAGAAATGCTGTTGTCGGAAGTAGAGAGTGAGCGGTGGTACATATAGAGAATGAGGGGGAAAGTCAGCAAGGAAGTCACCCAAAGCAAGTAATTCACCTCTTGGTGGCTAATTATCGAGCAGTACTGGCAGAGGCCTTGACTGTGTCTCGTTTGTTTACCTGACATTTTGGACCATGAATGCAGAAGTGGTGACATCTGGTGGCTGTAAATATATGCTCCATTCCTTTCTATGGAATGGTTCTCCAATGAGTTGGAAGTGTTAGCGTGAAGATGCTGAGATCTCCTTACTGAAAATAGAATTAAACCCATCTGAGGTGGCCTCTTCTTTTCTAGTTAACTAGCTGTTCTTACTCGCAGTTGAAGGATAGCCTCTTGCTTGGAGGTATCGTAACGGTTACTGGCTTTAATCCCTCTTGAACTCCACCTCAGTCTGATTGAATGCTTTCAGCAGAATAGGCATTCCAAGAGAAAATCAGACTGGAGCAGGGGGCAGAAGACATGGTAAACAGGTGCTATCTAACTTGTGACATTTTAAATCTGTCAGCCATTGTGTCGCACTGATCTGCTTGTTTGAAGCTGAACCAAATATTTTACACCTTCAGTTTTTGTTTCGGCTTCAGATATTCCATTTTTGTTTCGGCTTCAGATATTCCACTTTCCAAGTTCCATCTGGGTTTATTGAGTTTTGTGGGGTATAAATGATTTTCAGTTTGAAATTCATAGTAAAAAGGATATTGTAGCTTTAATATCTGCTATATACAAATGTACACTGTGTATTGTCTCTTTTGGAGGTGGAGAATTATTTTTAATGAATCAGATTCATTTTAAGGTGTCATTTCTCATTGTGTCATTGGACCAAGCTATTCTAAAACCCATTGTAGAGAAACGTTCTTATCAAAGATGCTTGCTTGAAATCCATAAAATATTTATGAAATTATATAATTTTTTTATTAAATAGATATTGAGCAATGAATTGTTCTAAAACATTTTGCGTACAACACAATTGCTAATATTACCACTTGAAACTGTATCACTCCATAGTATTCCAGTTCATTGTAATTTTTTTATTTTTTTTGTTTGGTGTGCTTTTGTAATTCTTTGGTTATTTTCAGTCACTGTAATTCTGTGTACCTGTTCATTTGCTCAGGTCATGTGCTTTTGTGGAACTTTTATACATTGTTTGTACTTGAACAACCCTTCTTATTGTTCATTGTGTGACAGTATTGCACTGACATCTACCATTGACTATTGTTGTTTTAATTATATTCTAACATTTCAATTAGTTATCCATTTTACTCCAGTATATTGTGCCCATCCTTAATTTTATGACTCGGTTAAAAACTGATCTGCATACACCAAAATCAAAACGGTTATTTCTGTGTCGGATTAGCATGTGTTGTCCTTTTAAATGTCCTGGGTTTTTATTTTTCATTATTTGCTTCATACTGACTGTTTATCATTAAATGTTAATAAATGTTTTTAAGATTTATTTTACTTGTCTCCACCTCGTGTTTGGTGTCCATCTTCTGGAGATTAAAATGGAGGAGAGGGGAAACTGCTTCAAGAGGGTATGAATCACAGACCGGCATCTTTAGTAATCACATTGAAGATGACTAAAATGAGAGCATTTCCTGCTATTGTGACCTTTACCATGAGTAAAAAGACTATTTACTCATTGTACTGTACAGATTCTGTGTGGCTATACAGTTCTTTATTGCATAGTGTAAAAGTAAAAATGAAAATAGTGTGTAAGGTATGGACTTCTTGTTCACAAACCTTGCTTCCTGTTACAATTTTAGTGTTTTTCGGACCATGTTTTATGCACGATAAATTGTTATGTCAACATTTCCCATCCAAACTATTCCATTTTGAGAGGGGGGGGGGGGTGAAATTCTCCCAATTTGTTCCTGGTGAGACTGTGTGTGAAGTCCAACACCGAGCTTTGGCCTTCCTATTTCAAACAGGACCTGCAGTTATTCGCTAAGTAACAAGGCAGTTGTTCAAGCTTTGGAGGCAGTGTAAACAACTACTGGGCAAATGCTTCATCCTGGAGGTCTGCGTGATGAGAAAAACTGGAGAAACATGTTATTTTCAACCATGAAAACAGGTGTTCAAGAATTATGCAAGTTATAAATGGTATGGAAAAGATAAATGTGGAAAATTACTAAATTGCAGAAGTTGGTAGAAAAAGTCACAAGTTCAAAATTAGTAAAAAGCAAATTAAAGATGATGACAGGAAGCTTTTTTTCCCCCCAGAGTGGTCAACACCGAATAGGCTCCTGGATAGATTTCTGGAGCTGGAATTCATTTAAGAATCAATTAGATGCTGCAATGGGGAAATATTCTGGATGTGTGAACTAAGATGGGCTGAGTGCCTTTCTCCATCTGTAGATATGTATAAGAATATTTTGCAAAATTCTTACATTGTGATGTCTGGGATATGCCATGATGCACACAGTGCAATGTGTGGCATAAATTTCAGGAAATTATTTCCCTTAATAATCAAGCACTGAAAACAGACCAGGCCACATGTACATGGTAGATAGGCTAACCCGTGTAGAGCATATGTTCAGTTAGATGGTGTGTGACATGTATTTTAAAAAATGAATACAGCAGCAGAAATGTTTAATGATAAGGTCAGTAATTCTATTGTTACGGCCAGGTGAGATGGGATAGAATGGGTCTCCTCTCTTCACCATCCAAAGTTGACCGTAACAGGTGGATTTAAAATTTGTGCAGCAATTCAGTGAGTGTTTAACTTTCAAATGCTGTAACTTGAAAAGACACATAAAAACAGATGTTCTTGTCAGTTTTGAAAGAAAGGAAATAGTATTTATTGTATTTAACACCCAATCTATAAAACAAAAGTGCTCCGACTCCCACTGGCACAGGCATCCCAGGGAGCCACGCAGTAAGTTACAAGGAGGTTACATTGTTTGTGTCCAAAAAATAAGTCCATTATGTATGGATCCTGTATTGGATGGTATCAGGCTCTGTTCAGTGCCTTTTTTCCCATCAGATTCTGCATCAAGGCAATTTAAGACTTTGACAATTTGTCTTTTTCCTCTGGAGTCAGCTGCTGTTTATGTTGAAGATGCTGTCTGTGATCTTTGGCTGGCTGGATACAGGCAGGGTAAATGCTTGCAGAACGGCTTGAGAGACAGAGAGAGAGCGGCACTGTGAGTTCTCTTCTCGCTGTCCTTCTCATGGTCCTTCCGGTCTTGATTGACCCTGCCATACCAGTTTCTTCAAACACAAAAGTTAATCTGCTTATCACTTGACATCCACTCACAAATAGTGCTAGAAAAGCCCAGCAGGTCTGTCAGCATCTCTGGAAAGAGTTAATACTTTGATCCAATATGACTGCTTCAGAGTTCCATCAACAAACTGGCCAGTTACAAAATATAGTTACAGCAGTCAGGGACCCTTATTCCAAGTCCATTGTTTAAAGAGTTAGATTGCCTGGCCGGTGGAGTTCCCCTTCCCAACTGGGGTCCATTGTCCAATGTAATTGAGTTTAATGGCTTGGTTCACACCTACCCGAATAACAGATTGCATCTTGATGTCTGTGAATGGTTCAGAGGATGAGCCAGTTACACTCATTTCAAATAATTGTCTTTGGTGGGCTACTTCCAGAGCCCGCTTCCTCTCTGATGACTCTAATTTGCAAGTTAAAGTTACATAAATATTCAGCCATCTTAAAAGCTGGCTGTGTAGATCACGAAGAAAGCTGTTGCCAGCCTCTTTTTTTAACTTACCCTGAGGTTTCAACCTACTCAAATAATCATTTTCAATATAAAACATGGTTTTATAACACTATACTGTTCTATTTGCATCTGCTTTAGAAACATGGAAAATATAAGCAAGAGGAGGCCATTTCACCCTTCAAGCCTGCTCCGCCATTCGTTATGATCATGGCTGATCAAGTTACTGAAATCATTTGACTGAAAGGAGCCCATTCAATTGTAAAATTATGCCTTTTAAAGCGGCATACTTTATTTGCAATGAACCAAACAGCTCCATATCTGTGAAGGTTATATCATGTATATAATCTGTGCAGATATTTGAACAGAGAAAGCACCATTTATTAAACTGATACTTCGTAGCAATAAGGGTAAACTGGTGTTGCTATATGATGAACAATCCTTATGGGTGGGGCCTAGGGAGTGGAGGAGGAAAGCTTTTACTTTGACTCTCTCAAGATCAAGAAAGGAAGACCCATGCCCTGTGAATCCCTGTTCTACCCTGTACAGATTCCCTGGAGTAGATTATTGCAAGAAACATCAACAGGAGTTTCTAGTTAAAATTCTAATAATGTAGGAGCTCTCTGTAAGTATCTAAAAAAGATGGGGAAATCTGTCTGTGGTAAACATTCCTCATCCATATGCTGTAATATTTAGTTGATTGGTTTTTGTCAATTTTCTTCATAGACACTGACTTCCACTCACTGACATTCACTATGTTGGTCACAGCTGGAAGGCTCGATGTTCCTGAATTATTGCAAATCATTTTGTTTCATATCCACAAAGCAAAACATTGTGGATGCTTCAAATCTCAAATAGAACAGAAAATGTTGCAAATACTCCGTAGGCCTGGCAGCATCTGTGGAGAGAAAAAGTTGGTGTTTTAATGTGACCTTTCATTAGAGGCCCTGCCAATGGGTCATCGATCTGAAACATTAACTTTCTCCACAGATGCTGCAAGATCATTTTACAACAGGTTTGTTTAATTATATGGAATGTTTATACCTACAGCTGTTCAGGTACCAAGTTACTTGAGGGGCTAGTAATAAAATGATTAATTAGAGGAAGGGTTAACAATATTTTCTTAATTCCAACAAATCAATGTTTTCAATTGAGATTTGGCAAAAATAAAGCATACTCAGCTCATGGTAACTTCCTTGTTTCCAAGACATTTCAATGTGAGTGGGACGGGAAATGAAGAGTAGAGGGAATAAAAGCGGAAAACGCTGGTAAAACTCAGCAGGTCTGGCAACATCTGTGGACAGAGAAAGGGTTTGAGTCTATATGATCCTTCTACAGCTCTGTTGGTCAGGTTTACAAAAGAGTTAACTAAATACTTTGCATCAGTCTTCACATTGAAAGTCTTAACATTCCAAAAATACTAAATAAACAAGGGGGAAGGGAGGAAATAAATACAATAACTATCACTAGAGCAAAATTACGAGGGAAAGTCATGGGGATAAAGGCGAATTAAGTCCCCTGGGCCTGATGACTTGCTTCCCAGGATGTTAAAGGAAGTAAGTAGCTACAAAGATGGTGGATGCAGTGGTGGTATTCTTCCAAGGATCCTTAAATTCTGGGAAAAATCCCAAGGGGAATGGGAAACTGTCAATGTAACAACACCCTTATTCAAAAAGTGAGTGGGGCAAAAAACAGTTAACTATTGGCCAGTTAGCTTAACATCTGTCATTGGGAATATGTTAGAGCCCATTATAAAGGATGGAATATCAGACAATTTAGAAATACATTATATGACCAAGCAGAGTCAGCATAGCTTCCTGAAGGGGAAATTATGCCTCACAAATTTATTAGAATTCTTTTGAGGTGGTAAGGAGCAGGATACATAAAGAGGAACTAGTAGATGTCATGTACTTGGATTTCGAAAAAGTGTTTGATAAGGTACCGCAAAAAAAAGTCTACTTAATAAGATGAGAGCCCATGGTGTTGGATTGTATATTAGCATGGATGGAGAATTAGCCAACTAATAGAAGTCAGAAAGTTGGGATAAGAGTGGCATTTTCAGGATGGCAACCTGTAACTAATGGAGTGCCACATGGATCAGTGTTGGGGCCACAACTATTTAAAATATATATTAATGACTTGGACAAGGAAAGGGAATGTATAATTGCCAAGTTTGCGGATGACACAAAATAGGTGGGAAGGAATGTTTTGATGATGACACAAAGAGTCTACAGAGAGATATAGACAAGTGAAGTGAGTACTGGGTGAAAACTTGGCAGTTGGAATATAATGTAAGAATATAATGCTGCCCCTTAAATGCTGCTATCGTACCTGCTCCCACCACCTCCACAGGCAGTGCATTCCATATATTTACCACCCTCTGTGTAAAAAAAACTTGCCTCGTACGTCAGTCCTAAACTTTTCACCACGCACTTTAAACCTATGTTCCCTAGTACTTGACTCTCCTACCCTACCCTACCTAGGAAAGAGCATCTGACTGTCCACCGTACCTGGAAGACAGAATTGTTTTGGTCCCCTTATCTAAGGAAAGATGTACTGGCAATGGAGGCAGTCCTGAGACGGTTCATTAGGTTACTCCTGGATATGGAGGGGTGTTTTTATTAGGACGGGTTGGGTACATTGGGCCCATTCCGGGTGGCCTCCCACCCCCACCTCCCAAGAGAACACCTGGGAGGAGAGCTCAGAGGATGCCACCATAATAGTCGGCCACCACAACAGTCATCCTCACTCTCCACCAGCATGTACACACACCTTGGTGGGAGAAAATAGTGGACAAGATTCTGGGCACGATTTGGTGAGCAGAAGGAGGAAGGAACACCCAGGAGAGACAGCAGACCGATGTCTGCTGGATTCCAGGACCCAGCTGAGTCCCAGTCAGATGCCGAGCCTCTGGACCAAGCTACCCTGGAGCTGATGCAGTGGCTAGAGTGTGGCTGTGAGATTCAGATGGGGATGTAAGTGACACTCCAGTGGGTCCATAGACCATTGGAGGAGTCCCAACGACTAAGGGTGCAGGAGATAGCGCAGGCAATGCGTGGCACCGAGGCCAACACTGCTAGGGTGGTGGCCGCAGTGGAGAATCAGGAGCACAATGACAGCCGCATGAGTGGTGGTGTCCAAGGAGTGGCTCAATCAGTGACCCAAGCTGAGCACCTCGACAGCATGTCCGAGTCACTAGGGATGTGTGACTCAGGTGGACCTTTTTGAGGCGCTGCGGAGCATGGCCCAGTCTCGGATGGTCATTGCCGGGGCTAGATTGCGGTAGAGGATTAAGCAGTGCGAGGATCACAGAGGGCTCTGGGGGCGGTGGGGGGCAGTTTCATCGGAAACTCAGGACAGTTGAGGTCAATATTGTACTTGTACACCATGAAAACACATTACACCAAGACATAAGTAGCCTCCATCACATTATTCTGCACTTCGGGCCAGTCTGCACCACTCTTCCCAGGCCCAAGTCCACCTGGCTCCCTGCTACTGGACCTTCTCCCCCCACCCCCCGAAGGCATACCACATGCAGGTGATGGGTGTGAGTGCACACTCAGCAGACAGACAGGCGGCAGACTATGGCATAGATTGGGGAGCACCAGAGCTCCGCTCACAGTAGGATATCATCACCCTCCTGCCGACAAAGGCCAATCACCCTGGAGTGATATAACAAAGACCCTGGGAGGGTGGAACATGGCAATGGGGGGGTGAGGGAAAGGGAAAGGGGGTATGATTGTGGGTCACAACGCCACACCCTATGTGAAGTGAGTGAGGATGATGGCCTCCCTTGTCCTCCGGGCAATCCGGACCCTCGCTGTTGCTGCCTGTCCTCCATTCCCTGACTGGTCCCACGGGTCTTCCCCAGGTTCGTCCTCCAGCCGCTCCTAGTCCGGCTCCTCCTCAGAGGTTGTTGCGTTTAGTGTTCGATGTCGAGCAAGGAACCTACCAAACACCTTGTGACTTGTCTGTGGTAGTCACCACTGTTGTATTATATTGTATATACTGCACTGCATACGAGGGTATTACGGTAAGGCCCCTGTACTACAGGTACGGGGGTAGGTCCCTGCCTGCTGGCTCCGCCCAGTAGACAGAGTATAAATGTGTGTGCTCTCCGAACTGCAGCTATTTCGGCAGCAGCTGTAGGAGGCCACACATCTCTGTGTAATAAAGCCCCAATTACTCTCTACTCTCGTCTTGTCGTAATTGATACTGCATCAATTTATTACAGAGATTTTACAAAGATGGATCTCCGCATCAAGCCGGATCACCTGCAGCAGCATCCTCAAGCAGACAACGCCAAAAAGGACTTCGCACATTGGCTAGCTTGCTTTGAAGCATACATCGGATCTGCGACAGACCCAATCCCAGAAGCACAGCAGCTCCAGATTCTGTACACGCGGCTGAGCTCCGATGTCTTTCCCCTAATCCAGGACGCGTCTACCTACGCAGAGGCCTTGGCGCTACTGAAGGAGAACTACGCTCAGCAGACCAACAAGATCTACGCCAGGCACCTCCTGTCCACGTGGCACCAACTTCCCGGTGAGTCTGTGGAAGATTTCTGGCGTGCTCTGCTCACCCTAGTGAGAGACTGTGATTGCCAGGCCATTTCGGCCACTGAACATTCTAATCTGCTAATGAGAGATGAGTTCATTATGGGCATAGGGTCGACCTACATCCGCCAGTGCCTCTTAGAAGGGGCTACGCTTGACCTTGCGGCAACCAAGAAACTAGCACTCTCGCTCACAATCGCCTCACGCAACGTACAGGCGTATGCCCCCGACCGCACGGCCCACCCTTCCTGGGCATCGTGGACCCCGCCAGCAGCCACCCCATCATGGACCCCATCAGCAACAGCCCTCAGCCAACACCACCCCTGCGCTGCGCGGCAGCCAACCAACCCCGGGGGACCCAAGTGCTACTTCTGCGAACAGACAAAACACGCCCGGCAGCGCTGCCCGGCCCTCTGCAAGGCCTGCGGCAAGAAAGGACATTTCGCTGCAGTGTGCCAGGCCCGCTCAATCACCGCTATTATCCCTGCACCCCCGCGGGTGCGGCCAGTGCGCGCCGCCATCATCCTCGCCTCAGACCACGTGCGGCCCATGGGCACTGCTGTCTTGCTCCCCTCACAACACGTGCGGCCCGTGGGCGCCGCCATCTTGCTTGCCTCACAACCGATGGGCGGAGCCATCTTGCCTGCCCCAGGACACGTGTGGTCCGAGGGTGCCACCATCTTGCCTGCCTGAGGACACGTGTGGCCTGTGGGCGCCGCCATCTTCCCCACCTCCAGACCCCTGTCCGTCGGGCACCTCATTGGGCCGCTCAACGCCTGCAACTGCCGACGACCAGCCGTGTCTCGCCTCCGTCACGATCGGCCAGTCCAGACCGCACAACCTCGCGGCCACATCGACAAAGGTGAAGGTCGACGGGCTTGAGATATCCTGCCTTCTGGACTCTGGGAGCACTGAGAGCTTCATCCACCCCGATACGGTAAGGCCACCCTCACCATCCAGGGCGTAGAGTTCAGCGGCTCCCGGCTCTACGTCCTCCCTAACCTCTGCACTGCCTTGCTACTCGGCCTGGACTTTCATTGCAACCTCCAGAGCCTAACCCTGAAATTCGGCGTGCCCCTACCACCACTTACTGTGTGGCCTCACGACCCTTAAGGTCGACCCGCCTTCTCTGTTTGCAAACCTCACCCCGGATTGCAAACCCGTCGCCACCAGGAGCAGACGGTACAGAGCCCAGGACAGGACCTTCATCAGGTCTGAGGTTCAGCGGCTGCTGCGGGAATGTATCATCGAGGCCAGTAACAGCCCCTGGAGAGCCCAAGTGGTAGTGGTGAAAACGGGGGAGAAAAACAGGATGGTCTTTGACTACAGTCAGACCATCAATCAGTACACGCAGCTCGACGCGTACCCCCTCCCACGCATATCTGATATGGTCAATCAGATTGCACAGTAGTGGCTCTTCTCGACAATGGACCTGAAATCTGCCTACCACCAGCTCCCCATTCGTAAAGCGGACCGCCCGTACACCGCGTTTCAAGCGGACGGCCGCCTTTACCATTTCGTTAGGGTTCTCTTCGGCATCACTAATGGGGTCTCGGTCTTTCAATGAGAGATGGACCGAATGGTTGACCGGTACGGACTGCGGGCCACTTTCCCGTACCTGGATAACGTCACCATCTGCGGCCACGACCAGCAGGACCACGACGCTAACCTTTCCAAATTTCTCCACACTGCCAAACTCCTCAACCTAACCTACAACAAAGAGAAGTGTGTGTTCAACACGACCCGTTTAGCCATCCTCGGCTATGTGGTTCAGAACGGAGTTCTAGGGCCCGACCCCGATCGCATGCGCCCCCTCCTGGATCTCCCCCTTCTCCACTGCCCCAAGGCCCCCAAACGATGACTGGAGTTCTTTTCGTACTAGGCCCAGTGGGTCCCTAACTATGCGGACAAGGCCCGCCCACTCATCCACTCCACTGGTTTCCCACTGACGACCGAGGCTCACCAGGCCTTCAACCGTATCAAGGCCGACATCACCTAGGCCGCGCTGCACGCGGTCGACGAGACGCTCCCCTTCCAGGTCGAGAGCGATGCATCAGACGTGGCTCTGGCCGCCACCCTCAACCAGGCAGGCAGGCCCGTGGCATTCTTTTCCCGCACCCTCATGCCTCCGAAATTCGGCACTCCTCCGTTGAAAAGGAGGCCCAAGCTATCGCTGAAGCTGTGCGGCACTGGAGGCATTATCTGGTCGGCAGGAGATTCACTCACCTCCTAGACCGACGGTCGGTTGCCTTCATGTTTAACAACACACAGCGGGGTAAGATCAAAAATGATAAGATCTTGCGGTGGACGATCTAGCACTCCACCTTTAATTACGAGATTTTGTATCACCCCGGTAAGCTCAACGAGCTCCCCGATGCCCTGTCCCTAGGTACATGTGCCAGCGCACAAGTGGACCGACTCCGGACCTTGCATGACAATCTCTGACACCCAGGGGTCACCCGCTTTTATCACTTCATTAAGGCCCGCAATCTGCCCTACTCCATCGAGGAAGTCAGGGCTGTCACCAGATCTGCAGCCAGGTCTGCGCGGAGTGTAAACCGCACTTCTACCGGCCAGACCGTGCATGCCTGGTGAAGGCCTCCCGCCCCTTTGAACGCCTCAGCGTGGACTTCAAAGGGCCCCTCCCCTCCACCGACCGCAACACGTATTTTCTCAATGTGGTCGACGAAGGCAGGAGGTCCTCCCCGATGCACTTTACTCCATTCGGTTGCTCCTGTGCACGGCGATGAACTAAACCCCCCATGAACGTCTCTTTGCCTTCCCCAGGAAGTCCACCTCAGGGGTTTCGCTCCCAACGTGGCTGGCAGCTCCAGGACCCGCTCTCCTCCGCAAGCACGTGCGTCTCCACAAGGCGGACCCGTTGGTTTAGAGGGTACAGCTACTCCACGCAAACCCGCAGTACACCTACGTAGCGTACCCTGACGGCCACCAAGACACAGTCTCCCTCAGGGACCTGGCACCAGCTGGGTCCGCACCCCCCCTGCCCCAGCGCCACCCTCCATTCCCCCAGTGCACCCCACCACAGCCCCCGCTTCAGGACAATCCGTCCTCCCCTTGGTCCCAGCCGAGGATGAAGAGGATGTCGACATGCTCCTGGAGTCACCGACGACCGAGCCGACGCCTGACTCGCCACCAGCACTCCGGCGCTCTCAACGACGGATCAAGGCGCCTGACCGTCTAAATTTGTAACCTTCTCTGAAATTTTAATGACAACTTGTATGTAAATAGTTCTCCCCCCCCCCCCCCCCCCCCCGGGCTGGACTCATTTTTAACAGGGGGTGAATGTGGTAGTCACCACTGTTGTATTATATTGTATATACTGCACTGCATACGAGGGTATTACGGTAAGTACTACAGGTACGGGGGTAGATCCCTGCCTGCTGGCTCCGCCCAGTAGGCGGAGTATAAATGTATCTGCTCTCCGAACTGCAGCCATTTCGACAGCAACTGTAGAAGGCCACACATCTCTGTGTAATAAAGCCTTGATTACTCTTTACTCTCGCCTCGTCGTAATTGATAGTGCATCATTGTCAAACTAGGATCTTTATTAAATCACACGTGATAAGATAACGATCTGTTACAGACAAGTTATCATGGAGTTTCTTTGTACTCCTCTGGAACTATCCCTCATGCACGTCTGTCCTCTTGTACATCTTATAACCATCTCCTGATGGCCGTATGTGGCTTATGTTTGAGTGACTTATCACATGACCACTGTCTTGAGACCGCAAGGTGTGCCTGTACTGCCATCTGCTGGTTTGGAGCTCACACAACCAGCCATCGATGATATTGCTTACAGGCAAATCACCACAGAGGTGGCCGCATGTTCCACTTCTTCCACCTCCAGCACATCGTCCCGCTGCTGTGAAAGGTTGTGGAGGGCAGAGCAGACCACCACAAAGCGGGTGAACCTCCAGGGTGCAGTGCACCACCAGAGCATTTGAAGCATCAAAATCGCATCCTAAGCAGTCCAACCTCTTAATGACAGCCAGGTGGCCACATGGGCCTGCTTTATCCGCATCGGTCACAGGTCTCCGAACTGGCATCACCTCCCCTGGAGTGTCCATCGAAGATGCTGGGGTACAAGTGCAATACTGCCCAGGATGTTGTGCGTACTCCGTGGGGAAACGTGCACACAGGTGCATGATCTTCAAATGGTGGTCGTACACAAACTAGATGTTATGTGAGTGGAACCCCTTCCTGTTGATGAAAGGTGCTCCCAGACAGCTTGGTGCGCACAAGGCCACATGCGAGCCAATTATTACCCCCTGGTCCTGGGGCATCCCAGCGATGGCAGAGACTCCTGCTGGCCGGGCATCTTGGTGGGCCTGCTCCAGGTCAAAGTCGGCTGTCCGGGCACACAGGGCATCCGTGACTTCACGGATACACTTGTGGGCTATTAGTTGGGATATGCTGCACAAGTCCCCACTTGAGCCCTGGAATGATCCCCTGAGCTGCCTCTGTAGTGTAGAGGTTATCATGTTCGTCTAACAAGTGAACGGTCCCCAGTTCGAAACTGCGCAGAAATGCTTGGAATGATACCAAGGCATAAAGATTCAGGGCTATAGTGACCTTAATAACCACCGGAAGTGGGTATCCTCCTCCTTCACGTGGTGCCAATCCGCAAGGACATGGCACAGGCGCCATCACCTTGTTGAGGTGGAGCCTCCTGCAGCACATGCTGTCTGACATCAGTTCGAAAGACCAGCGATGCCTGTACACTTTGGGCTGTTGAGTGTCTGGACCTCACAGCCTGATTGGGATGCTAGGCAGTAACAACCGCCTGCAACATGGCACGTGTACACACGGGGATCCACTTGACTGCTGTGAAGTGCTCACATTACTAAAAACGGCAGTTCCCCATTAGCAATAGCCTTCAGCTGTGCAGCCAGCAGCTGCTATGGTCAATGGGAGCTAAAGTGGCCATCAACTTATCACCACGGACAGGCTCTGACATGCGGGTGTTCAGTGGGGTAGACGAGCAGCAGCTGGAGCTGACCCCGTCATGGATACACACGATCTGTGGGGTGGAAAGGCAGACCCGCGGGCGCTGTGCCCCATCGCTGCCCCGGACCAGGGATGACCCTCCCACTGTTGCCCCCCCCCCCCCCGACCAAGTCCATTTCCCCCCCCCCCCCCCCCCAACAGAGGCTGCCCCATCCCCCCGCGCATTGGGGCAGGAGCTCCGGTGTCCCCGGGCTGACTGCCCGATTTCAAAGATGGCCGCTCACTCCCTCGGATCCCCATGGCAGCTATTCCACTGGCTTAGCGTTTTTAATCATGTGTACAGAATGGCACCTGTGTGACCGCTCGCTGGGGGGGCAGTTAGTTCACGGGTGACCGTTCGATAGGGGGTCCGTCCCATTAATGGTATGGAGATTGGACTTAATTAGTGATTTATTCGTCTCTCGCCATACCACAGTGGGCTAAACAGCTGGCTTGTAATGCAGAACAATGCCAGCAGCGCGGGTTCAATTCCCATACCAGCCTCCCCGAACAGGCGCCGGAATGTGGCGACTCGGGGCTTTTCACAGTAGCTTCAGTGAAGCCTATTTGTGACAATAAGCGATTATTATATTATTATTACCACGGCGAGATCCGGATCTCGACACTGGAGCGGGCCGGTTAGATTGGAAACCAATCAGCACCCGGCTTGGTTCCCGATCACGGCCTCTCCCATTATCTAACCAGCCCGCTCGTTTTTGTGCCCGGCGCGATGAGTCCGCTAGACAGGAGTCCCACCACAAACAGGAGGAGCGGGATTCTCCAGTCAGCTGCATTTTCCTGGGCATCGCACCCTCATTGGCAGCAGGATTATCTGTTCCTGCCACCTGCCAATGGGATTTCCCATTGTGACCACCCCACGCTGCCAGGAAACCTAAGGGTGTAGGTGCGCTGCCGGTGGAACGGAGAACCCTGCCCAAGGTTTTTGGTCATTTGCTGTTTTTCAACTGGTTGCTAAAATGCCTAATTGACGTGGCTTTGGCTGACATCATCTCCATTCCAATGGCACAAATCAGTGATGTTGAAATTTTTAAAAATCTTGGTGTGGTAGATGTGTTTAGATTTGAGATTTAGGAACTTTGTTGGGGAAATCCAAAGGGAACTCTTGAACCGCCTTGTATTTCACAATTGCTTGATCTCAAAACTGCTCAAGACTTTTTGACTTGCTGAACAGCTGTTCCGGACCTTTTCAAAGTATTTTAAGTGTTAAATTCAGGCTCTGGATAATTTGTATTTCTGGTTGCAGGTGGTAAGGACTTTTGGGAGTTCTGATCTAAGGCTTACCCATTATTGGCACAACAGTGCCGGGAAAGCTCTTTCCAAATTTCCAGTTCCACAATGTTCAGACAATAAGTACAAATAAGAAGCATAAGCACAAAGGGAAATCAGGCTTGACAAATCTACTGAAATTCTTTGAAGATGTAACTAGTAGAGTTGACCAGGGAGAACCGGTGAAGAAGATTTATTTAGACTTTCAGAAAGCTTCCGACAAGGTCTCACCTAGCAGATTACTACATAAAGTTAAAGTGCATCAGATTGCGGGTGGTGTCTTGAGATAGATAGAAAGCTGGTTAGCAGACGGGAAGCAAAAAGTTGGAATAAATGGGTCTTTTTCTTTTGGCAGGCAGTGACTAGTGGGGTGCTGCAGGGATACAAAGAACAAAGAAAAGTACAGCACAGGAACAGGCCCTTTGGCCCTCCAAGCCCGTGCCGACCATGCTGCCCGTCTAAACTAAAATCTTCTACACTTCCTGGGTCCGTATCCTTCTATTCCCATATTATTCATGTATTTATCAAGATGCCCCTTAAATGTCACTATCGTCCCTGCTTCCACCACCTCCTCCGGCAGCGAGTTTCAGGCACCCACTACCCTCTGTGTAAAAACACTTGCCTCGTACAACTCCTCTAAACATTGCCCCTCGCACCTTAAACCTATGCCCCCTAGTAATTGACCCCTCTACTCTGGGGAAAAGCCTCTGACTATCCTCTCTGTCTATGCCCCTCATAATTTTGTAGACCTCTATCAGGTCGCCCCTCAACCTCCATCGTTCTGGTGAGAACAAACCGAGTTTATTCAACCGCTCCTCATAGCTAATGCCCTCCATACCAGGCAACATCCTGGTAAATCTCTTCTGCACCCTCGCTAAAGCCTCCATATTCTTCTGGTAGTGTGGCGACCAGAATTGAACACTACACTCCAAGTGTGGCCTAACTAAGGTTCTACACAGCTGCAACATGACTTGACAATTCTTATACTCAATGCCCCGGCCAATGAAGGCAAGCATGCCGTACGCCTTCTTGACTACCTTCTCCACCTGTGTTGCCCCTTTCAGTGACCTGTGGACCTGTACACCTAGATCTCTCTGACTTTCAATACTCTTGAGGGTTCTACCATTCACTGTATATTCCCTACCTGCATTAGACCTTCCAAAATGCATTACCTCACATTTGTCCGGATTAAACTCCGTCTGCCATCTCTCCTCCCAAGTCTCCAAACGATCTCAGTCCTGCTGTATCCTCTGACAGTCCTCATCTCTATCTGCAATTCCACCAAACTTTGTGTCGTCTGCAAACCTACTGAACAGACAAGTTACATTTTCCTCCAAATCTTTTATATATACTACGAACAGCAAAGGTCCCAGCACTGACCCCTGCGGAACACCACTAGTCACAACCCTCCAATTAGAAAAGCACCCTTCCATTGCTACTCTCTGCCTTCTATGACCTAGCCAGTTATGTATCCACCTTGCCAGCTCACCCCTGATCCAGTGTGACTTCACCTTTTGTACCAGTCTACCATGAGGGACCTTGTCAAAGGCCTTACTCAAGTCCATACAGACAACATCCACTGCCCCACCTGCATCAATCATCATTGTGACCTCTTCGATAAACTCTATCAGGTTAGTGAGACACAACCTCCCCTTCACAAAACCAGGCTGCCTCTCACTAATTCGTCCATTTGCTTCCAAATGGGAGTAGATTCTGTCTCGAAGAATTCTCTCCAGTAATTTCCCTACCACTGACGTAAGGCTCACCGGCCTGTAGTTCCCTGGATTATCCTTGCTACCCTTCTTAAACAAAGGAACAACATTGGCTATTCTCCAATCCTCCGGGACATCAAGTGAAGACAGTGAGGATCCAAAGACTTCTGTCAAGGCCTCAGCAATTTCCTCTCTAGCCTCCTTCAGTATTCTGGGGTAGATCCCATCCGGCCTTGGGGACTTATCTACCTTAATATTTTTGAAGACGCCCAACACCTCGTCTTTTTGGATCTCAATGTGACCCAGGCTATCTGCACACCCTTCTCCAGACTCAACATCCACCAATTCCTTCTCTTCAGTGAATACTGATGCAAAGTATTCATTTAGTACCTCGCACATTTCCTCTGGCTCCACACATAGATTCCTTTGCCTATCCTTCAGTGGGCCAACCCTTTCCCTGGCTACCCTCTTGCTTTTTATGTATGTGTAAAAAGCCTTGGGATTTTCCTTAACCCTATTTGCCAATGACTTTTCGTGACCTCTTCTAGCCCTCCTGACTCTTTGCTTCAGTTCCTTCCTACTTTCCTTATATTCCACACAGGCTTCATCTGTTCCCAGCCTTCTAGCCCTGACAAATGCCTCCTTTTTCTTTTTGACAAGGCCTACAATATCTCTCGTTCTCCAAGGTTCCCGAAATTTGCCATATTTATCCTTCTTCCGCACAGGAACATGCCGGTCCTGAATTCCTTTCAACTGACACTTGAAAGCCTCCCACATGTCAGATGTTGATTTACCCTCAAACATCCTCCCCCGATCTAGGTTCTTCAGCTCCTGCCTAATATTGTTATAATTAGCCTTCCCACAATTTAGCACATTCACCCTAGGACCACTCTTATCCTTGTCCACTAGCATTTTAAAACTTACTGAATTGTGGTCACTGTTCCCGAAATTCTCCCCTACTGAAACTTCTACCACCTGGCCGGGCTCATTCCCCAATACCAGGTCCAGTACAGCACCTTCCCTAGTTGGACTGTCAACATATTGTTTTAAGAAGCCCTCCTGGATGTTCCTTACAAACTCTGCCCCGTCCAGGCCCCTAGCACTAAGTGAGTCCCAGTCAATATTGGGGAAGTGGAAGTCTTCTATCACAACAACCCTGTTGTTTTTACTCATTTCCAAAATCTGTCTACCTATCTGCTCCTCTATCTCCCGCTGGCTGTTGGGAGGCCTGTAGTAAACCCCCAACATTGTGACTGCACCCTTCTTATTCCTGATCTCTACTCATATAGTCTCGCTGCCCTCTGAGGTGTCCTCCGGTAGTACAGTTGTGATATTCTCCCGAACCAGTAGAGCAACTCCGCCACCCCTTTTACATCCCCCTCTATCCCACCTGAAACATCTAAATCCTGGAACGTTTAGTTGCCAATCCTATCCTTCCCTCAACCAGGTCTCTGTAATGGCAACAACATCATAGTTCCAAGTACTAATCCAAGTTCTAAGTTCATCTGCCTTTCACGCAATACATCTTGCATTAAAGCATATGCACTTCAGGCCACCAGACCCGCTGTTTTCAGCAACATCTCCCTGTCTGCTTTTCCTCAGAGCCATATTGGCCCTATTCCCTAGTTCTCCCTCAATGCTTTCACCTTCTGACCTATTGCTTCGGTACCCACCCCCCTGCCATACTAGTTTAAACCCTCCCATGTGACACTAGCAAACCTCGCGGCCAGGATATTTATGCCTCAAGTTTAGATGCAACCCGTCCTTCTTATACAGGTCACACCTGCCCCGGAAGAGTTCCCAGTGGTCCAGATAACGGAAACCCTCCTTCCTACACCAGCTGTTTAGCCACGTGTTTAGCTGCTCTATCTTCCTATTCCTAGCCTTATGGCACGTGGCACAGGGAGTAATCCCGAGATTACAACCCTAGAGGTCCTGTCTTTTAACTTTCTGCCTAGCTCCCTGATCTCCTGCTGCAGGACCTCATGCCCCTTCATGCCTATGTCGTTAGTACCAATATGTACAACAGCCTCTGCCTGTTTGCCCTCCCCCTTTTCTGGGACATCGTGAACCCTGGCACCAGGGAGGCAACATACCATCCTGGAGTCTCTTTCACATCCACAGAAGTGCCTGTCTGTGCCCCTGATTATAGAGTCTCCTATGACTATTGCTCTTCTGCACTTTGACCTTCCCTGCTGAACATCAGAGCCAGCCGTAGTGCCACATCTCTGGCTGCTGCTGTTTTCCTCTGATAAGCTATCCCCCCCGACAGTATCCAAAGGGGTATACCTGTTCGAGAGGGGGACAACCACAGGGGATTCCTGCACTGCATGCCTGCCCCTTCTGGTGGTCACCCATTTCTCTGCCTGCACCTCGGGGGCGACCACATTTATATAACTGCTATCTATGACGCTTTCCGCCACCTGCATGCTCCTAAGTGCATCCAACTGCTGCTCCAACGGAACCATGCGGTTTGTGAGGAGCTCCAGTTGGATGCACTTTCTGCAGATGAAGCCATCCGGGACGCTGGAAGCCTCCCGGACCTGCCACACCTCGCAGTCAGAGCACTGCATCCCTCTAATTGACATTGCGTCAATTAATTAGTAAATTAAATTTAAAATGTTTCTTTTTTTTAAATTTACTGCTAACTATATGTTTTTTAGCACTAGATTTCTACTGTAAATGTGAAAGCTAAATACAGTACTCTCTGATCTCTGGCTTAGATACCCCTCTAAATTATAATTAAGTAATTATGTTTAATTAGTTTAACAATGCATAATTTTTTAATTTAGTGTAGATTCCCAACCAGCCAATCGGGTCACAGCTTTACTGTGATATCCTTCAGTTTCTCCCCCCCCCCCCCCACACACACACAATTTGAAAAGGTAATAAACATAAAAATGAATAAAACTCACTTACCTTCTCAGATGCTCTCTGGTTCTCTCCCTGCAGATTAAAAGTTACAGGCCAGAAGAAAGAGAGAGAACAAAACAGAGGGAAAGAGAAGGAAAAAGCACCTTCTCCCACTCTGCACAAAATTACCTCACTGCACCAAATTACCAAATTCCAAATTCCCACTCTGGCTGTGTCTCACTCCGGTTATGTCTCCTTCACTTGCGCAAAGCTTCTTCACAGGATCTGTGCTAGGACCCCAACTGTTCACATCATATATTAATGACCTGGACGAGGGAACTAAATGTATTATCTGCAAATTTGCAGATGATACAAAGTTTGGTGAGAGGGTGAGCTGTGAGGAGGATGCAGATATGCTGCAGCAGGATTTGGCCAGGCTGAGTAAGTATGCATGGCAGATGCAGTGCAATGTGGGTAAATGTGAGGTTATCCACTTCGGTAGCAAAAACGGGAAGGTCGATTCTTTTTTCAATGGGTGTAAATTGCAAGAGGTGAATACTCGTCGGTGAAAGTAAGTGCGCAGGTACAGCAGGCAGTAAAAGAGGCAAATGGATGTTGGCCTTCATAGCAAGAGATTAGGAATAGGGATGTTTTATTGCAATTGTATAGGTCATGGGTGAGGCCACACCTGGAGTATTGTGTGCAGTTTTTGTGTCCTGGTCTTGCTATGGAGGGACTACTGCAAAGGTTTATCAGGCTATTTCCTGTGTTGGTGGGACTGTCACGTCAGGAGAGACTAAATTTGTTAGGATTATATTCATTGGAGTTTAGAGGGGATCTTCCAGGATTAGACAGAGTATTGAACTTGATGATCAGCCACGATCAAAATGAATGGCTCAAAAGGTCGAATGTCCTCCTTCTGCTTATATTTTCTATGTATGTTTCGATGTGAAAGGCATTTGATACAGTGTCACACAACAGACTTGTGAGCAAAGATATAGCTCATGAAATAAAAGGGTAAGTAGAAATTGACCGAGTGACAGGAAACTGAGAATTTTGGCTAATGATGTATTTTGGTCTGGAGACAGGTTTGTAGTAGAGATCCTCTGGGGTCAGTGTTGGGACCCTTGCTCTTCCTGATTTATATTAATGACTTAGACCTTGGTGCATAGGTCATTTGTGGCATGTGATGTGAGGCTATGCCTCTTTATTTTTGTAATTTTAAAAATTTCAACTGACTGGGAATTCTGCAATTTGAACTGAGACAGTTCAAGGCCACGTTCCAAGTTGAAAATGAGAAACCAACAAATCATGTAGAGATGAGTATAAAGAGAGAGACATCGCCTATAATCCAGACACTCATCGAAACTCAGAAATGTCAAAGGACGGGACATTAAAAATGGAAAGTATTGGATATTGAAATAATGGCTGCCACAGACAGACCCACACAAACACAGTGGGTGATGTATTTCAAGACAGGCTACTAACCACTAGAGAGATTGCAAATGACACACGGGGTGTCAGAAAAGTCTCCAGCAGAGGAAACAAGCTGAGGACTGCACTCTGTCTCCTTTCTGAATAAGGGTGCCGCCTGGTTCGAGAAACCAACCAGTGAACTGAGATCTCAGAATAATTGTAAAATCTTATACAACTGACCGCAACCTAAAAATCAGTTCACCCAAATTGACCACAAGGTTTAAAATCTGCGCTTTGAGGACAATCAAAGGACACTTAACTGTATTTTCCTTCATCTTTTATTGTCTGACACCAGTCCTGTGTGTGTGTGTGCATGCATGCATGCATGTGTGTGTGCATGCGCAGGTATTCATGGGTGTGTCCAAACATATGCATGAGGGCTGAAAGCTTGATGTTGAGTTGTCACTATTTTTCTCGGCTTTAATGGTTAATAAATTTGCTCTTTCTTTTACTCAAGAAAAACTTTTTGGAGTGGCTCCTTATTGCTCGTGACTTAAATCATTAAATACATTCTTAATTGAAAAAAGATATATCCTCATTTTTAAAAAACCCTGAAATCTCTGTTGTGACCTATCAAGGACGTTGAATAGCGGGGGAGCCAGTTAATTGGCAGAGGTGGTGGTGTCACCGGACAAGTAGACCAGAGATCCAGAGTAATGCTCTGGGGACCCTGGTTCAAATCCCACCACGGTCAGTGGTGAAATTTGAGGGTGGCATGGTGGCACAGTGGGTAGCACTGTTGCTATCTGCCAAGGGTCTAGCATGGGTCATTGTCTGTGCGGAATCTTCACATTCTCCCATGCCTGCATGAGTTTCCTCTGGACACTCCGGTTTCCTCCCACCCCAAAAATGTGCTGTTAGGTGAATTGGACATTCTGAATTCTCCCTCAGTGTACCCGAACAGGTGCGGAGTGTGGCGACTAGGAGATTTTCACAGTAACTTCATTGCAGTGTTAATGTAAGTCTATTCGTGACACTAATAAAGATCATTATTATTATCATTGTTTCTAAAGCTGACGTTAACAACTGCTACTCATGGCAGCAGGGTGCCACAGTGGTTAGCACTGCTGCCTCACCATGCTACGGTTCCAGGTTCGATCCCGGCCCTGGGTCACTGTGGAATTGCACATTCCCCCGTGTTTGCGTGGGCTTTGCCCCCACAACCAAAAGATGTGCAGGGTAGGTGGATTGGCCATGCTAAATTGCCCCTTAATTGAAAAAAATGAATTGGGTACTCTAAATCTTTTTCCCAATGCATATGAAATAAAAATAAAAACATACTATTTTCACCCACTAACCATGACCAATGCCATAGGACGTTTGTTAATATTTATTCAATTATGCAGTTATTTTCTAAAGCTAGGATATCAGTTGTGTACAAAGCTGCAAGTTTTATTAAATTAAACGTCTCTCCAATGTGTGAACCTTTTGACCTTTTCTCTGGTGCCCACTTGGAATGTGAACTAGTCATTGAACCCATGGCTAAATCTAGCTCAGTTGGGTTTTGGCCAGTTTATGCATTATTGCCTCTTTTGGAATTAAAATTTAATTTAGAATAAAATTAAAGGCGGGATGCTCCGGTCCCCCGGCCACGCGTTTCCCGGCAACGCACTGTTCACTGGCAGTGGGATCCTCTACACCCGCTGCTTGTCAGTGGGATTTTCCATTGAAGCCACACCACACCACCGGAAAACCCATGAGCGGGGATGCACTGCCGGCGGGAACGGGGAATCCCAACTGCCAGAAAATTCCGGCCTAAATTTCTATAGAGCTTGGTTGTTTTGCTCTTTTATTGGTACCTTCATCTGCTTTTTAGTTGAATTGACTGATTCTTTTCTCTCAGCACATCTTTAGCCTTTCAATGCCTGTTCCTTGAATTCTAGAAGAGGTTGTCAGTAGCACATGCAATTACCAGAAGAGTCCCTGATCCTCATGCAGAAAGTGTGTGCTTTTAAGGCTCTGCTTTGATATTTGATCTGTTAATTTGTTAATGCAGTTTCCTGCTACTGTTAACCCATGCGTTGAACACATTACACCCCTTTTGATACTACCAGGTTGGGATATTGCCAAACCATTGCAATCCAGATTTGAGAAGATTATTGGACACTAAATCTTGTTTTCCCAGCTCTGTAGCTTTTAACACCATAATTTGCTTATGTTTTTAAAGTGGGGAAGGATTGTTCTTAAATGGTATAAAAGAAGAGATTTCACTTCACTTGCTGGGTTTACAAAGATTATTGTTAACAGAAACGGTATGTAGGATTTTTTTACTGTAACAAAGGCATGGTTAGGGACAGGGAATTTTGAGCAATACTACCCATTTGCAAAACTGATTACGTGCGCGATCGAACGGCGATGTCGCCGGCCCGGCAACAAGGCCGTTAAATCCTGCAAGAAGCATGCCTGGAGATTTCTAACACGATCTTGCGAGACATCGCGACCTGGATCGTTCCCTCACTGGACAAGATCCAGGTTTGCATATTTAAGTAAGCAGTTAGCTTCACTTAAATATGTCTACACTAGACACGCCCAAGGATCGAACGAACAACTGCGCCCAGGAGACCTCGCATGGCACCATTTAGCACCGGTTTCCACAAACATCTTCTAGGCATAATGAGAGGCCCCCGTGTGGTCGGGCTGTGGCAGGATGCTCCCCTGATGCCACCTGGGCACCTTGGCACTGCCAGCCTGGGACATTGGCACTTCTGCCCTAGCAATCTGCCTTGGTGGCACTTCCAGGCTGGCAGAATGCTCTGAGGCAGGAACACCTTAGACCAATCGCCCTTCCTGACAACTGCTGGGCATTATACCTAGTGCCATTGCTGATACTGCTATGGGCTGTCACTTGACAAAAATTCCCTGGATCCATCATTAATGCCACTGATTTTTTTTTTCAGTTTACTCCTCTCAATAAAGAATATAGTCTCCTGCTGGATATAGTTATAGGATGGCAGTAGCTTTCCACTTGGCATTGTTGACACATGAACCATCAGGCTATTTTCCCCAAATACATTACAACTAAGCATTTTACTGTCCTCACCTTAAGGATTCCAGTGGATTTTCCTTTTCCTAATCCAAGGTGACTGAGAGCAGTGGTGGATTCAGTATTGCCACCGAGTTAAGATCAATTAATGCACTACAGAGGAAGTTTGAAATTGTTTTTCCAGTTAATGTATCCTTTTTCCATTAGTGTCCAATGAGTCTCACTGTGACCCTTGATTGAGAGCTAACAGTTCTCTTGTCTCTGAATGTCTTGCTCTCTCACTTTATAATTTGAAATTGTGAGCCGGCATTACAGAGGCTGAGGGTGACTAATCTTTTCTCCCTGTGCAGTGGAAAGGTTAATCATATCTCAGCCTCTCTTTTGTTACCTCTCAATCACCAACTACCAACTGACGAGAGAAAATCCAGACCAGGAGAGCTGGTAACATTCACAAAGCTGCTTCCTCTGCCCACCATAGAGATGAAAGATTCGTCGAGTGAGTGAATTACACTATTCGAACTGCCACTCGGTCAACCAGCCTGCAAGAACATTTCCTGGCGATTGTCCATCAAGAAACATCCCCCGTTGTTGCGATTATGATATATTCCTTCTGTCATGTGAGAGTACCTTTAAGAAATGGGTGTTTATCAGTGATGTCAGAGTGTGCGAGGAGCTGGGCTGTTTATCTGCTTTACTTTCGTTTTAGGCTATTGGCTACAGGGTGTGGTTAGTTTCGTTTTGAGAGCTGGATAGCTACAGGCAAAGCAAGGAGCTGTATAAGGATCTCTCTGCAAACTAAAGACTGTCTCCAAATCAATTGGGTGATTTCAAAGTGCTGACTGCTCTCAATAGTGAATTTAAACCAGGGCCGGGATTCTCTCCTCCCCGGCGGGGCGGGGGGTCCCGGCGGGATGGAGTGGCGGGAACCACTCCGGCGTTGGGCCGCCCCAAAGGTGCGGATTTCTCCGCACCTTTAGGGGCCAAGCCCTCACCTTGAGGGGCGAGGCCCGCGCCGGAGTGGTTGGCGCGCCACCGGCCGGCGGGAAAGGCCTTTGGCGCCACGCCAGCTGGGGCCAAAGGGACTGCACCGGCCGGCAGAAGTCCGCACATGCGCAGGAGCGTCAGCGACTGCTGACGTCATCCCAGCGCATGCGCAGGGGGGGTGTCACTTCTGCATCGGCCATCGAGGGGGCTATGGCCGAGGCAGAAGGAAAAGAGTGCCCCCACGGCACAGGCCCGCCCACGGATCGGCGGGCCCTGATCGTGGGCCAGGCCACTGTGGGGGCACCGCCCGGGGCCAGATTGCCCCGCGCCCCCCCCCCCCCAGGACGCCGGAGCCTGCCCGCGCCGCCAGTCCCGCCGGTAAGGTAGGTGGTTTGATTCACGCCGGCGGGACTGGCATAACAGCAGTGGGACTTCGGCCCATTGCGGGCTGGAGAATTGCCGGGGGGGGGGGGGGGGGTGCCCGCCCTCCGACCGGCGCGGCGCGATTCCCACCCCTGCCGAATTTTCGGTGCCGGAGAATTCGGCGGCCGCCGGGGGCGGGATTCACGCCACCCCCGGCGATTCTACGACCCAGCGGGGGTCGGAGAATCCCGCCCCTGTTCTCTGGGTCTTTTGTCTTCTGGATGTCGTTTGGGAATTTATTGAAGGTTATCTATCGAGTACAGTATTCTTTGGGGATTTATTAATGTTGATAGTTTTTAAGATGTTTACCGTGGGTTTATAAAGTGTTTAACTAGTTTCATAAATTAACATTGTTTTAATTTAAAAGTACTGTGGATCTCTGGTGCATCACACCTATAAGGTAGGCCCGTGTACTCCCCATAACCACAATCTATTAAAAGTTGTGGGTCAGTTGAACTCCATGATACATTTTGGGGTTCTCTAAATCCTGGCCCATAACACTTCACTCCATGCACAGAAAGTTGAGATCCTAGTCATTTGTTTCAATGAGACAACATCACACTAAGTTATGCATTTCAGTGGGAACATCTGTTTTATGTTTGGTGAGAATTAGAAAAACCTTTATACAATCACATGATCACTAGAGGCATGCATATATACAATATAATGTACACGTGTCGCACATGTTTTATCACGCTATGTCTTGTTATGTTGAGAAAAGATGATTCCCGAGTTTTGCAGGATGTGGATGCTGCAGGTTAGGCCAGCATTTATTGTCCATCCGTAGTTTCCCTTGAGAAGGTGGTGGTGAGCTATCTCCTTGAACCTCTGCAGTCCCTGAGGTGTAGGTACACCCACTGTGCTGTTAGGATGGGAGTTCCATGATTTTGACCCTGAAGGAACGGTGAGATATTTCCAAGTCAGCATCATAGAATCATAGAATTTACAGTGCAGAAGGAGGCCATTCAGCCCATTGAGTCTGCACCGGCTCTTGGAAAGAGCACCCCCTACCCAAGCCCACCCCTCCACCCTATCCCCATAACCCAGTAACCGCACCTGACATTGAGGGCAATTTTGGACACTAAGGGCAATTTATCATGGCCAATCTACATAACGTGCACATCTTTGGACTGTGGGAGGAAACCGGAGCACCTGGAGGAAACCCACGCACACACGGGAAAAACGTGCAGACTCCGCACAGACAGTGACCCAGCCAGGAATCGAACCTGGGCCCTGGAGCTGTGAAGCAATTGTGCTAACCACTATGCTACCGTGCTGCCCTATGGTGAGTGACTTGGAGGGGGAACTCCAGCTGGTGAGGTTCGCAGGTATCTGCTGCCCTTGTCCTGCTAGATGATAATGGTTGTGGGTTTTGGAAGGTGCTGCCTAAGGAACCTTGATGAGTTCCTGCAGTGCATCTTGTAGATGGTGTACATGGCTCCCACACTTCATTCGTGGTGGAGAGAGTGAATGTTTGTGGAAGGGGTAGCAATCAAGCGGGCTACTTAGGCCTGGATGGTGTTGAACTTACTGAGTGTTGTTGGAGTTGTCATAATATACATCTATGTATATAATGGAGTGTAGACAGGCAGTGATTGACACACAGGATGACCAGTAAGCACACAGAACAGAGCAGCCAATCACCAGACAGGACACGACCACTATAAAGCCAGAGGGCACCAGTTTTCCCACTCTCTCGGGACCCAGCCTCTGGGACAGTCAGAGATAGTGAGCTGGCCAGTGCAAACACCATGTGGTAGCTAATAAGTCTGGTTAGGCTAGTATCAGGTCTCCAGTCAAGTCAGCATAGTGTCAACCCACAGTTGAACATGTATAATAGTTTAGATGTTAAATAAAATCGTGTTGCATCTTATCAAGTGTTGGAGGTCTGTCTCTCGCTACACTGCATCAAGTGCAGTCCACATCAATCCAGCCTGCCCAACACATCAGGAGTTGCACTCATCCAGGCAAGTGGAGAGTATTCCACTCCTGACTAATGGCCAGGCTTGACTTTCGGGTGCGGCTATGCAGAGCTAGGTCGCATGTTCGGTAGCTCCCGCTTGGAATGGACTTTTGGGCTCTTTACAGGGCCCCACGGCATTTGTTTGACATTTCCCGGTGTGGGAAGAAGACTGTAACATTCCCCCGACAGTGTCCCCCAGGAATGGTATGTCTCTTGGTTACCACACCCAGCAGAAACAGTAAAAGATTTGGCTGTAACTGCAGGATAAACAGAGCCTCTTCCAGCATGTAGGCGGGGGAAGGGCAAGCTTAAAGCTGCAAGCTGACTTGAGGGCCTTTATTAAAGGTGAAGTCTAGCAGCAGAGGGAACAACTGTGAAAAGATCTACCAAGGCCACTGAAGAAACGGGGACGAGGCTTCCGGTGGCGGCCATGGAGGAGTAGGTCGCGCATTCGGCAGCTCCGGCCTGGAACAGACTCTCAGACCTTTTTCAGGAGTTTCCACAGACTTTTTGGGGCAGATTGGTGAAATGAACACTGCCAAAAGGATTCCCTCTCGAGACTTCCGGTTGCGGCTATGCGGAGCTAAGTCGCACATTCGGCGGCTCCCGCAAAAACGGACTTTTTGGCTCTTTTCAGGGCCCCCAAGGGCACTTTTCCGACGTTTCCCGATGTGGAAAGGAGTTAATAATAGCTCCCTGTCAGTATATGGCTTTAACTAGGAGCGGGGTGACAAAAAAGGTGGTGGTGGACCAGAAGAAGGGAGGGAAGAAGGACAAAATGGCAGCGGGCGGAGACCAGGCAGCGTGGAGGCAGTGGGCGGAGGAGCAACAGGAAGGTATCCAGCGCTGCCTCAGAGAGATTAAAACGGACCTGCTAGAACCGATGAAGGTTTCTATTGATAATCTGCTGGAGACACAGATGGCCCAGGGGTGGCGATCCGAGAGGCTCGACAAAAGATCTCTGACAATGAGGACGAGATCTTAGCCCTGGCGGTAAAGGTGGAGGCGCACGAGGCGCTCCACAAGAAATGGCAGGAGCGGTTCGAGGAGATGGAGAATCGGTCGAGGCGCGGACAAATCTGCGGACTCTGGGCCTCCCGGACGGGCTGGAGGGGCCGGACGTGGGGGCCTATGTGGTCACCATGTTGAACTCGCTGATGGGAGCGGGGTCCTTCCAGGGACCCCTGGAGCTGGAAGGGGCCCATAGAGTGTTGGCGAGGAGGCGCAAGGCTAACGGGCCTCTGCGGGCGGTGCTGGTGCGGTTCCATCGGTTCGTCGATCGGGAGTGTGCGCTCAGGTGGGCCAAGAAGGAGAGGAGCAGCAGGTGGGAGAACGCGGAGGTTCGGATATATCAGGACTGGAGTACGGAGGTGGCGAAGAGGAGGGCCGGGTACAATCGAGCGAAGGCGGTGCTGCACAGGAAGGGGGTGAAGTTTGGCATGTTGCAGCCGGCGTGACTGTGGGTTACCTACAAGGACCGGCACCATTATTTTGGGTCTCCGGAGGAGGCGTGGGCCTTTGTACAGGCCGAGAAGCTGGACACAGACTGAGGGTCGGGATGGGCGATTGGGGACTGCGGTGGATATGTTATGCCTATTTTTGGTTCGCGGCGGGGGGGGGGGGGGGGGGGGGGGGCCTTTGCATTGTTTTGGGTTTCTTTTTCTCTGTGTTTTTCTCTTTCGGGTTGAGGAGGGTGGATGGGGCGGGTTGGGCACTGTTTAGGTTGGTGGCGGGGCCTGGTAGGTGGAGAGCGCCGGCTTTTTTCCCGCGCTAAGGTCAAGGGGGTGCTGGAGCGAGCGGGGGGGGGGGGGAGAACGGGCCAGGTGCGGGCGTGTGGTTGGCCGAGCAGGGGTCATGGCTAGTCGGCGGGGGAGGGGGATGGGTAGCCCCCTGATCCGGCTGATAACCTGGAATGTAAGGGGACTGAATGGCTGGTTAAGCGGGCCCGTGTGTTCGCGCACCTGAAGGGGCTCAAGGCGGTTGTGGTTACGCTCCGGGAAACACACCTGAAGGTGGCAGACCAGGTAAGACTGAGGAAAGGGTGGGTAGGTCAGGTGTTTCATTTGGGGCTAGATGCCAAAAATCGAGGGGTGGCGATCTTGGTGGGAAAGAAGGTGTCATTCGAGGCGTCGAGCATTGTGGCAGATAATGGTGGTAGGTACATAATTGTAAGTGGTAAGTTGCAGGGAGAGAGGGTGGTACTGGTCAATGTGTATGCTCCGAACTGGGACGATGCAGGTTTTATGCGGCGTATGATGGGTCGGATCCCAGACTTGGAAGTGGGGGGCCTGATAATGGGGGGAGACTTTAACACGGTGTTGGATCCGGCACTGGATCGCTCCAGGTCTAGGACGGGTAGGAAGCCGGCGGCGGCTAGAGTGTTGAGGGGATTTATGGAACAAATGGGAGGAGTGAACCCTTGGAGATTTGCAAGGCCGGGGGCTAGGGAATTTTCATTCTTCTCACATGTCCATAAGGCTTATTCTCGAATCGACTTTTTCATTTTGAGTAGGGCGCTGATAGCGAGAGTAGAGGATACCGAGTATTCGGCAATAGCCATTTCGGACCACGCCCCGCATTGGGTGGACTTGGAGATGGGGGAGGAGAGGGACCAGCACCCGCTGTGGCGCTTGGAGGTGGGGCTGTTGGCAGACGAGGAGGTGAGCGAGCGGGTCCGAGGAAGTATAGAGAGGTACTTGGAGACCAATGACAACGGGGATGTCCAAGTGGGGATGGTATGGGAGGCACTGAAGGCAGTGGTGAGGGGAGTGCTGATCGCCATTAGGGCCCACAAGGAGTGGGGGGAGCGGGGGGAGAGGGTGAGGCTGGTGGGAGAGATGGTGAGGGTAGACGGGAGGTATGCGGAAGAGCCTGAGGAAGGATTGTTGAGGAAGAGGTGCAGCCTTCGGGCCGAATTCGACCTGATGACCACCAGGAAGGCGGAGGTGCAGTGGAGGAAGGCCCAGGGAGCGATCTACGAGTATGGGGAAAAGGCAAGCCGGATGCTGGCGCATCAGCTTCGGAAGCGGGACGCAGCTAGGGAGATCAGGGGAGTTAAGGACAGGGGAGGGAGCGTGGTGCGGAGTTGGGTTGGCATCAATGGGGTCTTCAGGGACTTCTACGAAGAATTATACCGATCCGAGCCCCCACTGGAGGAGGAAGGGATGGGCCGTTTCCTGGACCAATTGACGTTTCCAAAGGTGGAAGAGGGACTGGTGGTGGGACTGGAGGCCCCGATTGGGCTGGAGGAGCTGATCAAAGGGATAGGAAGCATGCAGGCGGGGAAGGCACCGGGTCGGACAGTTTCCCGGTCGAGTTCTATAAAAAATATATGGACCTGTTGGGCCCGCTGTTAGTTAGGACCTTTAATGAGGCAAGGGATGGGGGGGCTTTACCCCCGACGATGTCCCGGGCACTGATCTCCTTGATCCTGAAGCGGGACAAGGATCCCCTGCAATGTGGGTCTTACAGACCGATTTCCTTGCTAAATGTTGATGCCAAGGTGCTGGCGAAGGTCTTAGCCATGAGGATTGTGTGCCACAGATCATCCATGAAGACCAGACGGGGTTTGTGAAGGGGAAACAGTTGAACGCGAATGTGCGGAGGCTTTTGAACGTTATCATGATGCCGGCGAGGGAGGGGGAGGCAGAGATAGTGGTGGCGATGGACGCTGAGAAAGCCTTCGATAGGGTAGAGTGGGGGTACCTGTGGGAGGTGCTGAAGAGGTTCGGGTTTGGTGAGGGGTTTGTCAGGTGGGTTAGGCTGTTGTATGAGGTCCCGATGGCGAGTGTGGCCACAAATAGGAGGAGGTCCGAGTACTTTCGGTTGCACCGAGGGACAAGACGGGGGTGTCCCCTGTCCCCCCTGCTCTTCGCACTGGCAATTGAACCGCTGGCTATGGCACTGAGAGAGTCGAGGAACTGGAGGGGGTTGGTGCGGGGTGGGGAGGAGCATAGGGTGTCACTTTATGCGGACGACCTGCTGCTGTATGTGGCGGACCCGGTGGGAGGAATGCCAGAGGTAATGATCCTTGGGGAATTCGGAGACTTTTCGGGGTACAAGCTCAATATGGGGAAGAGTGAGCTGTTCGTAGTTCAGCTAGGGGACCAGGAGAGGGGGATTGGCGAGCTCCCACTAAAAAGGGCGGAGAGAAGCTTAAGATACTTGGGGGTCCAGGTGGCCAGGAACTGGGGGACCCTGCATAGGCTTAATTTTACAAGGCTGGTGGAGCAAATGGAGGAGGAGTTCAAGAGGTGGGACGCGTTGCCGCTGTCCTTGGCGGGTAGGGTGCAGTCAATCAAAATGACGGTGCTCCCAAGGTTTTTGTTCCTGTTCCAGTGCCTCCCTGTGTTTATCCCGAAGGCTTTCTACTGGCGGGTTAACAGGAGTATAATGGGGTTTGTGTGGGTGCGAGGGACTCCGAGGGTGAGAAGGGTGTTCCTGGAGCGGAGTAGAGATAGGGGGGGCTGGCACGAGGCTCAGCCTCATACAGTTTAAGGTGCTGCACAAGGCACACATGACCGGGACAAGGATGAGCCGGTTCTTTGGGGGTGAGGACAGGTGTGTTAGGTGCTCAGGGAGCCCAGCACATCACACCCATATGTTCTGCGCATGCCCAGCGCTGTAGGAATTTTGGAAGGGCGTAGCGAGGACGGTGTCGAGGGTGGTAGGATCCAGGGTCAGACCGGGCTGGGGCTTGCAATATTTGGGGTGGCAGAGGAGCCGGAAGTGCAGGAGGCGAAAGAGGCCGGAATTCTGGCCTTTGCGTCCCTGGTAGCCCGGCGAAGGATTCTCCTTCAGTGGAGAAATGCGAGGCCCCCAAGCGTGGAATCCTGGATCAGCAATATGGCAGGGTTCATTAAATTGGAGAGGGTGAAATTTGCCTTGAGAGGGTCGGTACAAGGGTTCTTTAGGCGATGGCAACCGTTCTTAGACTTTCTGGCAGAACGATAGACATTGGTCAATGGCAGCAGCAGCTCGGGGGGCGGGGGGGGGGTTACTTTATTTCTGTTTATGTTATTTACACTGGAGGGTCTGAGGGGGTGTATACACCTGTTGTGTTAAGTCGAGGTGTTAATGTTAATTTATTATTCATGTACAGGGGGGAGGGGTTTGGGGGGCTGCTTTTTTTTTAGATTGTGTTTTGTACTTAACCCTGTTGGGTTATTTTTTCTTTCTCATTTTGTTATTGATATTTTATGAAAACCTTTAATAAAAAAATTTTTTTTAAAAAAACTAATGGACAGGCTTTGGGGAGTCAGGAGGTGAGTTACTCGCGGTACGATTCCCAGCATCTGACCTGTTCTTATTGCCACGGTATTTATCTGGCTAGTCCAGTCCAGTTTCTGGTCACTGGTAACCCCCAGGATGTTGATAGTTGGATATTCAGTGTTGATAATGCTATTGGATGTCAAGGGGTGATGGTTTGATTCTCTCTTATTGGAGATGGTCATCGTCTGGCACTTGTGTGGCATGAAGGTTACTTGCCGCTTGTCAGCCCAAGCATATTCCGGTCATACTGTGTTTGGACATCTGAGGATTTGCAAATGGTGCAGCACCATCATCAGCAAACATCCCCACTTCTGACCTTATGATGGAAGGAATTGATGAGGCAGCTGAAGATAGTTGGGTCTAGGACACTGCCCTGAGAGACTCTAGCACTGATGACTTGGAGCTGAGATGATTGACCTCCAATCAACACTGCCATCTTCCTTTGTGCCAGGTATCACCCTGCTTGGGTATCACATGCTCTGAACTCAACAAGTATTTTCACAAAAAGAAATATATATTTATGCAGCACGGTAGCATTGTGGATAGCACAATTGCTTCACAGCTCCAGGGTCCCAGGTTCGATTTTGGCTTGGGTCACTGTCTGTGTGGAGTCTGCACATCCTCCCCGTGTGTGCGTGGGTTTCCTCCGGGTGCTCCGGTTTCCTCCCAGAGTCCAAAGATGTGCAGGTTAGGTGGATTGGCCAAGATAAATTGCCCTTCGTGGCCAAAATTGCCATTAGTGTTGGGTGAGGTTACTGGGTTATGGGGATAGAATGGAGGTGTTGACCTTGGGTAGGGTGCTCTTTCCAAGAGCCGGTGCAGACTCGATGGGCTGAATGGCCTCCTTCTGCACTGTAAATTCTATGATAATGCAACAGTGCCTGGAACCTGCTACCGCAGGACATTGAGTACATATGAAGTGCAAAGTTTACTAAACTGGATGAGTTGGAAGATGTGGGACTGGATTATACTGGAGAGCGTAGCTGGTTGGCCATCTTAAACTATGCCCTGACTCTGAGAAGAGTTTTTACTTTTATTAAATATTCTACCTTCCTCCCATATTGAAGATTAAAGGGATCGAAATAAATCTCAATCTCTCCATCTGATGGCAATTATTTATGTATTTTTTAATATATGTAAGAGCAGAGATATCACAAACCTTCTGGTGAACACTGACCAAGAAGCCAAAACCTTTTAAGAAGCCGTTGGTCATTGGCTGGTAAACATGGATTGTTCTTTTACTGAACGTAACTGCCCTTCAACAGGAATCTGGACTAGCTCGACTGACCGGAATAAACAGCTGAAATATCTAACGTGGATTTTTTTTAACTTGGCTGTGGCTTTTATACATTCAACACTCTTAAAGTTGTGAAATCTGCCAGCCGTGGTAAGACCATCATTTTATGAATTATTAATTTGTGCCTTTAATTTGCAGAAGGTGCGTGGCACGGTAGCACAGTGGTTAGCACAGATGCTTCACAGCACCAGCGTCCCAGGTTCGATTCCCGGCTTGGGTCACTGTCTGTGCGGAGTCTGTACATTCTCCCCGTGTCTGCGTGGGTTTCCTCTGGGTGCTCCGTTTTCCTCCCACATTCCAAAGATGTGCAAGTTAGGTGGATTGACCATGCAAATTGCCTCAGTGTCCAAAAGGGTTCGGTGGGGTTGCTGGGTTATGGGGATAGGGTGGAGGTGTGGGCTTAGGTAGGGTGCTCTTTCTAAGGCCTGGTGCAGACTCGATGGGCCAAATGGCCTCCTTCTGTACTGTAAATTCTATGATTCTATGATTCCTCTTGAATTTGGTTAGTGTGAATATGATTGGTTCACTTCATGAAAAGGTTAGAAAATGTTGCCCCATATCAGTGATTAAACTTAGGATCAATGTTTTAACATCATTTTAAGAGGTGTTTTTCAGGATTAAGTCTTTTACAGTTGACCACTCCATTGGGTAGCATATGCTTATATAAATACACTCTTGCCGGACATTGGCATTCCATCTTCCTTTGGGAGCTGGATTGAATCAACGGGGTTTTCAGAAAGAGTGGGAAAATGAGAACACGTCCTCCAACTCCAAGGAGGTTGTTCCCATCTCATTCAAATGCCTCACTCCAGATTTACCAATCACCGGTGGCTTCTGAGATGGCTGTAAACCTCGCTGTCCCAACCAAAGAAGATGGCTTGCAATGTGACTAACTGACCAGGGCAGAGAAATTACAGAAAGGAAAGGAAGGAGGATTAGATTTCTCTAATGGATTGTGTTCCTTTGCATTAAAATTCATCCTCTTTAAGCTGAATTCTGTTCTACAAATAGAGCGTTTCTATTGCAGGATCTGGTCTGAATATATTTTGCAGAGACAGCAGAGTTCACTTCAATTTTGTTATCTAACTTGGATGCATAAATACTTAGATCTTATAAATCTGCAGCAAACTAATAAGTTCTGTCAAACATTCCATTGTTTTATGTAGTTTAATCGGTTTGTATCCATTTTGCCTATTATCTGTTTTGCTTGTTTACATTTTCATTTTATTTTTTCACAATCCCTTTTATACATATGATATTTATTAGAGTGAGACTTTTACTCTCCTTACAATATGTATTAAGAAGTGGGGGTTGTCTCTGAAGGTTGTATTTCTCAACATTACATTTCCATTTCCGACTGCCATTTTGAATTAGGTTAGTCAGGTTTAAATTACATGCAATTACACGCTGGTGGCTTTTGCACAAGTGGCCCGAGGTTATTCATTGCTCAATTTCCAGTTCCACCCTATGACTACCCTCCATTAACACGACTGAAGTGGAGAAGTCCCTATACATTGTGGTAAACCACTGTCGCACCTATATTAGGTGATGTTTGGTAGGACCTGTACTACAGATACGACGGTAGTCCCTGCCTGCTCGCTCCGCCCAGTAGGCGGAGTATAAATATGTGTGTCCTCCGTGCAGGAGCCATTTCGCCAGTTGCTGTGGGGGGGCCACACATCTTAGAGCAATAAAGCCTCAGTTGTATTCAACTCTCGTCTTCGTGCAATTGATCGTGCATCAATTTATTGCTCTAAGATTTTCAGAAAATGGACCTCCATATCAAGCCGGATCGCCTGCATCTGGATCCGCAATCAAGCGACGCCAAAAAGGATTTACATCAACTCGCCGCCAAGCCCTGTTCCGGAGGCTCAGAAAATACAGATACTGTACTCGAGGTTGAGCTCCAACGTCTTTCCACTGATCCAGGACGCGCCAAACTACGCCGAAGCCATGACGCTACTCAAAGAAAATTACGCCCAGAAGACGAACACGCTCTTCGCCAGGCACTCACTCTCAACTCCCTGGTGAGTCCATAGAAGACTAATCCCTAATCCCACTAGTCCGGGACTGTAACTGTCAGGCCGTTACGGCCACGGAACATTCAAACCTCCTTATGCGGGACGCTTTTGTTACGGGGTCGGACCTCATATGCCAGCGACTTCTAGAGGGGGCCACGGTTGATCTCACAGAGATAAAGAAGCTATTACCTCGCGCAATATCCAGGCCTACACCCCCAACGGCGCGGCCCACCCCTCCTACGCATCGTGGACCCCACAGACGGCAGCCCCAGCGAGGGCCTTACCCAACCAATATGCCTGCGCCACGCGCCAGACAGTGAACCCCGGGGGTCCCCGATGTTACTTTTGCGGCCAGCAGAAACACCCCCGCCAACACTGCCCAGCCCGTCCTGCCCTTTGTAAGGCTTGCGGTAAGAAGGGGCACTTCGCCACGGTGTGCCAGGCCCGCACAGTCGCTGCTTTCGCCCCCACCTCCCTCGTTTACGGACAATGGGCACTGCCATCTCCACCTCCCAGACCACGTGTGGCCAGTGGGTGCCGCCATCCTCTCCCCCTCAGACCAAGCGCGCGGCCAGTGGGTACCGCCATCTTCCCCTCCGCGCAACACGTGCGGCCCATGGGCGCTGCCATCTTTTTCAACCCCCGCCACTTGTGGCCCATGGGCGCCGCCATTTTGTCCTCCCCAAGATCTTCAGGCGTCGCCATCTTGTCTCCCCCACGGCACATGGTCACCATCAGCGGTTCAGGACCCGTGCCCCCCGGGCACCCCATCATCCGACACCAGTGATGACCAACCACGACTCGCCACAGTGACCATCGACCAGTCTCGTCCGCACAACCTGGCTACCGCATCGACCAGCGTTAAAATCGATGGAAATGTGACTCTTGCCTGCTGGACTCCGGGAGCACTGAAAGCTTCATCCACCTCGATACGGTAAGGCGCTGCTCCCTTGCAGTACACCCCGCCAATCAAAGAATCTCCCTGGCCTCCGGATCCCATTCCGTGGCGATCCCCGGTACTGTACGGTCACACTCACTGTCCAGGGCGTAGAATTCAGCGGTTTCCGCCTCTACGCCCTCCCTAATCTCTGCGCTGCCCTACTACTCGGCCTGGACTTCCAGTGTAACCTCCAGAGCCTAACCCTGAAATTCGGCGGGCCCCTACCACCCCTTACTGTGTGTGGCCTCGCGACCCTAAAGGTCGATCCACCTTCCCTCTTCGCAAATCCAACAGCGGATTGCAAACCCAACCCCGGATTGCAAACCCGTCGCCACCAGGAGCAGACGGTACGGCACCCAGGACAGGACCTTCATCAGGTCCGAGGTCCAGCGGCTGCTTCGGGAAGGCATCACCGAGGCCAGCAACAGCCCCTGGGGAGGTCAAGTGGAAGTGGTTAAAACTGGGGGGAAACACAGAATGGTCGTGGACTACAGCCAGACCATCAATCGGTACACGCAGCTCGACGCGTACCCCCTCCCACGCATATCTGATTTGGTCAATCAGATTGCACAGTATCAGGTCTTCTCAACGATAAACCTCAAATCCGCCTACCACCAGCTCCCCATCCGTAAAGCGGACCATCCATACACTGCCTTTGAGGCAGACGGTCGGATCTATCACTTCCTCAAGGTTCCCTTCGGCGTCACCAACGGGGTCTCGGTCTTCCAAAGGGAGATGGACTGAATGGTCAACCGGTACGGTTTGCACCTTTCCGTACCTAGACAACGTCACCATCTTTGGCCATGATCAGCAGGACCACAAGGCCAAACTTGCCAAATTTCTCCACACCGCCACTCTCATAAACCTCACCTATAACAAGGAGAAGTGCATGTTCAGCATGAACCACTTAGCCATCCTCAGCTATGTGGTCCAGAACGGAGTTCTGGGGCCCCATCCCGACCCCATGCACCCCCTCATGGAGCTTCCCCTCCCGCACTGCCCAAGGCCCTTAAACGCTGCCTGGGGTATTTTTCATACTATGCCCAGTGGACAAGGCCTGCCCACTGCTACAGTCCACCCATTTTCCCCTGACGGCCGAGGCTCAACAAGCCTTCGCCCGTATCAGAGCTGATATCGCCAAGGCCAGGATGCACGCAGTAGACGAGACGCTGCCCTTTCAAGTGGAGAACGACGCATCAGGCGTCGCCCTTGCCGCCACCCTCAATCAGGCAGGCAGGCCCGTGGCATTCTTTTCCCACACCCTTCGTGCCTCAGAAATTCGGCAGTCATCCGTCGAAAAAGAGGCCTAAGCTATCGTTGAAGGTGTGCGGCATTGGAGGCATTACCTGGTCGGCAGGAGATTCACTCTCCTCACTGACCAACGGTCGGTAGCCTTCATGTTTAACAACACACAGCGGGGCAAGATCAAGAATGATAAGATCTTGAGGTGGAGGATCGAGCTCTCCACCTACAATTACGAGATTTTGTATCGCCCCGGCAAGCTCAACGAGCCCTCAGACGCCCTATCCCAAGGTACATGTGCCAGCGCACAAGTAGACCGACTCCGGACCCTGCACGACAACCTTTGTCACCCGGGAGTCACACGGTTGTACCATTTTATAAAGGCCCGCAATCTGCCATACTCCGTCGAGGAAGTACGGACAATCACCAGGGACTGCCAGGTCTGTGCGGGTGCAAGCCACACTTCTACCAGCCGGACCGTGCACGCCTGGTGAAGGCCTCCCGCCCCTTTGAGCGCCTCAGCGTGGATTTCAAAGGGGCCCGCCCCTCCACCAACCGTAACACGTATTTTCTCAGTGTGGTCGATGAGTACTCCAGATTCCCCTTCGCCATCCCATGCCCCGACATGACGTCTGCCACCGTCATGAAAGCCCTCAACACAATCTTCGCTCTGTTCGGTTTCCCCGCCTACATCCACAGTGACAGGGGATCCTCATTCATGAGTGGTGAGCTGCGTCAGTTCCTGCTCAGCAGGGGTATCGCCTCCAGCAGGACGACAAGCTATAACTCGCAGGGAAACGGATAGGTAGAGAGGGAGAACGGGATGGTATGGAGGGCCGTCCAACTGGCCCTACGGTCCAGGAACCTCCCGGCCTCCCGCTGGCAGGAGGTCCTCCCTGATGCACTACACTCCATTTGGACACTACTGTTCACCGCCACTAACAACACACCCCATGAACGTCTCTTTGCCTTCCCCAGGAAGTCCACATCCGGGGAGTCGCTCCCGACTTGGCTCGCAGCTCCAGGACCCGTCCTTCTCTGTAGGCACGTCCGACTCCACAAGACGGACCTGTTGGTGGAGAGGGTGCAGTTGCTCCATCCGAACCCCCAGTATGCCTACAGGGCGTACCCCGACGGCCGCCAGGATACTGTCTCCCTTAGGGACCTGGCAACAGCAGGTTCCCCACGCACACACCCCTGCGGCCCGGCGTCACCCTCCCCTCCCCCGGCGCTCCCAGCAGCAACCCCCCAGGACCATCTGTCCTCCCCCTGCCCACGCCCGAGGATGAAGAGGATTTTGGCACGCTCCCGGAGTCACTGAAGACCAGACCAGCATCGGCATCGCCACCACCACTGCATCGCTCCCAGCGGCACATCAAGGCCTCGGACCGGTTAAACCTCTAACTGGTCCACTGGACTTCAAAAGACATTATTTTTCTCATAAAAATTGTACATGTAAAATTCAGTTGTTGTATATAATTCTCCACCACCCCTGCCGGACTCAATTTTAACAGGGGGTGAATGTGGTAAACCACTGTTGCACCTATATCCAGTGATGTATGGTAGGACCTGTACTACAGGTACGACGGTAGTCGCTGCCTGCTGGCTCCGCCCAGTAGGCGGAGTATAAATATGTGTGTCCTCTGTGCAGCAGCCATTTCGCCAGCTGCTGTGGGAGGCCACACATCTTGGAGCAATAAAGCCTCAGTTGTATTCAACTCTCGTCTTCGTGCAATTGATCGTGCATCATACATGAAACTGCTGCATGTCACAATTATAATTGAACATTGGTAGGTGTAAAGTTGCGCAAATTCCAATATCTATAACCCACATAGTTATTATGAATTACATTTCTCTTCGTGTGCAGCTGAAGGAGGAGTCATGTTACATTTTCACATTTTGGTTTTGGTTCTCGTGACACACATACTTGAAGTGCTAGACCCTGCCCTTCACCTCTGACAGTGAGACCAGCTCAAGCTCAGGGTTCAAAATTGTGGCAGTCAGAGTCATCGGGCTTGATTTCCAATTCGGGGTTGCGTCTGCATCACTTGTGATGCTATATTCCAATGTAGATACTTAATTGGGCTGGTGGTGCGCTTGGCATCCAATTAGTGAACACTGAGCACTGCCAAGCGGCAGGAGCTGCCTGCAGAGCACAATCATCAAAGGCAGATGACAGTCATGACAGAGCCTGTTGCTGGCTTATAGAAGAGAGAAGGAAGACCATGGGGGTTAGCAACCTCTATACACTAAATATGACAAATAATCAATTGAAAGGGACTTCCAATGACGGGGATGTGCTGGGTCGTCGCACATCAGGTGGCTCTCCTCCGTAAGACGGCAAAATAGACAATTTTGATTGAATTTAGCCCGCAAAATCGGACAAAACATCCCCTCCCCTCATCTACAAGATATACAGTGAAAATGCCAGGAAGCAGCAGCTCAAGAGACCGCAGGGACACCAGAAACATCGGCAAGGGACAGGGGCAGCAAGCAAGCGGGTCTGTGAACCCATGAGGCGAGGGGTTAGGGTTAGGGAGACCGGTGACCCGAAATCCCCCCTGCTGCCGGCAGGTGATGGATGGAAGATGTTCCTGTAGCGCACAAAGACTCACGAGAGACGAATAGAGATGAAGTCGATGAGGCTTTATTAAGCGTGACTTAGTTCCCCGCAGTTCAGTAGCTGACTGGCCTGCGGGGGAGAACTCCAGGTTCTTATACTCCGCCTTCAGGGCGGAGCTAGAGGTCAACAGCCAACCAGGACCCGGGATCTGTCAGCCTATGACATCACGGCTTCACAGTCCCACATGACCCCTAATGCATACTACTACAGTTCCTCACCAGAGAACTGAAGCTGGAGGCCAAAATCAAGGGGATGGTGGCGACCTAGGGGAGCCTGAAAGGGAAGGTAGAGGACCAAGAAAATCGGTCGAGGTGGCAGAACATCCGAATATTGGGCCTGCCAGAGGGCATTGAGGGCAGGGACCCGAGCGACCATGTGGCCCAAATGCTGGGCAACCTAATTGCGGCGGGGGTGGGGGGTGGGGGGGGGAACAGCTTCCCCAAGCCACCGGGTATTGACAGGGCTCACAGGTTGCTCCGACCAATGCGGGGAGCAGCCAGAGCGGTGATAACCAAGCTGCACAGGTGCCAGGATTGGAAAAGGATCCTTCGCTGGGCCAGACAGACGAAGGCATGCAACTGGGTGTCGTCATAAAATCAGAGTCTACCAGGACATTGGAGAGGAACTGGTAAAGCGCAGGGCGGAATTTACTCAGGCCAAGTCGGCCTTATATAAAAACAAAATCAGATTCGGGATGCGGTATTTAGCCAGCCTCTGGGTAACATATCAGGACAAGGAACATTACTGCCCCTGCAGAGGGGGACGAGTTAGTTCATAAGAACCGTTTGGACAGACAGAAGAGAGGCAGCGATGAGGAAGGCACAGAGGAAGTGGATGAAAGCAATGGGATTGCCTCGCCTCGCTAAGAACAGGGGAACCAGCTTGTAGAATGGAGGGGCGACTGCAGCAGAGCGCAGGAGAGGGTGAGGAGGAAATAGTGAGGACACCAGCAGAGTCGGCGTATGGGGGGGTCAGATTGTCCCTGGGAGGGGGGCACCACATGAGCAGGAAAGCTAGAGCCAGAAGGTAATAGTGAGAGGGGGACCGCAGTGCATCTCTCACTGGGGAGAGAGCACTTGGCAGGGGGTGGAAACAGTGCGGAGGCCGATGTAGACAAAAGAGGGGGGATGTAGGTGGGTGGGGGGGCTACGAGAGGGGAACAAAACGGCGGGGAGGGGGGGGAAGGACTCTAGTCTGGCCCCAGCAGGTCACTCTCGGTAAAGTGGAACAAGATGGCACCGCAAGCAGCCACTTTGGAGGTTCCTAAACGGAGAGAAACTCGCCCACATGGCATACACACAGTTGACGGATATGTTGGGTGGGGCCCTGCACAAAGGGAAACCCCGGAGTGTAGGAACCCAGCCTCATGGAGAGAACGGAACCGTAGCCATTTTGGATGGCCACTGAAGAAAAGGAAACCCCGGAGTGCAGGGGCGCATCCACAAGGTTTGTATGGTTGATCCCGCAGGAGGAGGGAAACATAAAACCCTCATCAGAATCGTCACCTGGAATATCAGGGGATTTAACAGCCCGGTGAAAAGTTCCAGAGTCATCGCCCACCTGAAAAGTATGAAAGCTGACATAGTCTTCCACCAAGAGACGCACCGGAGAGAGAAGGACCGACTGTGGGTAAGGAAGGGCTGGTTCGGACAGACCTATCATTACTGCTGCGGGATGAGAGCCAGGCTGAGGGGCAGGGGGGGAGGGGGGGGGGGGGGGGAGATGTAGCCATATTGATAAGGCTGGTTCAGCACAGGGCTAAATCACTGGCTTTTAAAGCAGACCAAGGCAGGCTAGCAGCACGGTTCAATTCCCATACCTGCCTCCCCGAACAGGCGCCGAAATGTGGTGACTAGGAGCTTTTCACAGTAACTTCATTTGAAGCCTACTTGTGGCAGCACGGTGGCGCAGTGAGTAGCACTGCTGCCTCACGGCACAGGTTCGATCCCGGCTTTGGGTCACTGTCCGTGTGGAGTTCGCACATTCTCCCTGTGTTTGCCTCTGTTTCGCTCCCACAATCCAAAGACGTGCAGGCTAGGTGGATTGACCACGCTAAATTGCCCCTTAATTGGAAAAAATTAATCGGATAATCTAAATTTATGGGGCTGGCTTAGCACAGTGGGCTAAATAGCTGGCTTGTAATGCAGAACAATGACAGCAGCGGGGGTTCAATTCCCGTATCGGCCTCCCCGAACAGGCGCCGGAATATGGCGACTAGGGGCTTTTCACAGTAACTTCATTGAAGCCCACTTGTGACAATAAGCGATTATTATTATTATTATTATTATTATTATTATTATTATTATTATTATTATTATTATTATTATTATTATTATTATTATTATTATTATTATTATTATTATTATTATTATTATTATTATTATTATTATTACTACTAAGAGGACGGTGTTTACTACGACGAGGACGGTTACGGACTAAGGGGACGGTACGTCATGGTCAACAGTGTCCTGGACGAGGCACTGGTGGTCCCGGTGAACATGTACGCTCCCAACTGGAACGATATGGAATTTGTAAAGAAGACTATAGCAGAAATCCCTGATATAGGCACGCACCAACTGATCATGGGAGGACCCATTGATGGACAAATCAAACCCAGAATGGTGAAAACGGCAGGCGTGGCTAGAGAACTGGGAACATTTATAGAACAGATGGGAGCAGTGGACCCATTGCGGTTCATGCACCCAGGTGAGAAAGAATTATCGTTTCTCTCATCAGTACACAGGGTCTATATCCGCATCGACTTCTTTGTAGTGGGGAAATCGGTGCTTCCAGAGATAGTAAGAGTGGAATACTCAGGGATTCCGACCATGCTCCACATTACATGGATGTGAGGTTGGAGACGGGCTGTGCCCAACACCCCACGTGGAGGTTGGACACAGCCCTCCTGGCTGATAAGGTCTCCTGCCAGCAAACATCACAGGCCATAAGTGAGTATGTCACTAACAACCAGAGCGTGGTAGTCTCACCTTCCACATTCTGGAAGGCACTGAAGGCTGCGATTAGAGGAGAAATTTTGGGGTATCGGAGATTTTCCACAAAAAAAAGAGAAATTATCACCCATAAGACATGCAGGTACAGGGAAGATAGCTAGGCAACAACTGATCGACTCCATTCTGGACATCAACAGAAGATACTCCGAGGCCCCGACCGTAGAGCTCCTGATGGAGAGGAAAAAACTACAAATGAACTTTAACCTGCTGTCCAGCAGCAGTGCAGTGCACCAACTCCACCAGATATGGGGTCCTTCTACGAACACGGAGACAAGGCTAGCCGACTGCTCACTCCCAGCTGAGAAAACAGACAGCCACGTGGGAAATAGCACAAGGTAAAGGATAGCAGAGGCGGACTGGTAGCGGAACCAAGAAAGGTCAATGAAGCGTTTGAGGCTTTGTACCTGGAGCTGTACACCTCCGCACCCTCCAACAGGGATTAGGGGATGAAACACTTCCTTGACGGACTGGAGATGCCAGTTGTGGGGGACGAAAGATGGAGGGGCTGAAAGCACCACTAGGACTGGGAGAGGTTATGCAGAGAATCAACTTCATGCAGGTGGGGAAGACAGCGGGGACTTCTACAAACGGTTTGTGATGGCATTGGCCCCACACCTGCGGAGATGTTCGCTGGCGAGGGGCACCTTGCCTCCAATGCTAACACAGGCCACCATATCGCTGATACCCAAAAAAGGAGAAAGACCCAATGGAATGTGGATCATACAGACCCATTTTGCTGCTCAATGTAGACACGAAAATACTCACAAAAGTCCTGGCTAAGCAGCTGGAGAACTGCATACCAGAGGTGGTCGCAGAGGACCAGATGGGCTTTATTAAGGGTAGACAGCTAAGAGCGATCATCAGACCACTGAGTGATAATGACCCTGTCTGGGGATGGAACACCAGAGGTGATCGCCTCCCTGGATGCAGAAAAGGACATCAACACAGTCGAGTGGAAGTACCTCATTGAAGCACTAGAGTGGTTTGTGCTAGGGACAGGGTTCACCTCATGGGTGAAACTCCTGCACAACGCCCCAAGACGAGCGTATGGACCAACGCCACCAACTCTGAATACTTCCTGCTGCACAGCGGCACAAGGCAGGGATGCCCCATTCCTCTTCACCCTGGCAATCGAGCCGCTGGCCATCGCCCTCAGAGCGGCAAGAAGCTGGAAGGGAATCCGAAGAGGAGAAAGAGAGCACAGAGTCTCGCTCTAAGCGGATGACATCTCGGACCCGCCAAGCGGCTTGAAAGGAATACTGAAGCTCCTGAGAGAGTTTGAAGCCTTCACAGGCTACAAACTCAACCTGATCAATAGAGAAGTATTCCCTGTGAACCCGAGAGGGGGACGGGCAGAGCTGGAATGACTACCATTTAACCTAGCCCAAAGCAAATTCCGCTACCTGGGGATCCAGATAGCCCATGACTGGACACGGATCCACAGGTGGAACCTATAGAGATGGGATACACTCCCGCTCTGGGTAGCACAGTGGTTAGCACAATTGCTTCACAGCTCCAGGGTCCCAGGTTCAATTCCGGCTTGGGTCACTGTCTGTGCGGAGTCTGCACATCCTCCCCGTGTGTGCGTGGGTTTGCTCCGGTTTCCTCCCACAGTCCAAAGATGTGCAGGTTAGGAGGATTGGCCATGATCAATTGCCCTTAGTGTCCAACAAAGGTTAGGTGGGGTTACGGGGATAGGGTGGAGGTGTGGAGATAGGGTGGAGGTGTGGGGATAGGGTGGAGGTGTGGGCTTGGGTAGGGTGCTTTTTCCAAGGGCTGGTGCAAACTCGATGGGTCGAATGGCCTCCTTCTGCACGGTAAATTCTATGATTCTCCCTGGTGGGGAGGCTACAGATGATCAAGATGAATGTGTTGTGGGAAGGGTGAAAGAACCAGACATGGAATGGGTAAGGATGGAGGAGAGCTCCTGTACAGGGATAACCCTCCAGGCCCTCACCACGGCATCTCTCCCACCCCCGCCAACAAAACACTCAACAAGCCCAGTGGTGGTAGCCATCCTCCGAACCTGGAACCAGATGAGGCAGCACTTTGGTTTGATGGAAATGTCCACCATGGCCCCCATCTGCAGCAACCATAGGTTTGCACAAGCTATGCTTGACGCACATTTAAGAGGCAGAGACAGGATGAGGGACACTGACGGTTAGAGACTTTTACACTGAAGACAGACGAGCGACCCGAGAGGAACTGACTGAGAGACTGAAGCTACCTAACGGAAACGAACTTCGACACCTTCAGGTTAAAAACTTTCTCTGCAAGGAGTCGACAGCTTATCCGCGGGCCCAGAGAAACACAATGTTAGAGGAGCTACTGGATGCGGACAGTCTGGGGAGGGGAAATTGCGGGGACCTGTATGAATGACTATTAGAAAGGACACGCTCCCCACTGGAAAAAACACGGGAAAAATGGAACAGCTAGGGTTGGAAATAGGGTGGGGACTCTGGAGCAAAGCACTGAGCAGGGCCAACTCCACCTCCTCATGTGCAAGGCTGAGCCTCATGCAGTTGAAAGTGGTGCATAGTACACACCTGGCAAGAACCCGAATGGGCAAGTTCTTCCCGGAGGTGGAGAATAAATGTGAACAGTGCCACGGAGGCCCGGCTAACCACACCCACATGTTCTGGACATGCCCCAGACTTGTCAAGTTTTGGACAACCTTCTTCGAGGCAATGTCCAAAGTGAAAAAATTATAATCGCTTATTGCCACAAGTAGGCTTCAAATGAAGTTACTGTGAAAAGCCCCTAGTCGCCACATTCCGGCGCCTGTTTGGGAGGCCGGTACGGGAAGGTGCTGGGGGTGACGGTGGAGCCGTGCCCAAATGTGGCAGCCTTCGGGGTATTGGACCAGCCAGATCTATTCATGGGGAAGAGAGCCAACGCCCTTGCCTTTGCTTCTCTAATGGCCCGCCGGTGAATCCTGCTCGGCTGGTGATCAGCAGGGCCACCCACAGCTGCAGACTAACTGGCAGACGTGTCAGAATTTCCCCAACTGGGGAAGATCAAGTTTACTATTCGAGGGTCAGAGGATGGTTTCCTTAAAGCCTGGAGGCCATTCACCAACTTGGTCCAGGCCCCGTTTGAGGCCAACAGCCAAGAGAGCCGGGGAGGGTGCACGGGAACCAACAATACGGCAAGAAACGGGCAGGGAAGGATGTTTGGGGGGGGGGGCGGGGGGGGGGGGAGGCCAGCGAGAGAGAAGGGAGAGGGCGAAAACAGCCGAAACAGATATTAGGGGGCTCAGAGCAAGGCCACAAGAACAGAACCCCCAAAGAAACGCCGAAAGTGAGAAGGGGGTGGGCCATCAACAAAGGGTGGGAGGGAAAGGGAAATGCCGCACACATGTGAAGAGAAGGTAACTGCCCAGAAGTGACCCAGGAAACAACTCCGAAACAACAAAAGCGGTTGGGGGGGGATCTATACCAGAGGGAAATGTCTTGTATACTGTAACCGATGCATATATCGTTGTTGAATGTACAGTGTATAAAATGTAAAAACTTCAATTAAAACATTTTTTTAAAAAAAATAATCAATTGAAAGGTATTGCACCTAAGCCTAAACAAAATCCCCAAGTGGCAAAAACCTTTCATCATTAAAAAGGTATCACTCATTTGCTTCCCACATAGAACCTAACAAGATTGGATTTGTGCTGTTCATAGATTTGAATAGTTTTATTTCGTTCCTGAATGGAATGCCTGTATATGCTTATAAGGATAGATAGCAAAATACAAGTTTAGGATTTGCAAAAAGCATTGTTGAAGACCAGATGAATTTGCACAAGTCAACCTATGGTGCATATTGCACAACGGATTACCTTAATGTGCACAGCATAGTTTTGTCACCTGTGATTTTAGTGGACATGAATTATTTATATCTGTGCTTACTGCTGAGTGAAATAAAGACTGGTATTTATGGGAACATATGAAATAGGCCATATGGCCAATTGAGCCTGCTTCAATAAAACCATGGTCGTACTTCAATATCAACTCCGCTGCAATATCCATTCCCATATCCTTAATTACTGGTGTCCAAATATCTATCCATCTCAACCTTGAATGCGCCCACAGCTACCTGGGGTAAAGCATTTCAAAAAGTCACAATGCTCTGAGTGAAACAAAATCCTCCCCACCTCAGTCCTAAATAATTGACCCCTTATCCGGAGAACATGACCCCTAGTTCTAGACGCATCATCCAGGAGAGTCAACCTCTCAGCATTTATCCTGTCTAAAGAATTGTATACACTTTGGGTGATCACTTCTCATTCCTCTAAATTCCAGGGAATACATATAGGCCTTTTGTGACTTCTTGGCTATCCCAAAGGACTTTACAACTATTGCTGGAAAAAGAGACATGTCAAAGCTTTTAATCTTGTAGGCTCGAAGTATGGCGTATTTGTGTATACTGGAACTCACATACATTAATACACAGGGCCCTGTTCTTTGCAGACAGTAAGAACATGTAAGCACATTGTGTCTGTTCCAGCTCAACAAAATGAGTGATAGCCTTCGTTGATGCATTCCCCAGGGCAATGCCTTGATCAGTCAGGGTTAAACTGTTGGGTTTAAATTAATGAGCACACGTTGCAGTTTCTAAACAAACCAGAAAGGATTGAGTTCTGAAACTATTACCCAACAGTTTTCAGAGTATGGTAAATACGGGACACTCCGTGGCAAGGTAAATTCCCAGCATCAATGGGAAGAGGTGAAAACTCTGGAGACACGGATGAAATGTACAACCAAATAGCCTCTTTGTATAAAAAGGGATTGACACTAGAATAATTTTCACTTTGTATGACTACCAATAAAGTGTTACTGATGTATGGGCCTACACACAAACCATAAAGATAAAACAAACAAGACCGAAAACACTGATATTTCTCAAAATATTACAATTTTATTCTCTTGCTTCTGATAAGCCTCCTCACGTCTTGTACAAATTGAACAAAAAAGCTCCTCCAGGGACAGTCCTGGATTCAGCGTAAGGCAGCTGGGCTTCCAGTATTTTGCTCAGTATCAACTACTCAGCGTTTACATAATTTAGAAAATACTTATGAGAATAGAATATTATATCAACAAACAAGTGTGTTGAGTCGTGTACCGCTAATGATACAACTAATGAAGAATCTTTTCTTCAAGAATACAAAATATTGTTCTGCTTAAATAGCACCAATAATATCACAGTATTTAAAGCATGCTAAGCTGATTTCTTTAATAATTTTTGATCCCACCACAGAGACAAATATGTTTTCCAATTAAATATGTTGTACTTAATTTCAGCTAAATTTGAGGATTTTTTGCTTTTCGTTTCACTTCAGACAGGTTTTACCATTAGACCCCTTCAACGCAAGATGTGACCTTTCCAAAAATAAATACAGTTACAATTAACTAGAAATAATGCCTTTTTCTGTGCTGGAATTTTTATTAGCTGCCCTTAAAACAAGTTACTATTCTTCCACACATTCTGAATATTGCACACACTCCCTGACTCTTCCCCGCTCCACACACACCCTTCCACACACATACACATCACTAATCAAGCAACCACATAATTCACACACAAGCATAACAAGTTTAAAAAAAAAAAAAACAGCTGCTTGAGATACTTCAGTATCTCGATGTTAGGTTATACGCTGGGTCAATTAATTCTCTTGCCATTTGTAGAGAATGTTTTTTCTCTAAATATCCAGTATTAACATTGTGAAAGATTTTAAAGGACCAAATACTTTAATGTCACATTAGTGCTCCTTCACTAAAAACTTCCTGAAGCTCTTGCAGCATTTTTGAGCATTTTCAGTACGCTTATAATTATTATATTTTAGCACAAAAAAAACTAGTTGAACTCTCATGTTATTCTGCACAACACATGTAGTTTCTTCGCGTAAATGACTGGAACAGACCACATAATTCAGTTGCTTTTCTGAAGCTATCCTTCCATATCCCCATTAATAGCTATAATTTTTTTTAATGAGTTTCTTCTGCAGTAGAGGATGTTGTGCTCACAGATTTTGTGGGATGTCATTTCAGTGACAGTTTAACCAGGCATTATAGACGTTCCATTGTGGATATCGGCATCGGAATTCCAAATGGCATAAGTTACTGCAGGTACATGCAGATGTAAACTTTGTAACATTTTCTCTAAATATTACTACCATGCTATGTTTGGGATGATTGCTCAGCTTTTAGAGGAAATTATTCCAAAATAGCTGAAAGGAATAGAGTCAATAAGTTTTACAAAATGCATATGGTGAGTAATTTAAGAAAGATTTTTCCAGATCATCACCAAACAGAAGTAGCACTTTAGTCATTTTAGTAATGGCACATGGCTCCTTTAATAAACTACTGTGAACACTGTGCTTGCTGAATCTCAGAATCTTTTCTTCGGAGAAATCAATTACAATTGTAAAAATTGCACCTTTTTAATAAAATCCGACTTTCATTTTGAAATGATCCCGTTTTAATTTTTTAATTAGTTCAGTGAATTGAGATCTTAATCTGAAGTAAGCTTTTAGTACACCCAGGACCAACGAGACTTCATCTTCACAGTTTATTATGCAGCTTGAGTAACTTGTAAGCTGTTTAACCTGCTACCCCTTCCCCCATTACCTTTTCTAACAAACTTTTTTAAAAAAAGTTAAAGTTCACAGTTTTTACATCGCATGAAATAAGATTTTGCGCTTCTTATGCCTTAGAATCTTAGAAACCCTACAGTGCAGAAGGAGGCCATTCAGCCCATCGGGTCTGCACCGACCCTCTGAAAGTGTATCTACCTCGGCACAGTCCCCTGCCCTATCTCCATGACCCCACCTAGCCTGAACAGGTGGGGTTACCGGGATAGGGCAGGGGAGTGTCAAATAATTTTTTAAAAAGTTGTCTTTGGTTAATTTTCTCACAGGATCTGGCAAATTTAAATTTGCAATTTCACAATTAACTACCAGATGTTTCTGAAATGCCTTAATAAGCACAGAAGCATAATTGCCCTAAGAGCTGTTCACTACACAGTGAATTAAAACGTACCATTATAAATGTGGTGTATATATCTGAGAGACACCACTTCAGGTGGCATCTGAATATAAAAGTGGCACATATACTCCAATAATGGTGTTGAAATAGCTTTGGGTATAGTTCAGTGAAACCTAGGAATCTAAGAAGCTGAACTGTATAGCCAGAACAATGAAATGCTGGCAAGAGGCCATGATAAAACTGCATGGTGCTTATGTCAGACCACATCTTGGCCACTTAGACTGAAAGGAGATAGTCACATACCAGATGAATAGATGGTTCAGGAGCTTGAACCTTAGTGTCAGAGGACTAAGCTGTGAGGGTAAAAGAAACTGAAGAAACCTTCGGCTTTTTAAACCTTGTAAGTAAATGTCAATGGTTACATTATTTTTCGAAGGTTAATCGAGTTAATAGAGCAAAATTAAATAGCTTTAAGATACGGAAAGGCAAATTTAAACCAGATGCCAAGAGGCTCTTCACAGAACAATCAAAACGTGGAATAAAGACCCAAATAGGGTAGTAGAATAGAAATTCCTGCAATCATTTCCGAATCAACGGGATGCTGCAACATCGAGTTTTATGGTAGTCCTGGATGGATGAACCAAGAATGGTCAAATGGGACCTGTGAGCTTTAGATGTTGTCAAAGGAAAAGCCACCATAATGCAGAAAATATGGAAGCATATTCTGTGCACGATGGCCACCAGATGGAACTAGTGCACTGCATTCTCTTAAGACAGGAGGTTCCACTAGGTTGTGCTACTACTTTTCAGTGCAATTCACCCACAATCGAACAGCACAAAAGGTCAAAGATTTTTTAAATGCAAGTTACATTCAGTGCAAATATAGTTCCTGGTGATCTTTTGCACTAATTTGAACACCATTGAGCTGGAAGCCAGCTTTGCCCAAAAAACTTGCCACATGCAGAGATCTAGTTAATCACCATGGCAACCTTCTACTAATTTCACTCATTTGCGGACCCTTCAAGGCTCGTAAAATTAAGGTTTTCTTGGTGTAAGGACACTAGCAGGAAAGGTATTCAAATCTTTTATTTTTTTAGTTTACTGAGAAATTGACGAGTGTTCACCAATAAAACCTGGAAGAGGTTCTTTCTGGCTTTTAAAGTCAATTTCAGCTTTTTTAAAATTGGGTTACTCGACGTTCTTATTAAAAATGTATTTTTGTGACAAACCCATTTCCAGCTGTATGAATAAAACTGCACTAAGGTAATATGAAAGAATATCTTTTTTCACACCAATGTTTTTCAAAGCATTACTTTCTAAAATGTTGGCAAGTTGCGCTGATGCATGACAGAATTAAATTTGGCGATAGATGATTGAGTTTGAGCAGAAACCTGGGTGGGGTGGGTGGGGGGGAATCACTTCTCAAACTAGCACAATCTTTGTCTGGATCGTTCATTTTGTCCAAATTGGAAACCCGTGCTCAATATATTAAAGAACATACATTGAGTGATACAAATGGTGGAAACCAGACTGCTTGTGATGGTGGCAGACACATAGAACACTCATGAAGCATTAGATTCAATGTTGCGTGAATGAACTGAAATGAAGTCCACATGACCACCCCTTCCCTCTCCCTGTGTATACAACCCCCCCCCCCCCCCCCCAGCATAAAATGGCTGCTAAGAGGGAGAAGTGAAAAATTGGGGGGCTGGCAGGAAGGGGTTGAAAAATTGGCCGGAATTCTCCAGGTGTTACGATTCACTTTTCCCACTGGCACGCACCCCCCACCCTCGAGTTTCCCAGTGGCGTGGGTGGCTTCAATGGGAAATCCCATTAACAAGCGGCGGGAAGATAGAATTCCGCTGCCAGGGAATGGTGCGCCGCCAAGAAACACATTGCAGGGGGGCCGGAGAATCCCGCAAATTCTAAATGTGATGAAAGTTGTCAACAGCTGGCGCGGAATTCTCTGCCCTCCCAGCTGCCTGTTTCTCGGCAACGGGAGGTGGTGCCCCGTTCGCTGGCGATGGGATTCTATCTCCCCGCCGTTGTAAATGGGAATTCTCATTGAAGCCACCCCACGCTGCCAGGAAACCCGCGTGAGGGAGGTGTGCAGACGGTGAATGACTGGAGAATTCTGGTCCTGATAGCTCGTGAAGGACAATGTTTCCCCACCAATCACTGTGTAGGTCTGAACACCAGGGCCACATCATAGAAAGAAGCATGTTCTTATGACTGTCTGTATCTCTGCCCTGAGGTTTTAAGTGCGACTTAAGTGCAAATCACTGCATGTGAAATTACTCAGGGTGCAAAATACAAACTTTGCCAAGTTCGGATGGAAGAATCCAAGATTCATATTACAATTGTAATATTTTCATATAGGAGGAAATTAACAGTGGCGACAAGAAGAAATCTTCCTACTTCCAAATCAGCTAAAGACATTGGAGTTGTCATGCTCCCTCCCGAGCCTTGGCTTAGTTACTGGGAGGATTGAATTTACCCTAGAATTTAAATCTTAAATCGCTGATTCAAATGCAAATAGGATCTTAACACTATTTAACCTGATCATGTATGTCCGGTTTTAAATGTAACTTTTCCTTTTAAAAAAAAAAATAATAATAATCTGTGGTTTGTTTAACTCCTCCAACTTTGGCTTTATCTTACACATTGTCCACTGGTTGTAGTGGGGGACAAGGAGAAAGGTTTTCTGCTAGCTGTGGTGTAGTTGTGACACAGCCGGTGCCCTTGCCGCTGATTCCCACTGCAACATTGGACATAGCATCTGACCCGGTTTCTTTCGCTGGAGCTGCACTGTTGCCAATTGGAGCCAGTTGGCTGCACCACAGCGCCCCCCTGGTGGGCGATTGAGACTGCGGATCGTATTCCCTAGAACGAGTGTAAAGCATTCTTCCCCTTTGATGGTACTTCGCAAGACTTGAATTTGCAGGATCAAAGATGTAAACTGTATTGAAGTCTGGGGCCACTGTTGGAGGCAATAAATGTTGGGCCACAATGTTCTTACAGTAGACGATGTCCAAGTCGTGAACCTGAAAGAAATAGGAGAGTAAATACATTTATAGATAGGGGAGTTACTTCTTGTGACGTAACGTTTACTTTATGTTGGATGAAGCCAACTCATTTTTGTGTGCACTGTGTCTTTCTTAATCATGTAAAAAAATATTTTATTGTGCTTGCAATCTCGTTATTCATTATTCCATCCCTGTTCAAAAGATTTTTCAAACATTTATTATTCAAAAGGGGTTCAAAAGCCAAGAACTCTTTTAATTATTAGAGAAATTAATACAGTTACTTGGTAGTACAGAACTTGAGTATTGCTGAAAAGAGAGACATGCTGTTGAAACCTTTCATCTTACATTCATCAGGACATACACAAGAATATCAAATTTCAAACGAAACAACAATTTATACTGCCTGAGAAAAGGTGCTAACTGCAAGTGGACTCTGACTAGTCAAGGTATTACCATGAAAAATGCACCAGGGAACAGTTAACCCCCAATCTTTTGTTTGTTTAAAAAAAAAAGGCAAGTCAATCATGATTCTGCACTGTAAAATTTATGATATCTATGATGATTGGCCATAGTGTTGCCATGGGAAATGCACCAGGAAACCGTTGTCTCCCATGCTTTTGTTTAATTGAAAAAGGTGCAATGTCTGGACATGTTCTTGCTGTTTGCAGAAGACACGGCCCTGCGTATGAACCACATTGCCTGGCCAATTAATACATAAAATTGCTTCTTAGTGTAATTTTTAGTACACTCAGATTGTTCAGTAAGTGCTGTCGGATCGAGGAATCACAACTAATATTGGACACCATGGGCGAAATTCTCCCGAAACAGCGCGATGTCCGCCGACTGGCGCCCAAAACGGCGCCAATCAGATGGGCATCGCGCTGCCCCAAAGGTCCGGAATGCTCCGCATCTTTGGGGGCCGAGCCCCAGCATTGAGGGGCTAGGCCGACGCCGGAGGAATTTCCGTCCCGCCAGCTGGCGGAAACGGCCTTTGTTGCCCCACCAGCTGGCGCGGAAATGACATCTCGGGGCGGCGCATGCGCGGGAGCGTCAGCGGCCGCTGACAGTTTCCCACGTATGCGCAGTGGAGGGAGTCTCTTCCACCTCCGCCATGGTGGAGACCGTGGCGGAGGCGGAAGGGAAAGAGTGCCCCCACGGCACAGCCCCCCCCCGCGGATCGGTGGGCCCCGATCGCGGGCCAGGCCACCGTGGGGGCACCCCCCGGGGCCAGATCGCCCCGTGCCCCCTCCAGGACCCCGGAGCCCGCCCACGCCGCCTTGTCCCGCCGTTCAAAAGGTGGTTTAATCCACGCCGGCGGGACAGGCAATTTATCGGCGGGACTTCGGCCCATCCGGGCCGGAGAATCGAGCGGGGGGGGGGGGCCCGCCAACCGGCGCGGCGCGATTCCCGCCCCCGCCGAATCTCCGGTGCCGGAGACTTCGGCAACCGGCGGGGGCGGGATTCACGCCAGCCCCCGGCGATTCTCCGACCCGGCGGGGGGTCGGAGAATGACGCCCCAGGTTCTGAATTTTGCAAGCATGGGTTGATTTAGCACGGTCGGTATTTTGCCTCTTCTGAAGTGACATTCTGTTTGATAAGATGCACCAGTTGCTGAAACATATGGTCTACATACCTGGCATCCTGAAAAGTGTCTAGTCTACCTCAAATTGCCCTCGATGGGAAAGGTGTCTGTAAGGTTTGAGAAATAGGTGAAGCCAGCTGTTGCAAAGCTGCTACTATCCAGTAGCAACACAGGTGGTACTCTTCACTAACAGGCTGCTGGCATCAAGCCAAAAAGACATTCTGTCTACTCCATAAATGACGAATGTGGTATATGAGTTTCAGTGCTGGTGTGGTGCCAGGTATGTAGGTCATACCTCCCAATGACTGGTGGATCTGTTCGCAACAGGCAAAGGATTGACTGTACCCAACCAGCCTATTCTTGCAAAACTCAGAACAGAGTGTCCAACATTAGATGTGATTCCCCAGTTGGACAGAACTTACTGCACAGTCCTGAGTTCGAAGAATTACACCAACAACCAATTTACGATTATCGATCGGGCTTGCAGTGTGGCTCACCTTCGCTTGAGAGAAGGTACATATATTCATACAAAGGGCCATGTCCTCTGCAAACAGAGAGAACATGTCCCAGTATTGCATCTTTTTCAATTAAAAAGGATAGGAAACAGCTGTTCCCTGGTGCATTCCCCATAGCAATGCCTCAACCAACCAGAGTCCGCTTGCTTTTTCTGAATTTGAAACCAAAGCTGGAGTGTTAACTGTTCCCTGGTGTATTTTTCATGGCAACACCTCGACCTGAGTCCACTTGCCAACCAATCAGCACCTTTTTCTCATGCAGTACAAATTGTTGTTCCATTTGAAATTTGGTTTTCTTGCAGCTGTCTTGATGAGCGCAAGACAAAAAAGCTTCCACAGCATGTCTCTTTTTTCCAGCAGCACCAGCAGTATTATTCAAATAATGCAAAATTGAACTTTCAATATTGTGGGAAAAAACAGCTAGACCTCCAACTGAGCACAAGTGCACTTGCTAGATTTGGAAACAGGAGGCTTAGATCTTAATTGATCTGAAAATTGAACTTGAACAAAGATGCTGTTATCATTGTTTCCTTAGGACTGAATTATCATTGGAAATGATTCTAGCTTCTAGCACATAACAGTCATTTTATTAGAAGTTCAACCAAATACGCAGGATATATTTGATCTGATCATCATATTTATCTTAACAAAGCATTATACACACATGCCCAAAAGGATGAAAGGTGAAGGGCTGATTGTTTACCACTTACAATGCGATTCTAGCCCTATGTATGTGCGATTCTAGCCCTATGTATGTTGAATATTGTGTCACAGCTGAGAAAGCACAAAGGAATTGGAAACAGAAATTGGGAAACATCAGGCTGTATTTTACGTGGGGCATGTTTTGGACAGGGGTGGGGGAGGAAATAAGATAGAGCAGGTGTCCATCCTATCATCTTCCCACATAATACTGGGGGGGGAGGGTGCACAGGTGCCGAAATTGGCTGCCCAACTGTGATATTTAAATAAGTAATCATGGGTCATCTAAGATTGTTACCAAGCCAATTGACCCTGATAATATGCTGCCCACATCGTAAGGCTTTGGTGTGGGCAGTCAGGCGGCAGCTGTAGCCTGATTTTTAACAAAGTTCTTCAAAGGTCGGGGAAGGGGGGTTGGTCTTTGCTGATCAGTGGCTTCCCCCATAAAATTAAGCCCCTCCTTCCCGCCTATCTGCCTGCAGCCTTATATTCAGCCCCTCTCAGACCCCCTGACTCTACCCCCCCACTATGACCTCGCCAAACGAACCCTGCCCAAGAGACCTTACATAACTGCTTCAGGGATCCACGGACCTCCTTCCTTCTTCTCTTGCAGTCCTGGCAGCGGCCAATGACACGCTCTTTGCACTGTCGAGGCTGATGGAGCTGCCAGCCAATCAGATTTTCCAGCAGCTCAAGAGAGCGGGATGTCCTCCCCAGTGAGGGGCGGAAGTCCCACTAGAGTCTTGTTTAGCCGCCCATCTCACTTTATGGCTCAATGCCGGCTTTGCAAATGGGTTAGTGGACGGGGGAACGGGGTGGGCGTAAGCCATCCACCCACTTGATATTATTCAGCCCATGGTTGTCAATCTCGTCAGATCAGTCTGGTTCAGGTTGAAATGATTTTACATCCAGGATGCCTACAGACAGCTCTTATTCCCACAGCTTTTGGGGGAGGTGGTTTACGCATCAATATTAACACCAAGCTATCAAACCACATTTTACCTGTCAGTGTGCACAGAATTAATGGCACCTTGGGGGAGCAAGAGGTTTGTTTATCGGCATGAATTACAGAGCAGCATTGGTGATAAGGAGGGCGTTTGTTTACCTGGTCATGTGTAGCGAGACATTACGATGCAAGGAGCAGGGTGTCCACCTGCTAATATGTGGTGAGATAGTGATGGGGCAGCTAGTTTGTGCCGGTGAGTGTATCGCTTACGTTAAGAAGACAAATACTGAGGGTCAAGTCAAATGTATCCTGAGTGCTTGTTTGAACGTCTCATAAAACGTTTGGTTAAAAGTGCTTGTTTAGAATTGCTAATCACAGACAAAATTAAAATGGTTCAGGGCTTAGTGTGATAGTGTAGAAAGATAATTTTTGCCTGGTTGTCTCCTAAACAGATTTTAATGTAAACATGCAGACCGTTCATGAGAAGACTTGCTCCTACCTGTGCTTTTTTTAGCAGATCAGTTGTAACGACAAACCAATCAGGAATCAGTCTCTCTACCTCCAAGCTGATGATTGCCAAGGCGAGCGTGGAGCCTCTGAACTGTAATAACTGGTGGCAAGCCATGCAATGCTGCAACTGCCTGGTCAAGAGTACAGCATGGAGAGAGGGCTTCATCTGAGGCCACTGATCAAGGAGATGGGGCCGGCTGGACATCACCATGGCGTGGAACTGGACAATGGAAATAATGTTTAGGTTAGCCACTGGATGCAAACCAACAGCCCGAATCATCATTCCCTGGTGTCTGTAATACCAATCTAATCAACTTGCTCCCAGACGACCCTGCGATGTGTCTACAGGATTTTTAAAAAAAAACAGTTGAGACAGTAAACTGTTGCGATCTGGGAATTAAAGATACCCTGGAACCTCCAATATCCACCATAACAAAGGAGATTCCCGAATGAATAATGGCAGGTGAAGGATAATTAAGAGTCCTCCAATTTTGGTCGGACATGTGTGGCGCAGCAATAACCCAGATGTGGGAATGAAGACAATTACACAAAGCAAAAAAAAAAAAAAAAACTTTTTGTAGTTTTACTTGCAAAGACAAGTAATGAAAGAAAGTACGCAATGGAGTAATGATTTTGCCCTGCAAAAATGTTGGCAGATATTAGTTATCGTGGATAATAGGAATGTGGATAATGGAGGTTCCACCCTAATAACCTTCTGTCTAATCATTAAAAATGACCTGATGCGGTGTTCAAAACATGCTACATTCGAAATGGGTAAAATTGGCTTAGGGTTGTGAGTAAAGTGGGAAGACATCCCAATTTTCAACTTTTGTTTAAAATGTGACTTTAGTTTGGGGTCTGTTATCACTATTTGACATCGCCCAGTGCATGTGCACAAGCAGTAACGCCCTGCCTCCCTCCACAGTGCCTCTTTAATGTTTTAAACAGCAGCATGAACTGTAGCTTTGAAACCATCAACGACTCTCTCTTGCTGACTGTGAATTGTAACCATTCTTATTGCTAATGGCCTGTTAGGAACCAGTATCCGTGTAGATAACGTGTCTGCTTCGCAGGTATATGTGTCAAAAAAAAAGTTTGGATGAAAAGCTGATGCTAGTGAACCAATCTGAATATCTATCTATCAGTTGAAACATGCTACTTCACAATCTGAAACTCTTAAGTGCTTACTATGTTCACAAAGTCCGCAGGTGTGGCAGTGTAAAGATCCCACTGCAGCTTATCCAGTATGATTTTTTCCATCCTCAGAACCTCACGCGAAGAACAGCCACTGGCACTCTTTGCTGCGAGGTCCTTTACCAGAAGTGTGACCTGTGGAATAATTAACAAATCATTGTGCCGTTTCTGCACAGAATGTCATTTTTGTAGACTTTCTCAAGTTCAGTAAATCATGTCAAAAATGCAGTGTTGCGTGATTCTTCATTTAATCCAATGTTCTTGTTTAAAGGAAGGGAATATGTTGCTTCAAAGGGAGGAAAGTCTCAGGGTGGCACTCCTATTTTGGCATGGCAACATGTCAAGCTACTACTTGACCAGTAGCATATTGGGATGAAAACACTTATGGAAAAGTCAATGTTTGGTGATTGTTATTTTCTCTCTCCTCTGGTGGGCTTGCCTTGCAACCACCACCAGTGCACCAACCCAGTGGTCTCTAGCAGGAACCGCTATCCACACACAAGCTATTTGCTAACAAGTGGCATTTACTCAACAATAACCTGTGCACTGATGATCATTTTGGATTCTGTCACTCAGATTCAATTCTCATTACATCCTTTTGCCCACACTTTGGACTAAGAGGGAAATACAGAGGTGAGGTGCGGGTGACTGCCCTGGACATCAAGTCAGCATTTGACTAAATATGGCACTAAGGAGTCCCAGTTAAACTGAAATCATGGATGATTCGGGTAAACTCTCCAGTCCCTGGAGTCGTATCTGCCACAAAATAAACTGGTCGTGGCTCTTGGAGGCCAATCATCTTAGCAAATTGCTGCACAAGTTCACCCAGCACAGTGTCCTGGACAACATCAATGCTCAGGCTGACAAGTAACACACTGATGCCAGACAATCAACATTCCCCACAGATGACATTCAGTGGCATAACCACTGGTCTACCACTGACCAGAAACTCAATTGGAACAGCCACATAAATGCCGTGGTGGTTTCTTTTTCTCCGTGAGTGACTCATTTCCTGCCTCCCCAAATTCTGTGCACCATCTACAAGGCACAAGATGGAATTCTCTCCACTTGCCTGGATGAATGCGGCTCCATCAACACTCAAGAAGCTCGACACCATCCAGCAATTGGTGAGATTGGCAGCCACACTACCTTTGACATCTACTCCCACCCGTCACTGAATTAAGACTATACTCTCTGCAGGATGCATTGCAGTAGTTCACCAAGATTTATTTGGTAGCACCCTTCCTCAAACCACTGAGAAGGACACTGGTAGCAGATGCAGGGAACAGCACAATCTGAATCTTCTCCTCTTATACCTGCAAAGGAGACTTCTCTTTGTTGTGTTCAACTTGTCAGAATCTGAGGCCACACAGTAGAATGCCAATGTCTAATTTTTATTTTTGTATCTGAATTTAGAAATACCCCCTCAATTGACCAGCAATAACACATCTTAGATTCTTGAGTATAGAATACTGAATGCAATTCATATTAAATTTATACAACTTTAAATATGCTTGGATAATTCAAAGAGACAGGAGCCAACACAAATACAGTAATCATCAAGAGCATAATCTCCGGAACATCTAGTCCTGACTGGCAAACTCGTCAACAACTTCAAAGTAGTGATGGAATAATATTCAGCTGAGCAAAGTTGTTTTCGGAGACACATGGATGACAGATATCTGAGGAATTTTACATGTAAATAAATTAAGTATTAACTACAGGCAAAAGATTCCCTTATTACAAAGTGCTGTGACCTATTAAAGTATATGCTATACACAGGTTTAGAAAAAACATTATTATTTAAGATACCAAAAGGTGTCATGCAAAGAAACACAACACAGTTGCAGAGTGTGAAGAGGAATGTTATACCAATTAATACAAAACAATTCAATACTGTGTGCAGGTATTTTGTGTTCTTTAAAGAATATCCATGGGTCTATAACTCAATGTTTTTTTAAATAAATTTAGAGTAACCAATTATTTTTTTCCCCCAATTAAGGAGCAATTTAGCGTGGCCAATCCACCTACCCTGCACATCTTTGGGATGTGGGGGCGAAACCCACGCAAACACAGGGAGAATGTGCAAACTCCACGCGGACTGTGACCCAGGGCCAGGATTGAACCTGGGACCTCGGCACCGTGAGGCATCTGTACTAACCCACTGCGCCACCATACTGGCCTATAACTCCATAGTTGTAGAATCATAGGACCTTCTAGCACAGAAGGAGGCCAGTCAGCCCATCTGGCCTGTGCCAGCTCCAATTTGTCATACTCTTTCACATAGCTGAGAAAATGTTTCCTTTCCAAGTAAGTACACAATTCCCTTTTGATAGTCAGTTGATACCATGTTTGGCGATATCAAGCCAGAGAGCTCAGGAGTCTCCTGTCCTTGTTCAGTTAGCTGATCTTAGTTAGGTAAGGGTGAGGAACTACTAATTGGCTTCAGTGCCTTTAGGACCAGGGGAAATTTTATCCAGGATTCTCATTCCTAATTTATTCAATGAGCCTTGCTATGAGGTATCCCCTGGATGAGGAAAGGATCAGGTTGGGCTGTGCTGGGCCTACAGTTGAACAGCACCCCAACATTCATCATTTAGGAATATTTAACACATCACACAAATTATTGGAGGGAGGCCAGTGCCCATGGAATGATATCCTGGTATAGGTTACTAACTTTTTAAAAATGAATTATTGGTATGTGAGCTTCACTGGCTAGGCCAGTATTTATTGCCCATCCCTAATTGCCCTCGAGAAGGTGGTGGTGAGTTGTCTTCTTGAACTGCTGCAGTCCATGTGCTGTAGATACACCCACTGTGCTATTTGTGAGGGAGCTCCAGGATTTTGACCCAGCGACAGTGATGACGGCGGTATCGTTCCAAATAGGTTTGGTGTGTTTGACGTTTAACAATACGAATGGGTGAATACTTATACATTCATGCAACATTTCTCTGTCCACTATTTTAGCCAAGGCATTAACCCATTTAAAATAAACATACATTTAAATAGTTGAAAAAGGAATTTGTATATTTGTTTAATTATTCCTCTGTTTAAGTATTATATTCAAATGAAACATGGGATTAATGCATAATGGATACATACTTCTTGCAAAGTCACTTAAATCAAATCATTTGGAATAATTCCTGTTTTTGCATACAAAATCCGTACAAGCAATAGGACAATAAGAAAAACAAACCTCATCTTCCTCATTGATTTTGGCAGCGATGAACAAGCTGGAAATGGCAATGCAGCGTAGGTACTTTGGTTGTGCCTAAACAAATTGTACATTTAAAGATAGGTTGAGGTAACATGTGCAAATATTATTCTCTTTCAACTGAATGTCTTTGTTTGCTAATGAGTGTAACACAAGGAAACTGTTAATGGACAGGAAAGTAATTGACGAAAGAGATTAATTCTAAATGTGAATTTGGTAACATTAAAGAGAGTATTCAGACCATAACACCATAAGATATAGGAGCAGAATTAGGCCACTCGGTCCATCGAGTCTGCTCCGCCATTCAATCATGGCTGATATTTTCTCATCCCCATTCTCCTGCTTTCTCCCTATAACCCCTGATCCCATTATTAATCAAGAGCAATTATTCACCAGCAATTAAAGCAATGTTTTGAGTGTAGCGATTGATATTAAATTCCAATGTTGTTCTACTGCCTATTTACATCACTGAATTCAGGCACTTCTCCATTAGCCTGAAATGTACTTCTTTGGGAGGTTAGGAGTCGTACTTTCCCCTCCAGAACCTGAGTTTAAATATAGCCAGCACTCAGAAGGCAAAAGCCTACACTCTTTACTGTTCTGTTAAACAAACAAAAGAACTTGCATTCATATTGCAACCTTCAAATCTTCAGGAAGCCCAAGACACTCAACGTCTGATTAATTTCCGATGTGATGTGAAATAAAATTGACGAACAATCAAATCAACCCGGGCCAAGAACATAATAATTTACTCAGGGAGGGCATACTCCGAAGTTAAAACAAGAACATACTAAATAGGAGCAGTAGGCCATGGGTCCCTTCTAGCCTGCTCTGTCATTCAATAAAATTTACCTCAATTCGATTTTCCTGCCTGTTCTCCATATCTCTAAATTTCCTCAGTGAACAAAAATCCATCAATCTCCATCTTTATCACAACTACAGGATATTTACAAACCTCTGGGATAGAGATATCCAAAGATTCAGAACGGCACTCTGAAGCAGTAGGGTTTCTCACCTGAGGCCGAGGTTGTTGGGATGGAGTTGAGGAAACTTTACTCTCCATTTTATATCTGACCTGTTGGACTCTCTGATCCCTATGGCAGACAATGGAGAGTGGATGGGAGGGGCGGCTCAGGAAAGTGGAATATAGGCTAATAATAATAATAAACTTTATTAGTGTCACAAGTAGGCTTACATCAACACCTAGCAAGCTTGTCTTTCAGGACTTGTGGGAGGAAAGCAGAGCGCCCGGAGGAAACCCACGCAGACACAGACAGTGATCCAAGCCGGGAATTGAACCCGGGTCCCTGGTGCTGTGATCCAACAGTGCTAGCCACTGTGCTACGTAGATCAGCAATGATCTAATTGGATGGTGGCGCAGGTGTGATGGGGGAGTGGTGGGGTTAGACCAGCTGACATTCAGAATTGGCAAATAAACTTCACAAGTGTCCCGACTTCTTCTTTGGTGATCACTAGCTAACGGGTACGATTGTCCACCTAAGAAACTCTATGTCACTGGTCATCGGTTCTGTGGGTCCTTGCATGGCTGATGAGCCCGATCCCAAAGTTGCACCTCCGACCGCACACTTGGCAGGTGCTTCCGGGAGGTGGGATTAGTCCTTGGACTCGAGATCGCTGGTATTCCTTTCTCGGGCTCCTTTTCCAGACTCCTGTCTTTGCGAAAATGATGATGGAGGCCTGGATCCTGAAGTCCCGCCCCCGAACCCAGCCCCCACCATTTTGGGGAATGATAGTGGGTTCTAATGTGCACATGTTAAAGTGCAGCTGCCTCATTCAGATGTGATTTTGGCTACTGGGATGTCCAAAACCTGACTTATGCACATTAACACTTGTCATGTGATGGTCTAAAGCTGATGGAGATGTTTGGAGAGGTAGGGTATCCTTTTGGAAAGGTAAAATTCCCTTTGGGAGATGCAAGATATCATTTGGGATGGTTAAAAATAGACATGGATGTCTATAAAAAGTGGATAAATTTGTTGGAACTGTCAAAGGACTATCAAGTTGTCAAGGCATTTAAACCCGGCGAAGGATCTTGCTAATGTGGAAGGAGGCGAAGCCCCCCAGCGTGGAGGCCTGGATAAATGACATGGCTGGGTTCATTAAGCTGGGGAGGATAAAGTTTGCCTTGAGAGGGTCTGCGCAGGGGTTCTACAGGCGGTGGCAACCGTTCCTAGACTATCTTGCGGAGTGTTAGACGAAGGTCGGTCAGCAGCAGCAGCAACCCGGGGGGGGGGGGGGGGGGGGGGGGGGGGGGGGGTCTGCCTGGGGGGTATTTGAGCAAGAGAACACATGAAAGATCTGGAAAACTGGCATGGACGGGAGGAATTCAGTGTACAAAGCTCTGTAACATATCGTTTTACCATGTTTATATCTTGCTATGTGCGTTTTCTTTCTATTTTGTTACGGGCGGGGGGGGGGGGTTTGCTTGTAAGGGTGAAAAATTGTGTTACAAAACTTCAATAAATATATATATATTTTTTAAAGGCATTTAAATATTCCGGTACAAATTTTGCCGTGTTGTCATCTTGGAATATCTTGCTTTCTCTTTCAATACATACAATTCCTCAACAGGAAGATTAAATTCCTACCAGCTGTCTGCTAATGCGTTCAGAAATTTTAAAATGCATTAGTGTAATGAAGAGGGAGCAATCTAACCCTCCATTTTTTTCCCTTTTACCCTTGGCAACTGCATAATCCCTGGTAGCCAGGTAGTAAATTGCTTCTCAAAAACACATTAAACAGTGGTGGGGAGGGGGGGGGGGGGGGGGGGGGGGGGGTCATGTCTACAATGAGGATTATCCCTAGAACTAATAGTTGTCAAACAGCAAATGGACAGAAAATCAACAACCCACTGTCTTATAACAAATTTACACACAAATACTTCACATTCTTGTCCTACATTAAAGTTTTCCTCTGTGATTTAGTCTGTCGCTGTGACCAGTTGTGTAGCTGCCTTCACACTAACCATTAAGGTTTGACTTAAATCAAGAAAGAATGGAGTTTTGTACATTCTCCCAGTGTCTGAGTGGGTCTCAGCCCCACAACCCAAAGATGTGCAGAATAGGTGGATTGGCCACACTAAATTGCCCCAAAGTGGAAAAAAAAATGAGTACTCTAAATGTATTCTTTTTAAATCAAGAAAGAAAGCAATCTGTAAAACTAAATGTTTAAATGTTAGGTAAATGAATCTTACCTTGACAGTGGCTAAGAGTCGGTCAAGAATACTAACGGCGAGAAAGAATGTCTCCGGGTAATAACCAAACTTTGAGCATAAGTCCCTGAGCCACAGAACCACATTTTCACGTTGCTTTGGAGTGATAGTTGCACCCTGAAGAAAGAAAATGCACAATTATCAACTTGGACCCTAGACAGCAAACATGAAGGGTGGGTTTCCATGCCCCCCCCCCCCAAACGTGTTTTGTGGCAGTGGAGGTGGCTTGCCTTTTGCCATCAGGATCTTCAGATCCCGAGTTTTCCTGTTGTTCGCACCCGGTGTCACCGGAGAACCCCTAGCGTGAGGTCACCGTCGGCAGGACTGGACGATCCGGCTGACAGAAACGGCCAGAAAATTTCAGCAAATAGGTTTTGTTTGGGTAAATTTCTTTCTCTCTCAAAAAGGCTGTATTTTATCTTTTATTTTGACTCCATGAATGACATAGAGTGCTGGATTCTCTGATTTTGACGCTGTGTTCCCACGCCGGCGTGGGAACGGTGGCTTTTTACAACAGAAAAAATTGAGTAAGACGGCCACCGATCCTACGTTTGGCTGGGCGCTAGCATCAAGGCAGCGTAGAGCACCCGGCTCTACCTGCCAATACAGCCGGAGAATTGCCGGGTCCGTGCAACATGGTGCCGGCCGCTCGCGGACCCGGCCTGCAAAATAGTGCCCCCCCTTTGGCCGGCTCGCACACCCCGGACCACCCCCCAACAGTGCCCCAGCCCCTGGCAAAGTCCCCCCTGCCTGTGGATCGGCCCTCCCCCGACTGTGGCAGCGCTGGACTGAGTCCGTAGCACCACGCCAAGTTCCCGACGGATCAGACCACATGCGACCGGCGCCGTCGGGAACTCTGCCGGTCTGGGGCGGAGCACCGGGGGGTGGGCCTTAGGCAATGTCCTGAGACCGTCGGTACGCCACTTTGGAGGTGGCTGAGCATTGCAAAAGTGGCGCCACCCCCGATTCGGTCGTGAATGGGGATTCTCCGGCCGATCGCCGAACGCGATTTCGTCATTGCCGACCAGAGACTCCCGCCCAGAATGTCTCAAATATGTGGGAGTAGATTCTCCGCTGCTGGTAGTGGGGTTCCTAATACAGTGGAGAATCGAGCATTGGGCGAACAACGGGATTGGTGCCAGGCGCCGATCCTATACCGAAGCTCCGGCTCCGTGTGGACCACCAACAAGTTGCACCCTCCATGCCATTTGTATCCGATTAACGGGTTGGAAGCTTGATTCTCCAGGCCCCTATGATGCTCCAAGCCTCTCAGCATGGATTCAAGTGGGTATAGATAGGTGCAGGTATTTTCAAGCATGGTCCTGACGGGGTGCACCCGCGGAGGGTAAAGGTGATCAGTGTATAATGGAGGTGCCCCCAAAGTCCATTGGAAGGCCCCCACAATGCAAATTCTGCCCCCCGACCCAATACCCCCCTCCAGCCCCTATCAGACCTCTCCAACAGAGATGTCAAATTGAGACCCCCCCCACCAAATCCCCGCCAACCCCAGCCCTTGACATGCAAATTTTTCAATCAATTTCATACAGCAATACATTACTCCAGAGACAGCTGCTTGGTAGATTGTTTATTGATCTTTCCCTTCATGCTTGAATGCATCTCCATTGTCCTGTTTTGACACTTACCCCAATGTTTATAAACACTCTAGCTATGATTGACAGCAAATCACCACATCAAAGGCAGCTAAGTGCTTCTTTCTGTGAAAAAGAGGAAGTCAAAGCACTCAGCAGGGGTCTCTGTTGGGGGGTCTGATGGGTGGGAGGAGTTGGTGGGGGTGGGGTGTCAGGTCACCCTCATGCGTGCATACTGTGGTGGGGGGTGAGCCATTATCCCCAGGTGTGGTGGGGGTGGGGGAGATGCCCCTAATTGTCAGTGGGGAGGGGTGTGCGCAGGATTTGCATTGGGGGAGGAAGGGACCAGCCGTTGGACCTCGCTATCAGGTCGGCCACTCAATGGCAGCCTGATACTAGGATTCTGACAAAATCCAAGGACCCCCCCCTCCACAGACCCCCACCGCACCATATGCATAAATCTGCTTGGAATAGGAGGGGGAATCACTCCTGGACGTCGCTCCTGGCACCAGTGGAGATCAGCAGCGATTCTATTCCAGCGGGAGCACATAGTCTCCAGAATGGAGAATCCAGCATCTGTTAGTTATTGATTAAGAGGCTTGCTGTTCTAATAATAATATAAAATAATCTTGATTGTCACAAGTAGGCTTACATTAACACTGCAATGAAGTTACTGTGAAAATCCCCTGGTCGCCACATTCCGACACCTGTTCGGGTACACAGAGGGAGAATTCAGAACGTCCAATTCACCTAACAAGCACGTCTTGCGGGACTTGTGGGAGGAAACCGGAGCACCCGGGGGAAACCCACGCAGACACGGGGAGAACATGCAGATTCCACACAGACAGTGACCCAAGCCAGGAATCGAACCTGGGACCCTGGTGCTGTGAAGCAACAGTGCTAACCACTGTGCTACCGTGCGATATAGCTAAAATCAGCTTTGTATTCAAGAATCATGTGCACATTTAAGCTACCATGTAGAAACAACAATTAGTCTGCAAGAGGACTTGGCTGAATATTTGTCTGTCTGGAGCCAGTATTGCAATCACTCTAGTACAGGTTGAGGCCTGCCAGCTTGTGGAACAGCCAGCCTTGCTAGAGACTGCTGCCAGATAAAAAGCCCCCCATCCAGAGTCAGCTAGCTACTGAGAACCCAGTTGCTTTGAGCCTGATCTCCACAAGATAAACCTTTACGCAACCACCCTTTAGAAATTAGAACTGTAAGTCGCTATGAACTGCAACACGCCTCTTCCTTTGGATCTAACTTCCCTTTTGACTGAAAAACAGAAAATACTGGACAGTCTCAGCAGGACTGACAGCATCTGTGGAGAGAGAAGGGAGCTAACATTTTGAGTCTGGAGTACCAGCAATTGATGAATAAACCAACCTGCCAATGAGGGGGTTTGCCACAACTAGTGTGGCAGAGTAAACATCAACCGCCAACCTTCATAGGCAGGTCAGAGTAACCCACAGGGGCCGGTTTAGCTCAGTGGGCTAGATAGCTGGTTTGTGATGCAGAACAAGGCCAGCAGCGTGGGTTCAATTCCAGTACCGGCTGGGATTATTCATATAGGCCCTGCCTTCTCAGCCTTGCCCCTCACCTGAGACGTGATGATCCTCAGGTTAAACCACTGCAAGTCAGTTTTCCCCACGAAGGCGCTATTTAACAGGACTTTGCCTTTTTTTGGCCTCAATGAGGAACGCTCTGCCGAAGCTGCACTTAACTAATTTCCTGTACTGACGAGCTCAGCAGGAAGAGTATTTGCTGATTGGGGCACAATTTGTAAATGCCACTCCAATCTGTCGACAGCCCCCCCCCCTCCTCCATTGCAGCCTCCGGGCCCTCCCACTGCACCCAACTTACCTTAGGGGGCCCTCAAGCACCCCTCACCGCACCACTTTTGAAAAAATAAATTTAGAGTGCCCTATTAATTTTTTCCAATTAAGGGCAATTTAGCATGGCCAATCCACCTAGCTTGCACATCTTTGGGTTGTGGGTGCGAAACCCATGCAAACACGGGGAGAATGTGCAAACTCCACACGGACAGTGACCCAGAGCCTGGATCGAACCTGGGATCTCGGCGTGTGAGGCAGCAGTGCTAACCACAGCACCACCGTGCTGCCCTCTCACCCCACCACTTAAGGGCAAGGCACCGCAGGTCCCAATCCCTGGCATAGGCAACCTGTCACCAAGGCACCTTGACACTGCCAGCAGGGTGCCTGGGTGGCAGTGACAAGCTGCCAGGCTGGCAGTGCCTTCCCACCTTCACCTCATGCCCCCACCTCACTAAATTTTATGTTTTGCCTGACACGGAGTTCTTCTTCCAGCGCTTTCACCTCGGTGCCCACCTCTTTAGAAAAGGGTAACCCCACCCGGCCCTACCACCCTCACAACTCAGCAGACCCCTCTAACTGGCCTCTTATTCTCTCTTGACCTTGTCATTGAGAACTGCTAGTGCGCCATCGGCCATCTCATTTTCTCTGCTTCCCTCACTCACTCTAACCTGTTTTCCTCTGAACATGCTGCGCTTTATTCTCTCAGGCCAACACTGTAATGAAACCTGTTAACAAGGGCGGTGCTGTTGTTGTTTGGTGTATCTATTAGATGCTGAATGCCATCTCTTCGACACTTGCCCCTACCTCCCCTGAACTATCACTCCATCGCCGAGCATCAAGCCATTGTTCCAGGTCAACCACTGACCTCATCTCCTCTGGAGATCTTCCTTCCACAGATTGACACCTCATAGTCCCCCAACCCTGAACAACTCGTTTCTACCTCCTCTGCACGATCCACATATATACTTACCTTGGTAGACCTATCATTTCAGTCCTTTATCCCACTGATCAAGATTCATCCTAACATGACTATTTTTTCCCCACTTGTCACATCTTGTCCCCACCTAAATCCATAACTCTTCTGATCCCCTCTGTCACTGGTGTGGTAAATGGCGAGGAGGAAAGCGTTAGATTATAGGACGATATAGATGGGCTGGTCAGATGGGTAGAACGCTGACAAAGGAATTTAACCCTGAAAAGTGTGAGATGATGCATTTTGGGTGTACCAACAAGGCAAGGGGATATATAATAAATGGCAGGATGCTGGGAAGTCAGAGGGCCAGTGTGACCTTGAGTTGCATAGATCATAGAATTTACAGTGCATGTCCAAAGATGCCTGAAGGCAGCAGGATAGGTAGAATAATGTGGTTAAGAAGGCATATGGGATATTTGCCTTTATTAGCTGAGGCACAGAATATAAGAGCAGGAAGTTTATGATGGAGCTGTATAAAATGCTTGTTAGGCCACAGCTAGAGTACTTGGTGCAGTTATGGACGCCGCACTATAGCAAGGATGTGATTGCACTAGACAGGTGCAGAGGAGATTCTCTAGGATGTTGCCTGGGCTGGAGCGTTTCAACTATGAAGAGAGGCTGGATACGCTAGGTTCATTTTCCTTAGAGCAGCGAAGGTTGAGGGGGGAGCTGATTGAGGTGTACACAATTATGAGCGAAATATATAGGGTAGGTAGGAAGAAACTTTTCCCTCCGTAGAGGGGTTAATAGCCAGGGGGCATAGGCTTAAAGTAAGGGGCAGGAGATTTAGAGAGGATTTCAGGGAAACTTTTTTCACCCAGAGGTTAGTGGGAATCTGGAACTCAATGCCGGAAAGGGTGGTAGAGGTACCTCAGAACTTTAAGCATTAGATAAGCACTTGAAACACCATAGCATACAAGACTATGAACCAAATGCTGCAAAATAGGATTCGAATAGAATCATAGAATTCCTACTGTGCAGGAGAAGATCATTTGGCCCATCGAGTCTGCACTGACTCTCTGAAAGAGCATCCTGCCTAGGCCCTATCCCCCGCCCGATCACCGTAACCTCATAGTCCCACCTAATCACATCTTTGGACAGTAAGGGGCAATTTTGGCTTGACCAAGCCACCTAATTGCACATCTTTGGACTGTGGGAGGAAACCGGAGCACCGGAGGAAACCCACACAGAGTTACCCAAGGCCGGAATTGAACCTGAGTTCCTGGCACTGTGAGGCAGAAGTGCCACCCCTAGGTGTTTGATGGCTGGCACAGATGAGATGGGCTGAAGGGACATCTTTCTGTGCTGTAAACCTCTGTGACTCGAACAGCTTCCGATTTCCTGACATTAATTGTGGCAGTACAATTATTCCTGGCACTACACCTCCATACCCTCCAGAACGGTCCGAGGGCTCTCCACATCTCCCTCTACACCTCCATCACCCTCCAGAACTGACTGAGGGCTCTCCACATCTCCCTTGAATAGAAATCCAACCAGTTTCCATCTAGAAGCACCCTCTTCTGCCTGGCCAAAGTTGTTCTCTCAGTGAACAATTTATCTTTTAACTCATCTCGCTGACTCCAAATAAAAGGTGTTGCTATGGAAACCTGCATGGATCCAAGCTATGTCTTTCTGTCAGGAATATGGCACATTTTATGTTCCAGTCCGACTCAACCTCCCCTACTCAATTTCTTTCCTTGCACATTGATTTTTTAAAAAATAATTTAGAGTACCCAATTCTTTTTTTTGCTCAATTAAGGGGTAATTTAGCGTGGCCAATCCAACTACCTGTGTGGGGATGAGACCCACACAAACAGGGGGAGAATGTGCAAACTCCACACGGACAGTGACCCGGGGCCGGGATCGAACCTGGGTCCTCAGCAGTTTGAGGGAGGAGTGCTAACCACTGCGTCACCGTGCCGCCCCTTTCCAAGTACATTGATGACTGCATCAGTGCTGTTTCCTCCTCTTGCCCTGAACTGTAAAATTAATCAACTTTGCTTCCAATTTCCACTTTTCCCTCACCTTCCCATGGTCCATTTATAACTCTTCATTTCCTTTCTTCCACTTCTGTCTCCATTTCTGGTGATAGGCCAACAACAAATATTCACATTAGCCCAAAGTTCCCACAACTACCTCAACTGCACATCCTCACACCCTGCAACCTGCAAGGATCCCATTCCATTCTCCCAGTTTCTCCTTCTCATCTGTTCTGATGACTCGACCTTCCAAAGCAATGCTTCTGATCTGAACTCCTTTTCCTTTAGCCAGGGATTCCCACTCTGCAATGTGGTTTACAGGAGCCTCAATAGTGTTTAATCCATTTCCCTCACTCCTACTCTCATCATTTTCCCCTCCATCCCAGAACCTCCATAGGGTTCTCACCTTACATTGCACCAGCCTCCATATTCAATGGATTGGCCTTTGCCACCTCCACCACCTCCAGCCTGATGCCACCACCAAAAACATTCTTCCCTCCCTCCCTCCCCTATCAGTATTCTAAAAGGACCATTCCATTCACCACACACTGGTCCACTCTTCTCTCACCCCCAACACCCTGTCCCCTTCGCATTTCCTTTCCATGTAAGTGCAGGAGGTGTAAAACTTCCCTTTCATGTCCTCGCTCCTCACGGTCTAAGGCCCCAATTACTCATTCCAGCTGAAGCAGTGATTTATGTGCACTTCTTCCAATTTAGTTACTGTATTTGCTGCTGACAATGCAGTCAGTCTCCTCTACATTGGGATCACCAAACCCAGACTGGGTGACCATTTTGCAAAATAGCTTTGCTCTATGTGCAAGTATGACCCCGGGCTTTAAGTGGCTTTTTATTTTAATCGATCACCTTGCTCTCAAGCCGACATCTCTGTCCTCAGCTTAATGCTGTGTTCCAGTGAAGCACAATGTAAGCTCCAGGAACATAGAATCATAGAATTTACAGTGCAGAAGGAGGCCATTCGGCCCATCACATCTGCACCGGCTCTTGGAAAGAGCACCCTACCCAAGGTCCACACCTCCACCCTATCCCCATAACCCAGTAACCCCACCCAACACTAAGGGCAATTTTGGACACTATGGGCAATTTAGCATGGCCAATCCACCTAACCCGCACATCTTTGGACTGTGGGAGGAAACCGGAGCATCCGGAGGAAACCCACGCACACACTGGGAGAACGTGCAGACTCCGCACAGACAGTGACCCAAGCCGGGAATCGAACCTGGGACCCTGGCGCTGTGAAGCAATTGTGTTATCCACAATGCTACCGTGCTGCCGTACAGCAACACACCTTTTGATTATAGGCGCTTTGCAGCATTCTGGATTCAACACAGAAGTTAACAATTTCAGACTATGAACCTCTCACCCCCCCCCCCCCCCCCCCCCCTGCCATTTTCTCTCACTTGCTTTTGAGGTTTTGATCTTAACCTTGTTTTTCCTCATTTTGGTTACAGCCGCTCACTATTCTGTCACTCACTCCTCCTTGGATCTATCGTTTCCTTTTTTTAAACTTATCTCATTCCTACCCCCTTTAGGTTTTCTCACTAACTCTTTGGCTGAGATTTTCGGCCATGCCGGCCGGTGGAATCGTCTATTCCTGTCCACAGCAACACCCTGCCGCACGTTCCCTGGCAGTGAAACCAGGCGACAGAGAGTGTAAACAATGGGAAAACCCACTGACAGCAGCGGGACCGAAAGATCCCACCACTGGCCAATGGCAATTACCCTCCATCACTGCAAGACACACCACGGAGGGATTGGAAAATCCTGCTCCTTGTCATTTAATGGGTAATAAGTCCTGGACCCACCATGGTGTGTTTCCTGGCAGTGGAGGCGGCTCACCATTGGTCGCTGGCGGGATATTTCAGTCCAGCCGAGGTCTACAGCGTTTTGCGAGGTTCACCCATCGTACTACCGGGGAATTCGCCTCCAGCTCACCTTCTGCAGGACTGGAAGATCCTGCCAGGGGGTAAAGCCAGAAATGTCCACCCAATGTCTCCCATCTTCCGCCCCATCACAGCTCTTTCCTTTTGTATTTTTCCACCCTCCCCATTTCACCTCTTCAAAACCCATTACTTTCCTAACTTTTCCCAATTCTGATGAACAGTCACGACCTGAAACATTGGGTGTGATTTAACGGCAATGAAACCGAGCCCCGTGTCGAGCACGTTTAGCCGGGCGTTTCCAGGATCTGGCAGCACCAAGAATGACCCTGCTATTAAACGGGACTCTGCTTCATTTCTAGGCCTCGGTGAGGAATGCCCCTCCGAGGCCGCACTAACGAGCATCGCTCACCGGTGCAGTAAGAGATCGGGGCGCCAGTAAATCCCCACCCCCCCACCTTGGCCCCTAGACCCGCCCAACATGCCCTAACTCACCAATAAGGGAGACATCGAGCTACCCACACCCCAGATCATGAGGGCAGGGCAACCCCAGGCCTGAATCTGGCACAGGCATGATGCCACCTGGGCACCTTGGCACTGCTCATGCCAGCCTGGCAACACCACATGGGCACCTTAGCAGTACCAGGGTGGCACCCAGGTGGAATTGCCATGGTGCCAGGCTGGCAGTGCCAGTGCCCAGGTGGCATCAGGGGAGCCTGGGTCCCATCCTTTCCAGAGTTCGACCATCCAGGGACCCCTGATTGCCTGGGAGACGCCACCACCAACCCCCCCCCCCCCCCCCCCCCCCACCTCCCCCCCCCCCCAAGTGCCAATGTGCCTGGTCCACGTTTGTGGAAACCAGTGCTAAACAGCGCCCGCTCGGCGACTTCAAGGTGAGGCCGTTGGGTCCCGGGTGCTGGGTAGGTCCAGCATAGACATATCCAACTGGGACTAACTGCTCACTCGAATATGCAAATCTGGGTCCCAACCTCAATGGGCAGGATCCAGATCGCAATGCCTCGTGAGAATGCTGTTACATCTCGCAAGGGGCCTCTGGTGAGATTTACCGGCTTCATTGCACCCAGAGTCGGGCGCGGTGAGGTCGATAGATTGCGCCCATTAACTCGGTTTCTCTCTCCACAGATACTGATGGATCTGGTGAGCATTTCCAGCATGTTTTATTTATTTAAGATTCTAGCATCTGCAGCATTTTGTTTTTGCATCTCTTTTCGGGATGTTGATTAATTGGCCAGGACACTGGTGACATCTCCTTTTCTGTTCTTCAAAAGGGAAGTACAGAATCAATTTTGTCCACCTTCTTTTTAAAAATTCATGGGATGTGGGCATCACTGACCCATATTTATTGCCCATCACTAATTGTCCTTGAGAAGGTGGTGCTAAGCCATTTTCTTGAACTGTTGCAGTCCATGTGGTGTAGGCCCGGAAGGAAAACCTGTCAGGGAGGAAGTGCCAGTCATTTTGACTCTGGAGGGCAGACATCTTAACTCCTCATCTGAAAGACCCAATATTATGCTCCATTTGAATCAGAACATTTCCTGAAACTGAGACAATCCTGTTGTGTAAATCATCCAATATTTGATTCATTGGAGTCTGGGAAGTGCTTCTTGAGCATTGTTTTCACCGAATCGAGTCAGGCCGGTCATGCTGGGTATGGCTGTGAATTGATTAATTCCTCAGCCCACATTATTTGGCCACATTTCAGTGAAGGAAATGGTGGTTTCAATGCAACATCTTCTATTTATTCAACATCCTGATGAAAACGTTGCCTATGCCTGAACGAAAAGGCCGTACTTAATGGAGAAAGGTAGTTGTGTGATACTGGAGCAATAGCTTATGACATATGGTTGTAATGAGAAAAATAAGATTGTAAACAATTAATTCACACATTGTAATACAGCACAGCTTACAGGAAATATAGTTGATAAAGGGCTTTGGATATATTAGGCCCAATTTTAACGCTGTGCAAATGGGGTTTTGAATGGGTTAAAATCGTTCCCATTTATTTAACCTATAGCTAAGATGATAGATGCCATTCTTAAATATCCAGTCATAGCCACAGAATCACCTACAAAGGACTTGACTCTCATTCCTGCACCATTACATTTTGTACCTCTCAAGGATCTACCCTTTTCCCTCTCCTATTTCTCACCTATGTAAGGAAAGGAAAGTCGCCTCAGTCGCAAATGACCATAGGCTGCTTTCCCCTTTGAGGGGGAGAGCTGAATGGTGGTGATTTAACCTGAGGATCACCACATCTCAGGCGTGGGGTAAGGTTGAGAAGGCAGGCCTTGAATAACTTCAACCAATACAGGAATTGAGCCGAGGCTGTCGGCCTCACTCTGCACCACAAAACAGCTCTCTAGCCAACTGAGCTAAGCCGGACCCCACCTAAGTACGGCCCCTCTGAGATATCAACCAAAAACACAGCATTAGTTGCCACATGTGTGCTGATGACACCCAGCTCCACATCACCACCGCCTCTCTTGACCCTATTCACTGTTCCTAAATTGTCCAACTCTACTGGATGAGTGAAAACTTCCTCCAATTCAATTCTGGGAAGACCAAAGCCATGAATTCTATCCCCAACCACTGACTTGATTCCTCTTCCTGTCAGCTGAGGTTGAACCAGACTGTTTCCAATCATGGTGTCATACCCAACCACATATCCACGCTTTCACAATGACTGTCTATTTCCACAGTGATAACATAGCCAGGCTCCATTCCTTCCTCTGCTCATCAACTGCTGAAACTCTCATTCTAGCCTTTGGTACCAATAGATTTGATTATTCTAATGTACTCCTGGTCAGCCGCCCATGATCTGCCCTCCATAAAGTTGAAGTCACCCAAAATTCTGCCTCCTTAAAGCCCATTCACCAAGGGCAGCACGGTAGCATAAGTGGATAGCACTGTAGCTTCACAGCGCCAGGGTCCCAGGTTCGATTCCCCGCTGGGTCACTGTCTGTGCGGAGTCTGCACGTTCTCCCAGTGTCTGCATGGGTTTCCTCCGGGTGCTCCAGTTTCCTCCCACAGTCCCAAGACGTGCAGGTTAGGTGGACTGGCCGTGATCAATTGCCCTTAGTGACCAAAAAGGTTAGATGGGGTTATTGGGTTACAGGGATAGGGTGGAAGTGAGGGCATAAGTGGGTCGGTGCAGACTCGATGGGCCGAATGGCCTCCTTCGGCACTGTATGTTCTATGTTCACCCATCACCCCAAGCTCACTGGTGAAGCAGCATGTCGATTCCAGAATTCTCATCCCGGTTTTCAATTTGCTCCATGGTCTCGCCCCCACCTCATTCCCTCTGTAATCTCTTCCCGCTGTGCAACCCTGTGTCAGCACCTAGGCTCTTCCAATTCCGGCCTCTTCAACCTATTTTTAATCGCTCCACCACTGGCGGTCTGGTCGACAGCTGCCTTCCATGATCCTAAGCTGTGGAATTCCCTCCCGAAATCTCTGCACCTCGCCATCTCTCTTTCCTCTTTTTAGATGCTCCTTAAAACCTGCTTCTTTTATGAAGCTTCTGGGCCATCTGCCCTAATGACTTCTTAAGAGGGTCCATTATCAAAATTTTATTTGACGCTCCTGTGATGACTCAGGATGTTTAATTAGGTTAGAGGTGCTAGACAATTGCAAGTTGTTGTTGCTGGTGAAACACTGCAAACTGCACTTTACCTGAATGCCGCTGGTGTTGAAAAGAGGCACTTTCCATAATCTGGCCTCCTTAGAGAGTGCATCATCGAGCAGGAAGGCAAGCCTCTGGCCATCTAAGGACCCAGGACACTTCATGGCACCTCCAAGAAAGGCCAGTTTCCCCGGCAGACACAGCTACCTAGGAACAGACAGATTTGTTTTAAAACAGGTTAAAAGAGAGGCTATAGAAATATACATTAGAAATTGACTCTAAGTTGTCATAATATGCACCATGCACATCATGATGTAAAAGCAGGCAGTGACAGACATCCAGGTGAGCCAATCAACGTACAGAACAGAACACGACCAATCACCAGACAGAACACCAGAGGGGGGCTTCCAACTATAAAACACACGAGACATCAGCACTCTGCCGCTTTCCACTGGTGACAACTGTAGTGACAGTCAGGGTGTACAAATCATTCAACATCTTCTACACATGGATCAGAGCTAGCCTGGTCAAGATAGTTAATGTTAGTTTACTTAGAGTAGTAGAGAGTGAACCTACAGGCAGCTGTGTGCTTCGTTACTTAAGTTCAATAAATCTTATTGAACCAACGCCTACATTTGGTGTATGCTTGATCATTTCACTGCATAGTGTGCAGTCCGTGTTAGCCCAGGGTGAAATACACGACATACGTTAGTCATTCCACTAAATGTCCCTGTTCATTCATGTCCCATGTAATAGGCCTGTACGAGGTCTTAAAAAGTCTTTGTGCACCAAACTACATGGAATAGGATTCAACAAGCTCTTAAAATAAATAATCAAACTGTCCCTTAAGCGTGTGCAGCAATCACCAAGGTGGTTCAAGCATTGGTCTAATGAGCAGGCGATCTCTTAGTTTGAATCTGGGACTGCTTCTGTTAGTTTGGAGGTCTTGTGGCACAGGGGGTAGCATCCCAGAAGCTCTGGGTTTGAGCCCCACCCCTGGTGGTCAAAGGAAGGTGCATTCATAACGTGGCCAAACCGGTTGTGTGTGTCAACCTGCAGACTCCTTCCAACAAGCCTATGACGGAGACTCCTGGTCAGCTATGCTTCCATGTGGAGAGCTGCCCTTCAAGCCATAAACCCCTATTCTGGGAATTACTAGCTATGGAAAAGGAAGAAAGTCTGCCTTAGAACATAGAACATACAGTGCAGGAGGCCATTCGGCCCATCGAGTCTGCACCAACCCACTTAAGCCCTCACTTCCACCCTATCCCCGTAACCCAATAACCCCTCCTAACTTTTTTGGTCACGAAGGGCAATTTATCGCGGCCAATCCACCTACCCTGCACATCTTTGGACTGTGGGAGGAAACCGGAGCACCCGGAGGAAACCCATGCAGACACGGGGAGAACGTGCACACACCACACAGACAGTGACCCAGCGGGGAATCGAACCTGGGACCCTGGAGCTGTGAAGCAACAAGTGCTAATCACTTGTGCTACTGTGCTGCCCCACTCTTAGTGGTGCCTTAGTGCACCACTAGGTGCAGGGCAGGATTTGGAATGGAATATTTTGGTAGGAAGCATAGGGAGGTCAATTATTTTTTTTAACTCCTGGGGTTCACGTGGTGTCAACACGGGAGTGGCTGCAATTTCCCAAACTACGACTCTGCTCATCTTTTAATCCGACTTTTCGTCTTTGTGCAAATTTTTTTTTTTGTCTTTTCTTGGTTTACATTTTGTCCGAGAATTGTCGGTCGGTGTTTCTGCATGATAGAACCGAGTAGAATGGTTAAGTCCTTGCTTGTTCATGGTGGCTGGGTGGAGCTGGGATAGACCTGGTGCAGTTGCGTTTGAGCGGGCTCCAGACCCTGATGGTGTGGTGCACATTGACGAATGATGGCAGCCAACAAAGATGTTGTTCTAGTTGGAAGTCTCGGCTCGGAGGTACAGGTCATCAAGGTCCAATTCCAAGAGCTGCTGGGTGTTTTTGTGGAGGAAATGGCGGTGCACGAAGAGGCTCCTGCAGTAGAGAGAGCACTGTCCCTGGTGGGATGGCGGTGCACGAGGCTCCTGCTGTAGACAGAGCACTGTCCCTGGTGGAATGGCGGTGCACGAGGATGCTCCTGCAGTAGAGAGAGCACTGTCCCTGGTGGAATGGTGGTGCATGAGGAGGCTCCTGCAGTAGAGAGAGCACTGTCCCTGGTGGAATGGCGGTGCACGAGGATGCTCCTGCTGTAGACAGAGCACTGTCCCTGGTGGGATGGCGGTGCATGAGGAGGCTCCTGCAGTAGAGAGAGCACTGTCCCTGGTGGAATGGCGGTGCATGAGGAGGCTCCTGCTGTAGACAGAGCACTGTCCCTGGTGGAATGACGGTACACGAGGATGCTCCTGCTGTAGACAGAGCACTGTCCCTGGTGGGATGGCGGTGCATGAGGATGCTCCTACAGCAGAGAGAGCACTGTCCCTGGTGGAATGACGGTACACGAGGATGCTCCTGCTGTAGACAGAGCACTGTCCCTGGTGGGATGGCGGTGCACGAGGAGGCTCCTGCAGTAGAGAGAGCACTGTCCCTGGTGGAATGACGGTGCACGAGGATGCTCCTACAGCAGAGAGAGCACTGTCCCTGGTGGGATGGTGGTGCACGAGGATGCTCCTGCTGTAGACAGAGCACTGTCCCTGGTGGGATGGCGGTGCACGAGGAGGCTCCTGCTGTAGACAGAGCACTGTCCCTGGTGGGATGGCGGTGCACGAGGAGGCTCCTGCAGTAGAGAGAGCACTGTCCCTGGTGGAATGACGGTGCACGAGGATGCTCCTGCTGTAGACAGAGCACTGTCCCTGGTGGAATGACGGTACACGAGGATGCTCCTACAGCAGAGAGAGCACTGTCCCTGGTGGAATGGCGGTGCACGAGGATGCTCCTGCTGTAGACAGAGCACTATCCCTGGTGGAATGGCGGTACACGAGGATGCTCCTGCTGTAGACAGAGCACTGTCCCTGGTGGGATGGCAGTGCACAAGGATGCACCTACAGTAGAGAGAGCACTGTCCCTGGTGGGATGGCGGTGCATGAGGATGCTCCTACAGCAGAGAGAGCACTGTCCCTGGTGGAATGGCGGTGCATGAGGATGCTCCTGCAGTAGAGAGAGCACTGTCCCTGGTGGGATGGCGGTGCACGAGGAGGCTCCTGCAGCAGAGAGAGCACTGTCCCTGGTGGAATGGCGGTGCACGAGGAGGCTCCTGCAGTAGAGAGAGCACTGTCCCTGGTGGAATGACGGTACACGAGGATGCTCCTACAGCAGAGAGAGCACTGTCCCTGGTGGGATGGCAGTGCACGAGGAGGCTCCTGCAGTAGAGAGAGCACTGTCCCTGGTGGAATGACGGTACACGAGGATGCTCCTACAGCAGAGAGAGCACTGTCCCTGGTGGGATGGCAGTGCACGAGGAGGCTCCTGCAGTAGAGAGAGCACTGTCCCTGGTGGAATGACGGTACACGAGGATGCTCCTACAGCAGAGAGAGCACTGTCCCTGGTGGAATGACGGTACACGAGGATGCTCCTGCTGTAGACAGAGCACTATCCCTGGTGGAATGGCGGTACACGAGGATGCTCCTGCAGTGGAGAGAGCACTGTCCCTGGTGGGATGGCAGTGCACGAGGAGGCTCCTGCAGTAGAGAGAGCACTGTCCCTTGTGGGATGGCGGTGCACGAGGATGCTCCTGCTGTAGACAGAGCACTATCCCTGGTGGAATGGCGGTACACGAGGATGCTCCTGCAGTGGAGAGAGCACTGTCCCTGGTGGGATGGCAGTGCACGAGGATGCTCCTGCTGTAGAGAGAGCACTGTCCCTGGTGGGATGGCGGTACACGAGGATGCTCCTACAGTGGAGAGAGCACTGTCCCTGGTGGAATGACGGTACACGAGGATGCTCCTGCAGTAGAGAGAGCACTGTCCCTGGTGGAATGACGGTGCACGAGGATGCTCCTGCAGTGGAGAGAGCACTGTCCCTGGTGGAATGACGGTACACGAGGATGCTCCTGCAGTAGAGAGAGCACTGTCCCTGGTGGAATGGCGGTGCACGAGGATGCTCCTGCTGTAGACAGAGCACTGTCCCTGGTGGAATGACGGTGCACGAGGATGCTCCTGCAGCAGAGAGAGCACTGTCCCTGGTGGAATGGCGGTGCACGAGGATGCTCCTGCTGTAGACAGAGCACTGTCCCTGGTGGGATGGCGGTGCACGAGGATGCTCCTGCTGTAGACAGAGCACTATCCCTGGTGGAATGACGGTACACGAGGATGCTCCTACAGCAGAGAGAGCACTGTCCCTGGTGGGATGGCAGTGCACGAGGAGGCTCCTGCAGTAGAGAGAGCACTGTCCCTGGTGGAATGACGGTACACGAGGATGCTCCTGCAGTAGAGAGAGCACTGTCCCTGGTGGAATGGCGGTGCACGAGGATGCTCCTGCTGTAGACAGAGCACTGTCCCTGGTGGAATGGCGGTGCACGAGGATGCTCCTGCTGTAGAGAGAGCACTGTCCCTGGTGGAATGACGGTACACGAGGATGCTCCTGCTGTAGAGAGAGCACTGTCCCTGGTGGAACGGCGGTGCACGAGGATGCTCCTGCTGTAGACAGAGCACTGTCCCTGGTGGAATGACGGTACACGAGGATGCTCCTGCTGTAGAGAGAGCACTGTCCCTGGTGGAATGGCGGTGCACGAGGATGCTCCTGCTGTAGACAGAGCTCTGTCCCTGGTGGAATGACGGTACACGAGGATGCTCCTGCAGTAGAGAGAGCACTGTCCCTGGTGGGATGGCAGTGCACGAGGAGGCTCCTGCTGTAGACAGAGCACTGTCCCTGGTGGGATGGCGGTGCACGAGGATGCTCCTACAGCAGAGAGAGCACTGTCCCTGGTGGAATGGTGGTGCACGAGGAGGCTCCTGCTGTAGACAGAGCACTGTCCCTGGTGGAATCCCGCCTCTGTACGGTTTAATTCCTGCTGCAAGGTCTATCTTCCATCTTTTAAAAAAAATGTATTTTATTACAAACGTGTAAAAACAGCAACATATACAACACCCGCCACAACCCCACAATCCACAGTTTGTACAATTTTTCCCCTTTTAACCCCTCCCCTCCCCATCGATGAACAGTTCCTCAAACATTGTCATGAGCAACCTCATCATGTCTCGACACCTCAAATGTGATCTTTTCCAACCGGAGAAAGTCTTGCCGATCCCCCAGCCTCGCCACCCCCTGCAGCGTATCCGACCTCCAATTCAGCAAGATCCTTCTCCGGGAAATGAACAAAGTGAAGACCACAACATCGACCCCCTTCCCCACCATCAGCTCCAGCATTCCCAATACCCAAAGATCACCACCTTTGTGTCCGGCCCGACCTCCACCCACACAATTTACACAACGTCCCAAACGCCGCTTCCCAGTATCTCTTCCAGCTTCTCGCAACCCCTGAACATGTGCGCGTGATTCGCCAGCCCCGTCCACACTTCTCGCACTCGTCAGCCGTCCCTTGAAAGAACCCACTCACCCTCACCCGAGTCACATGCACCCTATTCACTACCTTGAACAAGATCAAGCTCACCCTCGCACACGAGGAGATTGAATTCACCCTTCGCGTCGCCTCACACCACAGACCCCAGTCTATCTCACCCCCCTCCCACTTGCGCTTAATCCTCACCACTTAACCTGCGCTCCCCATTCACCCATATGTACCCAATCCTACCCTCTCCCGACTCGTCCGGTAGCAACAGTTGCACCAATTGGGTATAACCCGGCAACCAGGGAAATGTCCTCCACTCCTTTCTTGTAAAGTCCCTCACCTGCATATATTTAAATTCACTCACTCTCGGCAACTCGAACCTCTCCCGCAGCTCATCCTGACCCGCAAACTTCCCTTCCAAGTACAAGTCCCTCGCCCTCACCAATCCCACCTCCCTCCACTTCCCATACATCCCATCCACCTCCCCCGGCTTATGGTTCCCACACAGCACGGTCAACACCGCCATCCCCTCCAACTTAAAGTGTCTCCTCAGCTCATTCCACACCCTCACCGTCGACTGTATCACCGGGCTCCCTGTATACTTCCCTGGAGCTAATGGCAGCGGATCCGTCACCATGGCCCTCAAACTGGATCCCTTACAGGACTCCTCCTCCATCCTAATCCACTCTGCCCCCTCTCCCTCCCCCACCCCCATCACCTCACCTTCTGCTCGTTCCCTGCCCAATAGTAGTGCAGCAGGTACGGGAGCGCCAGCCTCCCTTTCTGCCTCTGTAGCAGGGCCCTCTTTACCCTCGCCACCTTCCCTGCCCATATAAACTCTTGAGATCAATATCTCCCATTTCCGAAAGAAGGCCTCAGGGAGAAAGATCGGGAGGGTCTGGAAAACAAACAGGAACCTTGGCAGCACATTCATTTCACAATCTGCACCCTCCCTGCCAGTGTCAGGTGTACTGTATCCCAAGGGCAACACGATGGGGCAGTGGTTAGCATTGGGACTGCGGCGCTGAGGATCCGGGTTCGAATCCCAGCCCTGGGTCACAGTCTGTGTGGAGTTTGCACATTCCCCCGGTGTCTGCGTGGGTTTCACCCCCACAATCCAAAGATGTGCTGGCTTGGGGGATTGGCCACACTAAATTGCCCCTTAATTGGGTACTCTAAATTTTTTAATTTTTAAAAAATGTATCCCATCTCTTAAAATCCCCCCTAATCTCCTCCACCAATGTTATTAAATTCCACCTGTGCATCGTTGCCCATTCCCTCATCACTGAACCTTTCTCTAGCTATCTTAAATGGCAACATCCCCAAGTTGGCCCACACCATTCACCAGAAACACCTTGATCTTCCCGACATTTAACTGATACCCAGAGAAAGCCCCAAACCTCCAAAATTCCCATGATCCTACCCATGCTCTCCAGTGGGTCCGACACAAACAACAGTTCATCCGCGTACCAGACACCCGGTGCTCCCTGCTCGCTTTCACAATCCCCGCCACACCACTGACCCCCTGAGGGCCATTGCCAGCGCAAACAGCAACCTGGACAGCGGACACCTTTGTCCGGTACCTCTGTCCAACCCAAAACACCATGAACTTGTTCCGTTTGTACATACACTACACTTGCCACTGGAGCTACTTACAACAAGCACCACCCATGCCACAATCTTCGCGTCAAACCCAAACCGACCCACGATCTCAAGACCTCCACTCAACCAAATCAAAAGTCTTTTCTACATCCATAGAGCCAATGACCCCCGGCACCCGCCACAACGATGGCGTCAGAACCACATTTAACAGCCTCCTGATATTGCTGAGAGCTGCCTGCCCTTTACAAAGCCCGCTTGGTCCTCCGTAACCACCCCTGGTACACATCCCTCCATCCTTCCCGCTGCCAACTTAGCCAGCACCTTTACGTCTCTGTTCAGCAACAAAATGGGCCTACATGGCCCACACTCCAACGGATCCTTCCCCTTATTCGGGATTAACGTGATCGACGCCTGTGTCAGTGTCTCTGGCAGTCCCCCGTTCTCTAACACCTCACTAAATCTCCCCAACAAATGCGGTGCCAACTCCGTTGCAAATGCCTTATAGAACTTTGCCAGAAAGCCGTCCGGCACCAGAGCCTTCCCTGGCTTCACCCCTCTAATGCTGTCAATCACCTCCCACAGCCCCAGCAGCTCCTCCAATGTCTGACTCCTCTCTTCCTCCAACCTTGGAAACTCCAATCCATCCAAGAACTGTCCCATATCTCCTTTCTCTCCATCCGGCTCCGCCCTGTATAGCCTCTCATAAACCCCCGGAACACCTCATTTATCTTCCCTGGCTCTGACATAACCCCCCCCCCCTTTCTCGGTTTGCACCGTTGAAATTTCCCTGGATGCAGCCTGCCTCCGCAGCTTGTGGGCCAGCATACGGCTCGCCTTCTCTCCATATTAATACTGTACCCCCCTTGCCCTCCTTAGCTGTCCCACTGCTCTCCCTGTCGTCAACCTATCGAACTGCTCTTGCAACCTCTTCCTCTCCGCTAGCAACTCTCTAGTGTGGGGCCCCCTCGTATCTCCTGTCCACCTCCACTATCTCATCCAACAGCCGTCTATGCTCCTCCCTCCTCCTCCTGTCCATGTGTGCCTTGATCGAGATAATCTGTCCTTGGACCACCGCCTTCAGCGTCTCCCAGAATGTGGTTGCCGACACCTTCCCGTTCTGATGGATTTCCACATACTTCCCGATAGCCAACCTCAGCTTTTCACAGAACCCCTTATCCACCAACAAACCCGAATCCAGCCTCCATCCCGGCCTCTGCACCGGCCCTTCGCTGAGCCTCACCTCCAGCCAATGCAGCACATGATCGGATATCGCAATTCCTGCATACTCCGCCCCCACCACCCCCAACAACAACGCCTGGCTCATCACAAAGAAATCAATTCTCAAGTACATCTGATACACATGTGAGAAGGAGGAGCACTTCCCCCCACCCAGGTTCTTAAACCTCCACGAGTCAACCCTTCCCATCCATTCCATAAATCCTCCCAACTCCTTCACCATCCTCAACCTTCCCATCAACTTGGGGCTCGACCTGTCCACCCGAGGTTCCATCACGCAATTAAAGTCTCCACCCTTAATCAATTGTTGCGTATACAGATCCAGAATCGCTCCTCGCAAACCCCTCACAAAAAACATATCGTCCCAATATGGCACATACATGTTGACTAGCACCTTTGTCATCCCGTCCAGCACCCCCCTCACTATCACATATCTTCCCCCAGGATCCCATACTTCTTTGGCCCCAACAAACCACACTCTTTTGTTCACCAAAATGGCCAGCCTTCACATCTTTGAGTCAAACCCCAAGTGGAATGCCTGTCCCACCCATTCCTTCCTCAACCTAACCTGGTCCTTCACTCAGAGATGCGCGTCCTGTAAGAAGATCACCTCCGCCTTCAAACAGCTCAGGTGCGCAAAAATCGGCCCATTTAACCACCGGACATTCCATGTTAAAATTCTTACCCAAGGCTTACACCGCCGCTCCCCTGACCCGTCTGCCATCATCCCCATCAGGCTCCGCCTCCTCTAATACCACCCTAAATCGGGCCCATCCAAGATGGCCCCTCCTTCGTCCATAACCACACTCAGTCTCCAGCTTTGCCATGTCGCAATCCCCCCTCCCCACCCCTCCACCCAATCTCCCCCTCCCCCAACCTAGCCGCCTCTCCCGGCCTCCTTTAGGCCCAGGCAGACAGTTTGTTATCCTGATGAGGGATGGGCTATATTTGTTTCTTTGTCTCCTACTTACGTGTCGAGTCTGTTTTATCTCCTGAGTTGGGTCTCCTTGACTGTTTCTGTTGCAGTTGGAACTTTTCTGAGCGCAAGGGTGGCCCTGAGTATCCTCAATGGGATGATAGTTCTGCGATCCGGCTGGTACTCCACCCCCCCCTCCTCCCTCCAACCCCAGGGGGTTTTCTTCTCTTCTCTTTTTTTATTCCTTCTGGGGAGTGTGATGTTGGTTCTGGTGTTGGTGTAGCTTGGTAGTGTGGTGGGGGGGCTGGCCGTCCCTCCCAGGGCACACGCGATGTGGGTGTCTTGACGATTCTTCTTCCTCGTTGCTGGAGTTCCCCATTGGTTGGGGCCAATTTGGATGTCCCGTCTTCCGGGTGGGGGTGGCAAGTGCCTTGTCCCGATTAGGATTGGGCTGGTGCAACCTCGGTGAGGTGTAAAGGTTGAGGTTTTGTGGAGGTTCCTGGGGTCAGATCTCCTGGATCACTTATGCCGGTGCTGGGTTTGGCCAGGCCCTCTCCATGGTCAGTATACTGCTAACACCAAGGAACGGCGGTGCCCTTCCTTCGGGCACCCATTGGAGGATGACTGTGGCTGGGTCTGGCATCCGGGTGAATAATGACTTTGGGATGGACCAAACATTGTACCCAAGGGTTATCCTATTCTTTTCCCAGGGTAGGAGTGAGGTTCCCCTGTGGTTCAGTTGGCAGGCTCTTGTCCGTTTTTTTTATGCCTTGGGCGATCGCCTGGGCTGCTTTATCATCCAAATAACTTGTTTTGATAGTTCTTGTTCTTCTCTTTCTCTTTGGGAGGGGTTGTACCCTGACAGTCCCCCCCCCCCCACACAATCGCTGGGGCAGGGCCTTATGCCTTATAGCTACACCGGTCCCCATGAGGGGATGTGTCATTGTTCAATGATCCTTGCCCTTCTGTTGGACCTGACACCCTGTGGATGGGGTTTGGTAGCTAGGATCTTGCTGTTTGGTCTTACTTTTTAATCTCTTCTTAATTTTCTATTTTTTTTAATTTAGAATACCCAATTCATTTTTTCCAATTAAGGGGCACTTTAGCGTGGCCAATCCACCTAACCTGCACATCTTTGGGTTGTCGGGGTGAAACCCACGCAAACAAGGGGAGAATGTGCAAACTCCACACGGACAGTGACCCAGGACCGGGATCGAACCTGGGACCTCGGCGCCGTGAGGCAGCAGTGCTAACCTCTGTGTCACCGTGCTGCCCCTTTCTTAATTTTCTATGGGAGCCCTGGGGTTTGAGGTCTGAGGCTTGAGATTCCCTTTGACGTGTGGCTCTCAGCCTTCTCTTTATTGTTTTGTAGCTGTCTGATCAGCCTTGGGCCTTGTGGGGGGGGGGGGGGGGGGGGGGGGGGGGGTTGATTGCGTTGTGGGCGTTAGTGTAATTTCCCCCTTAGCTCTGGGACTCTGAGTTTTTTATTCCTCTGTTATTTCTGTTCTCCAAGCTGTGGGTATGATGCAGTCCCGTGGTGTTGACTGTATCCTGCTCCATGCCAACAAATCTTGTATTTGTGGGAGGAACACATTGTGAATCTTTTTCCCCAACTCATCCGGTCTTAGTTGTCCCTGTGTTGCCACTGACTTTTGTTACGCACTATACATGTTTTGCATTGACACCTATGGCTTTTGTCTCCTTTTCTTTTGATGCAACCACTTTAAAAACTTGAATCCTTCAATAAAATACATTTAATAAAATAACCTAGCTAGGCAAAGTTTCTGCAGAGACTATGTGGAGTCCTCCACTGAATTTTTGTCAAGTGGCAGTCTTCAATGATGCGAGTCATTGACTGGGGGGGGGCACCACAGCTGCAGTCCGGGTTCCTTGCAAGGTCCCACGTGCCGATTTGCTGCACGTAGAGGCCTTGGTCAGTGAGGAAACGGCTGAGGAGGGCCCAATGTTGGCGTGGCAGTTTGAAGCCGGGTGGGCGGGTGTGGGACCTGTGATGAGGGTGTGATGGTTTCATTCCTGCTGCCATTGGGTCTCTGCTGTTGCTCCTTGGTATGGTCTGAGCCATACAGGCTGACGTGATGGCAGGCAAACAGCAGGTGGATTGGTAAGGTCCCAGTGCAGTGCAGGCTTGGGTTGATGTAAACCTTCTCCAGGAGCTTTCTTGTTGGGGGTGGGGGGTGGGGGTGGGGGGGGGGGGGGGGGGAATGATGGCTGGTATGAAGGGGTCATCATAATGGTTTGATCCCTGGAAATGTGGAACCCATCATGCACTCTGCAGATTGAAGCAAACGCAATATTTCTTCCAACTCTCTTTAATCATTGGCCAGTCTAAGCATATTGGGGTGTGGGTTAACTGGGGAGTATTTATAGGTTGTCAAGGATGCCATCAATTACATTTTTAATGAAGTAATAAGTAATCTATTTTACCATTTCTTTCATCAGCCCATTCCCTTAACATAATCACCTGATGTATTTATCACCTCACTAGCTCTGCAACTTCTGAAGGATATTGCATCATATAGGCTACCATTTGTTGTGGTAAAGAAATTTCCGCAGAGTTATTTCATCATTTCACATGAATAAAGCCACTTCAAATTATGATTATTTATGGTTAAAATGAATAAAAAGTTGAGGGAAGAAAATCTTTAATTTGACCCCCACATAAGACTGAAGTGGGGATATGTGACCCAGTTGGGTGTCTGTCATCTCACATGCTGTTAATGTGAGAATCATAACATCCAAATACTGTGTGTATGTTCATGTGTGCAAAAGCGTGTTTTCTGTCCTGGGAATTGTCTATACATTCTCCCACCATCAGTATCTTCAGTTCTATTTGCAGGTTCTTTTGGGGCATTTCAGCTCACTGGGGTGAATTCTCCGCCGGCAGCCACCTCTGCCTGTAGGTGTCCCAGCGGCGTGGGGTGACTACCATGGTAAATCCCATCGGCCAGCGGCAGGAACGGAGAATCCCACTGGCTGCGACGGAGCGCCACCGAGAAACACACGGCTGGGGAGGCAGAGAATTCATCCCACTGTCTTTTCCTGACTGGAACTTGTCAAATACTCAAAATATTCAAACAGACTTGGAGAGGTTTCACAGCATATTAAAAGACAATAATATTGTTTACTTATAGCACCACTGCTTGTAGTTTTCACATGAACCACACAATGGAAGCCCCATGGAAAAAATCCAGAATATCAAGTAGAAAAGTGGAATTTGATTTACTTATTTTTTTTAAAAATATATATTTATTAAAGATTTTTAAAACAATTTTTCTCCCTTACAAACAATAACCCCCCCCCCTCGTAACAAAAAAAACCCGAGAAATCGCGCAGAGCAAGATATATACATGGCAAAATGATATATTTACACAGCTTTGTACACTGGCCCTCACCCGTACGTGCCAGTTTCCCCAACCCTTCATGTTATCTCTTGCTCATCCACCCTCCCAGGCAGTCCCCCCTTTCCCCCTCCCCCCCCCCCCCTCCCAAGACGTCCACTCCACCCCCCCCCCCCCCCCCCCCCCCCAAGGTTGCTGCTGACCGACCTTCCTCTAACGCTCCGCGAGATAGTCTAGGAACGGTTGCCACCGCCTGTAGAACCCCTGCGCAAACCCTCTCAAGGCGAACTTAATCCTCTCCAACTTTATGAACCCAGCCATATCATTTATCCAGGCCTCCAGGCTGGGGGGCTTCGCCTCTTTCCACATTAGCAAGATCCTTCGCCGGGCTACTAGGGACACAAAGGCCAGAATGCCGGCCTCTTTCGCCTCCTGCACTCCCGGTTCGTCCACTACTCCAAATATTGCTAGCCCCCAGCTTGGCTTGACCCGGACTTTCACCACCTGAGATATTGCTCCCGCCACTCCTCTCCAGAACCCCTCCAGTGCCGGGCATGACCAAAACATATGGACATGGTTCGCCGGGCTCCCTGAGCACCTTCCACATCTGTCCTCTACCCCAAAGAACCTACTCAACCTCGCCCCCGTCAAGTGCGCTCTGTGGACCACCTTAAATTGTATCAGGCTGAGCCTGGCACACGAGGAGGAGGAGTTAACCCTACCTAGGGCATCAGCCCACAGACCTTCCTCGATCTCCTCCCCCAGCTCCTCCTCCCATTTACCCTTCAACTCTTCTACCAGCGCTTCCCCCTCTTCTTTCAACTCCTGGTGTATTTCCGACACCTTGCCCTCCCCGACCCATACACCCGAGATCACCCTATCTTGAACTTCTTGTGCCGGAGCAACGGGAATTCCCTCACCTGTCGCCTCACAAAAGCCCTCACCTGCATACATCTAAAGGCATTTCCCAGGGGTTGATTTACTCATTAATCATAAATCAACAGTTCTGATTACACCACAGTTTACTTGTAAATAAACAAAAACAAATAGAACAGTTCTGGGAGAAAAGAGAATATTGACCAATTATCAAGATCTACAGCTCCTGTACATCCTCACCAGTACATGATGACATCATCCAGAACAAGCCCTCGTGCCAAACCAGACATAACGACCAGCAATGAAGCAGCTTGTCAATCTGGGAGCTTTCACTGAGGATTCACTATGTGACTCAATTGGCCACTAGGTGAGCTGCTAACGTTCTCTCTGCTGGCAAAAAGGCATGGCTCACTGGAAGATTTTGGGCTCCAATCACAAAGCACCCCCTCCCCCACTCCATTCTGCCAGACCGCCCACAAGCCAGCTCATCGTCAATGAGCCAAGAAAATCTGTAAATCTTTACACGTAGGAGGTGAACATCCTCAGTCTTGAGGATATAGCTTCCCCCTCATAGAACACAGGAGGAAGCCCTTCAACCCACCATGCATTTATCCATTATTTATCCAATCGCTTGTTCCAGAGAGGCGGTGACGAAAGTGACTTCCGCCTCAGTGAAAAAAATCTAAAATAGCCTCAGAGTTACTGCTGTTGCTCACACGGTCACGTATGTAGTGACAATTCTTACAGGTCTGGTTTAGGGCAGTTAATGGTGGGAACTGCACATGTCCCTGCCTGGTCCACATATCCCCATTTTCATGTGGTAGAATTGAAGCTATTGCAGATTGGTGATGTGAAGACATTGGAGGGAGTGTCAAAAAGATTCACGAGAATGATCCCAGGGGTGAGGAACTTCAGTTATGAAGCTAGGTTGGAGAGGTTAGGACTGTTTACTTTGGGGGAAAAAAAGTCTGGGAGAAGATCTGGTAGACGTATACAAAATCATGAAGGGTCTGGGCAGGTAGAAAGGGAGAAACTGTTCCCTCTTGGGAAAGGATCGATAACGAGAGGGCACAGGTTTAAAATAATTGGCAAAAGAAGCAAAAGCGGCATGAGGAAAAAGCTCCTTCACGCAGTGAGTGGTTAAGGCTTGGAATGCACTGCCTGACGTTGTGGCAGAGGCAGGCAGAGACTGCTGTCTGCAAAGGAAGAATGTGCAGGATTGTGGGGAGAAGGTGAGTGAATGGCACTGGGTTTCTCAATCAGAGGGCCGGCGCAGAAACTATGGGCCCAAAGGCCTCCTTCTGTGACTATTCTGTGATGCAGTGATTTTTCAGGAGGAGAACTTTGCTTCAACTTCTTTTGGCTGATCTCATGGCAGTAGACCATATCACCTGATTCTGCTCCTTTAGCCCTCAACGCCACCCGAAACGGGATGTTTAAAAGAGGGAACCCCAAATCACCAGATCTGTTTGCTGATTTGGTTTCAGTCTGTCTAAGTAACTGCACTCCTGACACTTCCTTTTTCGGCTAAACTCCTGTCTTCAGGGTGCATTCATAATGTAGCCAAATAGGAAGAGTTAATTTGAGTAAGGTGTTTACACAGCCATAAGTCCAAGAATCCCAGATTAGTGTGACTGACTTTCTAAACCTCACAATGTTCGCTCAGACTAAATTCTCCATTAACCATTGGCCATTTACTTTCAGTTAGGTTTAACTGCAAACAATGGTGAATTCCCCTAAACTTGTCAAATACTTCCCCTCCCTCTGGGGATTTCCCAAAGTTCTGGTGTCCCCTCCAACTGTGTATTTACTGAAACCTTGTACAGAACAACATTTTCGGTTTTCTTATTGTCTACCTAATGATACAACCATAGTGACTTAGTGTTATTTTTAATTCATTTTTATGGGATTTTGGCATCGCTGGCTAGGCAAGCATTTATTGCCCATCCCTAATTGCCCTTGAGAAGGTGGTGGTGAGCTGTCTTCTTGAACCACTGTAGTCCATGTGGTGCAGGTACACCCACTGTGCTAATAGGGAGGGAGTTCCAGGATTTTGACCCAGTGACAGTGAAGGAACGGCCAAGATATTTCCAAGTCAGGATGGTGAGTGATTTGGAGGGGAACTTCCAGGTGGTGGTGTTCCTATGTATCTGCTGCCCTTGTCCTTCTAGATGGTAGTGGTCGTAGGTTTGGAAGGTGCTGCCGAAGGAGCCTCGTTGAGCTCCTGAAGTGCATCTTGTAGACGGTACACACAGCTGCTACTGTGCGCCAGTAGTGGTTGCTTGTGGAAGGGGTGTCAATCAAGCAGGCAGCTTTGTTCTGGATGATGTCCAGCTTTTGAGTGTTGTTGGAACTGCACTCATCCAGGCATGACTTGTGTCTTGTAGATGGTGGACAGATTTGGGGAGTCAGGAGGCGAGTTCCACACCGCAGGATTCCTAGCCCCTGACCTTATGGCTGGTCCAGTTGAGTTTCTGGTCAATGAAAACCCCCAGTATGTTGATGGTGGGGGATTCCGTGATGGTAATGCCATTGAATGTCAAGGGGTGATGGTTTGATTCTCTCTTATTGGAGCTGGTCATTGCCTGGCACTCGTGTGGCATGAATTTTACTTGCCAATGTCAGCCCAAGCCTGGATATTGTTCAGGTCTTGCTGTATTTGCATGTGGACTGCTTCAGTGTCTAAGAAGTCACAAATGGTGCTGAACATTGTGCAATCCATCAGCAACAATATCCGCAATCCATCAGCAATAATATCTACATCTGACCTTATGTTGGAAGGAAGGTCATTGATGAAGCAGCTAAAGATAATTGGGCCTAGGACACTACCCTGAGCAACTCTTGCTGTGATGATCTGGGACTGAGATGAATGACTTCCAGCCACCACAAACATCTCCCTTTGTGCCAGGTATGACTCCAACCAATAGAGAGTTTTCCCCCTGATTCCCATTGACTCCAGTTTACTATGGCTCCTTGATGCCACACTCAGTCAAATGCTGCCTTGATGTCAAGGGCTGTCACTCTCACCTCACCTCTGGCATTGAGGTATTTTGTCCATGTTTGAACCAAGGCTGCAATGGGGTCAGGAGCTGAGTGACCCGGACAGAACCCAAACTGAATGTCAGTGGGCAGGTTATGAGAAATCATAAATTCTTTACCCGTCAGTCTGGCCTCAATAAAACTCAAGATGGATTTGTAGGCATAGCATTAGCTATTTTTATTCGACTTGCAAGTCTGACTCGTTTCTCAGAACCAAGAACACAAGCAGCCTCCTGGGTCTACAGAATCGAGTGATTCTCAAGAACAAAGGAACCTCTGCCAACACATTCAAATGGCATCACGTTTCACATACACGATTCCCATAGGTCATCCTATACCCCTCCTGACCTGGCCATACATCCTAATTGGCTCACTTCTCATCCCTTCCCCAGGCCTCTTATTACCCAGCATCCTTTTCTCCTCATACTCTAAACACCCCATCCCCCCTCCTTTGCCATGCTCTCTGAAATCCTTTGTCTGTGAACTAACATGAATTAGACCGGCCTATATCTACATTACAGTAACTAATATCTTTAAAGTAACTATTTTATATCACATTCGTCAGTTATTGCTAAGTAGCTGCCGCTTGATAATGCTGTTGATGACTCCTTCCATCACTTTACTAATGATTGAGGGTAGGCTGAAAGGGCGGTAATTGCTTGGGTTGGATTTGTCCTGCTTTTGGACAGGACAATACCTGGGCAATTTTCCACATTACCAGGTAGATTCCATTGTTGTAGCTGTACTGGAACAGCTTGGCTCGGGGTGCAGCAAGTTCTGGATCACAAGTCTTCAGTACTATTGTGTTTTAATTGCAAGCAATTTGTAATGAAAGCAAATAAATATGAACAGTATATACAGGAAACACTCAGCAGGTCTGGAAGCATCTGGAGAAGAGAAATGCAGTCAACATTTTGAATATGACTCTTCTTCAGAGCAGGGAGACATTGGTGCAGTGGGAATGTCACTGGACTAATAATCCAAGGCCCAGGTTAATGCTCTAGGGATTTAGGTTAAAATCTCATTATGGCAGCTGGTGGAATTTCAATTCCACTGATAAATATGGAATTAAAAGCCCTCAACTTGCCCTGAGACACTCTTGGTTTGCTTTCCCTCAACATGGACCTGTTCTCCATCAAGCTTCATCTCCCTGCAGTGATACAGCTGCCTCCTTATGCCACACAGGATCCGACTTTGGAAATGGGAGGTGGCGGCATTGTCGTAATGTCACTGGGCTGGCAATCCAAAGGACCAGGCTAACGCTATTGGGGCTCACATTCGAATCCCACCATGGCAACTGGTGGAATTTGAAATTAATAAACAAATCTGGAATTTAAAACTATTCTGAGTAACGATGACCATGAAACCATTGTCGATTATTTAAAACGCATCTGGTTCACTAATGTCCTTTAAGGAAGGAAAATTGATAGACATGCCAGATTGAACAATCGAGTTTTAACATAGCCACCGGAAACAGCATTGGCATAAACTAGCTATGTCAACCCTGCAAAGTGCTCTTTACAATCACCTGGAGGCTTGTGTCAAAATTTGGAGAGCTCGCTCACAGACTAGACAATCAACAGCCTGACATAATCATACAATGGAATTATACCTTACAAACATTCCCCGGAGACCACCATCACCATTCCCGGGTATGTCCTTCACTATAAGTGACGGCACAATGGTGTACAGACATGAACATAGAACATAGAAAATACAGCACAGAACAAGCCCTTCGGCCCACGATGTTGTGCCGAACCTTTGTCCTAGATTAGTCATAGATTATCATTGAATTTACAGTGCAGAAGGAGGTCATTCGGCCCCCCGAGTCTGCACCGGCTCTTGGAAAGAGCACCCTACCCAAACTCAACACCTCCACCCAACACCAAGGGCAATTTTGATAACTAAGGGCAATTTATCATGGCCAATCCACCTACCCTACACATCTTTGGACTGTGGGAGGAAACCGGAGCACCCGGAGGAAACCCACGCAGACACGGGGAGGACGTGCAGACTCCGCACAGACAGTGACCCAAGCCGGAATCGGACCTGGGACCCTGGAGCTGTGAAGCAATTGTGCTATCCACAATGGTACCGTGCTGCCCTTAAGAACAAATAAATCTACACTATATCATTTTACCGTAATCCATGTACCTGTCCAATAGCTGCTTGAAGGTCCCTAATGTTTCCGACTCAACTACTTCCACAGGCAGTGCATTCAATGCCCCCACTACTCTCTGGGTAAAGAACCTACCTCTGATATCCCTCTGATATCTTCCACCTTTCACCTTAAATTTATGTCCCCTTGTAATGGTTTGTTCCACCTGGGGGAAAAGTCTCTGACTGTCTACTCTATCTATTCCCCTGATCATCTTATAAACCTCTACCAAGTCGCCCCTCATCCTTCTCCGTTCTAATGAGAAAAGGCCTAGCACCCTCAACCTTTCCTCGTAAGACCTACTCTCCATTCCAGGTAACATCCTGGTAAATCTTCTTTGCACCTTTTCCAAAGCTTCCACATCCTTCCTAAAATGAGGTGACCAGAACTGTACACAGTACTCCAAATGTGGCCTTACCAAAGTTTTGTACAGCTGCATCATCACCTCACGGCTCTTAAATTCAATCCCTCTGTTAATGAACGCGAGCACACCATAGGCCTTCTTCACAGCTCTATCCACTTGAGTGGCAACTTTCAAAGATGTATGAACATGGACCCCAAGATCTCTCTGCTCCTCCACATTGCCAAGAACTCTACCGTTAACCCTGTATTCCGCATTCATATTTGTCCTTCCAAAATGGACAACCTCACACTTTTCAGGGTTAAACTCCATCTGCCACTTCTCAGCCCAGCTCTGCATCCTATCTATGTCTCTTTGCAGCCGACAACAGCCCTCCTTACTATCCACAACTCCACCAATCTTCGTATCGTCTGCAAATTTACTGACCCACCCTTCGACTCCCTCATCCAAGTCATTAATGAAAATCACAAACAGCAGAGGACCCAGAACTGATCCCTGCGGTACACCACTGGTAACTGGGATCCAGGCTGAATATTTGCCATCCACCACCACTCTCTGACTTCTATCAGTTAGCCAGTTCGTTATCCAACTGGCCAAATTTCCCACTATCCCATGCCTCCTTACTTTCTGCAGAAGCCTACCATGGGGAACCTTATCAAATGCCTTACTAAAATCCATGTAGACTACATCCACTGCTTTACCTTCATCCACATGCTTGGTCACCTCCTCAAAGAATTCAATAAGATTTGTAAGGCAAGACCTACCCCTCACAAATCCGTGCTGACTATCCCTAATCAAGCAGTGTCTTTCCAGATGCTCAGAAATCCTATCCTTCAGTACCCTTTCCATTACTTTGCCTACCACCGAAGTAAGACTAACTGGCCTGTAATTCCCAGGGTTATCCCTAGTCCCTTTTTTGAACAGGGGCACGACATTCACCACTCTCCAATCCCCTGGTACCACCCCTGTTGACAGTGAGGACGAAAAGATCATTGCCAACGGCTCTGCAATTTCATCTCTTGCTTCCCATAGAATCCTTGGATATATCCTATCAGGCCCGGGGGACTTGTCTATCCTCAAGTTTTTCAAAATGCCCAACACATCTTCCTTCCTAACAAGTATTTCCTCGAGCTTACCAGTCTGTTTCACACTGTCCTCTCCAACAATATCGCCCCTCTCATTTGTAAATACAGAAGAAAAGTACTCGTTCAGGACCTCTCCTACCTCTTCAGACTCAATACACAATCTCCCGCTACTGTCCTTGATCGGACCTACCCTCGCTCTAGTCATTCTCATATTTCTCACATATGTGTAAAAGGCCTTGGTGTTTTCCTTGATCCTACCCGCCTAAGATTGTTCATGCCCTCTCTTAGCTCTCCTCATCCCTTTCTTCAGTTCCCTCCTGGCTATCTTGTATCCCTCCAATGCCCTGTCTGAACCTTGTTTCCTCAGCCTTACATAAGTCTCCTTTTTCCTCTTAACAAGACATTCAACCTCTCTTGTCAACCATGGTTCCCTCACTCGACCATCTCTTCCCTGCCTGACGGGGACATACATATCAAGGACACGTAGTACCTGTTCTTTGAACAAGTTCCACATTTCACTTGTGTCCTTCCCTGACAGCCTATGTTTCCAACTTATGCACTTCAATTCTTTTCTGACAACATCGTATTTACCCTTCCCCCAATTGTAAACCTTGCCCTGTTGCACGCACCTATCCCTCTCCATTACTAAAGTGAAAGTCACAGAATTGTGGTCACTATCTCCAAAATGCTCCCCCACTAACAAATCTATCACTTGCCCTGGTTCATTACCAAGTACTAAATCCAATATTGCCCCTCCTCTGGTCAGACAATCTACATACTGTGTTAGAAAAGCTTCCTGGACACACTGCACAAACACCACCCCATCCAAACTATTTGATCTAAAGAGTTTCCACTCAATATTTGGGAAGTTAAAGTCACCCATGACTACTACCCTGTGACTTCTGCACCTTTCCAAAATCTGTTTCCCAATCTGTTCCTCCACGTCTCTGCTACTATTGGGGGACCTATAGAAAACTCCTAACAAGGTGACTGCTCCTTTCCTATTTCTGACTTCAACCCATACTACCTCATTAGGGTGATACTCCTCGAACTACCTTTCTGCAGCTGTTATACTATCTCTAATTAACAATGCCACCACCCCCCCCCACCTCTTTTACCACCCTCCCTAATCTTATTGAAACATCTATAACCAGGTACCTCCAACAACCATTTCTGCCCCTCTTCTATCCAAGTTTCCGTGATGGCCACCACATCGTAGTCCCAAGTACTAATCCATGCCTTAAGTTCACCCACCTTATTCCTGATGCTTCTTGCGTTGAAGTATACACACTTCAACCCATCTCCGTGCCTGCAAGTTCTCTCCTTTGTCAGTGTTCCCTTCCCCACTGCCTCACTGCACTCTTTGGCGTCCTGAATATCGGCTACCTTAGTTGCTGGACTACAAATCCGGTTCCCATTCCCCTGCCAAATTAGTTTAAACCCTCCCAAAGAGTACTAGAAAACCTCCCTCCCAGGATATTGGTGCCCCTCTGGTTCAGATGCAACCCGTCCTGCTTGTACAGGTCCCACCTTCCGCAGAATGCGCTCCAATTATCCAAATACCTGAAGACCTCCCTCCTATACCATTCCTGCAGCCACGTGTTCAACTGCACTCTCTCCCTATTCCTAGCCTCGCTATCACGTGGCACCGGCAACAAACCAGAGATGACAACTCTGTCTGTCCTGGCTTTTAACTTCCAGCCTAACTCCCTAAACTTGTTTATTACCTCCACACCCCTTTTCCTACCTATGTCGTTGGTACCAATGTGCACCACGACTTCTGGCTGCTCCCCCTCCCCCTTAAGGATCCTGAAGACACGATCCGAGACATCCCTGACCCTGGCACCCGGGAGGCAACATACCTTCCGGGAGTCTCGCTCGCGACCACAGAATCTCCTATTTATTCCCCTAACCATTGAATCTCCTACAACTATTGCTTTTCTATTCTCCCTCCTTCCCTTCTGAGCCCCAGAGCCAGACTCAGTGCCAGAGACCTGGCCGCTAGGGCCTTCCCCCGGTAGGTCATCACCCCAACAGCATCCAAAATGGTATACTTGTTTTGAAGGGGAACGGCCACGAGGGATCCCTGCACTGTCTGCCTGTTTGTTTTTTTCCCCCTGACTGTAACCCAGCTATTCTTGTCCTGTACCTTGGGTGTGGTTACCTCCCTGTAACTCTTCTCAATCACCCCCTCTGCCTCCCGGATGATCCGAAGTTCATCCATCTTCAGCTCCAGTTCCCTAACACGGTCTTTGAGGAGCTGAAGTTGGGTGCACTTCCCGCAGGTATAGTCAGCGGGGACACCGGTGGTATCCCTCACCGCCCACATACTACAGGAGGAGCATGCAACTGGCCTAGCCTCCATCCCCTCTTACCTGACAGAATATAGCTGCCCTGTGGACTAACTAGATCTCCGCCCTCCGACTCTGCTCCCAGTCAGCTACACTTTCTGTAAACTCCTGGCTCTCTTCTCACTCTTTGCGGAAATGTCGGAAACAAAATGAAAGGAGCACCTTACTCCCTCCTCACCTAACTCCCTCGGTCACCAAACTCTTACTATAGCACTCAAAATGCCCCAAATTCAGCACTCAGTGCAAACAAAGTCTGCACTGTAGGGGATCACATACCTTCCGGGAGTTGGCCTGGAAGTCCTCAACATTGTCTCATGGCTTCAGGTCAAAAATGGGCAAAGAACATGGGCAAATTACCACATAAAAGCCTCAGCCCAGTCAGCTGATGAATCAGCACTTGGAGGAAGCACTGAGAGTGGTCCCGGGGCCTTTTATCCCTCCCTTGGTTGAGAAGTTGATGAAAATGCATTTGCTGCCCAGCTGGTTTTCCCATGCAATCATGCCGAGCAACGTAAAATCGCATTCAACAGACTTGTCAATGGCCTTTCACGGTGCTGAGGACCCGAGTTCGATCCTGGCCCCAGGTCATTGTCCGTGGTCCGTGTGGAGTTTGCACATTCTCCCCGTGTCTGCGTGGGTCTCATTCCCAAAACCCAAATGATGTGCAGGGTAGGTGGATTGGCCATATCTTTTTATTAAAACAGTAAAAAGGGATTAGGAGAGCTAAGAGAGGGCATGAACAATCTTTGGCAGGTAGGATCAAGGAAAACCCCAAGGCCTTTTACACATATGTGAGAAATATGAGAATGACTTGAGCGAGGATAGGTCCGATCAAGGACAGTAGCGGGAGATTGTCTGAAGAGTCTGAAGTCTTGAGTCTGAAGAGAGAGGAGAGATCTTGAACGAGTACTTTTCTTCTGTATTTACAAATGAGAGGGGCCATATTGTTGGAGAGGACAGTGTGAAACAGACTGGTAAGCTCGAGGAAATACTTGTTAGGAAGGAAGATGTGTTGGGCATTTTGAAAAACTTGAGGATAGACAAGTGCCCCGGGCCTGATGGGATATATCCAAGGATTCTATGGGAAACAAGAGATGAAATTGCAGAGCCGTTGGCAATGATCTTTTCGTCCTCACTGTCAACAGGGGTGGTACCAGGGGATTGAAGAGTGGCGAATGTCGTGCCCCTGTTCAAAAAAGGGACTAGGGATAACCCTGGGAATTACAGGCCAGTTAGTCTTACTTCGGTGGTAGGCAAAGTAATGGAAAGGGTACTGAAGGATAGGATTTCTGAGCATCTGGAAAGACACTGCTTGATTAGGGATAGTGAGCACGGATTTGTGAGGGGTAGGTCTTGCCTTACAAGTCTTATTGAATTCTTTGAGAAGGTGACCAAGCATGTGAATGAAGGTAAAGCAGTGGATGTAGTCTACATGAATTTTAGTAAGGCATTTGATAAGGTTCCCCATTGTAGGCTTCTGCAGAAAGTAAGGAGGCATGGGATAGTGGGAAATTTGGCCAGTTGGATAACAAACTGGCTAACCGATAGAAGTCAGAGAGTGGTGGTGGATGGCAAATATTCAGCCTGGAGCCCAGTTACCAATGGTGTACCGCAGGGATCAGTTCTGGGTCCTCTGCTGTTTGTGATTTTCATTAATGACTTGGATGAGGGAGTTGAAGGGTGAGTCAGTAAATTTGCAGACGATACGAAGGTTGGTGGAGTTGTGGATAGTGAGGAGGGCAGTTGTCGGCTGCAAAGAGACATAGATAGGATGCAGAGCTGGGCTGAGAAGTGGCAGATGGAGTTTAACCGTGAAAAGTGTGAGGTAGTCCATTTTGGAAGGACAAATATGAATGCGGAATACAGGGTTAACGGTAGAGTTCTTGGCAATGTGGAGGAGCAGAGAGATCTTGGGGTCTATGTTCATACATCTTTGAAAGTTGCCACTCAAGTGGATAGAGCTGTGAAGAAGGCTTATGGTGTGCTAGCGTTCATTAACAGAGGGATTGAATTTAAGAGCCGTGAGGCGATGATACAGCTGTACAAAACTTTGGTAAGGCCACATTTGGAGTACTGTGTACAGTTCTGGTCGCCTCATTTTAGAAAGGATGTGGAAGCTTTGGAAAAGGTGCAAAGAAGATTTACCAGGATGTTGCCTGGGATGGAGAGTAGGTCTTACGAGGAAAGGTTGAGGGTGCTAGGCTTTTTCTCATTAGAACGGAGAAGGATGAGGGGCGACTTGATAGAGGTTTATAAGATGATCAGGGGAATAGATAGAGTAGACAGTCAGAGACTTTTCCCCCAGGTGGAACAAACCATTACAAGGGGACATAAATTTAAGGTGAATGGTGGAAGATATAGGGGGGATGTCAGAGGTAGGTTCTTTACCCAGAGAGTAGTGGGGGCATGGAATGCACTGCCTGTGGAAGTAGTTGAGTCGTAAACATTAGGGACCTTCAAGCAGCTATTGGATAGGTACATGGATTACGGTAGAATGATATAGTGTAGCATTGTGGATAGCACAATTGCTTCACAGCTCCAGGGTCCCAGGTTCGATTCCAGCTTGGTTCACTGTCTGTGCGGAGTCTGCACATCCTCCCCGTGTGTGCGTGGGTTTCCTCCGGGTGCTCCGGTTTCCTCCCACAGTCCAAAGATGTGCAGGTTAGGTGGATTGGCCATGATAAATTGCCGTTAGTGTCCAAAATTGCCCTTAGTGTTGGGTGGAGGTGTTGACCTTGGGTGGGGTGCCCTTTCCAAGAGACGGTGCAGACTCAATGGGCCGAATGGCCTCCTTCTGCACTGTAAATTCTATGATAATCTATGATTAATCTAGGACAAAGGTTCGGCACAACATCGTGGGCCGAAGGGCCTGTTCTGTGCTGTATTTTTCTATGTTCTATGTTCTATATACAAGGCGAAACGGTACAAACACTAATTTTGTGTTGGCGAAACAGGATACTCTCCCCTCAGTACCAATGTACGGGGAGGGGGGGTTGGATATTCTGATTATTAAAACAGTTCACAACACAGTTGTACAAAAAACAAACGGTACAAGCACTTAACTTTGCGCTGGAGAGATCAGATACCCTCACCTCTGTACCAACAGAAGGGAAAGGAAGGGGGTGGTGGGGAGAGAGAGGAAAGGAGGGTGGTGTGGAGGGAGGGAGTCAGGGTGTTGGTGGAGGGGGAGGGTACAATATGACACTGCCTGAACTATCTACGGAGGCAGAAAAATAAAAGAACCTTCAATTATGATGGGCCAGATTCCGGGAGTCCCCCAGAGGGGGTGCGGGCGACACAGTGACAAGCACGAGTGAGCCCTGCACCCCACTGCAGAGAGCCTCATGTGCACCCTGTGTTCCCGTCACTGGGTGGCACGCTAAATTGCCCTTAATTGAAAAAAAGAATTGGGCACTTTAAATTTATTTTAAAAAAGACTTGTCAACGGCCTTAATGAGTGCTTTAATTGCCGACAAGCATGGATCCGGCAGCGCATGTTCTGTCACCAACCTCAATATTGCACGCATGCATGATAACATCGGGACACACGCCCTATGCCATTTGACGCTATTTTACATTTGTTCAGGTCGAGCATGCACCCAACCTCAGAACGTAAAATTCAGGCCTTGGAGAAGGTGAGGCTCTTTTTGTTAAAATCATTGTCTTTAATAACTGATTGATTAACATCTCTGCTTCGGGCTGCTGCCAATTCCATCATTTGCAATGACGACGTGGAGTAAAACACTACATCAATGCATACACAGCACTGTCTAAAAAAAAAAGGAAGGTTGGTGAGGGGGAGGAAGAACAAAATGGAAGGTCTGAGATCAGCTGGACGACATTAAATCACTGAGCTGTCCTGCAACAAAAGGCAAAGGAAGTGCTAATGGTTGTAGTAAAGAAACAAAGCATTTGTCCAGAGTAAGTGTGAATAGCAGAAACATGGTAAACTTGATCAGAACTGGCACATGGCAAAAGAACAAAATCAAAATGGGGGACAAAGCTCATGGTGAAATGATTGAACACAAGGCTTAGTGCAGGAGGCTATAAAGTACCACATTGGGAGAAGAAACACTGTTCCTCAAGCTTGCTTTAGCTGCATTGGACCATTGCAGCAGGCCAAGGACAAAAATTTGATCGTGAAAACTAGATGGTGAATTAAAATGGTGAACAGCCAGAAGCTTAGAGTTATGTTTGCAGACTGAGTGAAGGTGTTCTACAAAGCCCTCATTAAATCTGGTTTCCCCAGTGCTTTGTGAGCAACAAATACAGTATAGTCAATTGAAAGACATAAGTAAATCACTCTTTCACCCAGAGGGTGTGTTTCGGGCCTTGGATGTTGGGAAAATGGACTTAAATGGGCTGGGAAGGAGATGAGGTGATTGAGAAGTGGTGGAGAGAGGCTGGCAGGACAGGGGGAGATGCGTTTGGTGCAGCATTGTGACGGAAATAGCGGAGGATGATCCTTTGAATGTGCAAGCTGGTAGCGTTGGAAGGGAGGACAAGGGGATCACAGTCATGATTCCGGGAGGGAGGGAAAGTGGTCAGAGCAGAAGTGCGAAAATTGATCAGACACAGTGAGGGCAAGATTAACCACATTCAGGGGAAGCTCTGGTGTCGAGGCTGCATCATTGAAGCGGATATGAAGACAGAGAAAGAGGGAGAATGGAATGGAGAGACCTTACAGGAGGCAGAGTGTGAGGACGTGCTGTCAAGGTGGCTGTGTTTTGGACAGAGCTGTTCATTATTCAGCCATTTATACTCATTCAGGAAAGTGTAGTTAAGGCCTCAATCAGGTCGGCCATGATCTTACATAATGGTGGAGCAGGCTGGAGAGGCAGAATGGCCTACACCTGCTCCAATTTCTTCCAATCTTGTGTTTACTACAACCATTACAATGCCCTTTCCGTGATGTTGCCCCCAACCCTTTCCCAGACCTTCCATTTTGTTCTTCCTGCCCTTCCCCACTTTCAATTGCATAAAGCCCATCTGACTGCTACCTACCGGCATCTCTGAACAACAATCATCATGGACTCTGTGGTGAATGTATTATATCAATAATCCACAATTGTATCTGTGCCAAGCTGTTGCCCTTGTGGGCTCCACCTATGGGCCATTGTATGGCATTATCCATATGGGAACATGTTGGGGCCTGTATGGGCTCCGCCCATGGCTCCTCCCCTTGAAGGGAGGTATAAAGAGCAGTCGACCTGTAGGCGGTTCTCAGTGTTAGATCAGTCGCAGGCAGGCACTGTTCTAGTTGATTAAAGCCACAGTTTATTTCTACTCATGTCTCGAGTGAATTGACGGTTGCATCAATTTAATCAACTACAACGCAACTATAGAATCGGCCCTCAAACCTGACCGACTGGAACTCGATCCGCAGGCCGCGGAGGCGAAAGAAATTTTTTCGCACTGGCTCCGCTGTTTCAAGGCCTATCTCGCCGCCGCCTCCACGCCTTCCGTCACCGACGAACAGAAGCTGAGCCTCCTCCACGCACAGGTGAGCCATCGAATCTCTGTTCAACTCGACGAGGCCTCCTCGCAGACGCCCTCGCGATGCTCGAATGTCTCTATGTACGGCCTGTGAACGAGGTATACACGCGACACATTCTCACCACTCGCCGCCAGCATCCCGGGGAATCGCTAGAAGATTACCTACGCGCCCTCAAAGTCCTCGCACGCAGCTGCAACTACCACGCCGTTACGGCCACTCAACATATGGAACGCTCCGCCCGAGACGTCTTCGTGGTGGGAGTCCGGTCCAACTACGTGAGACAGCGCCTACTCGAAAAAGGGGCCCCAGGCCTGGATCAGACGGTAAAATTAGCTTCCTCTCTGGAAGCAGCGTTCCAGAGCCTTAACGCGTTCCCGGCTGACCACGCGACCCCCTCGTGGACCCCCGACCAAAGACTACCCCAGGCCTGTGCTGCGTGGCCTCCCGCCCACCATGGGGGGCTGCCCCGCTATTCCTGCGGCCAGTCCCAACACCCCCAGCAGCACGGCCCGGCCCGTAACACGAACTGCAGCAACTGTGGGAGAAAAGGACATTTCGCCACAGTCTGCCTGGCCAGGTCCAAGAACTCTAAACCGCAGGCCCAACCCTCAGACTCACATGCCCGCAGACCCCGCAGTGTGGCAGCGTGTCTGCCGACTCCGCCCCCTGTAGGCGCGTTAGCAGCCTCGTGCTATCCGTGGCGGCAGCCATCTTCCAGCCCACACAGCACGTGCGACTCACGGGGGCCAATTTTAAATTATATGTGCTCCCAGACCTCTGTGCTCCTCTCCTATTGGGACTAGATTTCCAATGCAACCTCAGGGGCCTAACCCTGAAATTCGGGGGGCCCCTGCCCCCACTCACCATATATAGCCTCGCGACCCTAAAGGTTGACCCTCCCCTACTCTTCGCAAACCTCACCGCCGACTGAAAACCAGTCGCCACCAGAAGCAGGTGGTATAGCATACAGGACAGGACTTTTATCAGGTCCGAGGTCCAGCGACTCTTGCGGGAGGGAGTCATCGAGGCCAGCAATAGCCCCTGGAGAGCTCAGGTGGTGGTCGTCAAGACCTGGGAAAAGAACCGGGTGGTTGTAGATTACAGCCAAAATATAAACCGGTACACGCAACTCGATGCGTACCCCCTTCCCCGGATTGCAGACATGGTTAACCAGATCGCACACTACTGGGTGTTCTCCACGATAAATCTGAAGTCTGCATACCACCAGATCCCAATCCGCCCGGAGGACCGCCACTACATGGCTTTTGAGGTAGACGTCCGCCTTTTCCACTTCCTCTGGGTCCCCTTTGGCGTCACGAACGGGGTCTCGGTGTTCCGAAGAACAATGGACCAAATGTGTTCCAAAGAACAGTGGACCGAATGGTGGACCGGTACGGGCTGCGGGCCACATTTCCGTACTTGGACAATGTCACCATCTGCGGCCATGATCAGCAGGACCACGATGCCAACCTCCACAGATTTCTCCAAAATGCCCAAACCCTTAACCTCACGTACAAGGAGAAATGCGTTTTCCGCACAACCAGACTGGCCATCCTCGGCTGCGTCGTGGAAAACGGGGTTCTAGGACCCGACCCCGACCGTATGCGCCCCCTCCTGCAACTCCCCCTCCCCCAAGGCCCTGAAGAGGTGCCTCGGGTTCTTTTCATATTATGCCCAGTGGGTCCCCAACTATGCGGACAAAGCCCGCCCACTAATTAAGGCCACCATCTTCCCACTGGCAACTTAGGCCCGCCAGGCTTTCAGCTGCATCAAGGCGGACATCGCCAAAGCCGTGATGCGCACATTGGATGAGTCCATCCCCTTCCAGGTGGAGAGCGACGCATCAGAGATCGCTCTCGCCGCTACCCTCAATCAAGCAGGCAGACCGGTAGCGTTTTTTTGGCGCACCCTCACCACCTCCGAAATTCACCACTCCTCGGTCGAAAACGAGGCTCAAGCTATCGTGGAAGCCGTACGGCACTGGAGGCACTACCTCGTAGGAGGTTTACCCTCGTCACCGACCAACAATCTGTAGCCTTCATGTTCGATAATACGCAGCGGGGCAAAATCAAGAATGATATGATCTGGAGGTGGAGGATCGAACTCTCCACCTATAATTACGATATAGTATATCGTCCTGGAAAGCTCAACGAGCCCCCAGATGCCCTGCCCCGCGGCAAATGTTCCAGCGTGCAAGATGACCGACTACGGGCTATCCACGATGACCTCTGCCACCCGGGGGTCAACCGGCTTATCCACTACATCAAGGCCCGCAACCTGCCCTACTCCACCGAGGAGGTCAGAGCCATGACCAGGGACTGCCAGATCTGTGCGGAGTGTAAACCGCACTTCTATCGACCAGATAAGGCCCACCAGGTGAAGGCTTCCCGGCCCTTTCAGCGCCTCTGTATCGATTTCAAAGGGCCCCTCCCCTCCAATAACCGCAATACATATTTCCTCAACATTATTAATGAGTTCTCCCGCTTCCCCTTTGCAATCCCTTGCCCCGACATGACGACGTCCACCGTCATTAAAGCCCTACATAGTGTCTTCATCCTGTTTGGTTTCCCCAATTATGTCCACAGTGACCGGTGCTTGTCGTTTATGAGCGACGAACTGCATCAGTACCTGCTCAGTAAGGGCATCGCCTCGAGCAGGACTACCAGTTATAACCCCAGGGGAAATGGGCAGGTGGAGAGGGAGAACGCGATGGTCTGGAAGACCGTCCTACTGACCCTGCGGTCTAGGAGTCTCCCAGTTTCCCACTGGCAGGAGGTCCTTCCCGATGCACTCCACTCTATTAGGTCCCTACTTTGCACGGCCACAAACGAAACCCCTCATGACCGCCTATTCGTTTTTCCCAGGAGATCCGTCTCAGGGGCCTCGCTTCCATCCTGGCTGAAGACACCGGGGCCCATCCTACTCAGAAAACACGTCAGGAGCCATAAGTCCGACCCTCTGGTAGAGAGGGTCCAGCTCCTACATTCCAAACCCCAGTACACATATATTGAACACCGATGGCCAAAAGGATACGGTCTCCCTCCGGGACCTGGCGCCCGCCGGTTCCACCACCGCCACTCCACCCTATCCCGGCCAACCTACCATGACTAACGCCCCCGCCCCTATATGGCTCCCGCGCTCCCTCCCGCCCGCCATCCCCCCTTCACCGATCCGCAGGAATGAAGCTCCAGAAGAGATGCTCCCGGAGTCCACGTCTGTACCCGCACCGGCGCCCTTACTACTGATGCCAGCACGGATGAGTTCGACACCCGGGCCAGCAACAACGCCAGAGCTTCGGTGATCACAGCGCACAATCAGTGCGCCGGACTGGCTGAACCTATGAAACCATCACCCCCGCCGGACTTCATTTTTTTAACAGGGGGTGAATGTGGTGAATGTATTATATCATTAATCCACCATTGTATCTGTGCTATGCTGTTGCCCTTGTATTTGTATCTGTGCTATGCTGTTGCCCTTGTGGGCTCCACCTATGGGCCATTGTATGGCATTATCCAGAAGGGAACATGTTGGGGCCTGTATGGGCTCCGCTCATGGCTCCTCCCCTTGAAGGGAGGTAAAAAGAGCAGTCGACTTGTAGGTGGTTCTCAGTGTTAGATCAGTCGCAGGCAGGCACTGTTCTAGTTGATTAAAGCCACAGTTTATTTCTACTCATGTCTCGAGTGAATTGATGGTCGCATCAAACTCGAAGTATTGACCAAATGTTTCTGGCCCTTCCCGCTGGTATGATCTTCCAGTGCCGATGGTCACCCCACAGGGTATGGGGCACGCAAAGCCCCGTAGACATCGGCAGGACTGGAAGATTCCGTCGCTGACCAATGGGGCCACCTCTGGCCGCTGACCAGTGGCTGGCCACCTCCGGTCACCAGAAAATCACGGATGCTGCCAGACCTGCTGAGTATTTCCAGCACTTTCATTTTTATTTCAGATTCCCATCATCTGCAGTATTTTGCCTTTATTTGAATATGAACAATGTCACGCTGTGGCCCATGCAAAAACACAGCCTCTGCTTAGTTAACTGGGCCCAGACAAGCCGTGTTTGAAAAAGTTTAGGTTGTGTGAGGGAGAGAGAAAGAGAGGTACAGCTGTATATGGTCTGTGTTTGGCTCTGAGATGGGACAGGGAAAAAAATATTGCCATAGTATTATTGAACATGTCCAAATAACTTTGTGACGGGTACTGTTTGAGCAACTGCGTCCTTGTTATTAATGAGTATTCTGATAAACTGCAAACACTGTCCACTGCCTGCCCTTAAACAGGAAGCAGAAACAATTCTCTCAATAAAAGTCACTTTAAACTCGACAAACCAGAGAAGAGTTGAGCGTTCAGACAGTAAATACTTGTGACGAATTACAGGCCAGGCCCCAAGATTCCCACTCCCCCTCCGCCCAATTTATTAACAAATGATTCTAACCAGCTTAACATCCAAAACATGATCCATTTTTAAAACTCTTCCTCATCACACCTTGTAAACAGTTAGAAAGCAAGAAATCCCATCTCTTTGGTACTGCACTTTAAATTAATTCACTTTTTAACAGTTCAAATGAAGTAATAAAATAGAATTTGGATGCTATATAAAATATACTCTTGCATATTGCAGTCAGTACATGGGAGTCGAAGGCTTGATTTGCAATCGATACATAGAAATAGACCCGGAGAAGGCGCTCGGGTCCTTTTGGGAGGCTTCTACCTCCTTTGTGTTCAGTCTTTGAGCAGGGTCCTGGTGGGGCGTCAGAAAGAAAGGCTTAAAACGCAGAAAGCCTCAGTTATCTTACCTCTTCCCCCAAACAAAGCGGAATTTGCCCCTCTGTCGCCCTCCTCTCTCAAATCCATATCAGTTCGGCATCTTCGCCCTTCTGTTTTCAGCTCTTCCGAGGAAACAAAAGGAAGGAGCCGAGCCCCGTCTTCGCGTCTGCAAACTTCGACCGTGGCTGAGAAAAGGCGAATAGTGTGTGCCCGGAAGAGGCGACCATCGTCCGGGTGTCTTTCTAAGTCACAGCCAAGGAGCACGGATTAAACACAGACAGAGTTCGGTGTCCCCGATCAGAGGAAGAAGAAAGGGCTGATTGTACTGTGCAGCACCCGCCCTCTGTTATGACATAAACTGGAGTCTTGTTTAAAACCTTCAGCTCCTCCTCGTCTCCCTCGCGTAAGCACTTTACGTGCAGACTGTCACGGCGAGAACATCCAGCTCCGGACTGCACCCCAGCTTGGCGGGTGAACTGCGCCCAGTTGCATTTCAATTCTTTTTTGCTGGATTAATTCCCCGGAGATGATTAATTGCCAGAGTGTGAATAATGAATGCCGGTGGCTGGAGAGGTTGCCCCGCTAATGCAACGCTCCCCTGAAATTACAGATCTCAAAGTTTTCAATTACAAGCCAACTACTGCGGCTCAAACTCTGGAGAGAACCTCGCTGGATTTGGGTCAGTGAAAGTTTCTGACACTGTAAAGGAACACGCCCCCAAATTGGTTTGCAGATTATCTGTAACTGCAAACAACTCCCCCCCCCCCCCCCCCTGTTTGTTCATAGGTATAATCTATTTTACTATCATAAATATACCTGTATTCATTTTGTCATCTCTGTAGAAACCGATAACCTTTAAAGAGAAATTCAAACTTCCAGTCAACAGCTGAAAGAATGAAGACTTCACGTTTGAAAACTTTTACTGTAACAAATGGGAAAAATACAGTCGACTGAACAATTTTTACTTTTTGTAGGCAATTTATACTTTAAACTACAGAAGGTAAATTCCCAGTTTAACTTTTAGCATGACCAAAAATGTCCCACTACAATTATACATTACATTGTCTCTTAAATGGACACTTTATCCTCCGGGATCCAGTCTAAAATTATTCCCAGATGGCTTGCTTTTTTTTATTTTCCTAGCCGGGTATCTTCTGATCCCAGAACTGGCTTTCACTGTGGGGGTAGATTATTTCTTTCTACCCCACGCTAGGCAACTCTGCCAGCCTCTTTTAAATACTCCTGAACTCCGTCTTTTCAATTTGTGTGCAAACTCCTACCCGCATTCTGCATGATGAACAATAGGGTCAGCATTTCCTCTGCTTCAGGTACAAGACTGCCTCCAACTTCTGTGCTCTGCCTCTCAAATGACTGCACAAAACAAAATCGCCATCTGTCTGTGTAACCAGATCTCAAAAATGGCTTCCTCTGCACTTTTCCCCATGACAACATGAAACATACTTGTTTTCTATCTAGGTAGAAATACTATTTAACTATTTTTTTTCTTTGTTTTAATTTAAAGTACCCAATTCTTTTTTTCCCCAATTAAGGGGCAATTTAGCATGGCCAATCCACCAAGCCTGCACACCTTTGGGTTGTGGGGGTGAGACCTATGCAAACACGGGGAGAATGTGCAAACTCCACACGGACAGTGACCCGGGGCCGGGTTCAAACCTGGATCCTCAGTGCCATGAGGCAGCAGTGCTAACCACTGTACCATTGTGCCGCCACTGATTTAACTACATTTGATCCCAACTCCCTTTCATCTTAGAAGTAAATGGATAGTTCATAGCACAACCGTTTGTACTTAATACCTACAACAACTTTCTAGGACCTTGGGAGACTCGGCATCGAGTCATAGTATACTAAGAGACTGCTGCTATTGTCTCCAAATATCAATATTTTGCATCATGTTATCAGTAAGCCCTCATTTGATCTCCAACAATCAAACCAACCGGGCTTATTGTCAGGCAGAATGCAGAGCCGGTCACATGACCTCCTTCATTTACCTTAAATTTAAAGCCATGCTGTGAAGATGCCGGCGTTGGACTGGGGTGGGCACAGTAAGAAGTCTTACAACACCAGGTTCAAGTCCAACAGGTTTGTTTCAAATCACTAGCTTACGGAGCTCAGCTCCTTCCTCAGGTGAAGCTAATGATTCAAAACAAACCTGTTGGACTTTAACCTGGTGTTGTAAGACTTCTTACTGTGCCTACATTTAAAGATCCAGCTCCAAAATATAATAGTCCTATCAACAAAAAGATACAGTTCCAAAACTTATAATCTTATACACCTCATAGTTGTAACAATTTCAATGAAATAGTTAAATCGATATGAATTAATATGAACAATTTCCAACTTTTCTGTCTCTGATGTATCCTCAGCATCTCTTGCCAGGACATGGTCACCAATTCTGAGGTCCTGGAGTGTGCTAATTCTTTCAACATACATTCATTGCTAAGGTAACAACATCTACTCTGGCTCAGCCACATTCATCAGATGGATGTTGACCATTTATCCAAGGTCCTTCTTGATGTTGAAATGGCCACTGGTTCATGACCTACTAGATGTCGATACCTCTTCCAAAAGGAAACCTTCAAGCGAGATTTGATGATGGCAGATGTTGGCACCGCCAACTGGGAGACAGTTGTTGATGACAGTAACCTCTGGAAGCTAACAGTCTAGAAGGGCATTGGAAGAGGTAAGCAAAAACAAAACACTCAGCAGACCGAGAAGGGAGCACAGGGAAAATAGAGACCAGCAAAAGTAAACCTTCACAGCCCACAGCCTTCCTCTGCAGAAAATACAGCAGCAGTGACTGCCATGCCAGAGTGAGGTTCCTGAGCTTCACCAAACGATGCTTAACACAAAGTTACCCATCATGACACAAATCATCATCTTATAAAACAAGGCTGCTACAGAAATTTAATATGAATTACGATCATTTCTTCTTCAGTCAAGGAATTATGGGAATCTCTGGCAAGGCCCGTACTTATTGCACATCACTAATTGTCCTTGGAAGATGGTGCTGAAGCACTTTCTTGAACTGCTCACAGTCTGTGTGGTTAAGGTTGAATGTGCTACGAGGTAGATACTTCCAGGATTTTGTCCAAGTGATCATGAAGGAATGGTGATTCATTTCCAAGTCAGGATGGTGTTTGACTTGAAAGGGGGGTTTGGTGGTGTTTCCGTGCACCTACTTGCCCTTCTCGGTTTATGATTTGGAAGGTGCTGTCCTCAAAGTCTTAGTGAGGACCTGCTTTGCATCTTGTATCTGGTACATATTGCTGCCACTGTGCACCGGTGGTAGAGGCCATGAATGTTTAAGGTGGTGAACGTGGTGTCAATCAAGCGGACTGCTTTGTCCAGGATGGCATCAAGCTTCTTACGTTGTGGGAGCTGCACTCATCCAGGCAAGGGGAGAGTATTCCATCACATCCCTAACTTAGAATCATAGAATCATGGAATTTACAGTGCAGAAGGAGGCCATTCGGCCCATCGAGTCTGTACCTGCTCTTGGAAAGGGGACCCTACTTAAACCCACACTCCACACCAGACTCCCCAGACAGTGACCCAAGCCGGGAATCGAATCTGGGACCCTGGAGCTGTGAAGCAACTGTGCTAACCACTGTGCTACCCATGTGCTTCATAGATGGTGGACAGGCTTTGGGGATACAGGAGATGGAATAGTTGCCCCAGAATTCCCAACCTCTGACCTGCTCTTGTTGCTACAGGATATTAATGATATGGAACGTGATGTTGAATATCAAGGTGAGATGGTTAGATTTTTTATTTTTGGAGATGGTTGTGGTCTGGCATTTATGTGGAATAAATGTTATTTGCCACATTAATCTGACATTATCGATTTGATTGGGCTGCAATCCATCTCACTAATCAACCCAAAAATTTCCTTTGTGATCAGGTTCGTAATTTGCCTCACCAGAGCAAATTGATTGCTTTGTATATTTATCATATTGTAACTACCTCGGGCTTCTAAAGTTCAATGTGTGCTGAAATATCTCGCTGTGATAAACACTGTGAATATATTTCAATGTTATCTCTCTTTATGAACATATCCCCAAATTCTATCCTGGTTTGCATGAAATGGGTCCACGTTATTGATTCTGTTCGTTATTTTAAAAACCTCAGTTACATCCTCATAATATTTTGTTTTTCTGAGAAAAAAGTTAGTTTCCTCAGCGCACTTTCGCAGTTTAATTAATCAACCGCAAGTTACCCTTGTTACCCGTATCTGAATCATCTCTGCTGCCTTAATATCTTTTGGAATTGGCACTTCATTTCAGTGGAATAAACCAGCTTTGTCCATCTTGAAAGGATTGTAAACCCATTGCTTCATCATAAATACTTCTTTGTTCATTCAATTGTTTAATTCTGGCTCACTATGATGAACACAGCTCTATTCATTTTGACGCATTTCCAATATGTTTCACGAGAAAGTACTTAACTCTATTCATCTCCATGTTTATTTCCCTCAGTTGTCTCTCTTTCTGGTCTGTTGAGTGCTAAACGGTGGTGCATCAGCGTCAGCTCTCCCTTGTACTTTGCCAAGTAGCTATTTATCATATTTGGGTTCTTCAAATTGAGTTTCCAATATTTAGCAGGTCCACAAGCGATGTCAGGAGTCCATGAGATTATCAGATATCTCCCTGTCATCACAATTCTGCATTTTGCTGTGAGTTGGCTTACCACGTGCTATTTCTGTTCCAGGTATTAATACAAATGCTCGGTGCAATGATAACACTGTTTTCTTTTGTGTAGCTCACAATGTCTTTTGACAATTCTATCAGGATATCCCTGGAATTGCATCAATATTTGCAGGGAATTCCCCCACACAGAAAATGTAATATTGATGCCTTTGCCAGTGAGCGCAGGCATCATGATTGGCTGGGAGGTGTCACAAATGAGTATGATATGATTTCACTTGACCCATAGCAAACACATATTCTCATGATAATGTGGGCCAATGTTGGTTGCTCCTATCCTTTGCTTTCTATTAAATTAGGTTTGTTGCTGGAGCAATGGCTGATTGTTTCTCTCCTCCTTAGCCCAGGTGTGGTTTGGGAACTCCAAATGATTGTTTTACTCTTTGTTAGCCCAGCTATGCTAAGATCAAAGCCACAGCTTGAAATCTGTCCTCTGGGTAGATTGCAGCATAAAAGTTGATCCAGTGCATAAGGCAATCCCGCTTTTACAATGCCAAATATGCTGTTGAGGCCTATACTTAACATCTAAATCAACTCCCCTTTTCTACTATGAAATTCTATACTCGCCTGGCCTCAATCTTTCATCTCAGAAAAGGCAGGTGTTTCTCACTATATAACTCAGCACATGGGACCAAACGGATGATACAAGCCGTGTTGCTAAGAAGATACACGGGAGTTTGAGGCATACCACAAAGAGCAGATCGTGTGTGGTAACCGATGGAAAAAAATGGGGCGTCCAGGAAAAAGAATGAAGTGCGAAGCTGGTTTCAAGCTAAGCATCATAACAGTTGCTAACTCGCCAAATAACTGGGAGTCAGCAAGTGAAAAACTGCAAGAATGGAAGAATGAATCCGCCCCAAAGAAAATGCCTGCAGCCAAATTCAGTATAAGCACAGATCTTGGATCCTTCCAAAAATGGGAGTCAACATATTCCACCAAAACCATCAGAAGCATCTGTTCAGCCAGTCTTCGAACCAGACTTGGAAACTAGCTGATAGGCACCAGGCAGCCAGAATATGTAACCTGTTCTAGTTTTCACATATGACCTGAGAACCAACCCCTGAACTATCTGACTAAAATAAACTTCACAACCAGCTGTGCACCCTTCGCCTTATAAAATATAACTCCAACTTTAAATCATCAAAACCATTCAAAAGACCACAGGCAGGGCTGCACGGTGGTGCAGTGGTTAGCACTGCTGCCTTACGCCACCGAGAACCAGGGCTTGATCCCAGTCCGATCACTGTCCATGTGGAGTTTCCACATTCTCCCCGTGTCTGTGTGGGTCTCGCCCTTAAAACCCAAGAATGTGCAGGGTAGGTGGATTGGCCACACTAAATTGCCCCTTAATTGGAAAAAAAATAATTGGGTACTCTTTAAAAAAAGACCATAGGCCTGCTACATAGGAGCAGGAGTTGGCCATTCAGGCCATCAAACCTGTTTCAGGATTCAATACGATCAGGGCAGATCAACCACTTCAATGCCTTTTTTCCACACTTTTCCCATATCTTTTTACATCATTGGCATTTAGAAATCTATCAATCTCTACTGTAAACATACTCAATAACTGAGCTTCCACAGCCCCCTGGGGTAGAGAATTCTAAAAATAAACAACCCTCTGGGTAAAAAGATTCTCCTAATTTTGGTCCAAAGTGGCTTCTCCCTTATTTTGAAATTGTGCCCCCTGGTTTTAGACCAGTGGTTCCTAACCTTTTTTACGTCATGACACACCTTTATATATCAATAAACAATTTTGAGGCACACCTCCTATTTTTTCCAACTGAATTGCCCTCACCCATATTTATACTGTGAACCGCTGGGGTGCCCCACTAATCATAGTCTGCCAATGTGAGAATTATTGTTTATTCCTACTCTTTGCCTGTTAGCCAATCCTGAATCCATGCCAGTAAATTGTCTCCTATCTCATGTGTTTTTATTTTGCTAATCAATCTCCTGTGGGGGACTTTTATCAAAGATCATAAATCAGAGACTGAGATTTTGGTAATCTGTAAAAGTGTATGACCTTTATCTAATTTTGTGTGTGTGTGGGTGCATGAGTGACATTGAGTATGTGTAAAATTACATTTAATTCCTGTGTATAAGAATAAATAACTTTCTTAAACTCACCCAAGCTTGCTGCGGGATTATTTGATTGGAATATACACGCCACGGGTGAGAAAAGACACACTTCTTTCCATACAAGACGTGCTGATTGTGGACAGTAAGAAAGCAAAAACATTCTGTCCATGACAAAAGCATCAAATTCATGATTTTTGGCAACCAACACAAAGAGTTCAGCCAATTTGTTCTGAATTACTTTGGCATTATCACGAGCATGTATCAGAATGGGTCTTCAAAAGTCAAAAGGATGGTTACGTCACCAGAAATGCAACACACGCTTAAATGTACCAAATCAAACTTTGGGTCCAGTAATGATTTCAGAGAAACGGTTGGTTGTTGTAGCCACTTTATGGAACAAAAATGCCGAGTGTTGTGGCAGATTATCAAAATCGTGTTTGCCAAAAGATCTCAACGCCACAACAACGAGTTTCCAGCAATTCATCATCAGCCAGTGTCAAAAACACAAGTATCCATTATGTCATGTTGGCAACATGGATGAAATGTCCATGAATCTCGATAAACCGAACGGTGGAGTGGTAATAAAACAATTCCATTGAAAATCACTAGACATGAGAAGACGGTGGTACTAGGCTGCATGACCAATGGAATGAAATTAAAACCTACAGTAATTTTCAAACATAAAAATCATGCTGAAAATGTAATTCCCTACAGGAGCTTTTATGCACATCCATGACAACAGTTGGAGTGATGTTGTGAATCGATAATGTGTGGAATATGCTTCCCAGTGGCCTACTCAAGGAATGCAGGTTTTAATGTGGGGCATGTTCATATCCCACTTAATGGCTGAGATCATGAGGCACCTGCAAAAAAAACACATCCAAATTGCTTTTGCACCAGGAGATTTAATGTCTGCAGTTCAACTTTGGATGTATGCCTGAACAAGCCATTCAAGGATCATGATCCTGCCAAATGGAATAGGTGGATTCAGAGACAAAGATGTAGACAGAGAAAACATCTTCAAAAAGAGCGGAAATATGTCTGCTGCCTGCTTGATGCTTTGTGTGGTTTTGTCATCAAATTGTGGGATGCTATTAATGCACAAACGGTAATTCAAAAAATGTAGAACATCCTGTAGCGCACAAAGACTCACGAGAGACGAATAGAGATGAAGTCGATGAGGCTTTATTAAGCGTGACTTGTTCCCCGCAGTTCAGTAACAGACTGGCCTGCGGGGGAGAACTCCTGGTTCTTATACTCCGCCTTCAGGGCGGAGCTAGAGGTCAACAGCCAACCAGGACCCAGGATCTGTCAGCCAATGACATCACGGCTTCACAGTCCCACATGACCCCTAATGCATATTACCACATTCACCCCTTGTTAAAAATGAACCCGGCGGGGTGGTGCTTCGCATGGTGGTAAGGGTTTACAAGGCTGGTCCTGGTAGGAAAACTTTTGCATGTCATCACAGTATGTACAGGGTTTTTGTTTTGTTTTGCACTATTTACAGTGGTCGTAAGGGGGAAAAGAAAAAAAAAAGTTCTTGTTAAAGTCCACAACATTGCAGTGTTACATCCGTGCCACGAGTCGGTCGGGCGGTCTGGTCGTTCTTGTCGATCGCCTCGGCCCCGGTGGTGGTGCTTGTTCCCGTGTTGTCGTCTCCGGGAGCCTTACGGTTTCTGCTTCAGCTTCACTTCTGGTCGGACCTGGGAGGAGGACCGATCCTCCCGGGAAGGGGGCGGTGGCGGGGTGCGCCGGTGGCAGGGAGGGGGTGATTGGTGTCGGGGGGGTGTGTATGTTGCCAGCGGGCGCCAGATCTCGCAGGGAGACCGTGTCCTGTCGGCCGTCGGGGTACTCCACGTAAGCGTACTGCGGGTTCGCGTGGGGGAGGTGAACCCTCTCGACCAACGGGTCCGACTTGTGCGCCGGCACATGTTTTCGGAGCAAGATGGGTCCTGGGGCCGCCAGCCAGGTCGGCAGTGACGTTCCAGAGGAGGACTTCCTGGGGAAGACAAGGAGGCGCTCATGAGGCGTTTGGTTAGTGCTAGTACACAGTAGCGACCGGATGGAGTGGAGAGCGTCCGGGAGAACCTCCTGCCACCATGAAACTGGGAGGTCCCTGGACCGTAGGGCCAGTAGGACGGTCTTCCAGGCCGTGCCGTTCTCCCTCTCTACTTGCCCGTTCCCCCGGGGGTTGTAGCTGGTCGTCCTATTCGAGGCTATACCATTGTTGAGCAGGAACTGGCGCAGCTCGTCACTCATGAAGGAGGACCCCCTGTCGCTGTGGACGTATGCGGGGCAACCGAACAGTGTGAATATGGTGTTCAGGGCTTTAATGACTGTGGCCGCTGTCACGTCAGGGCAGGGGATGGCGAAGGGGAAACGGGAGTACTCGTCCACCACATTCAGGAAGTATGTGTTGTGGTCGGTGGAGGGGAGGGGCCCTTTGAAGTCCAGACTAAGGCGTTCAAAGGGACGGGAAGCCTTGATCAGGTGCGCACCATCCGGCCTGAAAAAGTGCGGTTTGCACTCTGCGCAGATGTGGCAGTTCCTTGTGACTGTACGGACCTCCTCCACGGAGTAGGGGAGGTTGCGGGACTTTATAAAATGGTAGAACCGAGTGACCCCCGGGTGGCAGAGGTCCTCGTGGAGGGTTTGGAGGCGGTTAATTTGTGCGTTGGCACATGTTCCGCGGGATAGGGCATCGGACGGCTCGTTCAGCTTTCCGGGATGGTACAGGATCTCATAGTTGAAGGTGGAGAGCTCGATCCTCCACCTTAAGATCTTGTCGTTTTTAATTTTGCCCCGCTGTGCATTATCGAACATGAAGGCTACCGACCGTTGGTGCGTGAGGAGAGTGAATCTCCTGCCGGCCAGGTAATGCCTCCAATGTCGCACAGCTTCCACTATGGCTTGGGCTTCCTTTTCTACTGAGGAGTGGCGGATTTCTGAAGCGTGGAGGGTTCGGGAGAAAAAGGCCACGGGTCTGCCCGCTTGGTTAAGGGTGGCCGCTAGAGCTACATCGGAGGCGTCGCTCTCGACCTGGAAGGGGAGGGACTCGTCGATGGCGCGCATCGTGGCCTTTGCAATATCCGCTTTGATGCGGCCGAAGGCCTGGCAAGCCTCTGTCGACAGAGGGAAAGTCGTGGTCTGTATTAGGGGGCGGGCCTTGTCTGCGTACTGGGGGACCCACTGGGCGTAATATGAAAAGAACCCCAGGCAGCGTTTTAGGGCTTTTGAGCAGTGAGGGAGGGGAAATTCCATGAGGGGGCGCATGCGTTCGGGGTCGGGGCCTATTATCCCATTGCGCACTACATATCCCAAGATGGCTAGCCGGTTTGTGCTGAAAACGCACTTGTCCTCGTTGTATGTGAGGTTCAAGGCTTTAGCGGTCTGGAGGAATTTTTGGAGGTTGGCGTCGTGGTCCTGCTGATCGTGGCCGCAGATGGTTACGTTGTCGAGATACGGGAGCGTGGCCTGCAACCCGTGTTGATCAACCATTCGGTCCATCTCTCGTTGGAAGACCGAGACCCCGTTTGTGACGCCAAATGGGACCCTTAGGAAGTGGTATAATCGCCCGTCTGCCTCGAAGGCTGTGTACTTGCGGTCACTTGGGCGGATGAGGAGCTGATGGTAGGCGGACTTGAGGTCCACGGTGGAGAAGACCTTATATTGGGCAATCCGATTGACCATGTCGGATATGCGGGGGAGAGGGTACGCCATCTAGTTGTGTGTACCTGTTGATGGTCTGGCTATAATCTATGACCATCCTTTGCTTCTCCCCTGTCTTTACTACTACCACCTGTGCTCTCCAGGGACTATTGCTGGCCTGGATTATGCCTTCCTTCAGTAGCCGCTGGACTTCGGACCGAATGAATGTCCGGTCCTGGGCGCTGTACCGTCTGCTCCTAGTGGCGACGGGTTTGCAATCCGGGGTGAGGTTTGCAAACAAGGATGGGGGCTTAACCTTGAGGGTTGCGAGGCCGCAGATAGTGAGTGGGGGTATTGGGCCGCCGAATTGGAAGGTTAGACTCTGCAGATTGCCCTGGAAGTCTAATCCCAGTAATGTGGGCGCGCAGAGTTGGGGAAGGACGTAGAGCCTGTAGTTTTTAAACTCCCTCCCTTGCACCGTTAGGGTTACTATGCAGAAGCCTTTAATCTGTACGGAGTGGGATCCTGCAGCTAGGGAAATCTTTTGCGCACTGGGACGGATGGTCAAAAAACAGCGACTTACCGTGTCGGGGTGGATGAAGCTTTCTGTGCTCCCGGAGTCAAGCAGGCATGGTGTCTCGTGGCCGTTTATCAGCACCGTTGTTGTCGTCGTCTGGAGCGTCCGGGGCCGTGCTTGGTCCAGCGTTATTGAGGCCAGACGTGATCGTAGTGTTTGAGCGCCTTCCTCGAACCCCGTGGAGCCGTCGACACTGGGGTCCGTTGTTGCCGTCCAAGATGGTGGCGGGGGTGAACAAAATGGCCGCCCCCATGCGTCGCACATGGCTGGGGGGTCACAAGATGGCGGCGGGGGTGGACAAAATGGCCACCCCCATGCGTCGCACATGGCTGGGGGGTCCCAAGATGGCGGCGCCCCTCCTCCCCTCGTGGTGGCCGGGACCCAAAATGGCGGCGCCTGCGGGTCGCATATGGGGCGCTGGGGGGGTTGGGGAGCGTTTGAAACGCGCAGGACTCCTTGTTCTCCGGGGACAGCGGTGGCCGGGACCCATAATTGCTGCGCTTGCGGGTCGTACATAGTGCACTGGGGGGGTTGGGGAGCGTTAGAAACGCACAGGACTGCTTCTTCTCCTGGGACAGCGGCGACCTCCCGGGACCGGCACACAGCCGCGAAATGGCCCTTTTTCCCGCAGGTTTTGCAAATCGCTGCGCGGGCCGGGCAGCGCTGCCGGGGGTGTTTCGCCTGGCCGCAGAAATAGCAGCGGGCCCCCCCCGGACGACTTGGAGTCTGAACCGCGCAAGCCTGTGGGTTGGGGGGGGGTTTGTCGCAACGGGGGTCCACGGAGCCCAAGGGGCTGCCGCGCGGTCGGGGCCGTACTCGCGGGCGTTTCGCGCGGCTACATCCAGGGAGGCTGCAAGGGCCCGTGCCTCTGAGAGTCCCAGCGACTCTTTTTCCAAAAGTCTTTGGCGGATTTGGGGAGAGTTCATACCTGCGACAAAAGCATCGCGCATCAACATGTCCATGTGTTCAATCGCGTTTACCGGCGGGCAGCTGCAGGCCCATCCCAAAATTAGCAGCGCGGCGTAGAATTCGTCCAGCGATTCTCCGGGACTTTGCCGTCTAATTGCGAGTTGGTAGCGTGCGTAGATCTGGTTCACTGGGCGAACATAGATGCTCTTTAGTGCTGCGAACGCCGTCTGGAAATCCTCTGCGTCTTCGATGAGAGGGAAAATTTCCGTCTTACCCTCGAGTGCAGGACCTGTAGTTTCTGGGCTTCTGTGACCCGGCCGGGGGCCGTTCTGAGGTAGGCCTCGAAACAAGTCTGCCAGTGTTTGAAAACTGCTGCTGAGTTCACTGCGTTGGGGCTGATCCTCAGGCATTCCGGGATGATCCTGAGATCCATAGTCCTTTAAGCACGCTTAATAAATTGTAGCGCACAAAGACTCACGAGAGACGAATATAGATGAAGTCGATGAGGCTTTATTAAGCGTGACTTGTTCCCCGCAGTTCAGTAACAGACTGGCCTGCGGGGGAGAACTCCTGGTTCTTATACTCCGCCTTCAGGGCGGAGCTAGAGGTCAACAGCCAACCAGGACCAGGGATCTGTCAGCCAATGACATCACAGCTTCACAGTCCCACATGACCCCTAATGCATACTACCACACATCCATTCAGTGCATGGAGAGGAAAATTATTTTTGGCGAGGGATGATTCGGAAACTGAAAGTGCCAATCTGATCCAGAGTGGCATCCTTACGATGAAGCCAAAGTGATTTAGAATGAATTTGATTAATTCTTTGCATTGAATGCTGAAGACGATGAAGGGGCAGCACGGTAGCATTGTGGATAGCACAATAACCTCACAGCTCCAGGGTTCCAGGTTCGATTCCGGCTTGGGTTACTGTCTGTGCGGCGTCTCCACATCCTCCCCGTGTGTGCATGGGTTTCCTCCGGGTGCTCCGGTTTCCTCCCACAATCCAAAGATGTGCAGGTTAGGTGGATTAGCCATGATACATTGCCCTTAGTGTCCAAAATTGCCCTTAGTGTTGGGTGGGGTTGCTGGGTTATGGGGATAGGGTGGAGGTGTAGACCTTGGGTAAGGTGCTCTTTCCAAGAGCCGGTGCAGACTCGATGGGCCGAATGGCCTCCTTCTGCACTGTCGATTCTATGAATATGTGGTTGTAGTAAAGATATCCTTGTAGAATTAATTAATTCAATAAAACATTGATTTAATTTGTATTACCAGTGTTAGGTTTTTTGCTCAGATTCCAAAATGGCGACCACCCACAGCAACACCAGTGGTTCATATTGTATCCTCAGCATACAAGTCAATCCCCACTTTGGGAAGGAATTTTTGAGGTTTCAATGGTCTACCTATATGCCGTGATTTATTTATAAGTGGTTCTCAATAGCAAACTAACCTGAAATTAAAATTGTGTAAATTGGAAAAAATTAATATGTTCAAAATAGAAAGATAGAAGCATAGAATATTGGAGCAGGAGTCAGACATTTGGCCCTTGCTCCATCATTTAATATGATCATGGCTGATCCCCTATCTCATAGCCATATTCCTGTGCTCTCCCCATACCCCTTTAGAGTCTAGAAATCTATCTATTTCCTTCTTAAATATATTCAGTGGCTTGGCTTACACAGCCTTCTGTAGTCGAGAATTCCACAGGTTCATCACTCTCTGAGTGAGGAAGTTTCTTCTCATCTCAGTCCTAAATGGCCTACCATATATCCTGAGATTGTGATCCCTTGTTTTAGATCCTGCCTCCTCAAGAACCTGTCTGGTTAACCTTCAGTGCATTCTCTCTATGACACGTACATATCCTTTCTTAGATAAGAAGACCAAAACTGCACACAGTACTCCAGGTATGATCTCACCAAAGCCCTGTACAACTGCAGTAAGACATCATTGCTCCTCTACAGAAGTCCTCTTGCAATGAAGGCAATCATACCATTTGCCTGCCTAACTGCTTGCTTCATCTGCAGGCTTGTTTTCAATGACTGGTGTACAAGGACACCTTGGTCCCTTTGTACAACAACATTTCCAAATCTATCACCATTTAAATAATACTCTGCCCTTCTGTTTCTCTCTCCAAAGTGGATAACTTCACATTTATCCATGTTACACTGCATCTGAGATGTATTTGCCCACTCACTCAACTTGTCTAAATCACCTTGAAGCCTCTCAACATCCTTCTCACCACTCACATTCCCACCAATATTTGTGTCTTCAGAAAACTTGGAAATATTACATTTGGTTCCCTCATCCAAATCATTGATGTATATTGTGAATAGCTCGGGCCCGAGCATTGATTCCTGCGGGATCCCACTAGTCACTGACTGCAACTCTGAAAAAGTCTCCGGGCTGGATTCTCCTATCCTGCGGCTATGCCCGCAGGATCCGTCTGGTTTTACAACCAAAATGTCGGCGGCGCCCCCGCACCGATGCTCCGCCCAGTTGGGGGCTAGCAGCCATGCAGTGTAAAGCTTCCGACATTACCTGCCGATATTGACGCAGAATGGATGGGTCCATGGCCGCGCATGCGCACGGCGGTGCCTGCAGCAGCAACATCGTACAACATGGCGCCGGCTGCGGCTGACCCGGCCAGCCAAAACCTGCTCTCTGTAACACCCCACCAATCCTTCCAGCCCCTGCCGAAGCCCCCCACCCCCACCCAGCTGAAAGGCTCCCTCCCCCTGACTGTGGCCGCACTGGACACAGTCCGCAGCCGCCATGCGAGGTCCCCGAAAAGTGAGAGCTCACATGTTCCACGCCGTCGGGGACTCGGCCCATCGGGGCGGAGCATCGGGGGAGGGTCTCAGGTGATGTCCTGGCATGCGGCATACTCCTCGAGTATGCCATTTTTGAGGGGATGGTGGGCAGCACGGTGGCGCAGTGGTTAGCAATGCTGCCTCACAGCGCCGAGGTCGCAGGTTCGATCCCGGCTCTGGGTCACTGTCCGTGTGGAGTTTGCACATTCTTCCCGTGTTTGTGTGGGTTTCGCCCCCACAACCCAAAAAGATGTGCGGGGTAGGTGGATTGGTCACGCTAAATTGCCCCTTAATTGGAAAAAATGAATTGGGTACTCTACATTTTTTTAAAAAATAAATAAATTAAATAACATTTTTGAGGGGATGGAGCATCGGAAAAACGGCGCCGCCCTTGATTCCGGCGTAAAAATGGATTCCCCAGCCGATCGCCGAACACAGTTCGGCGAACGGAGAATCCAGCCCTCCCGGTTTCCTGTCTGCTAACCAATTCTCAATCCACGACAATATATTACTTCCAATCCTATGTGTTTTAATTTTGCACACTAACGTCTCACGTGGGTCTTCATCAAAAGCTTTCTGAAAATCCAAATACACCACATCCACTGGTTCATCCTTATCCATTCTGCTAGTCATGTCCTCAACAAACTCCAGCAGGTTTGTCAAACATGATTTCTCTTTAATAAATCCATTTTGACTTTGTCTTCCCATTCATTTTTTCAAAGTGATATATGATTTACAGCATTTATGCTCAGACTGAAAAATATGTCCCTAAATTGGATCAACAAATTTAACAACATTTTGTCGTGCAGCAGCTCCTGGTCCACTAATGAAATATATGGTACACAATTAAGGCTGTCACTTGCCTGACAGTTTACCATCCATCTGTGCTTGTCTCACACTCCCTTGCACTTACAAGGTGGTGCTCCTGTTCCTTGTATGGAAGAAATATATTTTAATTTTAAAATTCTGCACGTGTTAGTTGTGTGTGTTGCACCCTGGATAAGTGCTGAACTGCTTAAAGGAAATTGTGGCACTTTGCCTCCACAATCCTTTGAAATTAAGATTACGTTTCCACTCTCATCACCCCATTTGATTCTTCCCTGAAACTTTTAAGACTGCAGAACTCCTGAACTGCCTCAGTACAGTAATCCTATCCTGCTACAATCTGTAGGCTTCTACTACCCAGGAATTTATATTCTCATTTTCTCCTTACTGTTTCCAACCTTAATAATGTGTTGCAATATAAGCCATCATTTTTATCATTGTTTTCAATTAGCTGGAATTTTTCACCACCATCCTCCCACATCCACCCTCCACAGTGGGTTTTCCGGTGGCAGAGGTGGCCCTTCCAATGGCGGAGTCAGCTCGCCATTGGCTGATAGTGGGATCTTCCAGTCCTGTCAAAATTAATGGCAATTTGCAAAGTTTTCCTGTCCTGCCGCCAGGGAACCCAATGCAGGGGTTGACTTTGGAGGAACCGGAAGATCCCGCCGGCGGTGTTGCTAACTTTTGGTTGGTTCACCTGGCTCTGTTTTCTAACCTTTGCTCTCGAGTCGCCAGGTTCAAGTTCAAGTAATGACCAATAACTCAATACACCGATTAGTAAGATTTAAATCAAAGCACATTTATTATACACAGTAATCACTACTCATGCACAAATTCCACGTCTAAGTTACTTCTATGACTAACAGGCCTGTACTTAGCTTCCGACTGGCCCACCAGGTCAGGGGAACAAATGGCCTTTCGTTCGGGTTCTGAGTCTGCGGGATTCGAAGTTGGTACGGATTGATAGCTAGGAGCACCTATCTCGTAGCGAGCGTTGACTTAAGACTTACGATCTCTCGGCAGCCGTTGAACCGGTCACGGTCAATGTTGGTTCGAGTTGCTGGGTGACCCGGTCAAGAAAAACGATTTGAACTTGGGGGCTTAACTTTATAGTCTACAGGGGCTTCCCGCCTTTCAGGGCGGACCCTGTACCTGGTTCTAGGTGACTGGATTTTGTTCCAATCGCTTGGTTTGATTTCTCCAATACTGGAGCAGTTCCCTGATCGATGGGCGGTCTTGAGGTGTCCGTTAACCTCTTTTGTGTTGGCTCCTGCTGGCGCCGGCGAGTCTGGCTTAGTTTTGTTTGTCCCAAATGTTGCTATTGTTCCCGGGGATTGCTTATTAGTATGTAGATGGTTGCTACATTATTATGCAGATGGCTGCTAGTATCGATGCTGTCTGGGCCTTTGCAGAGTTAAATACACAGCAAACTAGCACCTGCTGGTTTCTGCCTGTGTTGGCTGAATTTCCCTTCCGTCTTTGCCGTTCGCCATTTTAAATCGGGACTTGGCCAACTCAGGTGCCTACAGCGGAAAGTACCGTAAAATCCTGCAGATATGCATTAAAATGCATTTCAACTTTTATGTTTAGTTGACCCTCCTTTGTCTCCTAAAAAGAATGAAGCATTATAATAATTCAAACAGTTGCGAGGGGACTGACACAATTACATATTTGAATGAAGACTTACCAAAAACAGAATCGCGCATTGTTATTGGGCCTTTAATGGAGTAAGATCTCCCAGGTCACTATACTGGAGTATATTTCAGCAACAATTTGGCAACAGGGCAAATCAGGAATATGAAAGCAAATGACCAAAAGCTTGTTGAGAATGTAGGATTTGGGAATGACTTAATAGAGGAAAGTGAGAAGGAGAGTCCAGAGTCTGGGGCCGAGGCAGCTGAACGGACAACCACCAAAGAGAGACCAATTAGGTTGGCACCCCTGATGGTGGGGATATTTGAAGAGGCGATAGGGAAGGGGGTGTTGCCAGAAACCTTGGGGCAGGCATCGATTTCACTGTTGCTAAAAAAAGATAAGGATCCGACGGAGTGGGGGTCGTTATCGGCCCATATAACTTCTGAATGTGGACGCAAAAGTGTTGGCGAAGGTACTGGCGGGTAGGCTGGAGGAGTGCCTCCCGAAGTTGATAGGGGAGGATCAGACGGGGTTCGTGAAAGGGAGGCAGCTGTTTTCGAACATTAGGAGGGTTTTGAACGTTGTTATGGCACCGGCGGAAGGGAAGGAAACAGGTAGTTGTGGCATTGGACGCCGAGAAGGCGTTTGATCGGGTGGAATGGGGGTACCTGATGGCAGTGCTGGAGCGTTTTGGGATTGGACCAAGATTTGTGAACTGAGTAAAACTATTATATAAGGAGCCGAAGGCGAGTGTCCGCACAAACAATATCAGTTTGAGATACTTTTCTCTCCAACGTGGGACGAGACAGGGATGTCCTATGTCCCCCCTGCTGTTTGCACTTGCGATTGAGCCGTTGGCCATCGCATTGAGAAGTTCGGGAGCATGGAAAGGAATAGTGCGGGGGGTGGGGGGGGGGGTGGGGGTGATAGAGTATAGGGTGTCCTTATATGCCGACGACTTGCTGCTGTATGTGTCGGAACTGAGTGCGTCGATAGGAGGAATATTGGAGCTACTGCGGGTATTTCGGTCTTTCTCGGGGTACAAGCTGAACCTGGACAAGAGTGAGTATTTTGTGGTGTCTCGGCCGGGGGTGGGTGTTAGACGTTTTAGTTGCTGTGAAATGAAGAGTCTAAAGTTATTTTTCCTTTTCACCAAGCACCATTTATTTCACTTCCACAGCCTCTGCACAAAACTCTTAACAACATACCACCTGACAGAGGCCTCCTGAAGCCCCTTTACATATCAGTGTCAATTAATGGATACGTTACATAAATGAGACAACTAATTGCAATGTCTCTTAACCCATTACTTAACAGTCTCCCCTTCATTGGAGAAAAAAAAATAATTAGGTGAAAACAAAAGTTCAAGAAACTCAAAAACACACACATGATGTCCCCCCCTTTTCTTTTTTTTTGTTTGGACGAGAAAGAAAAAAAAAAACATTCACAGAAACAAGCGCCCTTCATTAACAATATCCAAAAGTTTCTGTGAACTCGCCCCTCTTTTCGTAAAACAGTCTGACAGTTGATAGCTCCTGTCGACCCATTTAATTTTTGTTATTTCCCCTCTGTCCAACATCTGCTTCAAACTTGCGATGTCTATCCGTAACCTCTTTTCATTGACACTTTTTGTAGAATGCACATTTTCCCACAGGGATTTATTATCAATGTGACAGTAAATAGGTATATTACCCAAATCCCCTAATCCCAAAATTTCTGTCAACATCATACTTGTATAAAAAGCCATATCCAACGCCTCTACAAGGCTTAACGTCTCAGCAGCCAAAGTGCTTTTTACCACTCTCCTTATTTTCTTTGTTTCCCACACAAGTGGGCAACATTTACCATTGTTCCCCAAAACGAAAATTATATAACCTCCTGCGCTTGAAACCCCATCACATAAATTTGCGTAGGACGCATCACTATAAACTATGAGTTTCAAGAGCTTATGGTCACCTAAAACTGGGAACTTCAAAACACACTCCTGCATTTTTAGTTTGGCCAACGCTTTATTTGCTCTTATTATGTCTTCCACTTTGGGATCATTCATTTTTGTACTCAACTCTAAGACATTAAAACTCACGTCCGGTCTAGTCTGTCTACCTAACCAGTTCAGTTGCCCAATTAAACTTCGTAGTTGCTCTTTTTCTATCTTTGAAACCATTGCGTCTTTTTGTGAAACTCGGCCACGACTAATTGCTATTGGGGTGATGCTTTCCAAATAAGATTGCTGACGTAAAGTTGCCCCGAATTTAGTCTGTCCAATTTCCAGTCCAATATATTTAAATGCACCGGAAGCCTGACTTCCAACCCTTAATTCTTTCCTCAAACCAGAGATTACAATAGCTTCAAAATCACTAGTCCCACCCCACAAAAATTCATCGACATGCATCATAAAAATGCCAGAAAGATTTCCTTTATAGTGCCAGTAAAACATTGCAGGGTCTGCATTCAACTGGCAACAGCCTAACTTTAACAAAACTGACCTTACTGAAAAAACCCAGACTCTAGATGCATCATTTCATCCATATACACATTTGTTCAACTTCCAGAGTACCCCTTCTGTGTTAGCTACTTCTTTAGGAGGACGGAGAAAAATGTCTCTCTGGGGCTGATGCCCCTGCAAAATGGCAGCTTTTATATCTATAGATTTGCATTCCCATGCCTTTGTGGCTAATAGAGCCAAGAAGATCTTTAAAATAACCTTTCCTGCTGTCGGTGAATCTACAGTTAAATCCTGATCTTCTAAGTTTTCTTCAAATCCCCTTGCCACGAGCCTGGCCTTTGCCGTATAAGTTCCATCCGGAAGAACCTTTTCCGTGCAAATCCATCTGTGGGCTAGAGCTCTTTGTCCCTTATCCGGTACTTCCGTGTATACCCCAAATTCACTCCAACTATGCAATTCTTGCTGTTTAGCTTCTTTAATAACTTTTTCATCTAATTTATTTGAAGCCACCAAATTCTCACGTGCATGTGGGCTTCTACTCCTATTAGTATTCGTAGTCTTACTCATGTTCCGAGATCTTGACAAACTACGTCCCCTCTCCCGCCTGGTATCTCGTTCTGTACTGCTACTGCTTGATCTTTCCCTTCTGCTGTGGGATGTCCTTTCAATAGTTCTCGACCTTTTCCTGCAGACCTGTTCACTATCCGATGTACTATCTGAACAGGCACTGCATTTCTGTGCCCTCCATTTTTGAACTTAGTTTTCCCAATCCATTGTCTTGACTCCTTCCCCTGAATGCTGTACATTCAACCAATGTTTATACTTTCCAGTGGCCTTCCCTGCTCTACTAATAACTGTTGCATCCTTCCATTGACTAGACCCTTCAGGCAAGTATGTCACTTTTGTACCAACCTTTGGCAGTTGCTCTTTCGGAAAAATGGCCTGTTTTAATTCACCAGAAGTGTTGTGTTCCTCCACAGAAACCCTGTCTATATCAGTTAATTGGTCCTCATAGTTCCGTTACACATGCGTACCAGATGACTCTGGTTCCTCCTCATGTCTGTCTGCTCTGTCTAAATTTGAAAATTTGTAATCTGTACCCATTATCCTTGATGAATTGACCCTAACAGTTTGATTACCATGTTGCAAAATAATTGTTTTGCCATCTATGCCTATGATCTTCAATGGGCCTTTCCATTCATTAGAATTGTCTCTCTTATAGTATACCATGTCTCCTTGCTGAAAAACAGCATCTGATGGCCGTACGTTATGTCTCAAAGCTCTGCGAATTCTTTCAGAGACTTCTGCTTCCAAAAAAGCTTTTCTACTGCTATGTAATGCATTTAAATGTTCAGCAAAACCAGAGCTAATTGTAGTCCCCTCCCAAGCTGGAGGCTGGTCATCCAAAATGAACGGAATTTTAGGATTTCTACCAATCACTAATTGATAAGGACTAAAGCCCCCAACCATCTGCAATGAATTTTTTGCATGTACTGCCCATGCTAAAGCTGAATTTAGCCTGCAATTTGGTCGATCTGCCAAAATTTTCCGAAGCATGTCGTCGATGACAGCATGATTTCTTTCACAGACACCATTACTAAATGGGCTTTCTGCAGCCATATTCATAACTCTGATGTTCATGTTTTCACACATATCCCTAAGCTCATCATTAGCAAATTCTCCCCCATTGTCCGTAAGGATTTTTGCCGGTAGACCCATTCCTGTCCTTATCCATTTTTCCACGATTTGATCCAGAATTACTCTCTTTTCTTTACTTTGTATAATCGTTGATTGACTAAATCTGGTTGTTAAATCTACAAAATGCAAAATAAATATATTATTTGCTTTATCCCAGATCTTAAGGTCCATGGCCACAATGTCGTTAAAATCCCTGGCCAAAGGCAGGGTTACTATCGGTCGTGTTCGTGTCCTTCTGTACTTCCTAGAAACTTCACAGCGGTCACTAACCTGTTCATCAGTTTAGTATAGTCATCATCCCTTACCCCTGCATCCTTTAATAAAATTTTCAGCCTCCGAGGAGACGGATGTGCAAATTGCAAATGCAGTTTTAATACCACAAGCTTATTATCAGCTAAAGTCCCATTTTCAACTGCCAGTAACACATCCTTAACCACTCTACTTAAAAAATTATTTGTCAGTAATGGAATACAATAGTGTCCCGACTGTGTAAATTGTAAGTCCACCTCTTTCCAAAAACTGTTGCCTTATCCTGTTCCATATCCAGTTTCATGTGTGCTTTCTTCATCGATGGTCTGCTCAGAAGCAAAGGTATCTCACTTGATACAACATCCGTGCTAATGAAATGATTCATTCCGGCAATATTGCAAAGGATCTTTTCAGCGACTTCAGAGTATTATCAACCCCAAACCTGAAACTTGTGGAACTTTCAAATTCCTTAACCTTGTTATGATTTTCAGCATTCAAAGAGTCCAGGTAACATTTTAACCAGTCAATTCCACACACAGTAGATGTGCAGCCACTGTCCAATACAGCACAGTTGAAGGATTCTGCAACCAACACCCTCATTACCGGCGTAAAACTGCTTGCCAATAGGACAATGCCTTCTTTCTGGTCACTATCTTTTTCCTCTTCTGACTCTTCCGTGTCATGTGTCGCTTCAAACACTCTATCATAACGAGTTGGACAGTTGAAAGCATAATGGTATTGAGAGTCACATCGAAAACATTGATTTATCGTGCCCCGTGCATTTCTGGGGTTCATCTTCCTATTGTAGGTTCTAACTGGGTTTCTGTCTTCATAATTGCCTTGTCTCGGTCTCCATCTATAGTCTTGAGCCCTGTTCGTAGCCATACGATTTCGCCATCCTGTTACTAGTGTATCTTCCATATTCTGCCTTATTGCAGGCTGACCTATTTGGGTCACCAGAGCCATCGGAATCGAATGTTTCCCCAGAAACTTTTGTAAAGCTTTTGTCATCTGTTTGAATAAGGTATCCTTATCAGTAAACTGAACTCCTGTCAAAACCAGGAGCCTATCCATGTTGCTCACTCTAGCACAGTCAAGTAATTTAAAGGCCAACACAGACTATGGAAATTCCAGATTGTGTTTCTGCAGCCTTTTATATAGTCTGCCAAATTCCATTATATAGTCTTCCATGGAGATATCCTCCATTTTCCGGAACTTATCAAAATCCAACCATGCTTCATACGCACTTAACAAGTCATCTTTCTGACTTGCGGGTGCGGCGATGACCAGCTGAGTCGCACGTTTCGGCAGCTCCCTGTGAAACGGACTTTTGGGCTCTTGATAGGAGCCCCAACGGCAATTTTAACGGCTGAAAACACCGTGCGGTAAACCAGAAGGGTGTTCCCCCTGGACACGGATGGAAAAAGGAGAGGAAAGTGGCCGGATTGCAGCGGATCCTTTGGAACAACGGCAAGGAAGGCAAGCAGAAACCAAGATGGCGTCGGAAGGTGGCAGTTTCATATGGGGCCCTGAACAACAAGAGTTTTTGAAACGCTGCGTGGAGGAGATAAAAAAGGAAATGAAGAAAGAGTTGTTGGCCCCGATATTACAGGCGATTGAAGGGCTGAAAGAGGAACAAAAGACCCAGGAGCAGGAGCTTCGGGTTGTGAAGGTGAAAGCAGCAGAGAATGAAAACGATATACAGGGCCTGGTGGTGAAGTCGGAGATACAGGAGGCACACCAGAAACGATCTGTGGAGAGGTTGGAGGCACTGGAAAATAACGCAAGGAGGAACAACTTGAGGATTCTTGGCCTTCCTGAAGGTGTGGAGGGGGCGGACGTCGGGGCATATGTGAGCACGATGCTGCACTCGTTAATGGGAGTGGAGGCCCCGACGGGTCCGTTGGAGGTGGAGGGAGCATACCGAGTTATGGTGCGAGGATCGAGAGCAGGAGAAGCTCCCAGAGCCATAGTGGTGAGATTTCTCCGTTTTAAGGATAGAGAAATGGTCCTTAGATGGGCGAAGAAAACTCGGTGTAGTAAATGGGAGAACGCGGTGATCCGCGTCTATCAAGATTGGAGTGCGGAGGTGGCGAGAAGGAGGGCGAGCTTTAATCGGGCCAAAGCGGTACTTCACAAAAAAAAGATAAAGTTTGGAATGCTGCAACCGGCAAGACTGTGGGTCACATATCAAGGGAGGCACCACTACTTTGAGACGGCGGATGAAGCGTGGACTTTTATTGTAGAAGAAAAATTGGAATGATTGGACTACGAAAATGAACGTTTGGACAAAGTGGTGGGACGAGTGGGGGGGGGGCGAAGAGGGATTGTATGATTAATCCTGCGGTATGGTAACTTTTCTTTCTCCCACAGGTGGTGATGGGGGGAGGTGGGGAGGGAGAGGAGATGGGGCGTTGGCCATGGGAGGCGGGGCCGAGGGAGAGGCGCGGGCTTGGTTCCCGCGCTATGATAATTATGGCGGGAATAGAGAAGCAGGAAGGAGGGGGCGCCGCACGGGGCGAGCCGTGATCACAGGGGGAAGCCGAGGTCAGCCAGAGTTTGCTGACTTCTGGGAGCAACATGGGGGGAGTAATTACGCTAGCGGGGGGTCTAGCGGGGGGGGGGGGGGGGGAGGGGGGAATTACTGGGTTGCTGCTGCTGGGGAAAGGGGGGAGTGGGTACGGGAAAGGATGGGCGGGGGGGCACCGTCTGGGAGAAATACAGCTGCGCGGGAACTGGGCGAGAAGCTGGAATAAGATGATGGCTAACCGGCAAGGGGGGGGGGGTGGGAAGCCCCCCAACTCGGCTGATCACGTGGAACGTGAGGGGGCTTAACGGGCCGATAAAGAGGGCACGAGTACTCGCACACCTTAAGAAACTTAAAGCAGATGTGGTCATGTTACAGGAAACGCACCTGAAACTGATAGATCAGGTTAGGTTGCGCAAAGGATGGGTAGGGCAGGTGTTCCATTCGTGGCTGGATGCGAAAAACAGGGGGGTGGCTATATTAGTGGGGAAGCGGGTAATGTTCGAGGCAAAGACTATAGTGGCGGATAACGGGGGCAGATACGTGATGGTGAGTGGCAAATTACAGGGAGAGATGGTGGTGTTGGTAAACGTGTATGCCCCGAATTGGGACGATGCCAATTTTATGAGGCGAATGCTAGGACACATCCCAGACCTAGAGACCGGAAAGCTGATAATGGGGGGAGACTTTAACACGGTGTTGGAACCAAGGCTGGATAGGTCGAAGTCCAGGACTGGTAGGAGGCCGGCAGCAGCCAAGGTGCTTAAGGATTTTATGGAGCAGATGGGAGGGGTGGACCCGTGGAGATTCAGTAGACCTAGGAGTAAGGAGTTCTCGTTTTTCTCCTATGTCCATAAAGTCTATTCACGCATAGACTTTTTTGTGTTGGGTAGGGCATTGATCCCGAGGGTGAGGGGAACGGAATATACGGCTATAGCCATTTCGGATCATGCCCCACACTGGGTAGACTTGGAGATAGGGGAGGAAACAAGAGGGCGTCCACCCTGGAGAATGGACATGGGACTAATGGCGGATGAGGGGGTGTGCTTAAGGGTGAGGGGATGCATTGAAAAGTACTTGGAACTCAATGACAATGGGGAGGTTCAGGTGGGAGTGGTCTGGGAGGCGTTGAAGGCGGTGGTTAGGGGGGAGCTGATATCAATAAGGACACATAAAGGGAAGCAGGAGAGTAAGGAACGGGAGCGGTTGTTGCAAGAACTTTTGAGGGTGGACAGACAGTATGCGGAAGCACCGGAGGAGGGACTGTATAGGGAAAGGCAAAGGCTGCATGTGGAATTTGACTTGCTGACCACAGGCACTGCAGAGGCACAATGGAGGAAGGCGCAGGGTGTACAGTATGAATATGGAGAGAAGGCGAGCAGATTGCTGGCACACCAATTGAGGAAAAGGGGAGCAGCGAGGGAAATAGGGGGGGTGAGAGACGAAGATGGAGAGACGGAGCGGGGAGCGGAGAGAGTGAATGAAGTGTTTAAGACATTTTATAAAAAATTGTATGAAGCTCAACCCCCGGATGGGAGGGAGAGAATGATGGAGTTTTTGGATCGGCTGGAAATTCCCAAGGTGGAAGAGCAGGAAAGGATGGGATTGGGAGCACAGATCACGGTAGAAGAAGTGGTGAAAGGAATTAGGAACATGCAGACGGGAAAGGCTCCGGGACCGGACGGATTCCCAGTTGAATTTTACAGAAAATATTTGGACTTGCTCGCCCCGCTACTGACGAGGACCTTTAACGAGGCAAAGGAAAGGGGACAACTGCCCCCGACTATGTCAGAAGCAACGATATCGCTTCTTTTAAAGAAGGAAAAGGATCCGCTACAATGCGGGTCCTACAGACCAATCTCCCTCCTCAATGTAGATGCCAAGGTCTTGGCCAAGGTAATGGCAATGAGAATAGAGGAATGGGTCCCGGGGGTGGTTCATGAGGACCAAACTGGGTTTGTGAAGGGGAGACAGCTGAACACGAACATACGGAGGTTGTTAGGGGTAATGATGATGGCCCCACCAGAGGGTGAAACGGAGATAGTAGTGGCGATGGATGCCGAGAAAGCATTTGATAGAGTGGAGTGGGATTATCTGTGGGAGGTGTTGAGGAGATTTGGGTTCGGAGAGGGGTATGTTAGATGGGTGCAGCTGTTGTATAGGGCCCCAGTGGCGAGTGTGGTCACGAATGGACGGGGATCGGCATATTTTCGGCTCCATAGAGGGACAAGGCAGGGATGTCCTCTGTCCCCATTACTGTTTGCACTGGCGATTGAGCCCCTGGCGATAGCGCTGAGAGGTTCCAAGGGATGGAGGGGAATACTTAGGGGAGGAGAAGAACACCGGGTATCTTTATATGCGGATGATCTGCTACTATATGTGGCGGATCCAGCGGAGGGGATGCCAGAAATAATGCGGATACTTGGAGAGTTTGGGGATTTTACAGGGTATAAATTGAACATGGGGAAGAGTGAGCTGTTTGTGGTGCATCCAGGGGAGCAGAGTAGGGAAATAGAAGACCTACCGTTGAGGAAGGTAACAAGAGACTTTTGTTACCTGGGGATCCAGATAGCTAAGAATTGGGGCACATTGCACAGGCTAAATTTGACGCGGTTGGTGGAACAGATGGAGGAAGATTTCAAGAGATGGGATATGGTAGCATTGTCAATGGCAGGGAGGGTGCAGGCGGTTAAGATGGTGGTCCTCCCGAGATTCCTCTTTGTGTTTCAGTGTCTCCCGGTGGTGATCACGAAGGCTTTTTTCAAAAGGATAGAAAAGAGTATCATGGGTTTTGTTTGGGCCGGGAAGACTCCGAGAGTGAGGAAGGGATTCTTACAGCGTAGTAGGGATAGGGGGGGGCTGGCACTACCGAGCCTAAGTGAGTATTATTGGGCCGCTAATATTTCAATGGTGAGTAAGTGGATGGGAGAGGAGGAAGGAGCGGCGTGGAAGAGATTAGAGAGGGCGTCCTGTAGGGGGACCAGCCTGCAGGCTATGGTGACAGCCCCATTGCCGTTCTCACCAAGGAACTATACCACGAGTCCGGTGGTGGTAGCTACACTGAAGATTTGGGGACAGTGGAGACGACATAGGGGAAAGACCGGAGCACTGGGGGGGTCCCCGATAAGAAACAACCATAGGTTTGCCCCGGGGGGAATGGATGGGGGATATGGAATGTGGCAAAGAGCAGGTATAACGCAATTGAAAGATCTATTTGTGGATGGGAAGTTTGCGAGTCTGGGAGCGCTGACCGAGAAATATGGGTTGCCCCAAGGGAATGCATTCAGGTACATGCAATTGAGGGCTTTTGCGAGGCAACAGGTGAGGGAATTCCCGCAGCTCCCGACACAAGAGGTGCAGGACAGAGTCATCTCAAAGAAATGGGTGGGGGACGGTAAGGTGTCGGATATATATAGGGAAATGAGAGACGAAGGGGAGACTATGATGGACGAACTAAAAGGGAAATGGGAAGAAGAGCTAGGGGAGGAGATTGAGGAGGGGATGGGGCCGATGCCCTAAACAGGGTAAACTCGTCGTCCTCGTGCGCCAGGCTAAGCCTGATTCAGTTCAAGGTATTACACAGGGCACATATGACTGGAACACGGCTCAGTAAATTTTTTGGGGTGGAGGATAGGTGTGCGAGGTGCTCGAGAAGCCCAGCGAATCATACCCATATGTTTTGGTCATGCCCGGCACTACAGGGGTTTTGGATGGGGATGACAAAGGTGCTTTCGAAAGTAGTAGGAGTCCGGGTCGAACCAAGCTGGGGGTTGGCTATATTTGGGGTTGCACAAGAGCCGGGAGTGCAGGAGGCGAAAGAGGCCGATGTTTTGGCCTTTGCGTCCCTAGTAGCCCGGCGCAGAATATTGCTAATGTGGAAAGAAGCCAAGCCCCCGGGGGTGGAGACCTGGATAAATGATATGGCGGGGTTCATAAAGTTGGAGCGGATTAAGTTCGTCCTAAGGGGGTCGGCTCAAGGGTTTACTAGGCGGTGGCAACCGTTCGTCGAATATCTTGCGGAAAGATAGATAGGGGAGAACAAAGAAGGCAGCAGCAGCGGCCCAGGACTTGGGGGGGGGGGGGGGGGGGGGGGAGGGATGGGGGGGGGGGTGTGGCCTGAGACAAGGCAGTTGCCAATTAGGGCTAGCTTTTATTTTTATTTATTTTTTGTTATTTAATATTTATTTTTTGTTGTTGTTTTTGTTTAAATTTAAAAAGGTCATTATTATCTGTATTGTTACAATGTTGTGTAAAAGATGCACAATGTACTGTGTTGGTTGACCAAAAATTTTCAATAAAATATTATTTAAAAAAAAAACAAGTCATCTTTCTTATAAATCTTATCCATATAATGTAATAAAGTCTCCAGACCTTCTTCTGAGTCTAACTCTTCCAATTCCAGCTCAGAAAGCACTTTGTTTCAGATTTTACTGCCATATGGTAGAGAAAGAGCCAATGCCATACCTTGTTTTCTCTTTCCCAAAGCAGTTACTTTAGTCCACATAACTACTGCACTTCTCCATTGGTCGTACGATTCTCTTTCAGAAAATAAGGGAGGATAGTCATATCCAGCCCTCTTTATCCTGGGTTCAGCCAAGTATCTTTTTTTTCCCCTTCTCATTCACTCCTTGGTTTGATCAGGAAAAGTTGTATCTTTCAAACCTTCACATTTGCACAGCAACCATCCTCTGCTACCAATTGTTAGATGTTTTAGTTGCTGTGAAATGAAGAGTCTAAAGTTCTTTTTCCTTTTCACCAAACACCATTTATTTCACTTCCACAGCCTCTGCATAAAACTCTTAACAACACATCACCTGACAGAGGCCACCTGAAGCCCCTTTACATATCAGTGCCAATTAATGGATACTTAACATAAATGAGACAACTAATTGCAATGTCTCTTAACCCTTTACTTAACAGTGTGGGCAGGGGTGGGGGGGGGACTGCCATTCCGTAGGGCAGGGACTCACTTTAGGTATCTGGGGGTGCAGGTTGCCCGGGAGTGGGGGAGGCTTTGCAGGTATAACGTCACTAGTTTGGTGGGGAGAGTGAAAGCCGATCTGGCAAGGTGGGAGGGCCTTCCTCTGTCACTGGCGGGTCGGGTACAGGCGGTTAAAATGAATGTGTTGCCGCGATTTCTGTTTATTTTTCAATGCCTACCAATTTTCCTGCCAAAGTCTTTTTCAGGGAGATTGAGGGAAGGATTATCTCATTCATATGGGGCGGGAAGGTGGCCAGAGTGAGAAAGGTGCTGCTACAGAGGGGAAGGCAGGCAGGGGGTTTGGGTCTCCCGAACCTGATGTATTACTACTGGGCGGCGAATGTGGAGAAGGTGCAGAGCTGGGTCAGAGGGGTTGATTCCCAATGGGTCAGAATGGAGGAGATTTTGTGCAGGGGGTCGCGATTGAAAGCACTAGCAACAGCGCCGCTCCCGATAACTCCGGGGAAATACTCAGGGAGTCCGGTAATAACAGCTTCCTTGAAAATCTGGAGGCAGTTTCGCCAACACTTCGGGTTGGGGGTAGGGTCAAGGGAAATTCCGATTCGGGTGAACAACAGATTTGAGCCAGGGAGGTGGTATGGAAGTTTTCGGAAATGGGAAGAGAGGGGGATTAAGACGCTAAAAGATTTGTTTCTTCGGGGTCGGTTTGCAGGATTGAGGGAGCTGGAAGCGAAGTAAGGGCTGGAGCAGGGAGAAGTGTTTAGGTACATGCAGGTTCGGGATTTTGCCAGGAAAGAGATACAAAGCTTCCCAGAGAAACCGGCCTCCACATTGCTGGATGAGGTGTTGACGACAAGGCGACTGGAGAAGGGGGCAGTGTCAGCGGTGTACGGAGCTATTTTGGAAGAGGATATGGCACCAGTGGAAGGGATCAAAGAAAAGTGGGAGGAAGAGCTGTGAGAGGTTATAGAGGAGGGGGTCTGGTGTGAGGTGCTCCGGAGAATGAATGCCTCCACCTCATGTGCGAGGTTGGGGCTGATACAGCTGAAGGTGGTATATAGGGCGCACCTCACGAGGGCGAGGATGAGCCGATTTTTTGAAGGAGTAGAGGATGTGTGTGAGCGTTGTGGGAGGGGGCCTGCGAATCATGTTCATATGTTTTGGTCCTGTCCAAAGCTAGGGGAGTACTGGAAGGAGGTGTTTAGGGTAATTTCCAAGGTGGTGCATGTGAAACCCGGGAGGCCATATTCGGGGTGTCGGACCAGCCAGGGTTGGAAACGGGAGCGGAGGCAGATATCATAGCCTTCACCTCGTTGATCGCCCGAAGGCAGATCCTGCTGGAATGGAGAGCAGCCTCCCCACCCAGTGTCCTGGAGTGGCGGGGGGACCTATTGGAATACTTGACCCTTGAGAAGGTTAAGTTCGAACTGAGGGGAAGCTCAGTGGGGTTCTACAAGTCATGGACACAATTTATTATGCACTTTCAAGAACTGGATAACATCGAACATTAGTTGGGGAGGTGGGTGGGGGGGAGGGGGGCTGTGTAGATTAAGGGTGACTATGGGTAATCCCTGATTCCTTTATGTCATTTGTTTATGTAAACATGTGGGCTGAGGTTTGGGGGTTGGTGGGCGGATGGGATCGTTGTTATTATGGGGATTGACATTTCTTGCTGATTATTGTTTATTGTTGATGGGTGTAAATGCGGGAGAAAATGTGAAAAAGGAGGAGAATAAAAATATATTTTTTTTAAAAGAGAGAGCAATTAAAATTGGTGATGCTCAAAAGGCCAGAATTACAGGAGCACAGATATTGTGGGAGGGTTGTGGGGTTGAAGGAAATTACAGAGATAGGGAGGGACAAAGCCATGGAGGGATTCACAAACAAGGATGAGAATTTTAAAATCAAGGCTTTTGTGAACTCAAAGTCACTATTGGACCGCGCGCATTGGGGTGATCTGTGAACAGGAATTGATGCAAGTAAATGTTGGGTGACAGAGTGTAAAATATGGGTAGCCATCCAGGAGTACATTGGAATAATCATATCTCGAGGTAAGAAAGATATAGATGAGGGAAACATTAAGAGCTTGAAATTATGCTGCAGTGTAAACAGGCTAAAAGTTTGTTTGAATAAGAGACTGAAGAATTTTATACAGTTAATATGGTGAAGTAAGTTTCAAAGGATAAATCCACCCCAACCCCATGCATTCAGGTCTTCTCAATGTCAAGCTTCTTGAGAGTAATTCCTTCTTGATTTTTGGAAATTGGACATAATCAAAGCACGGAGACTTCTTTGTACACTCACTTCTTAGTTAAATATTCGCTAGACCTGAAACTTACAATTGCTGTAAAGGGTTTACATAATTGAGATTTAAACCCAGCCAGCAGTGGCATTAAAATTGTTGCTGTGGTTTGCCTGCTGTGATCCGCCTGTGCAGCTGCCAGACATCACTGACCATTGAAAGGATTTTTTTCGTTCCATGCGGCTATTGTCATCATTGGATGGCAAACAATAGGTAGCATCTGACCTTATTTTGGTTAATGAAATGATAGGAGTTCCTTTTAAAACAACCCATTACTTACACAGTTCAGTTTTACTCCTCTGCTGTAACTGTCTTTTGATCTACATTCTTGCCAGCTTCACTCAATGGAAAATTTGACATTCTGGCTGTGTACTCAGCAAATGTAAAATCAAAAGTGAATACATTTTACGGTTTTTGGCGCCACAGATGTGTGAAAATTGAAGGAAAATAGAATCATAGCATGGTTACAGCACAGAAGGAGGCCATTCAGCCCATCGTCTCTGCCTGGCCCTCTAAAGGAACAATTTACCCAGTGCCACTTCCCTGTCTATACCGCGGATTCCTGCAATTTTTTTCATTTTCATATAATGATCCAATTCTGTTTTGAAAGTCTCAATTGACCCCATTTCCACCACACGCTCAGGCAGTGCATGCTAGATTCTAACCACTCGCTGGATGAAAAATATTTTCTTCTTTTGCCATTGCTTCTTTTGCCAATTACCCACTCTGTGCCCTCTCGTTCTCTCTCGGTCCTCCCCACAATGAGAAAAGCTTCTACCTATCTCCTCTCTCCGGACACCTCATGATTACAAATACCTCTGTCACATCTCCTCCCCACCTTCTCTTCTTCAAGAAAAGCAATCCCAACTTCTCCAATCTTTCGACACAACTGCAATTCCTCATCCCTGGAACCATTTTTATGAATCTTTTCTGCACTCTCTCTAATAGCTTCACATCCTTCCAAAAGGAAAGTGCCCAGAACGGATGCAGTGTTTGAGTTGAGGCCGAACCAGTTTACAGGTTCAATATAACTTCCTTGTTTTTGTACCCAGTGATAATGCCCAGGATTCCCTATGCTTTATTAATCACTCTCTCAACCTGTCACTTACAATGATTTAGGCAAAAATGCACCTACACCCCTCTGCTCTTCCTACCAAAATGAATCACTTTGCACTTCTCTGCAATAGATTACACCTGCCACTTGTCCACTCATTCCAACAGTACGTCTATATCTTTTGGAAGTTCGACACAATCCTCCTCATGGTTTACAATGCTTCCAAGTTTCATATAATTTGTAAATATTGAAATTGTGTGCTGTACACCGTGAGGTGTGAGTGTCACTGTAAAGGTCAGCATTTGTTGCACATCCTGATTGTCCTTGAACTGAGGGCCATTAAGTGTCAACCACATTGCTGTGGGTCTGGGAACACATGTAAGTCAGACCAGGTAAGGATGGCAGACTTTTCCTCCCCTAATGCAGGGTTTTTCAAAGTATGGGTCACGACCCAGGTGTGGATCACGGGTGGGTGTTGGGAGGGTCATGGGGAAATCGGTCGTGCCATTCCCATGGTGGTCCCGATCGCGGGATAAGTGCCAAATGGCAGATACCAGCATTTAAAATGAGAATGGCGGCCCATGATGCATTATTAAATGAAAAGATGTGAAGCTATGAGCAGTCTTCCACCAGAAGTGGCAGCAATGAGCAGGTCACGCGTCCTGCATGTACACTTGATGTCAAGCGCCTTCTATGTACTTGATTTTGGTGTCAATTCACAGAGCAGAACTGGTTCAATTTTCTAGCTGGTGGCATGCAAGGCAAGAGGGCTGTGAGGATGGATCATTTTCTTAAAAGTAAGAGACACCTAGAGACACAACTGGCAGTGTACCTACTAGACCGGATCTCACAACAGAATCCGCTGGAGAGAGCTGCGCAGGAGAGTCCAGGGCAGGACAGAGCAGTGCTAGTGTTAGCTCTGTACAGAGCTCAAGGGCCTCTGGTTAACAGCCTACAAAGAAGAAACTGAACTCAGGAGCAAAGCAGTATAAAGGTAATTTCTTGAGGTATGGTTTTGTCAATTATACCAATGTAAATAAGGATGCAAAGACCATGTCTGTTATATGCAGGGCAAATGAGAGGAGAAGTTTCAGATTGTGAAAGAGAAATGGTGGGTGAATAATTCCTTTCGAGGTTGAGACTCTAGAGTCAGTTATTAACTTACAGCTGACTGCAAATTAAAAGACGACATTGCTGTACCTGACCTGTGATACCACATTAAAAACACACCAAAAGCCCATGACGCTATCAGAATTCTGGAGTAGCATCTCCCAGGAATATCCAGTGCTGAGGAGAACAAGCATTTTGTTGCTATTGCCCTTCACTACAACCTACATGTGGGAGGTTTGAGGTTCCATTTTCATAGCGATGAAGACAGTTCAAAGGAAGTGGCTGAAGTCTGCACCTAATGTACGCATTGCCCTCTCTTCCTTTGAACCTGATTCAAGTGAAGTCATGAGGACCAAGCAGGCTCCCCTTTCGCATTAAAGTTAAGCGAATGTGGCGTGTTTCGCAAAGGTCGGCTGGCATGTGTCATGAAGGTCGGCCAGCATGGGCCCCGAATTCAGCTGGTTGGCAAAAGTGGGTCCTGGGAAAAAAAGTTTGAAATACACTGTCCTAAAGGACATTTATTAAAAATAACATCGTTGGTTAGGCCAGCATTTAATGCCCATCCCTAGATGCCTTTGAGAAGGTGGTGGTGAGCTGTTTTCTTGAACCGCTACAGTCCCTGAGGTGTAGGTAGACTCACCATGCTGTGAGGGAGGGAGCTCCAGGATTTTTACCCAGTGGCAATGAAGGAACAGCGATATATTTCCAAGTCAGGATGGTGAGTGACTTGGAAAGGAACCTCCAGGTGGTGGTGTTCCCATGTGTCTGCTGCTTTTTCCTTCTAGATAGTTGTGGTCGTGGGTTTGGGAGGTGCTGCCTCAGGAACCTTGATTAGTTCCTGTGGTGCATCTTGCAGATGGTACACATGACTGCCAATGTTCGTCGGTGGTGAAGGGATTGAATGTTTGTGGAAGAGGTAACAATAAAGCGGTCTGCTTTGTCCTAGATGGTGTCAAGTGTCTTGAGTGTTGATGGAGCTGCACTCGGCCAGGCAAGTGGAGAGTATTTCATTGCATACCTGACTTGTGCCTTGTAGATGGTGGACAGGCTTTGGAGAGTGAGGATGTAACACCTAGGATGTTGATAGTGGGGGATTCAGCGATGGTAATCCACTGAATGTCAAGGGGCGAGAGTTAGATACTCTCTTGTAGGAGATAGACATTGCATGCACTTGTGTGGCACGAATGTTATTTGCCACTTGTCAGCTCAAGCCAGGATATTGTCCAGGTCTTGTTGCATTTGGAAATGGGCTGCTTCAGTATCTGAGGAGTTGCGAATAAAACTGAACATTACGCAGTCATAGCAAACATCACCACTTTTGACCTTATGATGGAAGAAAGGTTATTGATTAAGCAGCTGAAGACGGTTGGCCTAGGAAACTACACTAAGGAACTCCTGCAGTGATGTCCCGGACTGAGATGGTTGACCTCTAGTCGCCACAACCATCTTCCTTTGTGTCAGGTATGACTCCAACCAGCAGATGGTTTTCACCCTGATACCCATTACCTCCAGTTTTTCTAGGGCTCCTTGATGCCATACTCGATCAAATGCTGCCTTGATATCAAGGACAATCACTCTCACCTAACCTCTGGCATTCAGCTCTTTTGTCCACGTTTTAACCAAGACTGTAAAAAGGTCAGGAGCTGAGTGACCCTGACGGAAATCAAACTGAGTGTCCGTGAGCAGGTTATTGCTGAGTAAGTGCAACTTGATAGCACTGTTGATGACCCATTCCATCACTTTAATGGTGATCGAGAGTAACTGATGAGGCGGTAAAAGTATCCTCAATGTAAAGTTGAGATAAGGAGGCATGGTGGCGCAGTGGTTAGCACTGCTACCTCACGACGCCGAGGGCCCGGGTTTGTTCCCAGCCCCGGGTCACTGTCCATGTGGAGTTTGCACATTCTCCACATGTCTACGTGGGTCTCACCCCCACAACCAAAAGCTGTGCAGGGTAGGTGAATTGGCCATACTAAATTGCCCCTTAATTGGGAAAAAACCGATTTGGGTACTTTAAATTTATTTTTAAATTTGTGAAGTTGGAACTTTGTCTCCATAAGGACTGTACAGTGGTCGAACCTTCTGATACTGTCATGGACAGAGGGGAAAGTGGAGTTGAGGATTATATCCGATCAATACAATGATCTCATTCAATGGTGGAGCAGACTTGATGGGCCAAATGGTCTACTTCTGCTCCTATATCTTATGGTCTTATGGTCATCTGCAACAGGCAGGTTGGTGAGGATGAGATCAGGTATGTATTTCTCCCTTGTTGGTTTCCTCACCACCTCCCATAGTCCTAGTCTAGCAGTTATGTCCTTTAGGACCTGGCCAGCTTGGTCAGTAGTGGGGCTACCGAGCCACTCTAGGTGATGGACATTGAAGTCCCCCACCCAGAATAGATTTTGTGCCCTTACCACAGTTCTTCCTCCAAGTGATGTTCAACATGAAGGAGCACTGATTCATCAGCTGATATGAATCCCAGTATGTAGTAATCAGCAGGAGGTTTCATTGCCCATGCTTGATCTGGTGCCATGAGACTTCATGGTGTCCACATTCAATGTTCCAGACTCCCAGGGCAACACCCTCCTTACTGTATACCACTGTGCCACCATGTCTACTGGCCTTGTCCTCTCTGTGGCACAGGAGATACCCAGGAATGGTGACAGGGACATTGTGTGTAAGGTATGATTCTGTGAGTATAACTATGTCAGGCTGTTGTTTGACTGGTCTATGAGACAGCTCTCCCAACTTTGGCCAAGCCCCAGATGACCCCAGGAGGACTTTGCAGGGTTGATGGGGCTGGGTTTGCCATTATCGCTTTGGTGCCTATGCTGGGTCCTCAATGCTGGGTGTTCCATTTTGTTCCATTTTTGTTCCATTTGTCACGGTTGAATAAAATGGAGTAGTTTTCTAGACCATTTAAGAGTCAACCACATTGCTATGGAGATGTTGCCAGACCACGTATTTCCTTCCCTAAAGAACATTAGTGAACCAGGTGGGTTAGTATGACAATTGACAATGGTTTCATGGTCATCGTTAGACTTTTGATTCCAGATATTTGATTGAGTTTTAAATTCCACCATCTGCTGTGGTGGGATTCGAACTCAGAGAGTTACCTTGAGTCTCTGGCTTACTAGTTCAGTGACAATACCACGATGCCACTACCTCTCCCAATGAGCCAATGGGTTTTTATAACAATTGATGACCACTGTCACTGAAACTAGCTAAATATTCCAATGATTTTATTTGAATATAAATCCCATTAGCTATCGAGATGGGAATTGAACCTATGTCCCCAGAGCATTAACCTTTGTCCAGTAACATTACAACTATACCACAGCCTTCCGCCAAATACATTATACTATATTAATCTGGAAGAGCAGGGGTCCAAACATTGGTGCCTGGTAAACCCAACGACAAACCTTCCTCCAGTCTGAAAAACAATTGTTCACCGCTACTTAGTGGCACGTTAGCACAGTGGTTAGCACAGTTGCTTCGCAGCTCCAGGGCCCAGGTTCGATTCCCAGCTTGGGTCACTGTCCGTGCGGAGTCTGCACGTTCTCCCCGTGTCTGTATGGGTTTCCTCCGGGTGCTCCGGTTTCCTCCCACAGTCCAAAAATGTACAGGTTAGGTGGATTGACCATGCTAAATTGCCCTTAGTGTCCAAAAGAGTTGGGTTTGGGTTGCAGGAATGGGGTGGAGGTGTGGGCTTAAGTAGGGTGCTCTTTTCAAGGGCCAGTGCAAACTTGGTGGGCCGAATGGCCTCCTTCTGAAAATGAAATGAAATGAAAATCGCTTATTGTCGCAAGTAGGCTACAAATGAAGTTACTGTGAAAAGCCCCTAGTCGCCACATTCCGGCACCTGTTCAGGGAGGCTGGTATGGGAATTGAACCGTGCTGCTGGCCTGCCTTTGTCTGCTTTTAAAGCCAGCAATTTAGCCCTGTGCTAAACAGCCCCTGTTTTTGCACTGTAGGTTCTATGATGCCCTCTGTTTTCTGCTCCTCAGCCAATTTCATATCCATGCTGCCACTGACCCTATTATTCTATAAGCTCTAACTTTGCTGACAAATCTATTGTGCAGCACTTATCGAATGCCTTCCGGAAATCATCCATGTGCACCACATCAATAACATTACCCTCATCAGCCCTCTCTTGCCTCACCAAAAACTCAAGCAAGTTAGTTAATCATGATTTGCCCTTAACTAATCCATGTTGGTTTTCCTTAATTTGTCGATGTGACTGTTAATTTTACCCCAAAGTATTGTTTCTAAAGCATGCATGCCACCAAGGTTGAAGTGACTGGTCAGTTGTTGCTGGGTTTATCTTTATACTCTTTTATGAACAACGGTGCAATATTTTAAAATTTCCAGTCCTCTGGCACCACACTGAGATGAAGGAAGATTGAAAAATTATGGCCAGGGCCTCCAGAATTTCTAATCTCAATTGCTTCAGTATCCTTGGATGTATCACATCCGGTCCTGGTGCCTTATCAACTTTAAGTCCACACAGCCTATCCAATACTTCCCCTTTGTCAATTTTTTTTGTTGAAAATCTTTTTATTGGCTTTCCTCATATTTATAAACAGTTGTTGCTTATATACATTGCATTTTTCTTGCCCGTGCTAATTTGCTTTATTTTACAGAGAGGTTTGTTTTGTCCTTCATTTGATTAACTGTACGTACATTTTGCTGCCCTCTGGATCGGCCTATGATATCCCCCCTTCCTTCCCCCCCCCCACCCCCATTGGTTTCAGCACCCTTCCTCTTCTCTTGTGGTTTCCTCATTTTCCTCCCCACCCCCCCCACCCCGGGTTGCGCAGTCCTTTGGTTCTTCATCTTTTTATTTTCCCCTGGCTTACTCCTCGTTGCTGGCCTCAAACAGGCCGACGAAGTGGCCCCAAGTATCTAGGAAGCCCCGACCATCAGTGTGCCCCCGTCCCGCCTCCACCTTTTGAAAGTGGTATCTAGCAGGGCTGGGGGGAATCTGTGATTGCCGCAGATGGGGCCCATAGGGGGACATTTTGGTTATCCCGAAGTGCTGTCTCAACTTGGTCCACGTTTTCAGCGTGGCCGCTACCACTGGGCTCGTTGTGTATCTTGTTGAGGAGGATGGGAGTGCTGCTGTGGCCAGGGCCCGGAGGGTCGTTCCTTTACAGGATGCCTCCTCCATTTGTACCCAATCTGTGTCGAGTTCTTGTACCCATCCCCTCACTTTTTCTGTTGTTGCTGCCCAGTGGTAGTATTGTAGGTTCGGTAGAGCCAGGCCCCCTCTGACTTTCCCTCTTTGCAGTGTCGGTTTGGGAATTCTCGTGTTCTTACAACCCCCCCCCCCCCACACACACACACACACACACACACAAACGCCATGATTAGACTGTCTACCTTTTGGAAAAAGGCCTTGGGGATGGATCTAAACAGGAAGAGGAACCTTGGCAGTACGTTCATCTTGATCGTCTGCACTCTTCCCGCCAGGGAGAGTGGGAGAGAGCCCCACCGTTGAAGGTCTTTTCTTACTTCCTCCACCAGGCTGGTCAGGTTCCACTTGTGGATCTGTGTCCAGTCTGTGGCTATTTGGATCCCCAGGTAACGCAATCTGTTCTGCGCCGTTTTGAACTGGAGACTCTTCAGCTCTGTCCTTCCCCCTTTTGGGTTCACTGGGAAAATGTCTCAATTATCTCCTCTTTCACCATGACCTGGGTAGCGACTTCTTCCTTGGTAAAGGCAGATGTGAAGTATTCATTTAATATCTCAGCCGTTCCCCCTGTCTCCATGCATAAATCCCCTTTTTGGTCTCTAATTGGCCTCACTCCATTGTTCTTACTCTGGATTGTTATTTTGTCCTTTTACATTGCCAACCTAAACCTTATGATATAATGATCACGATCTCTCAATGTCCTCCTACTGACACGTGATTCACTTGACCCACTTCATTCCCAAGAACCAGATTCAACATTGCATCTTTTCTTGTTGGACTAGAAATCTACTGCTGCAGAAAATTCTCCTGAACACACGATAGGAAATCAATTCACTGTATGCCTTTTACATCACTACTATTCCAGTCTTTATCTGGATAATTAAAGTCCCTCATTATAACTGTTCTATAATTTTTGCACTTCCCAGTAATGACCTTGCAAGTTTGTCCTCTACTTCTTTCCCAGTATTCGGTGGCCCACAGACTACTCTGAGCAATGTAACTGCAACTTATTGTTCCTTAACTCTAGTGTTACAGATGTCTGGTCAGATCCGAACAGTAGCTAAGATGTTGTATCAGACACGCAACAATTTTTTATTTTAAGGCGGTTCAGAAAGATCAATTTGCAGGACTGATAACATAAAAAATAGGGCGTGGTTATTTTATAAACAAACTTTATTAAAACAAACGAAAAACCAATAATTAGACTTTTAAACTCCAACCTTAACAATAATAGATTACATGCAGTTTCTTAACCCTAACATATGAGTTCCCATTAAACAGCACTTAAAATGAACATGCAGCTCTCATTCCACTTACACATAAAGGCAAAGGCAATTCTTGCATTTATGAAGCAGCAGTTTTTATGTCTTAATAAAATTCCCTCAGAAACCTTTTTGAAAGCCGGTCTCTGGAATAGCTTTTCATGACTTCCCTCTCTGTGGCCTTTCAAATTCTTCTCTTCACCGGTTCAAAACAGGGGGTGGGATTTTCCGAGCCCCGCGCCGGGTCGGAGAATCGCCGCAACCGCGCCACACCGCCCCGACGCCGGCACGCGATTCTCCGAGGAGCGGAGAATCGGCGCCATTTGCGCAGGCACGTTTGGCGCGGCGCCGGTCGCGGGCCGCTGTCTGTGGCCGCGCCGCTGATTCTCTGGCCTTGATGGGCCGAGCGGTCGTGTGGAAACGGCAGTGTCCCGCCGGCGCTGTTCACACCTGCTCTCAGCCGGCGGGAACTCTGCGCGGAGGGTTGGGGGCGGCCTGTGGGGTGGGGAGGGGGGCTCCTTCACCGGAGAGGGCCTCCGATGAGGTCTGGCCCGGGATCGGGGCTCTCCGATTGGCAGGCTGGCCTCTCCAGCCCCGGCCCTATTTTGTTACGCGGCTGGCTCCTGAACCCCCGCGCCATGTTGCGCCGCGGCCGGCGCGTTGAGGAAGTCCCCCGCGCATGCATGGGTTGGCGTGGCGCCACTGTGCATGCGCGGGTTGGTGCAGTGCCCAGTTGGCGCCGGGAAGGGAGGCTGGAGCTGCGTGAATCGCTCCAGCGCGTGCTGGCCCCCTATGGGGTCCAGAATCGGTAGTGCCCGTGCCCGTTTCGCGCCGTCGTGAAACGCGACGGCATTCACGACGGCATGGACACTCTGCCTCCATTTCAGAGAATCCCGCCCCAATTCTCTTTCTCTCTCTCTGAGTTCCACCCAGCTCCTCAAACAAAGGTTCTCTCCTGGGGTATGCAGACTTGATCTCATAATCCTTCCCTTGGCCATTTAATTTCCCATTCCCCTCATGACGCAGAGGAACTGAGTTCGATCCCGGTCCCATAACCCAACTAAATTGCCCCTTAATTGGAAAAAAAATAATTGGGTACGGTAAGTTAAAAAGAAATTCCCACTCCCTGCTGCCTCACGGTGCTGAGGACCCAGGTTCGATCCCGGCCCCGGGTCACTGTCCATGTGGAGTTTGCACATTCTCCCCTGTCTGTGTGGGTCTCACCCCCACAACCCAAAGATGTGCAGCGTTGGTGGATTGGCCATGCTAAATTGGCCATTAATTGGAAAAAATTTAAAAATAAGAAGAAGAATTTTCCACTTCCGTTTATACAAAAGAACAGAGCCATGTTGTTGATATGCAACTAACCTCTCCTTACGGACAAAATAGGTCATCAGATTCTGTAATGGGCTAACGGTTGGTCAAACAAGAGTGTCTTGAAGGTCAATGGATCGCGAGTGAGTAAATCTGGCTGAACAGGGGCATCCTGTATATTGCATGGCTGGAGAGATGGTGCAGGAAGGAGAACTTTCGATTCTTGAGACATTCGGATCAGTTCTGGCCAAAATGGGGCATGTACAGGCTGGATAGGTTGCACCTTGATGTACCATCAATGACCACGAGACGAAATGGTGAAACTATTGAGGCTTTATTGTACGAGATGTTGAGCCTCCTGCAGCTGGAACCAGAATGGAGGCAGCGCAGGAGAGTATACACTTTCATACAGAGCCTGCTGAGAGGAGCCAACAGGCTGGGATTTACTGTATTAACTGTAGTACAGTGGCAGTACCGTAATACACGTAGTGTGTGACCAGTGGTGTTTACCACATTCACCCCCTGTTTAAAAAAGAGTCCAGCGGGGGTGAAAACCACGTTACAGGTTGAGTCTGTCGGGGGCTTTGACCCTCCGCCGCGATCGCCTCAGTCCTGGTTGTGGTGTGGGTGTCGATGTGGGTACCTGCGACTCCGGGAGCGTGTTTCCTCTCCTTCTTCACCCAGTATTGGATCCGGTGAGGGGACGGATGTGCTGGGGTGGGGGTTGCGGTGAGAGTCGCTGGTGGGAGGGTGAACGGCGCAGGGGCGGGGGAGGCAACCTGGGGGGGGGGGAGGGTACAGTACCAGGTCGGAGGTGGTGGTGGTTGTGGATGGGGAACCAGCAGGTGCCAGGTTCTGGATCGAGATTGTGTCCTGTCGCCCGTCATAGTGTGCCACGTAGACATACTGTGGGTTTGCATGGAGGAGGAGGACTTTCTCGACAAGGGGATCAGATTTGTGGCTCCTCGCATGCTTCCAGAGGAGGACGGGCCCAGGAACTGCCAGCCAGGTTGGGAGCGAGACCCTGGAGGTGGACTTCCTAGGGAAGGCAAACACATGTTTGTGAGGGGTCTCATTAGTAGCAGTGCACAGGAGTGACCGGATAGAGTGGAGCGCATCGGGTCGGACCTCCTGCCAGCGGGAAACCGGGAGATTCCTAGACAGAAGGGCCAGCAGGACGGCCTTCCTGACCGTCCCGTTCTCCCTTTCCACCTGCCCGTTTCCCCAGGGGTTGTAGCTGGTCGTCCTGCTTGAGGCGATGCCCTTGCTGAGCAGGAACTGACGCAGCTCATTACTCATGAAGGAGGATCCCCGATCGCTATGGATGTAGGTGGGGAAACCGAACAAGGTGAAGATATTGTGTAGGGCCTTGATGACTGTGGCAGACGTCATGTCGGGGCATGGGATGGCGAAAGGGAAACTGGAGTGCTCATCAATGATGTTGAGAAAGTACACGTTGCGGTCAGTGGAGGGGAGGGGCCCTTTGAAGTCCATGCTGAGGCACTCAAAGGGGCGGGAGGCCTTCATCAGGAGCGCTCTGTCCGGCCGGTAGAAGTGTGGTTTGCACTCCGCGCAGACTTGGCAGACCCTGGTCACAGTCCTGACCTCCTCGATGGAGTAGGGCAGATTGCGGGCCTTGATAAAGTGGAAGAACCAGGTGACCCCCGGGTGGCAGTGGTCATTGTGGTGAGCCCGGAGTCGGTCCACTTGTGCGCTGACATATGTACCGCGGGATTGGGCATCTGGGGGTTCATTGAGCTTCCCCGTGCGATACAGGGTTTCGTAGTTATAGGTGGAGAGCTCGATCCTCCACCTCAAGATCTTGTCGTTCTTGATCTTGCCCCGCTGTGTATTGCTAAACATGAAGGCAACCGACCGTTGGTCAGTGAGGAGAGTGAATCTCCTGCCGGCCAGGTAATGCCGCCAATGTCGCACAGCTTCCACAATGGCTTGGGCCTCCTTTTCGACAGAGGAGTGCTGGGTTTCGGAGGCATGAAGGGTGCGGGAGAAGAAAGCCACGGGTCTGCCCGCCTGGTTGAGGGTGGCGGCCAGAGCAAAGTCAGACGCATCGTTCTCCACTTGGAAAGGGGAGGGACTCGTCGACCGCGTGTATCGTGGCTTTGGCGATGTCCGCCTTGATGTGGTTGAAGGCCCGGTGGGCCTCAGCCGTCAGGGGAAAATCTGTGGACTTGATGAGTGGGCGGGCCTTGTCCGCATAATTAGGGACCCATTGGACGTAATATGAGAAGAACCCCAGGCATCGTTTCAGAGCCTTGGGGCGGTGGGGGAGTGGTAATTCCAGGAGGGAGCACATGCGGTCGGGGTCGGGCTCTAGGACTCCATTTTCCACAACGTAGCCAAGGATGGCTAAGCGGTTGGTGCGGAACACGTATTTCTCCTTATAGTAGGTGAGGTAAAGGAGTTTTGTGGTGTGGAGGAATTTTTGGAGATTCACGTCATGGTCCTGCTGGTCGTGGCCGCAGATGGTGACATTATCCAGGTACAGGAACGTGGCCTGCAGCCCGTACTGGTCAACCATTCGGTCCATCTCTCGCTGGAAGACCGAGACCCCATTGGTGACGCCGAAGGGAACTCTAAGGAAGTGATAGAGGCGGTCATCTGCTTTGAATGCAGTGTATTGGCGGTCCCCCGGGTGAATGGGGAGCTGGCGATAGGCAGACTTCAAGTTAACTGGAGAAGACTCGATACTGCGCAATCTGATTGACCATGTCGGATATGCGTGGGAGGGGGTACGCATCGAGCTGCGTGTACCGGTTGATGGTCTGACTATAGTCGATGACTATCCGGTGTTTCTCCCCAGTTTTAACTACCATCACTTGAGCTCTCCAGGGGCAGTTACTGGCCTCAAATGACCCCCTCCCACAGAAGCCGTTGGACTTCCGACCTGATAAAGGTCCTGTCCTGTGCACTGTACTGTCTGCTCCTCGTGGCGACGGGCTTACAGTCCAGGGTGAGGTTTGCGAAAAGTGAAGGTGGATCGACCTTAAGGGTCGTGAGGCCACAGACGGTGAGGTGGGGCAGGGGTCTGCCGAACTTCAGGGTAAGGCTCTGGAGGTGGCACTGAAAATCGAGACCTAGTAACAGGGCAGCACAGAGGTGGGGGAGGACGTAGAGTCTGAAGTTGCTGTACTCTACGTCCTGTACGGAGAGGGTCGCGACGAGGTACCCCCGGATTTGTACGGAATGGGATCCGGAGGCCAGGGAGATTTTCTGGGAGATGGGGAGGACTGGAAGGGAGCAGCGCCTTACCGTAGCAGGGTAGATGAAACTCTCTGTGCTCCCGGTGTCAAAGAGGCAGGTCATCTCGTGCCCGTTGATCCGTACAGTCGTCGTTGCGGTCGCCGAGACTGGTCGAGGGTGATGGAGGCGTGCTACGGATGATGTTGGGAGTTGTTGGGCTGATCGGCGGTGGCGGGGGTATCGGCGGCCCGCAAATGGTCCTGAGGCGCGGTCCAAGATGACGCCGAAGATGGCGGCGCCCACGGGGCGCTCATGGTGGGCGACATCCAAGATGGCGGCACCCACGGGCCGCATGTGGCGGGCGGCGGCGTCCCTGGATCACACATGGGGGGGGGTGTAGCGATGCTGGGCCTGGAAACGGCAGTGACCGATCGGGCCTGGCAAACGGAGACGAAGCGGCCCTTCTTGCCACACCCGTTGCAGGTCGCGCTCCGTGCTAGGCAGCGTTGTTTGGGGTGCTTGTTCTGGCCGCAAAAATAGCATTTGGGGCCTCCGGAGTTAGCTGGCTGCCCGCGGTTCAGGCTTACGGCGTACGGTCGGATGATGGTGGGGCCCATGACGCCCACGAGGGTGCCGCGCGGTCGGAGGTGTAGGACTCTAGATTGCGGGAGGCCACCTCTAGGGAGTTAGCGAGCTGTACAGTCTCTGTAAGGTTGAACGTACCCCCTTCCAATAATCGCTGGCGAACGTAATTGGACTTAATGCCCGTGACATAGGCGTCTCTGATCAGCAGTTCTCTGTGTTGGACTGCCGATGCTGCCTGGCAATTACAGTTCCTACCAAGTATCCACAAAGCACGCAAGAAATCATCCTGAGACTCCCCTGGGAGTTGCCGTCTCGTGGCCAGGAGGTGCCTGGCGAACACCTGATTCACAGTCTTGATGTACTGTCCTTTTAGTAGTGCCATCGCTTCCGTGTAAGTGGGCGTGTCCCGAATGAGGGGGAAAACTTATGGGCTCACCTGTGCGTAGAGGATCTGGAGCTTCGGCGGGTCTGAGAGGGCTTCTGTGGATGCTCCGAGATATCCTTCAAAGCAGGCTAGCCAGTGCTTGAAGGTGGTTGTGGTGTCGGCTGCGTGAGGGTTCAGCTCCAGGCGATCCGGCTTGATTAAGACGTTCATCTTTAAAATTCTAGTGCAATAAATTGATGTACCATCAATGACCACGAGACAAAATGGTGAAACTATTGAGGCTTTATTGTACTAGATGTTAAACCTCCTGCAGCTGGAACCAGAATGGAGGCAGCGCAGGAGAGTATATACTTTTATACAGTGCCTGCTGGGAGGAGCCCACAGGCTGGGATTTACTGTATTAACTGTAGTACAGTGGCAGTACCGTAATACACGTAGTGTGTGACCAGTGGTGTTTACCACACACCTAACCAGAGCTAGGACCAATTTTGTTGTGGGGTGATTTACTACTGCAATTGGGAAGGGTTTAAAATAGCTTGGCAGGGATGTGTGAACCTGGGTAATGCGAGACAGGAATATCAATGTGCAAAGAATACTGGGAGGGACAGATAGTACCTGATAGGAAATAGTAAGGTGGCTTCAGCATAAGAGGGAAAATAATAAAGCCATATATTAGGGATGAAGTTCATGTATGTGAATGTGCTGTCCTTATGTGGTAAATAAGATTGGTGAGTTGCACATACAATTTGGAAATGCTTAGCCACATGGAAATATGATATTGTGGCGATAACAAGATGTTGGCTCAAAGGGCAGGACTGGGTATAGGGCTAACTATTCCTGGAAGGAAACATGCTAACTATTAAAAAATAAGCAAAATACTGTGATGCTGGAATCTGAAACAAACAGAGATGCTGGAAAAACTCAGCAAGTCCGGCAGCATCTGTAGGGAGAGACAAGTAAAAGAGAGGGAAAATGTGTTGCAAATTATACTGTAGCTGGTAGAGACTGCAACAAGAATGTATCAAACTTGAAAACTAGAGACAGGTGGCCCTGATGTGGTGGTTGCGGGGGAGGGGGGTGGTGAGGTTTTTTTTGCATTGAGACAAAAAATATATGGAATATATAAAGCAAAACAAAAAAGTTAAGATAAAGGAGAAAGGTTACAGTCAAAAGTCTTAACCCTTTTAGTTTTATATATCCCATACATTTTTTTGTCTCAATACAAAAACTCTCTCCTCCTCCCCCCTCCCCCACACCGGGCCATCTGTCTTTTGTTCTCAAGTTTGCCACATCTTTGTTGCCATATCTCCCGGCTACAGAATAATATCCAACACATTTCCCCTCCTAATTCTGATTAAGTTAAACGGACACGAAACGTTAACTCTGTTTTCTCTCCCTGTAGATGCTGCCAGACCCACTGAGCTTTTCCAGCATTTTCTGTAATTGTTTCATAGTACATTAACCGTCTGGGTGTTTTATATTTGACTTAGTTTTACAACTACAATGGGGAGAAACATCGGCGTGCGTGTATATATAGTAAGAAGTCTTACAACACCAGGTTAATGTCCAACAGGTTTGTTTCGATGTCACTAGCTTTCGGAACACTGCTCCTTCCTCAGGTGAATGAAGAGGTATGTTCCAGAAACATATCTATAGACAAATTCAAAGATGCCAGACAATGCTTGGAATGCGAGCATTAGCAGGTGATTAAATCTTTTCAGATCCAGAGGTGTGGTAACCCCAGGTTAAAGAGGTGTGAATTGTGTCAAGCCAGGACAGTTGGTAGGATTTCGCAGGCCAGATGGTGGGGGATGAACGTAATGCAACATGAATCCCAGGTCCCGGTTGAGGCCGCACTCATGTATGCGGAACTTAGCTATAAGTTTCTGCTCGGCGATTCTGCGTTGTCGCAAGTCCTGAAGGCTGCCTTGGAGAACGCTTGAAACCCATCGTACAAGGTACGCCCAGCTTCTGTCGCGACACGATGGACTTCCGACAGAAACTCAGCACCCATGGACCAGTTGAACCAGGAACATTCCTCGTCACAATGGACGTCTCGGCACTCTACACCAGCATCCCTCATGATGACGGCATTGCTGCAACAGCCTCAGTACTCAACACCGACAACTGCCAATCTCCAGACGCAATTCATTTGCTTCATTCTGGATCACAATGTCTTCACCTTCGACAACAAGTTCTTCATCCAGACACACGGAACAGCCATGGGGACCAAATTTGCACCCCAATACGCCAACATCTTCATGTACAAGTTTGAACAAGACCTACTCACCGCACAGGACCTTCAACCGACATTATACACCAGATACATCGATGACATTTTTTTCCTTTGGACTCACGGCGGAGAATCACTGAAACGACTACATGATGAAATCAATAAGTTCCATCAGACTCACCACTGACTACTCTCCAAAATCAGTTGCATTCTTGGACACACTCGTCTCCATCAAGGACGGTCACCTCAGCACTTCGCTTTACCGCAAGCCCACGGATAACCTCACGATGCTCCACTTCTCCAGCTTCCACCCTAAACACATTAAAGAAGCCATCCCCTATGGACAAGCTCTCCATATACACAGGATCTGCTCAGACGAGGAGGAGCGTAACAGACATCTACAGACGTTGAAAGATGCCCTTGTACGAATGGGATATGGCGCTCGACTCATCGATCGACAGTTCCAACGCGCCACAGCAAAAAACCACACCGACCTCCTCAGAAGACAAACATGGGACACAACCGACAGAATACCCTTCGTCGTCCAGTACTTTCCCGGAGCGGAGAAACTACGACATCTTCTTCACAGCCTTCAACACGTCATCGATGAAGATGAACATCTTGCCAAGGTCATCCCCACACCCCCACTACTTGCCTTCAAACAACCGCGCAACCTCAAACAAACCATTGTTTGCAGCAAACTACCCAGCCTTCAGAACAGTGACCACTTCCCTATTTCGTGCTTTTAAATGTTATATGGGGGCCTATTGTATATGGGGGAAATCCAATGTATAATTTCTGATTGTTGTGTTTTTGCTTCTTTTTTCTTGTTGGAGGAGGGGGGGGTTTTGTTGAAAATTTGTTGGAAAATTTGAATAATATATTTTTTAAAAGAACAGTGACCACGACACCACACAACCCTGCCATGGCAATCTCTGCAAGACGGGCCAGATCAGCGCCATTACACGTGAGAACACCACCCACCAGTTACGCGGTACGTATTCATGCGACTCGGCCAACGTTGTCTACCTCATACGCTGCAGGAAAGGATGTCCCGAAGCGTGGTACATTGGCGAGACCATGCAGACGCTGTGACAACGAATGAACGGACATCGCGCGACAATCGCCAGGCAGGAATGTTCCCTTCCAGTCGGGGAACACTTCAGCAGTCAAGGGCATTCAGCCTCTGATCCGGGGGTAAGCGTTCTCCAAGGCGGCCTTCAGGACGCGCGACAACGCAGAATCGCCGAGCAGAAACTTATAGCCAAGTTCCGCACACATGAGTGTGGCCTCAACCGGGACCTGGGATACATGTCGCATTACATTCACCCCCCACCATCTGGCCTGCGAAATCCTACCAACTGTTTCTGGAACACACCTCTTCATTCACCTGAGGAAGGAGCAGTGCTCCAAAGTGATATTGAAACAAATCTGTTGGACTTTAGCCTGGTGTTGTAAGACTTCTTACTGTGCTCACCCTAGTCCAAGCCGGCATCTCCACATCGTGTACATATACACAGCGCAAATTCTATAACCACCTTCTCCTCCTTCTAGAAAAAGAATGAGCCGGTTCAAGCCAAGCTGTGGGGGTTGCACCAGTGTGTAAACTGCGAAATATAATAGTTTATTCATGGGGAAAAGGCTGGTTCATGCTATTATAAAACTGCAGTTTAGCCCCCCCAATTTAAACAGAATGACCCGGGCTGTTTCTTTGCCCTTTTACCCCCAGCCAGCTGCAACCTTGTCCATCTGGACCTCAACGGGACAGAAAGCCAAGGGCAATTTGATGGGCTTGGGAGCTGCCCAATGGCAGGTGAAGAGGATGTGAGCTGGGCAATCTCCACCAACCCAGTTGGAGGAAGGGCGGGACGTGGTGGGGACTTTAAAAGAACGCGATTGCTCCGGTACCCAGAGAATCGGGGGGTGCTGAGGGAGAGAAGGAAAGGGAGGAATGGGAATGTTTTAACAGCGGATTAAAACAAAACACAATTGGAGTAAAGTTGATCCAATGCTTAAAACATCTGACCGGAGGAAAGACGCTTTTGTGATCTACAGAACCGGTGTTTGGGGGAAAAGCAGAGAGGTTTGTTCACTGTTGTGTCTTATTTAAAATTGTCTATCCTTTCTATATATCTGCATTCGCGCGTTGCATTGGAGAGTTGCTGAGCAGTCTGTGGGGAATGGTGGTGTGGGGGGGGGGGGGGTTCAGCTTGGCTGTGTGCCCTGCGCTGCTGCATAGTTCCGGAGTTACAATGTAGCCGCTGATCCTATTTTAATCTCAATCAAACGCCCAGTGCCGCTGCCCGGCGACACACTGTCCGCTGCTGCTCGGGTGGAGGCAGCAGCCGGAAAGTGAGCGGATCCCACCTCCCCCTCTCCGGCCTGAAGAAGGGGACAAGTCCCAACATGTTCCTTCCGAGCGTGTGGAAGTGCTGAGATCTCGGCCTGCTGTGTCGGCTGACATCCCCCTTCATTTAAGTCATGAGGAGGGAGGGAGACCCCGAGCCACTGATAGGCGAGGCTGACAAAAACGAGGGGAGCGGGGAGGGGGGGGGGGGCTTCTAATGTGCTCAGCAGGATTTCTGCAGCCCATACAGAACTTGTGTGACATCCAGCTGGCTTTGTAACCTGGCTAGAATGCTGGCCAGAGTAACTTCATACTGCAGTCCTCAAACCTGGGGGTTAGGGGGAAGGAAAGGGCAGGTTAACACTGGGTCAGTGCACTCTTTTCTCAGACATCTGAACTGAAAGGAATTATTAGGGCCAAAAGATGCCCTCTTTTTTTTTTGGACTCAGTCGCTGCGGTTTTAGTTCCTTGCCATTTTCCTCCACTGTTTTTTAATGTTGAGATTTAAGAGTCAACTGCGAGGTTCAAGCTCTTTCTTGGTGGGAAGAATGGGGTGTCAACCATGAAGTTTCAGGATGAAGGGGGTGAGGGTAAGGGGTGAAATTTTAAACACATGATCCCATGATTTGCATGACTGAAGTAAATGATAAAGATCGAGATTGTGGTTCTGATTTAGGATTTGATCACAGACCCACAAGGGATAACAACATTTTCAGATTTACAAAATTCTTCTGGGACAAATCAGTCGATTTCTGATTGATTCCTGGGATGGCAGGACGGACGAATGAGGAGAGATCGAACCAGTTTGGATTGTATTCACTGGAGTTCAGAACAATCCAGGGGGGGGGGGGGGGGGGATCTCCTAGAAACATATAAAATTCTCACAAGACTAGACAAGGTAGATGCAAGAAGGGTGTTCCCGATGGTGGGGATGTCCACAACTAGGGGTCACATTGCAGATGTGGGTGGATCATTTAGGACAGAGATGAGGCAAAACTTTCTCACCCAGAGAGTGGTGAGCCTATGGAATTTGTTACCACAGGAAGTAGTTGAGGCCAAAACATGCTTTCAAGAAGCAGTCAGATATAGCACTTGGGGCAAAGGGGATCAAAGGATATTGGGGGGGGGGGGCGGTAAAGCAGGATTGGGCTATTGAGTTGGATGATCAGCTGTGATCATAATGAATGGCGGAGCAGGCTCGAAGGGCCGAATGGCCTCCTCCTGCTCCTATTTTCTACATTTCTGTGGGGGGGGGGAAAAAGTATGAGCACACGTTGAACTGAGTTACCAAGTCTTTGTGGGCCACTTTTGACCATGGGTGCCAGTTTGTACAAAATGCTGCTGAATTCTGAAATCCAGTGACTTTTTCTTTCCCTGCTCAGGGTAACTGATTTTGGAGAACAGGTTAATGCTGAACAATCCTGTGTTTAAATTCATGACACATTCAGTTGTCAAGAAGAAGGGACAGGTTCCTGGATCTCTAATCTTATTCTGGTATAGAATTAAAACAACTTTTTGTCACCCTGGTATTTGCTGAGGCTTAGAGCTATTAAGTAACAGAATATTTCCCCCACCCCTTTCTGTTTCAGATGATTGGAATTGACACACAAGGAGCGAGCAGTGAAATCCTGGCACTTGTGAACCAGCTTAATGTACAGTTGGAACAAGAACCAAAATATCAGCCAAGGATAAATGGTTTGAAGGTCATTGAGACGCCACATGAAAATGGAATTCGAATGACTGTGCAGCTGAGGGAACTTGAAGTCAAGGATCTCCTTAGCCTGTCCCAGTTCTTTGGCTTCAGTACTGATGCATTTGTCCTGGCTACCAGTTTGCTCGATAGATTCCTAGGGCTGATGAAGGTGAGGTGATTTGAGTATTTTCCTTCACTTAATGCATGAGGAAAAACATTTATGACCGATACAATTGGAATATTAAATCCTCTTCAAATATTAATGCTTGAAAAATGGCTGCCTATTTAAGCCACATTGGCACTGCAGATCCATTGGATTACTTCCTATTGCTCAGGAGACTCTCAATGTAATCCAGAAATACGGGGCGGGATTCTCCGACCCCCCACTGGGTCGGAGAATCGCCGGGGGTCGGCATGAATCCCACCCCCGCCATCCTCCAAATTCTCCGGGCCCCCAAAAATCGACCCACCGTGAGTGGCGCTGGCCGCCTCGGAGAATGGCAGGGTCCGGCGTGACTCAATGGGCCCCGGGGCTGCCCGAAGTCTTGCCAGTCCCACCGGCATAAATTGGAGTAGGTCCCTTACCGGCGGGACCTGGCGGCGCGGGCGGCCTCCGGGGTTCTTGGGGGGCCCACCGATCCACGGGCGGGCCTGTGCCGTGGGGGCACTCTATCCTTCCGCACCCCATCGATCCACGGGTGGGCCTGTGTCCTATGGGGCACTCTATCCTCCCGCACCAGGAATGGTGGACCGGTACAACCTCCGGTGCGGAAGGTTGTACGGGTCCGCCATTCCCGGTGCAGAAGCAAAGCCCTCTGCGCATGTGCGGGTGCTGGCGCTCCCGTGCATGCGCCAACTCGCGCCAGCCGGCGGAGGCCCTTCGGTGGCGCCAAGCCCCTTTCCCGCCGGCCGGTGGGGCGCAAACCACTCCTGGGTGGGCCTAGCCCCCGAAGGTTCGGAGGATTCCGCCCCTTTAGGGCGGCCCGACGCCAGAGTGGTTCACGCCACTCCATCCCGCCGGGACCCCCCCCCCGCCAACCCCGGGTAGGGGAGAATCCCGCCCAGGGATTTAAAGAGTTAAGTTTGAGCTAAACTGCAGATTGCTGAAGATGTCATCAGCAAAGTGTGGTGAGGAAAATGGTGTGAAAAGTTATGCAAGATATTGAACTATAAACATGAACTCTTAGATGTTAAAACACTGATAAATTATGGACCTCTCGGTCATATTAATCAGGGCTACACTAAGATGTCTTCAATTTTTTTAAATGTGTTCACATACATGTTTTGTTAAAATGCCAAGTGACATTTTTAGGAAGACCACATGATTACTGTAACTTGGGACATACTTTTCTTTTGAATTACATGTTTTAGATTGCTGTGATACAGTACTTGGAAGTTCTTGAGTGTTTGCACCAGGTTTGACTAACTTTTGTTAAAACAAAAGACTTGCATTTATGCAGTGTTTTTCATGACCCCAGGACATCTCAAAGCACTTGTCAGCCAATGAAGTACTTTTGAAAAGTAGTCACTGTTGTAATGTAGGAAACTCATCGGCCAATCTGCACACAGCAAACTCTCAAACGGCAATGTGATAACAACCACATAGTGTGCTCTTTTTTTTTGTGATGTTGATTGAAGGGATAACTATTGGTCAGGGCTAACACTGTTCTCTGAAATAGTGTTGTGGGATCTTTATACAGCTACCCGAACAGGCAGGTAGGACCACCGTTTAATGTCTCACCTGAAGGGCGTATCTCTGAAAGAGCGATACTCTCCTGTGCTGACCGACATGTTAGCCTTCATTTTTGTGTTTGAGTAAATTGGGTTAATTAGTAAAGTATATTCTTTGGTTCCAGGTGCAGCCGAAGCATTTATGCTGTGTTGGCCTTTGCTGTTTTTACCTGGCTGTGAAGGCAACTGAAGAAGAGCACAGTATTCCACTTGCTAGTGATCTGATTCGAATCAGCCAATGTAGATTCACTGTTTCGGATATGATGAGGATGGAGAATATTATACTGGAAAAGCTGCACTGGAAGGTGAAAGGCCCCACTGTCTTGAACTTTCTGCGACTATATCACAAACTCATTCTGAACTGTTCTTCATCTGAAAGGTATGGGTGACTTCAGTGTTATGTTGGTTCTGGTTTGGGTTTTCCACGTGTTTTGCCTTGCATTAGATCTGTCGACCCAGGACCAGTTTGTGTTACTTGCAGCAATAAGCACAAGTAAAAGTATTACTTTGCCACTGCAATGAGACTGTGTTAATACAGTCATCTGAATTGTGAATTAAAGTTGTGCTCCATATGTTGTAAGCACTTGTCTGAATAGTTTATGTAGAAAGTTGTAATGCCCAATATTCTGGGCCTGAAGTTGGGAATGGAGTGGGAGTCTGCAAAGTTTACTCGGTGCTTTTCATTAACAGCACCATACTATACAAGTGACAAGTGAGGGATTTGCTGCGAAAATATCTTGTTGAATAAAAAGCAATCATTTGGATCTAATTAAGTTCTATAAATTCAGAAGATACTTTGAGTGCTGAAATCCCAACATGGATTCCCTATAAATCTTGAGGATGAATTTCCACACAGTTTCTTTATCTCACTCATCCTGCTGTGGAGAGGAACTATTATACTTCTAATGATTCCACTGAGGAATGGTCAGACTTTATCGAAACATAGAAAATAGAAGCAGAAGGATGCCCTTTGAGCCTGTTCTGCCATTCGTTATGATCATGGCTGATCATCAAGTTCAATACCCTGATCCTGCCGCCGCCCCCCCCCCCCCCCCCCCCCCCCCCCCCCCCCCCCCAAGATCTCTTGATCACTTGATCCCTTTAGCCCCAAGAGCTAGTCTACTTCTTGAAATTGCACAATGTTTTGGCTCAACTATTTCTGTGATAGTGAATTCCATGGATTCACCACTCTCTGGGTGATGAAATTTCTCCTCTCCTTGGTCCTAAAAGGATTACCCCTTATACTCAAACTATGACCCCTAGTTCTGGACTCCGCCACCGTCGGAAACATTCATATGTGCGAGGTGGGTCGTAATGTACTCTGCCCAGGGGTGGCCCTTGCGCACTTTCTTGTGGTAACTCGGGAATGGTTCAGTTACCATTTACTTCTTCATTTATGGTTTGGCTGTGAGTATTGTACAGATAAAGAGGGGAAGTTTAAATCAAATTTTAATACAGACAGTCCTTTTGGACTTTGCATGCAATATTCATTTGTGTGTGTGTGTATAGAGACGTTTTGACATTGCTAGATAACTCAAGGAATAAGAATCCTGACTGACACTGATTTCCCTTTTAGGGACAAGATGCTGAATCTTGAGCGACTCGAATCACAGCTTAAAGCTTGTAATTGTCGCTTTATCTTCTCCAAGACAAAAGTAAGTTTAGACACAAGTGAACATTTAAAAATACATAAAAATTGTATGTTCCATTTAAAAATAATAAATAAAAACATGCATTTTTCAGGGGTCGATATTGGCACTGTCAGTCCTTGCTCTGGAGGTCCAGACACAGAAGTTGCATGAATTAACAGAGACGATAGAGAGCCTACGGCAACATTCCAAAGTGAGTAGTAATCGGGTTGCATCAAACTGCAGACACAAGGCTGCAGATTTACCTCGTAGTTAGAAATGAACAGCTGATCGAGCTCCTTCTAAAGTAATGAGTTGAAGCCTTAAATAGAAGGCATTAAATAGAAGACAAGTACTGACTTTATTAAAGAGGAACTATGCCAAGCAGCTTGGGAATTGGCAAAATTGTTTTTTGTCAAAGATTTTTTAACGACTAGAACAAAGTGGAACAGGGAATAATTCTTTCTATTTTTTTTTTTAGTTGAACAATATTTTGGAAAAATCAACATTGGGTTCAGGTGCAAAAGCACAAAATTGACAATATAGTAGAATCAGCAATCTGTTTTATACTTTGCCCAATTTAACTTAGATGTCCGGTCTTGAATGCATTGATTTTTAAAAATTCTCTTCCTGGCTGGTACAGTGTTTAGCACTGCTGCCTCACAGTGCCAGGGACTCTGGTTCGATTCTGACTGTGTGGAATTTCCATGTTCTGCCCTTGGCTTCATGGGTTTCCGCCGGGTGCCCCAGTTTCCTCCCATAATCCAAAGATGTGCAGGTTAGATGATTGGCCATCATTAATGTACAGGGTTACAGGATAAGGCGGGGGAGTGGGCCATAGAGTATCGTGTTCTTTCGGAGGGCTGGTGCAGGACTCAATGGGATGAATGGCTTCCTTCTGCACTGTAGGGATTTTATGGTTTTTGAAATCCCTCTAAGGTCTCGTGCCCCACCGCCTCTGCAATCACCTCCAGCCCCCCAATCCTCCCAAGAAAGCTGCTTTCTTCCAATTTTGGCCACTTTGAGAATCCTCGATTTTCATTGCTCCACCATTGGTGGCCATGTCTACATGTCCAGGTTGCCTACATCCTCAGATCGAGAATTCCCTCCTTCAATGTCTCCACCCCTCTCTCCTCCTTTAAGATTCTCCTTAAAATCGAACCAGAGTCCCAGGCGTTGTTTAGGCAGCAGTGCTAACCACCGTACCAACCAGGAGAAGAATTTTAAAAATCAATGCATTCAAGACGCGGAAGTCAAAGTTAAATTGGGCTAAGATTCTCCTACCTTTTTGAACAACATCTATGATAATGTATCTGATTATCATAGAAACATAGAAAATAGAAGGAGCAGGAGGCCATTCGGGCCCTTCAGCCTGCTGCACCATTCATTATGATCATGGTTGATCATCAAGTTCAATACCCTGATCCGGCCTTTCCCCCCCCCCCCTTCCATATCCCTTTAGCTCCGAGGAATTCCTTCGTGAAATTACATAACGTTTTGGCCTCAACTACTTTCTGTGGTAGTGAATTCCACAGATTCAGAACTCCCTTCCCTTGGTAAATAAATTTCTCCTCACCTCAGTCCTCAACTATGACCCCTACTTCTGGACTCCCCACCATCGGGAACATTCTTTCTGAATCTACTCTGTCTAATACTGTTAGAATTCTGTGCGATCTCCTCTCATTCTTCTAAACTCCAAAATCCTAACCGACTTAGTCTCTCCTCATCTGACACTCCTGCCACCCCAGGAATCAGCCTGGTAAACCTTTGCTGCAGTCCCTCCATAGCAAGAACATCCTTCCTCAAATAAGGATACCAAACTGCAAACAATACTCCAGGTGTGGCCTCACCAATGCCCTGTACAATTGCAGTAAAAGATCCCGATTCCTATATTCAAATCCTCTTGCTATGAAGGCCAACATACAATTTGCCTTATTTACTGCCTGCTGTACCTGCGCACTTACTTTTAACGACTGATGTACGAGGACACCAAGATCTCACTGGGTATCCACCTCTATCAATTTACACCCATTCAAATAATTTTTGTTATCGAAGCAGATAACCTCACATTTATCCACATTATACTGCATATGCCCACTCACTCAGCCTGTCCAAATGCTGCTGAAGCATCTCTGCATCCTCCTCACAGCTCACCCTCCCACCCAACTATGTATCATCTGCAAATTTGGAGATAATACATTTAGTTCCCTCGTCCAGGTCATTAATTTATAATGTGAACTGTTGGGGTCCTAGCACAGATCCCTGCTGTACCCCATTAGTTACCGCCTGCCAATCGCAAAAATACCCATTTATTCCAAATATCTATTTATGTGGCTTAGTATTGTTTGATACCATTCCCGCAAAGAGCCTTGGCATGTTTTAATATGGTTAACGGTGCAAATACAAGTTGGACTTTAAAAACAGGCAGTCTATTTGCGATTGCCCAATTGTGAATTAATACAAGATTAATTTCACTCCATGGAGAGCAAAGAACAAAGAAAAGTCCAGAGCAGGCTCTTCGGCCCACCATGCTGCTCGTCTGACCTACAACCTCCTACACTCCCGGGATCCGTATCTCTCTTCCCATCCTAGTTGTAACTGCTTCCACCACCTCCTCCGGCAGCGAGTTCCAGACACCCATTATCCTCTGTTTAAAAAACAAAACAAAACCAAAAACCTTGCTTCACACGTCTCGTCTAAACTTTGCCCTTCGCACCCTAGTAATTGACTCTTCCGCCCTGGCAAAAAGCTTCTGACTGTCCATTCTGTCCATGACCCTCATAATTTTGTAGACTTCTATCAGGCCGCCCCTCAACCTCAGTCGTTCCAATGAGAACAAACCGAGTTTATCCAACCTCTCCTCTTAACTGATGCCCTCCACACCAGGCAACATCCTGGTAAACCTCCTTCTATACCCTCTCCAAAGCCTCTACATCCTTCTAGTAGTGTGGCGACTAGAATTAAACACTATATTCCAAATGACAATAAGCAATTCTTATTATTATTATTAACTAAGGTTCTATACAGCTGCAGCATGAGAATCTTTATGAGAATGACTTGGCCGATGAAGGCAAACATGCTTTGTGATGAGTTGCTTCCTTGGGTAATGCATATCTTGACTATTAAAGGCATCAATTTGCCACCCTTTATATCCAGAAGCTGGTATCTTAAATCCAGTAAATCCATCCCGTCTGAAGCCCCAATATAATTGCTACCCGAATGATCAGCATTCCCTTCTTACTTTAAGGATTACCTGCAAGATCAATGATGCCTTCTCTTTGCTTGGCTTATCCTTCACTGATTTTAGTGTTAAGAGTTTTTTAACATTACAATAGATTAAAACACAGATTCTGACTATGTTCCTCCTCTGGGGAAATAGTCCAGTTTTTCAAGTGTTTTCTGATTCCCACAGATAAATGACCATGATTTGTTACATTGGAGAGCTCGGGTTGCAGAATGTTTAGCAGAGTATTCATCATCAAGGTGCTCCAGGCCTAGCCACAAAAAGCTCAAGTGGATTGTATCAAGACGCACATCTAGGCAGCTTCAGAGTTACCATCATATAACTCCTCTTCCGACAATTCCTGAAGCTTCCACTTGTACCGAGCGAGGTATGGTCATTTGTTATCCTTTTGTGCAATTACCAGTTCAACTTATTGACCTGTTTCTTTTTAGAACCAAATTGCAAACCATTATTCTTTCTTCTCCGTCACCCACCTCAATGATTCCTTTGAATTTATTTTTCCCACTACCATTAATGTGTGTTTTCCTCCCCCTGCACAAATAGCATTGCCTGACTCGACTGTTCCTTGGAGCTTTTTCGTTTATTTTGTATAATATTTAATAGATGCGCAGGAATGACCAAATCAGAATTGCACTTCCTGTTAATGATGGTAGACAAACCGTAAATATTCCACAACAAGAGTACAAAGAACAAAGAAATGTACAGCACAGGAACAGGCTCTTCGGCCCTCCAAGCCCGTGCCGACCATGCTGCCCGACTAAACTGCAATCTTCTACACTTCCTGGGTCCGTATGCCTCTGTTCCCATCCTATTCATGTATTTGTCAAGATGCCCCTTAAATGTCACGATCGTCCCTGCTTCCACCACCTCCTCCGGCAGCGTGTTCCAGGCACCCACTACCCTCTGCGTAAAAAAACAAAAAAAAACTTGCCTCTTCCATCTACTCTAAACCTTGCCCCGCGCACCTAAACCTATGCCCCCTAGTAATTGACCCCTCTACCCTGGGGTAAAGCATCCACTCTGTCTATGCTCCTCATAATTTTGTAGACCTCCATCAGGTCGCCCCTCAACCTCTGTCGTTCCAGTGAGAACAAACCAAGTTTATTCAATCGCTCCTCATAGCTAATGCCCTCCATACCAGGCAACATTCTGGTAAATCTCTTCTGCACCCTCTCTTTTTAAAAAAAATATATTTTATTCAAGATTTTTTGGCCAAACATAACAGTACATGGTTTTTCTTTTAAACAACAATAAAGCAATATAAATAACCGTGGCCAATTTTAAACAAGTAAATAAATAATATATAAACAAAAACAAAACTAAATGGCAACTGCCTTGTCAAAAATAGTTACTCTCCAAAGATACAATCCAACAGTCCAATATACATTACCTATAACAAATGTCTATACATATACAATGACATCCCTAAGAACCCGCCCGGATCCTCCCCTCCCCCTCCTCCCCTCCCCCCCCCCCCCCCTCCCCCCTGGGTTGCTGCTGTTGTTTTCCTTTTTCATTCCCTCTATCGTTCTGTGAGGTAGTTGATGAACGGTTGCCACCGCCTGGTGAACCCTTGAGCTGAACCCCTTAATACGAACTTGATCCGTTCTAACTTTATAAACCCTGCCATGTCGTTTATCCAGGTCTCCGCGCCCGGGGGTTTGGCTTCCTTCCACATAAGCAATATCCTGCGCCGGGCTACTAGGGACACAAAGGCCAAAACATCAGCCTCTCTCGCCTCCTGCACTCCCGGCTCTTCCGCAACCCCGAATATAGCCAACCCCCAGCTTGGCTCGACCCGGACCCCCACCACCTTCGAAAGCACCTTCGCCACCCCCACCCAGAACCCCTGTAGTGCCGGACATGACCAGAACATGTGGGTGTGATTCGCTGGGCTTCTCGAGCATCTCCCACACCTATCCTCTACCCCGAAAAATTTACTGAGCCGTGCTCCAGTCATATGCGCCCTGTGTAGAACCTTGAATTGTATCAGGCTTAGCCTGGCACACGAGGACGACGAGTTTACCCTACGTAGGGCATCAGCCCACAGCCCCTCCTCAATCTCCTCCCCCAGCTCTTCTTCCCATTTCCCTTTTAGTTCATCTACCATGATCTCCCCCTCGTCACTCATTTCCCTGTATATGTCCGACACCCTACCATCCCCCACCCATGTCTCTGAGATCACTCTATCCTGCACCTCCTGCGTCGGGAGCTGCGGGAATTCCCTCACCTGTTGCCTCGCAAAAGCCCTCAGTTGCATATACCGAAATGCATTCCCTTGGGGCAACCCATATTTCTCCGTCAACGCTCCCAGACTCGCAAACGTCCCATCTACGAACAGATCTCTCAATTGTACTACCCCAGCTCTTTGCCATGCTCCAAATCCCCCATCCATTCTCCCCGGAACAAACCTATGGTTATTTCTTATGGGGGACTGCACCGAGGCTCCCGTCCTTCCCCTATGCCGTCTCCACTGCCCCCAAATTTTTAATGTTGCCACCACCACCGGGCTTGTAGTGTATTTCTTCGGTGAAAACGGCAACGGTGCTGTCACCATTGCTTGTAAACTGGTCCCCTTGCAGGACGCCCTCTCCAATCTCTTCCACGCCGCTCCCTCCCCTTCTCCCATCCACTTAAGCACCATTGAAATATTGGCGGCCCAGTAATAATCATTTAGGCTCGGTAGTGCCAACCCCCCCCCCCCATCCCTACTACGCTGCAAGAACCCCCTCCTCACTCTTGGGGTCTTCCCGGCCCACACAACTCCTAATGCTTTTCTCAATTCTCTTAAAAAAAGCCTTCGTGACCATCACCGGGAGGCACTGAAACACAAAGAGGAATCTCGGGAAAACCACCATTTTAACCGCCTGCACCCTACCCGCCAGTGACAGGGACACCATGTCCCATCTCTTGAAGTCCTCCTCCATCTGTTCCACCAATCGTGTTAAATTAAGCCGGTGCAAGGTTCCCCAATTCTTGGCTCTCTGAATCCCCAAGTATCGGAAGTCTCTTGTTACCTTCCTCAGCGGTAAATCCTCTATTTCCCTGCTCTGCTCCCCCGGATGCACCACAAACAACTCACTTTTCCCCATGTTCAATTTATACCCCGAAAACTCCCCAAGTATCCGCATTATCTCTGGCATCCCCTCCACCGGGTCCGCCACATACAACAACAAATCATCCGCATACAGAGATACCCGGAGTTCTTCTCCTCCCCTAAACACTCCCCTCCACTTCCTGGAACCCCTCAGTGCCATGGGCAGGGGCTCAATCGGCAGTGCAAACAATAACGGAGACAGGGGACATCCCTGCCTCGTCCCTCTGTAAAGCCGGAAATAATCAGACCCCCCCGTCCATTCGTAACCACACTCGCCATCGGTGCCCTATACAGCAGCTGTACCCATCCGATATATCCATCTCCGAAGCCAAATCTCCTCAGCACCTCCCACAGATAATCCCACTCCACTCTATCAAATGTTTTCTCGGCATCCATCGCCACCACTATCTCCGCTTCCCCCTCTGGCGGGGGCATCATCAATACCCCTAGCAACCTCCGTATGTTCGTGTTCAGCTGTCTCCCCTTCACAAACCCAGTCTGGTCCTCATGTACCACCCCTGGGACACAGTCCTCTATCCTCGTCGCCATTACCTTGGCCAGTATCTTAGCATCCATATTTAGAAGAGAAATGGGCCTATAGGACCCACATTGCAGCGGGTCTTTTTCCTTCTTTAGGAGGAGCGATATCTTTGCCTCTGACATAGTCGGGGGCAACTGCCCCCTTTCCCTAGCCTCATTAAAGGTTCTCGTCAGAAGCGGGGCCAACAAGTCCATATACTTCCTATAAAATTCCACCGGGAATCCGTCTGGTCCCGGGGCCTTGCCCGCCTGCATGCTCCCAATCCATTTCACTACCTCCTCCATCTCAATCTGTGCTCCCAGTCCCGCCCTCTCCTGCACCTCCACCTTAGGGAATTCCAGCTGATCCAGAAAGCACATCCTTCTCTCCTTCTCTTCCGGGGGCTGAGCTTTATATAATCTTTCGTAGAATACCTTGAACACCCCATTTACGCTCCCCGCTCCATCTCTCCCTCCTCGTCTCTCACCCCCCCTATCTCCCTCGCTGCTCCCCTCTTCCTCAGTTGGTGGGCCAACAAACGGCTCGCCTTCTCCCCATATTCATACTGTACACCTTGTGCCTTCCTCCATTGTGCCTCTGCATTACCCGTAGTCAACAAGTCAAATTCTACATGTAGCCTTTGCCTTTCCCTGTACTGTCCCTCCTCCGCATATTGTCTGTCCACCCTCAAAAGTTCTTTCAGCAACCGCTCCCTTTCCCTACCCTCCTGCTTTCCTTTATGTGCCCTAATAGATAACAGCTCCCCTCTAACCACTGCCTTCAACGCCTCCCAGACCACTCCCACCTGAACCTCCCCATTGTCATTAAGCTCCAAGTACCTTTCAATACATCCCCTCACCCTTAAACATATCCCCTCATCTGCCAATAGTCCCATGTCCATTCTCCAGGGCGGGTGCTGTTCTTTTTCCTCCCCTATCTCCAGGTCCACCCAATGTGGAGCGTGGTCCGAGATAGCTATTGCCGTGTACTCCGTCCCTGTCACCTTCGGGATCAGCGCCCTTCCCAATACAAAAAAGTCTATCCGTGAATATACTTTATGGACATAGGAGAAAAACGAGAACTCCTTACTCCTAGGCCTGCTAAATCTCCAGGGGTCTACTCCTCCCATCTGCTCCATAAAGTCCTTGAGCGCCCTAGCTGCAGCCGGCCTCCTCCCGGTCCTGGACCTCGATCTGTCCAGCCCTGGGTCCAGCACCGTATTAAAGTCTCCCCGCATTACCAACTTTCTCGCCTCTAGGTCCGGGATACGTCCCAACATTCGCCTCATAAAATTGGCATCATCCCAGTTCGGGGCATATACGTTCACTAGAACCACCGCCTCCCCTTGCAATCTGCCACTCACCATCACGTATCTACCCCTACTATCCGCCACTGTGGTCTTTGCCTCAAACAGTACCCGTTTCCCCACTAATATAGCCACCCCCCTGTTCTTTGCGTCTAACCCCGAATGAAACACCTGCCCCACCCATCCTTTGCGTAGTCTGACCTGGTCTATCAGTTTCAAATGCGTCTCCTGCAACATAGCCACATCTGCCTTTAATTTCTTTAGGTGTGCGAGTACCCGTGCCCTTTTAATCGGCCTGTTCAGCCCTCTCACGTTCCACGTGATCAGCCGGGTTGGGGGGCTCTTTACCCCTCCCCCCCCCCCCTTGTCGACTAGCCATCCCCTTTTTTAATCCAGCTCCTCACCCGGTTCCCACGTAGCCGTATCTCCCCCCGACGGCGCCCTCCCGCCTCAACCACCCCACCCTGTATCAGCTCCCCCTTCTCCCCAGCAGCAGCAACCCAGTTAATCCCCCCCCGCTAGATCCTCTTCTAGCATAATTGCACCCCCCATGTTGCTCCCAGAAGTCAGCAAACTCTGGCTGACCTCGGCTTGCCCCCGTGACCTCGGCCCCCACTGTGCGAGGCCCCCTCCTTCCTGCTTCCCTGTTCCCGCCATGATTACCATAGCGCGGGAACAAAGCCAGCGTTTCCCACTTGGCCCCACCCCTAATGGCCGGCGCCCACAATTCCTCATCCTTCCCCCCCCCCCCCCCCCCCCCCCCCCTCCCCCACGACATGGGGAAGAGAGAAAAGTTACAGGGTCGCAGGATTAACAACTTGAGAAATCATCCCTTCCCCCTTTTTCCCCCCCCCTTCACCCCACCTAATCACACCACCACTTTGTCCCAAACGTTCTTTTTCTGGCCCGCCTATTCCAGCTGCTCCTCCACAATAAATGTCCACGCCTCTTCTGCCGTCTCAAAGTAGTGGTGCTTCCCTTGGTGTGTGACCCACAGTCTTGCCGGTTGCAGCATTCCAAACTTGACCTTCCTTTTGTGAAGCACCGCCTTGGCCCGATTGAAACTTGCCCTCCTTCTCGCCACCTCCGCACTCCAACCTTGATATACGCGGATCACCGCGGTCTCCCACCTACTGTTCCGAGCTTTCTTCGCCCATCTGAGGACCATCTCTCTGTCATTATATCGGAGAAATCTCACCACTATGGCTCGAAGTATTTCTCCAGCCCTCGGTCTTCGCGTCATAACTCGATAAGCTCCCTCCACCTCCAATGGGCCCATCGGGGCCTCCGATCCCATTAACGAGTGAAGCATCGTGCTCACATATGCCCTGACGTCCGCACCTTCGGGAAGACCAAGAATCCTTAAATTCTTCCTCCTCGCATTATTCTCCAACACCTCCAGCCTTTCCACACACCTTTTGTGTTGTGCCTCGTGCATCTCTGTCTTCACCACCAGGCCCTGTATTTCGTCTTTATTTTCAGCGGCCTTTGCCTTCACGACCCGGAGCTCCTGCTCCTGGGTCTTTTATTCCTCCTTTAGCCCTTCAATCACCTGTAATATTGGGGCCAGCAGCTCCTTCTTCATCTCCTTTTTAAGTTCTTCCACACAGCGCCGCAGGAACTCTTGTTGGTCAGGGCCCCATACTAGACGGCCACCTTCCGACGCCATCTTGCTTTGTGCTTGCTTTCCTTGCCGCTGCTCTAGAGGATCCTCCGCAATCCGGCCACCTTCCTCTCCTTTTTCCATCTGTGTCCAGGGGGAATTCCCTTCTGGTTTACCGCACAGTGTTTTTAGCCGTTAAAATTGCCGTTGGGGCTCCTATTAAGAGCCCAAAAGTCCGTTCCACCGGGAGCTGCCGAAACGTGCGACTTAGCTGGTCATCGCCGCACCCGGAAGTCTTCTGCACCCTCTCTAAAGCCTCCTCATCCTTCTGGTAGTGTGGCGACCAGAATTGAACACTATACTCCAAGTGTGGCCTAACTAAGGTTCTATGCAGCTGCAACATGACTTGCCAATTCTTATACTCAATGCCCCGGCCAATGAAGGCAAGCATGCGGTATGCCTTCTTGACTACCTTCTCTACCTGTGTTGCCCCTTTCAATGACCTGTGGACCTGTACACCTAGATCTCTCTGACTTTCAATACTCTTGAGGGTTCTACCATTCACTGTATATACCCTACCTGCATTAGACCTTCCAAAATGCATTACCTCACATTTGTCCGGATTAAACTCCATCTGCCATCTCTCCGCCCAAGTCTCCAAACAATCTAAATCCTGCTATATCCTCTGACAGTCCTCATCGCTATCCGCAATTCCACCAACCTTTGTGTCGTCTGCAAACTTACTAATCAGACCAGTTACATTTTCCTCCAAATCATTTATATATACTACAAACAGCAAAGGTCCCAACACTGATCCCTGCGGAACACCACTAGTCATAGCCCTCCAATTAGAAAAGCATCCTTCCATTGCTACTCTCTGCCTTCTATGACCTAGCCAGTTCTGTATCTGTAGGTCTGAATATTTTCATGAATGGACTGAAATTATATTCCCATTTTGGGATTATTATCCATAGAAAGCATTGGGAAGCAGCGGTGGGGGAGTTACTTTTAAATGTTGGATTCTTGAAGCAAGCTGCATTCATAAAATGAAAAGCTTGAGTTGTTAACATTAACTTCCCCAACAAATTGTCAACCAATGAGCAATTCAACAGCTTTTTTTTTCTTCTTTTTAAAAATAAATTTAGAGTAACTGATTCATTTTTTTCCAATTAAGGGGCAATTTAGCGTGACCAATTCACCTACCCCGCACATCTTTGGGTTGCGGGGCGAAACCCATGCAGACACGGGGAGAATGTGCAAACTCCACACGGACAGTGACCCAGAGTCGGTATCGAACCTGGGACCTCGGCGCAATGGCAGGGCTAACCCACTGCGCCACCGTGCTGCCCTTGCAATTCAATAGCTTGTCTCCGTAATCCATAGACACCTCACTGCAGGATTGTGTGGTAGACCTCACTTAAGGTTTTTAATATAGACGGTTTGTATAGAAAAAGGAGATAATTGGACCTTGCAAAGGCTAGGCTTAGAATTTTAGCATGAAGGAGGGGCTCGGAGTTACTTTATTTGCATCAGTGTGACAACCCACTGATATAAGAAAGCTGACCATCTTTTTTTTTAAAGCGCATTTTATTACAAACTTGTATCATTTTTCATTCATACAAGTAGGTTACAGCAAATAAACACCCCGGGACACATACCTCCCAACAATCAGCTATACAGTTTGTAGATTTTTCTTTTTCACCTCCCTGGGATGAACAGCTCCTCAAACACGGTCACAAACATCCCCCACCTTTTCTCAAACTCCCCTGCTGAGCCCCTTAACTCATACTTTATCTTCTCTAGCTGCAGGAAGTCATACAGGTCACCCAACCATGCTGCTACCCCTGGTGGCGATGCCGACTGCCACTCCAGCAAAATTCGTCGCCGTGTAATCAGAGGCGAAGGCCAAGACATCGGCCTTCCTCCTCTCCATGAGCTCCGGCTTCTGTGAAACCCCAAATATCGTCACCAAAGGGTCTGGGTCCACTCCCTCCTCCACTATCCTGGCTAAGACCGCAAACACTCCCACCCAGAACCTCCCCAATTTTTCACAACCCCAAAACGTGTGCGTGTGATTCGCTGGCCCCCGCCCACACCTCTCACACTCATCTGCTACCCCCTGAAAGAACCCACTCATTCTCTCCTGAGTCATATGCACCCTGTGCACCACCTTAAACTATATCAGGCTCATCCTTGCACAAGAGGAGATCCCGTTACCCTTCGCAGTGCCTCATTCCATACTCCCCAGTTGATCGCCATTCCCAGCCCCGCTTCCCATTTCTCCTTGATCTTCACCATCTGCTCCCCCAGCCACTTATATATATATATATCCCCAATTCTTCCCTCCCCTCCCACATCCGGAAGCAGCAGTCGCTCCAGCAGGGTGTGTCCCGGCAATCTAGGGAACCCCTTCCAGACCTTTTGTGCAAAGTCCCTAACCTGTAGATACCTGAACTCACTACCCCTCGGCAGCTGTACCCTCTCCCTGAGCTCCTCCAGACTGGCGAACTCTTCCTCCAAATACAAATCCCTCACCTTGACCAGCCCCTCTTCCCTCCACCTTCTGTACACACCTTCCCTTTTTTGGGGATTAGTGTGATTACTGCCTGCGTCATCGTCTCCGGCAACTTCCCCCCCCCCCTTCTCCAGTGCTTCATTAAACGCCCCCAACAGATGTGATGCCAGGTCCGCCGCAAATTCCGCCGGGGAAAGCTGACCACCTTGACTTTCTTTGTATTATTATGTGAGGTCGGACCACACTGATTGAACTGCTGCCTGGTCTCTAAACTTGAGGTGTTTTGATCAGTGTTGCAGTATCTTTGAGAATCATTTCTGTGTTATTTAATGGGATGTGGCCATTGTTGCCTACCCCGATTTTCCCAGAATATCTAACAGTAGTGCTTTATTCTAAGCTTAAATCACGAGTTTCTGCACATCCTGTGCTATTGCTTGTGTGCAGAAATCTAGAGGTCCATGTTGTAAAATCTTCAGATATCTGGGGACATGGATCTATTTTGGTTTATGAGCCATCATTTTGGAAGGACAAACCCTAATATGTTTTTCATTCCTTTCCCTCCTGCAGAACCTTAATACCTCATGCACAAAAAGGAACAACGTTTGTCAGATGAAGTGCCTCGACGGTTAACTAAAGGTTTTCTCAATCTGCACCAGAAGTGCCCTCTTCACTGCAAGTTGCAACTCTTAGTGCGTCGGATGTAGTTTGGAAAAATAACACTGGCAGCTATTTTTAAAAATTTACATTTCTGCATTTAAATTCTGAGCTGCTATCAGTATGGTATGCAACTTGTTTTGCATACAGTACTTTATTCAATTTCTTTAAGTGCGAGACGAAAGGCTTCAACATTGACTTTTATTCAGCAAATGCTCGGGTTCTCCACCAGAAAACTACGTTTCAATTTTATTGGTTCAATTTAAAACCCCAAGTGGAGTTTTTAAATTACGTTAGATCTAATGTGCGTGTCACATTCATTAGGGAGATGGAAGTTTATTGATTCTGCCTGAAGCAAGTTCCATTAACTAACAGGTCACTTAACAATCATGACTGTTTCTCTTCCTTCCACCTCGCACTAAAATAATTGCAATTTGATGCAGACATAAGTGGACTGGAAAATGATTCATTGGACTACTTTGCATATTCATCTTATCAGGTGCAATAACAGGCTGGGAAGAGCCCACAGTTTATATAACTGTCTCGTCATTTTCTCTTCAGTTTCTACAGCCTCAACAAACTAAGTCAGCTCACAGGAGTGGGCAGGATGGTGGGTGGGGAGTGGAATGCAGAACTGGGCAAAAGTAACCGCATCCAATTCCCAGTTCCAGCGAGAGGAAAACTGCCTCCAGTTAAGTTGGGACAGGAAGTGTCCCAACGTGGGAATCTCGCCTATTGGCAGCAGGATTCCATTTTGGCTCACTAGCGAGCCAGGTGACAAGAATTATCCCTTGGCGACCGGTCTCTCGTGGCTCCCCGTTTGGCCGGGAAGGGGAAGTGGGGGGGTTAGTATTCCTGTTCACAGCCACTCCATACCCGATCAACTTCCTGGGGGCCCGGGAAGGGAAATGGGGGTTGGTGTCCCTGTTCACAGCCACTCAATACCCGAACAAGTGACCTACTGTTAGCAATGAAATACTTGAAGTGTATTCCCCATTCAAAGTAGGAAGCACAGCAGTCAATTCATGCACAGCCGGCTGTCACAAACAGCAATGTGATGACTAGCTAATTGTTTTTTTTTAAACTGATGTTGGTGGAGGAATAAATATTAACCAAAACTGTGGGGAGAGCTGCACTGCTTTGAGATCGTGCTACACACTCTTTCATGTTCACCCGAGGGCGAATGGAGACTCATTTTAGATCTCCTCTGGAAAAGGATCTCCTCTGGAATAGGATTTCCCAGAAGTACAGCATAAGTTCAGTCCTTCCAACTCTTGCTGAAATCAATATTTTGACCGTATCGACTTGAGGTTTTAAGTCAGATATGTGCGAAGCTGATACAGACCACTGCGTAGTGAAAAGACACGATGGCCCTGCTTTTACCAGTAACTTATGCATTGCATGGTTCTCCGTTATGTATGAACCTAAATTCAGAAAGTTAATTGTTGTCAGTGTTGATTTAACACCTCAGTGTACGAGTACTAACAATTGGAATTGCCTTGTCGGGGGGGGGGAGGAGTTCTGATGTGGGTATGTTGTTGCCATGGGCTGACTGGCTATCCCTATGCTTTCATAGCTGTGTTATTGGCAGCCCCACTTCCATCAGAATCCTGTGCCCTTTTGGGGGGGGGGGGGGCATTCATTCTCTGGTGCAAGATAGACAGCTCATTACAAAGGATATTATTTAGGCTTCATTTAAATCAAGCATTGTTTAAGATGCTATTTACTTCCAGAAGAGGGTTGTTTTCATTTCAGCTTAGTTCTCTATATTAGGAGCTGCTAGACTAGTTCCCTTACTTGGGAAAATGTTGAACTGGGATTTTGACATTAGGAGAAACTAACTGTAGGTAGCATAAGGAAGTTATGTAACAGCTGAGTGCAACCCATTATTGAAAGGAATGCTTGGAATACATTTTACAGTAGCAAGATTGTTCAGCACTTTTTATTAACCCTAAATAACGTAGGGCTTATCTAGTTCATTCACTATTTGAAAGGCTAATTCCCATATGTTAGCAATGTTGGAGTGTTACTAGGTGAGTATATTTTATAAAATTAAAATTTTATAAGAGTTCATAATTTTTAAAAACATTTTTCAAAACTCAACTATTACCTTTTATTGTTTGCTACAGCAGACTTTCTGCTTTGCTACGGTTTTACTGATTTAATGCATTTTATGAATTAAGCATGTTCTGCACTGAGGATTTAAGATTGTTTCACCCGTAGCAGCGAAGACATTTTGTTCTTTACATTACTGTATCTGGGTGGCGAAAATTGGTGCACTCAAGTACAACAGGCTTGTGAAATATAAAACGTGCTTTTAGACCATGAAATGCCTTTATTGTTAAATACATTTTGTGATGGAAATGCTTCTGAATGTTTCCATTTGGCTTGATTTTGCTTTAAAGTCACTGAAAGTAAAGGAAGCTATATGTTTAAAATAAATAGAAGAAAGCGAAAGATTAAAATCCAACCACATGGAAATTCAGACAAATGTTAAAATTTTATATTGTGAATTTATTCCAGGACCCTCCAAGTGAAATTTTAAGCCATTTTGCACTCTTTACTCTGTATTGGATTTTTTTTTTATTGCTAGCCTGCTATTGTTGTGTGTTTCAATTTATTTAAATTAGGCTTGTTAGTTTTGGACAATGAATTGATTTTCACTGGTGCAGTGCAATATATGACGGTTTAATTAAAAGCCTATGGTGGGGGTGGGTCAGTTTCCAAACAACTGTGACTTGACTATACTTTTATATTTTAACTTAACACATTTTTGATTTGTATTCTGAAAACATTTGGTTTCAATACGAGCAAAAGTATTTTGTGTGGAGATGATAGTTTGTTTTTCAATAAATACTTATTTAAAAAAAAAGTGTGGGGAACTTCCTTGTGCCTCAAAAGTATTTTCCTATTAATGTGAGACCTGACCTGGGGTTGTGGGAACAGCCTTCAGGCTTGTTGTCAGTGCAAATGTAAGGAATGGACAGATTAAAATAGGATTAGGCTTTCCTGGAATTTGAAGTTATATACTTTTTAAAATCCGTTAATTTTACAGTGAGGCCCCCTATGGGTCCACATTGCAGCAAGTCTCCCTCCAGATAGATAAGTCATAGATGTTTACAGCATGGAAACAGGCCCTTTGGCCCAGCTTGTCTATGCCACCCAGTTTCTATCACCAACCAAGTCCCACTTGCCTGCATTTGGCCCATATCCCTCTATACCACCCTGCCCATGTAACTGTCTAACTGCTTTTTAAAAGACAAAATTGTACCCGCCTCTACCACTGCCTCTGGCATCCCGTTCCATATGCTCACCATCCTGTGCGAGAAGAAATTTCCCCTCTGGTCTTTTGTATCTCTCCCCTGAAACCTATGCCCTCTGGTTCCAAACTCTTCTACGTTTGGGAAAAGATGTTGACTTCTATGTTCTATCTACCTATGCTCCTCATTATTTTCTGGACCTCGAAGATCACCCCTAAGCCTCCTACGTTCCAGGAAAAAAATTCCCAGTCTATCCTTATAACTCAGGCCATCAAGTCTTGGTAGCATCCTCGTAAATCTCTTCTGCACACTTACTAGTTTAACAATATTCTTCCTGTAATAGGGTGACTAGGACTGAACACAGTATTCCATGTGTGGTTTTACCGTCTTGTACAACTTCAACAAGCCATCCCAACTCCTGTATTCAATATTCTTACCAATAAAACTTAGCATGCTGAATGCCTTCTTCATCACCTTGGCCATCTGCAACTCCACCTTCAAGGAGCTATGAACCTGTACTCCTAGATATTTTTGTTCTGTAACTTTCCCCAACCCCCTACCATTAACTGAGTAGGTCCTGCCCTGATTTGATCTACTAAAATGCATCACCTCACATTTATCTAAACTAAACTCCCATCTGCCTATTCATCAGCCCACTGGCCCAATTAGTCAAGATCTGGTCACAGGCCTCCAGTTTGAAAAACCCTTTGGCTTCGGTTGACAAGCCAATTTTGTATCCAATTGGCTACCTCGCTCTGGATTCCATGATTTCCAGATGTGCTGCATCAGAACCCTACCTTCTTTTTGGAGTCTGCGTCAAACAGATTAAAGATCAGGCTAAAATGATGGCCAGGACCGACAACTCTACACCAGGTGAAGTCCATCCTGCGTTTGCACATGCAACCCAGTTAAAAGGAGGTAAAGATGGGAAGAGTCAGAGGTAGGATATTTGAACTTGGCTTGCTTTTTCCACCTCCAGCCCAGGGACACAAGGTCAACTACAGTACTCTTGTCTGTATGGCTTAAGAGCGTACCATAGTTATGCACTGAGCCAGTTTCTTTGAAAGAGTAACTGGATTTCTGGAGATAATCCTCCCTCCAAATATACTTGAAACCAGCCCAAGACCCCACGTAAGTATACCGCCTTTGTTTAAAAAACAACACTTTTTTTTTTCCCAATGTCTTTTTATTGTATTTCACACTGTTCAGTGAAATAGCAAGAGTATAAATATACAGTGGAAATAGCAACTTGCAAGCCTTGACATGGTATGCCAATGGACAGTTTGCAAGACCAGAGCTCTTGAAATTGTACAGTTTTATGACTACTAATGAATTACCATCACCTGTTATATTGAGGTGCAGCTTCATAACTCAGTATGCAATAATTGAGCAACAAGAACTGGAAACTGGACAGACTTGACTAATTTCTGAGCAAATGGATATCCTAACTGGTCATACGTGGTACTGGTGTAAAGTAACCTACATACAGTGTACAAGGCTGTTTAGAGATGAAATGTAAGTGTACAGAGAAGGGCAGCTTTTTGTTTTACAGTAAGAAACCATACTGGCATATCCACATTTGTTCAATGTGCAGCATTACTCTCCTTACATTCCTTCATCTGCCGTGATCACTTATTGTTTTCTCTGACAGACTGATAATATCCAGTTACATTATGAAAACTGACAAAGCTGAATGACACGGAATACCAACCCTCATTCCACGCAGAAAAACACAGTGGAATTAGGCGAGAAGGAGAAAATGATAATTTAGCTACTTATTTTTATTCTGGTGATGTTAATTATTTGCAGCTGCCTAAGTTACAATAATACACTGCTTTGGGTGAGAGTGGAGTAAGTATTGTTTCCTTGTGCTGTGCATTCTGGGGAAACTTGACGTAATTCTGCTTTCTGGACTTCTGTATAAGCAAATACCTGGAAACATGGAGCTGAAAAATACGCTTAAAATTTAAAGATCCAGCTACAGGAAATGAAAAATTGGTCAAAGAAACTATCCCTCCCAAATTTAACTACAAGAATAATCAGTAGTATTCCCTCAGTGCTTAAAAAGACCATTGCCTTTGCCACTGCTGTGCTTTCTCTTTTGAATATGGTTTCCCTTCCACTTTGTTCAAAACAGCCCATTATTCTATAGGTGTAACAAACAAATATTATATCACAATCTGGTTCTCTTGAATTCCCGATTCAGAACACTTGGTAGGTAATAGATTGCTCAAATTAAATAAAATGCAGGAGTGACATTCCCCTTTAATGAATTATAAATTTGGCTGTAGTGTTTATTTATGGACTACTTTTTGCAATAGAAGCTTGACCATGCAGTCAGTTCCTAAGTTGCTGTTCAAGAGTCAACATTACAATATATGAATGCAATGTAGTATTGTATTAGCTTCTCTCTCCACTCAACCTGTATTTACACCCAACATAAAAAAATTACCTGACACAAGTAAATTCAAACAAACAATTTAAATTTAATATGGGAAGTAAAGGGACGTAACCAGTGTACAGATCAAAGAAAGGTAATTGAAAGCATTGTTGTACAGTAACATTGTATATATGTGTATATATTATATAATATATATTATATACACACTAAGTGAATCAATGTCTGCTGTCAACACTTGGACAGGCAGCAACCCTCTTGCCCAAACATAGGATTTAGTTGTTTTTCAGAATACTGAACCTAAAACAATCTCCCTTTAATATTTGATCCAAACTAATTTTGACTTCAACATTTGACTGTTGTACAAGTAACATGTAATAGGTGGAAACTGATGGTAGCATTCTAAAGGGAAAAATATGACGCGTGCAATTGTTGAAGATTGGGATTCTTAGAAAAAAAGGCATGTAGCTTTGATTTAACAGCTGTCAATAACAATCAAAACCAGCCAATAAAACAAAAACAACACGGCACTCGAGCAGAACATGAGCAACTTAGCGGAATGCTGGTAGGCACACTGCTATCCAACATTCTAATTACCAGCAGAAGCTTGCTAGGAAGGTACACAACCAAGTCCAGCACTATCAGCAATCGTCACCCTTTGGGGTGGAGAAGGAGAGCTGCTGGGGGGGGGGGGGGGGGGGGGGAGGGAAAGAGAGAGTCACGATTTTCAGTGAAACAAAGCCACAAACAAAATCAAAACTATTTTTGTAACAAAAACATTTAATTCAAGCCCCAGTTGTATTGGTTAATACCTGTCCCATTGCAGTTAGGGAAGGGGTTTAAAAAAAAAGACCAGATTTGCCAGAGAGATTCAAGAATACCAGGTACAGGTTACTCTATTCACCATAAAAAGGTGAAAAAAGCTGCCCTGCAGAGTCCATGACTTTAAATTTTACATAACAGTTTGGGTAGGTGACTGTGGCACCATTACTCAATGTCCATTTCTGGTGCTTTTTGTTGGTGCTGTTCTGCATTTTTCGGGACACTCTCAGCAGGAGGTGTACAGCCCTCAGAATCGGTGCTTGGTTGTCCATTCACTGGTCCATTCTTTTCCGCCTCTTTCTCTTCTTTAGGAGGTTCAACTTTAGGCTTTGGCTTGCTAACAATGGGGTTACAAAGATTGACCAATTCCTGAAACAGAATGAAAACTATTAACAAAAGTAGGGCAAAAAAATAAATCACTGGTGATACCAACTCCTGAATGCGAAACACCCCCCCCCCCACCACCAATCTCAGGAAACACTTGGAATTTCCTGCTCTATTTCATATGATAATAAAAAAGTAGGAAGGCATGCGTGCTCAATGCATCGCTAGACACATTCAAAAATTTCTTTGGAACGTAGAACAGTAATTGACCCATTTTGTCCATTTCCCACTTCAGATTCTCTTAGACCAAGCTTTTTGTCTTTTGCCCCAATAACTCTTTACACGGATTGATGTAATTTAAAAAAAAAAATAGTCCCCCTTTGAAGCAAATTTGGGCATTTAACTATATATATTTATATATTTTTGTTCATGGGACATGGGCCAGCATTTATTGCCCATCCCTAATTGCCCTGGAGGAGACAGTTAAGAGACAGCCACAATGCTGTGGGCCTGGAGTCACATGTAGGTCAAACCAGGTAAGGACGGCAGATTTCCTTCCCTAAAGGACATTAGTGAACCAGGTGGGATTTTACAACAAATGACATTGGTTTCATGGTCATGATTAGATTTTTAATTCCATATTTTTATTGAATACAAATTTCACCATCTGCAGTAGGGAGTGCATTACCCCGAGTTTCTGCTTTATTAGTCCAGTGGCAATACCACTGCACCACCACCTCCCCTAGATGAATGTAAAGGTTGTTATTCCAAATTGCCTTCTCCATTTTACATCTGATCCTTCACAACAGCCAAGTCTGCGAAAGGTATCGAAACGCTCCAAACTTTCAAAATGCTACACCTTCAATGCTTTCCTGGGAAACGCTTCATAAAGCTACATATTAGCTGCACATTTACTTCCACAAAGCTGCCATATTTCGGGGGTTTGATCATCAACATTTCTTTACCAATTTACCGCAGTCATTACAGCATCCTTCAAAATATACTATATTTTCCTTACTCTAATCAAAACCATTAGAGTACCTGTAAAGTGTTTTATCCCTTCAGATACGGTCTGGTTTCACCTTTCAATCAGGTCATGTATTCATTTCCTTGACAACAATGCCAATAAAATTAATACGGCAAATATATTGGGCAGGAGTCATGAAGGCACCAGTTTGATTTGTCCATCCATTGGAACAATTTTTTGAAGCTAGTATTAAATGACAACCAAAATTTTATTCCAGAGATAGATGGATGTTAACTCTCAGGATTAAGGGAAGGAAATACAGAAGAAATCTCATTTGAATCACATTAAGCAGAAACCACAAGTAACCCAAGTAACAGGCAAACTTGCTTCGCCGAATGCTGTATATACATTGTACAATCTCCAAGATACAGTATCACAGAGTAGATAATAATGCAAAAATAAAAGTTCTCACAAGCATCATCCCAATGTATTTACTTTCGTCATCCATGTGAACATCAGCAATGTGTTCCAGAGGAAAAAAACAACAAATCTATTGAGAATAAATTACTGTTCAGTAACAACAGTGTTTTGTCCTTTTCTTCTCTCCCCAGTAACCAAACTGTTCTTACATTTTTAGAGGCCTCCAGGGACCTGGAAGCACACCAGCTCAAACAATATGGTAATTTCCATGGTAATTTCATTGAACAGCTTGGAAGGATTTTCCTACCTTAAGTTTGGCTCGGATATCTGCACATTTTACAAGAGGGGCTTGTGTTAGAGATTGTTTGCTCTGCAAATTCATCTTGCTGTTCATCCATTCCATTGCTTCTTGCACATGCTTCCCCACTTTCTCCATGTCTGCTGAATCCAGATGATCATATTGTTCTTCCTGTAGAGGACATGAAAAACACAAGGAGGAAGACATTCACTCACATGAACAAGTTTAATTGAACCAGCTATCCCTGAAATAATGTCATTACATTTGAACATCAATTTCAGGTTTTTTCTTTGTAAATCCAGATTATCTGGTTTAAATCGCTAGAAGAAACCAGATCTATTTCTGTCTGTTACACAACTCCTGCATTGTGATTAGTCTGTTCTGGTTGATTTGAGTGTCACAGAAAGAATCTCAACAGTGCAGGAGGCAAATCAGCACATCAAATCTGCATTGGCCCTATGAACCGGCATTCTATCTGGTCCCACTCCTGCCTTATCCCCATTACAGTGCCCATTTATAGATAGCAATCCTATTTCCTTTTGAATATCTCGACTGAACCTGCCTTCATCACCCTTTCACTCTGGTGGAAACATTTTCCTCACATCACTTTTACTCCCAATACCAATTATTTTGAATCTGTGCCCTCCAGTTTTTGATGCTCATCAAGTGGGAACAGTTTCTCACTATTCACTCTGGTCCATACACCGGAGTCTCATATATCTTTATCAAATTTTTTAGCCTTATTTTTTCCTAGGTAAACACTCCTAACCTCGCCAATGTACCTTCATAGCTACAGTTCTTTTATCCCTGGAATCATTGTGACTCTCTTTCAGAGCTTTAAAAACATTTCAACTATTGATTTCCGTAGTCAGGCACATTATTTTGGAACCTAGATGATCAAACTTACTTTTACTAGTGAGAAAACAAGCCTGGGAAAAAAACATAGTTGCTGTTGAAAGTTTAAAAAGGCTGCGGAATTTGCATTGTGAATTTTTTTACAAAATAAATATTTTATTGAAAATTTTTGGTCAACCATCACAGTACATTGTGTATCCTTTACACAATAATATAACAGTATAAATAACAATGACCTGTTTTATAAACAAAGAATAAATAATATATAACAAAAACTAAAACTAAATGGCAACTGCCTTGTCTCAGATAAACACTCTCCAAAAATATGATTTAACAGTCCAATATACAATTATTTATAGCAACGACCTATACATATTATACATATATATTAATAACCCTGAGACTCCTTCTGGTTCCTCCCCCCCACCCACCCCCCTGGGCTGCTGCTGCTGCCTTTTTCTTTTTCATTCCCTCTATCTTTCTGTGAGGTATTCGACGAACGGCTGCCACCGCCTGGTGAACCCTTGAGCCGATCCCCTTAGGACGAACTTAATCCGTTCCAGCTTTATAAACCCCGCCATGTCATTTATCCAGGTCTCCACCCCCGGGGGCTTGGCTTCCTTCCACATCAACAGTATCCTGCGCCGGGCTACTAGGGACGCAAAGGCCAAAACATCGGCCTCCCTCGCCTCCTGCACTCCCGGCTCTTGTGCAACCCCAAATATAGCCAACCCCCAGCTTGGTTCGACCTGGACCCCCACTACTTTCGAAAGCACCTTTGTCACCCCCACCCAGAACCCCTGTAGTGCCGGACATGACCAGAACATGTGGGTGTGATTCACTGGGCTTCTTGAGCATCTCGCACACCTATCCTCTACCCCCAAAAATTTACTGAGCCGTGCTCCAGTCATATGCGCCCTGTGTAACACCTTAAATTGAATCAGGCTTAGCCTGGCACACGAAGACGATGAGTTTACCCTACTTAGGGCATCCGCCTACAGCCCCTCCTCAATCTCCTCCCCCAGCTCTTCTTCCCATTTCCCTTTCAGCTCATCTACCATAATCTCCCCCTCGTCCCTCATTTCCCTATATATATCTGACACCTAACCGTCCCCCACCCATGTCTTTGAGATTACTCTGTCCTGCACCTCATGCGTCGGGAGCTGCGGGAATTCCCTCACCTGCTGCCTCGCAAAAGCCCTCAGTTGCATATACCGGAATGCATTCCCTTGGGGCAACCCATATTTCTCGGTCAGCGCTCCCAGACTTGCGAACTTCCCATCCACAAACAGATCTTTCAGTTGCGTTACTCCTGCTCTTTGCCATATTCCAAATCCCCCATCCATTCTCCCCGGGGCAAACCTATGGTTATTTCTTATCGGGGACCCCACCAAGGCTCCCGTCTTTCCCCTATGCAGACTCCACTGTCCCCAAATTTTCAAAGTCGCCACCACCACCGGGCTTGTGGTGTATTTCTTCGGTGAGAACGGCAATGGGGCCGTCACCATAGCTTGTAGGCTAGTCCCCCTACAGGACGCCCTCTCCAATCTCTTCCACGCCGCTCCCTCCTCTTCTCCCATCCACTTACTCACCATTGAGATATTGGCGGCCCAGTAGTACTCACTTAGGCTCGGTAGTGCCAGCCCCCCCCCTATCCCTACTACGCTGTAAGAATCCCTTCCTCACTCTCGGGGTCTTCCCGGCCCACACAACTCATGATACTCTTTTCGATCCTTTTGAAAAAAGCCTTCGTGATCACCACCGGGAGGCACTGAAACACAAAGAGGAATCTCGGGAGGACTACCATTTTAACCGCCTGCACCCGCCCTGCCAGTGACAGGGATACCATGTCCCATCTCTTGAAGTCCTCCTCCATTTGTTCCACCAATCGCGTAAAATTTAACCTATGCAATGTACCCCAATTCTTGGCTATCTGGATCCCCAAGTAACAAAAGGCCCTTGTTACCTTCCTCAGCGGAAAGTCCTCTATTTCTCTGCTCTGCTCCCCTGGATGCACCACAAACAACTCACTTTTCCCCATGTTCAGTTTATATCCTGAGAATTCTCCAAACTCCCGAAGTGTCCGCATTATCTCTGGCATCCCCTCCGGCCGGGTCCGCTACATATAACAAATCATCCGCATACAGAGATACCCGGTGTTCTTCTCCTCCTCTAAGTACTCCCCTCCACTTCTTGGAACCCCTCAATGCTATTGCCAGGGGCTCAATCGCCAGTGCAAACAGCAATGGGGACAGAGGGCATCCCTGCCTTGTCCCTATATGGAGCCGAAAGTATGCAGATCCCAGTCCATTCGTGACCACACTCGCCACTGGGGCCCTATACAACAGCTGCACCCATTGAACATACTCATCTCCAAAACCAAATCTCCTCAGCACCTCCCACAAATAATCCCACTCCACTATCAAATGCTTTCTCGGTATCCATTGCCACCACTATCTCCGCTTCCCCCTCTGGTGGGGGCATCATTACCCCGAGCAGCCTCCGTATATTCGTATTCAGCTGTCTCCCCTTCACAAACCCAGTTTGGTTCTAATGGACCACCCTCGGGACACAATCCTCTATCCTCATTGCCATCACCTTGGCCAGAATCTTAGCGTCTACATTTAGGAGGGAAATAGGTCTATAGGATCCGCATTGCAGCGGGTCCTTTTCCTTCTTTAGGAGAAGCGATATCGTTGCCTCAGACATAGTCGGGGGCAGCTGTCCCCTTTCCTTTGCCTCATTAAAGGTCCTCATCAGTAGCGGGGCGAGCAAGACCGCATATTTCCTGTAAAATTCAACTGGAATCCATCCGGTCCCGGAGCCTTCCCCGCCTGCATGCTCCTAATTCCTTTCACTACTTCCTCTATTTCAATCTGTGCTCCCAGTCCCACCCTTTCCTGCTCCTCCACCGTGGGAAATTCCAGCCGGTCCAGAAAGCCCATCATTCTCTCCCTCCCATCCGGGGGTTGAGCTTCGTATAATTTTTTATAAAATGCCTTGAACACTCCATTCACTCTCTCCGCTCCCCGCACCATCTCTCCTTCCTCATCCCTCACTCCCCCTATTTCCCTCGCTGCTCCCCTTTTCCTCAATTGGTGGGCCAGCAACCTGCTCGCCTTCTCCCCATATTCATACTGTACACCCTGTGCCTTCCTCCACTGTGCCTCTGCAGTACCCGTTGTCAACAAGTCAAATTCTACGTGTAGCCTTTGCCTTTCCCTGTACAGTCCCTCCTCCGGTGCCTCCGCATATTGCCTGTCCACCCTCAGAAGTCCTTGCAGCAACCGCTCCCGTCCCCTCTCTCCTGCTTTCCTTTATGTGCCCTGATTGATATCAGCTCCCCTCTAACCACTGCCTTCAGCGCCTCCCAGACCACTCCCACCTGGACCTCCCCATTATCATTGAGTTCCAAGTACTTTTCAATGCACCCCCTCACCCTTAGACACACCCCCTCATCTGCCATTAGTCCCATGTCCATTCTCCAGGGTGGGCGCCCTTCTGTTTCCTCCCCTATCTCCAAGTCCACCCAATGTGGAGAGTGATCCGAAATGGCTATAGCCGTATACTCCGTTCCCCTCACCTTCGGGATCAACGCCCTTCCCAAAACAAAAAAGTCTATTCGCGAATAGACTTTGTGGACATAGGAGAAAAACGAGAACTCCTTACTCCTAGGTCTGCTAAATCTCCACGGGTCCACACCTCCCATCTGCTCCATAAAATCTTTAAGTACCTTGGCTGCTGCGGGCCTCCTTCCAGTCCTGGACTTCGACCTATCCAGCCCTGGTTCCAACACCGTATTGAAATCTCCCCCCATTACCAATTTTCCCACCTCTAGGTCCGGGATGCGTCCTAGCATACGCCTCATAAAATTGGCATCATCCCAGTTCGGGGCATATACGTTTACCAAAACCACCATCTCCCCCTGTAGTTTGCCACTCACCATCACGTATCTGCCCCCGCTATCCGCCACTATAGTCTTTGCCTCAAACATTACCCGCTTCCCCACTAATATAGACACCCCCCTGTTTTTCGCATCTAGCCCCGAATGGAACACCTGCCCCACCCAACCTTTGCGTAGTCTCACCTGGTCTATCAGTTTCAAGTGCGTTTCCTGTAACATAACCACGTCTGCCTTAAGTTTCTTAAGGTGTGCGAGTACCCGTGCCCTCTTTATCGGCCCGTTCAGCCCGCTCACGTTCCACGTGATCAGCCGGGTTGGGGGGCTTTTTACCCCCCCCCCCTTGTCGATTAGCCATCCCCTTTTCCAGCTCCTCACCCGGTTCCCACGCAGTTGTGTCCCCCCCCGGGCGGTGCCCCCCCGCCCATCCCACCCCATACCAGCTCCCCCCTCTCCCCAGCAGCCCAATAATTCCCCCCTCCCACCCCCCCGCTAGATCCCCCACTAGCGTAGTTACACCCCCCATGTTGCTCCCAGAAGTCAGCAAACTCTGGCCGACCTCGGCTTCCCCCCGTGACCTCGGCTCGCACCGTGCGACGCCCCCTCCTTCCTGCTTTCCTATTCCCGCCATGATTATCATAGCACGGGAACCGAGCCCGCGCTTCCCCCTTGGCCCCGCCCCCAATGGCCAACGCCCCATCTCTTCCACCTCCTTTCCTCCCCCCACCACCTCCTGTGGAAGAGAGAAAAGTTACCACATCGCAGGATTAATAACATAAAACTCCTCTTTCCCCCCCTCTTCGCCCCACCACTTTGTTTCAAAGGTCCTTTTTTTTTTAATAAATATTTTATTGAAAATTTTTGGTCAACCATCACAGTACATTGTGCATCCTTTACACAACATTATAACAATACAGATAATAATGACCGTTTTTATTTAAACAAGAAAAAAAAAAACAACAACAAATAAATAAATATTAAATAACAAAAATAAAAACTAGCCCTAATTGGCAACTGCCTTGTCTCAGGCCACCCCCCCACCCATCCCTCCCCCCCCCATCCCTCCCCCCCCCTCCCCCATCCCATCCCTCCCCCCCCCATCCCTCTTCTCCCCCCCCCCTCCATCCCTCTTCTCCCCCCCCCCCCCCCCCCCCAAGTCCTGGGCTGCTGCTGCTGCCTTCTTTTTCCCCCATCTATCTTTCCGCAAGATATTCGACGAACGGTTGCCACCGCCTGGTGAACCCTTGAGCCGACCCCCTTAGGACGAACTTAATCCGCTCTAACTTTATGAACCCCGCCATATCATTTATCCAGGTCTCCACCCCCGGGGGCTTGGCTTCTTTCCACATTAGCAATATCCTGCGCCGGGCTACTAGGGACGCAAAGGCCAAAACATCGGCCTCTCTCGCCTCCTGCACTCCCGGCTCTTGTGCAACCCCAAATATAGCCAACCCCCAGCTTGGTTCGAACCGGACTCCTACTACTTTCGAAAGCACCTTTGTCACCCCCATCCAAAACCCCTGTAGTGCCGGGCATGACCAAAACATATGGGTATGATTCGCTGGGCTTCTCGAGCACCTCGCACACCTATCCTCCACCCCAAAAAATTTACTGAGCCGTGTTCCAGTCATATGTGCCCTGTGTAATACCTTAAACTGAATCAGGCTTAGCCTGGCGCACGAGGACGACGAGTTTACCCTGTTTAGGGCATCTGCCCACAGCCCCTCCTCAATCTCCTCCCCTAGCTCTTCTTCCCATTTCCCTTTTAGTTCGTCCACCATAGTCTCCCCTTCGTCCCTCATTTCCCTATATATATCCAACACCTTACCATCCCCCACCCATTTCTTTGAGATGACTCTGTCCTGCACCTCTTGTGTCGGGAGCTGCGGGAATTCCCTCACCTGTTGCCTCGCAAAAGCCCTCAATTGCATGTACCTGAATGCATTCCCTTGGGGCAACCCATATTTCTCGGTCAGCGCTCCCAGACTCGCAAACTTCCCATCCACAAATAGATCTTTCAATTGCGTTATTCCTGCTCTTTGCCACATTCCATATCCCCCATCCATTCCCCCCGGGGCAAACCTATGGTTGTTTCTTATCGGGGACCCCCCCAATGCTCCGGTCTGTCCCCTATGTCGTCTCCACTGTCCCCAAATCTTCAGTGTAGCTACCACCACCGGACTCGTGGTATAGTTCCTTGGTGAGAACGGCAATGGGGCTGTCACCATAGCCTGCAGGCTGGTCCCCCTACAGGACGCCCTCTCTAATCTCTTCCACGCCGCTCCTTCCTCCTCTCCCATCCACTTACTCACCATTGAAATATTAGCGGCCCAATAATACTCACTTAGGCTCGGTAGTGCCAGCCCCCCCCTATCCCTACTACGCTGTAAGAATCCCTTCCTCACTCTTGGAGTCTTCCCGGCCCAAACAAAACCCATGATACTCTTTTCTATCCTTTTGAAAAAAGCCTTCGTGATCACCACCGGGAGGCACTGAAACACAAAGAGGAATCTCGGGAGGACCACCATCTTAACCGCCTGCACCCTCCCTGCCATTCACAATGCTACCATATCCCATCTCTTGAAATCTTCCTCCATCTGTTCCACCAACCGCGTCAAATTTAGCCTGTGCAATGTGCCCCAATTCTTAGCTATCTGGATCCCCAGGTAACGAAAGTCTCTTGTTACCTTCCTCAACGGTAGGTCTTCTATTTCTCTACTCTGCTCCCCTGGATGCACCACAAACAGCTCACTCTTCCCCATGTTCAATTTATACCCTGAAAAATCCCCAAACTCCCCAAGTATCCGCATTATTTCTGGCATCCCCTCCGCTGGATCCGCCACATATAGTAGCAGATCATCCGCATATAAAGATACCCGGTGTTCTTCTCCTCCCCTAAGTATTCCCCTCCATCTCTTGGAACCTCTCAGCGCTATCGCCAGGGGCTCAATCGCCAGTGCAAACAGTAATGGGGACAGAGGACATCCCTGCCTTGTCCCTCTATGGAGCCGAAAATATGCCGATCCCCGTCCATTCGTGACCACACTCGCCACTGGGGCCCTATACAACAGCTGCACCCATCTAACATACCCCTCTCCAAAACCAAATCTCCTCAACACCTCCCACAGATAATCCCATTCCACTCTATCAAATGCTTTCTCGGCATCCATCGCCACTACTATCTCCGTTTCACCCTCTGGTGGGGCCATCATCATTACCCCTAACAGCCTCCGTATATTCGTGTTCAGCTGTCTCCCCTTCACAAACCCAGTTTGGTCCTCATGAACCACCCCCGGGACGCATTCCTCTATTCTCATTGCCATTACCTTGGCCAGGACCTTGGCATCCACATTTAGGAGGGAAATTGGTCTGTAGGACCCGCATTGTAGCAGATCCTTTTCCTTCTTTAAGAGAAGCGATATCGTTGCTGCTGACATAGTCGGGGGCAGTTGTCCCCTTTCCTTTGCCTCGTTAAAGGTCCTTGTCAGTAGCGGGGCGAGCAAGTCCAAATATTTTCTGTAAAATTCAACTGGGAATCCATCCGGTCCCGGGGCCTTTCCCGTCTGCATGTTCCTAATTCCTTTCACCACTTCTTCTACCGTGATCTGTGCTCCCAGTCCCACCCTTTCCTGCTCTTCCACCTTGGGAATTTCCAGCCGATCCAAAAAATCCATCATTCTCTCCCTCCCATCCGGGGGTTGAGCTTCATACAATTTTTTATAAAATGTCTTGAACACTTCATTCACTCTCTCTGCTCCCCGCTCCGTCTCTCCTTCCTCGTCCCTCACCCCCCCTATTTCCCTCGCTGCTCCCCTTTTCCTCAATTGGTGTGCCAGCAATCTGCTCGCCTTCTCTCCATATTCATACTGTACACCCTGCGCCTTCCTCCATTGTGCCTCTGCAATGCCTGTAGTCAGCAAGTCAAATTCCACATGCAGCCTTTGCCTTTCCCTGTCCAGTCCCTCCTCCGGTGCTTCCGCATATTGTCTGTGCTCAAAAGTTCTTGCAGCAACCGCTCCCGTTCCTTACTCTCCTGCTTCCCTTTATGTGTCCTTATTGATATCAGCTCCCCCCTTACCACCGCCTTCAACGCCTCCCAGACCACTCCCACCTGAACCTCCCCATTGTCATGGAGTTCCAAGTACTTTTCAATGCATCCCCTCACCCTTAGGCACATCCCCTCATCTGCCATTAGTCCCATGTCCATTCTCCAGGGTGGGCGCCCTCTTGTTTCCTCCCCTATCTCCAAGTCAACCCAGTGTGGGGCATGATCCGAAATGGCTATAGCCGTATATTCCGTTCCCCTCACCCTCGGGATCAATGCCCTACCCAACACAAAAAAGTCTATGCGTGAATAGACTTTATGGACATAGGAGAAAAACGAGAACTCCTTACTCCTCGGTCTACTGAATCTCCACGGGTCCACCCCTCCCATCTGCTCCATAAAATCCTTAAGCACCTTGGCTGCTGCCGGCCTCCTACCAGTCCTGGACTTCGACCTATCCAGCCTTGGTTCCAACACCGTGTTAAAGTCTCCCCCCATTATCAGCTTTCCCGTCTCTAGGTCCGGGATGCGTCCTAGCATTCGCCTCATAAAGTTGGCATCGTCCCAGTTCGGGGCATACACGTTTACCAAAACCACCATCTCTCCCTGTAATTTGCCACTCACCATCACGTATCTGCCCCCGTTATCCGCCACTATAGTCTTTGCCTCGAACATTACCCGCTTCCCCACTAATATAGCCACCCCCCTGTTTTTCGCATCCAGCCCAGAATGGAACACCTGCCCCACCCATCCTTTGCGCAGCCTAACCTGGTCTATCAGTTTCAGGTGCGTTTCCTGTAACATAACCACATCTGCTTTAAGTTTCTTAAGGTGTGCGAGTACTCGTGCCCTCTTTATCGGCCCGTTAAGCCCTCTCACGTTCCACATGATCAGCCGAGTTGGGGGGCTTCCCACCCCCCCCCCCCCCCCCTTGCCGGTTAGCCATCATCTTTTTCCAGCTTCTCACCCAGTTCCCACGCAGCTGTATCTCTCCCAGGCGGTGCCCCCCCGCCCATCCTTTCCCGTACCCACTCCCCCCTTTCCCCAGCAGCAGCAACCCAGTAATTCCCCCCTCCCACCCCCCCCGCTAGCGTAATTACTCCCCCCATGTTGCTCCCAGAAGTCAGCAAACTCTGGCTGACCTCGGCTTCCCCCCGTGATCACGGCTCGCACCGTGCGACGCCCCCTCCTTCCTGCTTCTCTATTCCCGCCATAATTATCATAGCGCGGGAACCAAGCCCGCGCCTCTCCCTCGGCCCCGCCTCCCCCCATCACCACCTGTGGGAGAAAGAAAAGTTACCATACCGCAGGATTAAAACATAAAACCCCTCTTCGCCCCCCCCCCCCATTCGCCCCACCACTTTGTCCAAACGTTCATTTTCATAATCCACTCATTCCAATTTTTCTTCTACAATAAAAGTCCACGCTTCATCCGCCGTCTCAAAGTAGTGGTGCCTCCCTTGATATGTGACCCACAGTCTTGCCGGTTGCAGCATTCCAAATTTGATCTTCCTTTTGTGAAGTACCGCTTTGGCCCGATTAAAGCTCGCCCTCCTTCTCGCCACCTCCGCACTCCAATCTTGATAAACGCGGATCACCGCGTTCTCCCATTTACTGCACCGAGTTTTCTTCGCCCATCGAAGGACCATTTCTCTATCCTTAAAACGGAGGAATCTCACCACTATGGCTCTGGGAGTTTCTCCTGCTCTCGATCCTCGCACCATAACTCGGTATGCTCCCTCCACCTCCAACGGACCCATCGGGGCCTCCGCTCCCATTAACGAGTGCAGCATCGTGCTCACATATGCCCCGACGTCCGCCCCCTCCACACCTTCAGGAAGGCCAAGAATCCTCAAGTTGTTCCTCCTTGCGTTGTTTTCCAGTGCCTCCAACCTCTCCACACATCGTTTCTGGTGTGCCTCCTGTATCTCCGACTTCACCACCAGGCCCTGTATATCGTTCTCATTCTCTGCTGCTTTCGCCTTCACGACCCGAAGCTCCTGCTCCTGGGTCTTTTGTTCCTCTTTCAGCCCTTCAATCGCCTGTAATATCGGGGCCAACAACTCTTTCTTCATTTCCTTTTTTATCTCCTCCACGCAGCGTTTCAAGAACTCTTGTTGTTCAGGGCCCCATATGAAACTGCCACCTTCCAACGCCATCTTGGTTTCTGCTTGCCTTCCTTGCCGTTGTTCCAAAGGATCCGCTGCAATCCAGCCACTTTCCTCTCCTTTTTCCATCCGTGTCCAGGGGGAACACCCTTCTGGTTTACCGCACGGTGTTTTTAGCCGTTAAAATTGCCGTTGGGGCTCCTATCAAGAGCCCAAAAGTCCGTTCCACCGGGAGCTGCCGAAAGGTGCGACTTAGCTGGTCATCGCCGCACCCGGAAGTCCAAACGTTCTTTTTTTAATAACCCGCTCATTCCAATTTTTCTTCCACGATAAAAGTCCACGCCTCATCCGCCGTCTCAAAGTAGTGGTGCCTCCCTTGATATGTGACCCACAGTCTTGCCGGTTGCAGCATTCAGAATTTTATCTTCTTTTTGTGAAGCACCGCCTTGGCCTGATGAAAGCTCGCCCTCCTTCTCGCCACCTCCGCACTCCAGTCTTGGTATACGCGGATCACCGCGTTCTCCCATTTACTGCTCCGAGTTTTCTTTGCCCATCTAAGGACCATCTCTCTGTCCTTAAAATGGAGGAATCTCACCACTCTGGCTCTAGGAATTTCTCCTGCTCTCGGTCCTCGCGCTATCACTCAGTATGCTCCCTCCACCTCCAGCGGACCCGCCGGTGCCTCCGCTCCCATTAACGAGTGCAGCATCGTGCTCACATATGCCCCGACGTCCGCACCTTCAGGAAGACCAAGAATCCTTAGGTTGTTCCTCCTCGCGTTGTTCTCCAGCGCCTCCAGCCTTTCCACACATCGTTTATGGTGTGCCTCGTGTATCTCCGTCTTCACCACCAGGCCCTGTATGTCGTCCTCATTCTCGGCAGCCTTTGCCTTCACGACCCGAAGCTCCCGCTCCTGGGTCTTTTGCTCCTCCTTTAGCCCTTCGATCGCCTGTAATATCGAGGCCAACAGCTCCTTCTTCATTTCCTTTTTGAGTTCTTCCACGCAGCGTTTCAAAAACTCGTGTTGTTCAGGGCCCCATATTAAACTGCCACCTTCCGACGCCATCTTGGTTTTTGCTTGCCTTCCTTGCCGCTGCTCTAAAGGATCCACCGCAATCCGGCCACTTTCTCCTCCTTTTTTCATCCGTATCCAGGGGGGGATTCCCTTCTGGTTCACCGCACAGTACTTTTAGCCGTTAAAATTGCCGTTGGGGCTCTTATTAAGAGCCCAAAAGTCCGTTCCACCGGGAGCTGCCGAAACGTGCGACTCAGCTGGTCATCGCCGCACCCGGAAGTCGTATTGTGAATTTTAAGGAACAACCAGAGATGCAAGTTGTGATATTGCAGTTGGAGCTAATATAAATTGCTGGGAAGGAATACAAGGAAGAGATAGTATAATTAAAAAAAAAAACTCCATTCACATTTAAGCTAACAATGGCTCCAGTGCTGCCATTCCAAAAAACAATAAAGGCAGCTGGTATCAACATTATTAATGCAGAACAGCAACCTTCTAAGCCTTAGATGCGGAACCAGACGTGAGCAACTAAAAAAATTTCAGTATGGCTCATGGATTTAACATCTCTGGATTAATGTAAAGAATCAATTTACATTGAGGGTGATTAGCATTCATGCCCCAAAGTTAGTGGATTGCCTTTTCTGTTCAGATTCAATAATACAGTTCTGTAGGCAGGAACAAAAATACCCTTGATACAGGGAGAGATTTGAAACATTTTGCTCCCCCCTCTATGTACTAAATATTCTTATGTCCAGCTCTCAGCAATGTTTGAAACTCTAACTTTTCAGTTATTGCTACAATCTACATGGGACACAATTTCTTTGTAACGAAATTTATCAAATTGTTAACCTATCCGTGTGAGATCATTTATCAACAACATGGATAGCCACTGCCAATGGAAACATGTTATAATGGAAAAAAAAAATTGTTTCAATTGTATTTCCATGTACAATGGGAATATGCACCAGTGTTTATGCGACCACAAAGCTGCAATTAAAATAAACTTCAAAAACTCAGGTTGTAGGTAATAAAGTTCCAAGTTACTTCTGCTTCACTCAAGAACCTCATCTATTGCAACTTTACGTCAGGTATACTTTTAAAGATTTAATATTCTATTAACACTAAAACAAAATCGAAGATTAAACCACTGTTATTACAAATATTATGAATTGGACAATACACATTCACCATATATATTTCATTCCATCGGGTATTATTTTTGATGACAAATGTTCTTGTCTACATACTTTATTTCTATAGGCGTTTATTATCTTCATGTATTGCTGCATCTGTCTTCCCATCTCATCAAAGGCTCGTGGACGATCCTCAAACTCTTGGCAGCGGTCTCGAATTGGCTGACCAAATTTCTGTAAAAAGAAATGGGCACATCATGACTTGATTGCACATTGAAGTATATATGTCCCTTTGAAACACAAATGTGTGCAGAGATAAAACGTGTGTTCACTGAAGGGTAATAACAGACTTCAATTTTCAGTAACAGTGCAGTCTCTGTTCACAGATTAGTGGCCCCAAAGTAGACAGCACAGCTATGGTATCTCATTGCTGTAGAGACAATTGTTTTGAATGATTGATGGGCAATACTGCCACAGCCAGTAGACAAGTGGCAGCAAAACTGTGGATGTTGGCAGCCAAGACTTGAACAACAGCTCATCTCAATGACATGTGTGGCACCTGTAGCACTTCAACCGTAAAATATTCTGATAGGGGCATTATTCATTTTGAATTTCTAACTTGCATGGGGCTCTGTAGCTTGCAGTTAGATGCCTTGTTGCTTTGAACTGAAATTTGTATTCTTGGACTCCTCTATTTCACCTTATTCTTCATTCATCATCTATTTCAGTGATCTTCCTGCTCTGTTGTTTTCTTGCAAGTACTTCGCTTATTGCATTGGGATGTTTCACTACATAAAAAAGGTTCTATATTGTTTTGCACCGGCTTTGCTTACATTTGGTACTTCGGTTTCAATGTAGACACTTCCAAGTTTTCCAGGGGCTGGTTTAGCACAGGGCTAAATAGCTGGCTTTGAAAGCAGACCAAGGCAGGCCAGCAGCACGGTTCAATTCCCGTACCAGCCTCCCCGAACATGCGCCGGAATGTGGCGACTAGGGGATTTTCACAGAAACTTCATTTGAAACCTACTTGTGACAACAAGCGATTTTCATTTCATTTCATTAACGCTAACGCCTATCCCACTGGGAAAAAACACAGCAAAAGGAGCTGCTGATTGTTTTAAGGTCCCTGCTTTTAAGATTTTTGCCTAGAGCTTGCCTTTAGGATAATGTTCTTGGTGACAGTATACTTTTGGTCAAACAGAAATTAATGCACAGTATGAATATGGATTATCAACAAATTAATCGAATTTTACCAGCAGGGAAATTCTACTCCTACAAATTGATAGCACAAGTAGGGGAAAAGCTTTAGCTTTGTTTCACTACATGTTAAGAGAAATATTTATGCATTTCATAGAAATACACAAAGTGATTATCTCTAATCTGCACATATTTACCTTCAGTTCGGTCAATTTATCTATATACACTTGTTTCCCCTGATCCTCGCCATCTTCATACAGCCAGTTTTCGGTGTCTTCCAGCAGAAGGCTTAATTTGCTTTGTTCCTAGGATTTAAAAAAAAGCTTAATATTGACCTACAAAAATTGACACTTCACCATCAATTCACAGGATCAGGTTTAGTGTCCAATTAGATTTCAGTACAAATATATTTGGTAGCTCTCCTTTGAAACATTTTTTTCTTTCTAATGAGGATTCACAAATGTTAATGCAGATAGACATTCATTAAAGATATGGTAGTATATTTCTACCTATTTACTCATGCCCATTTTCCTAATCCACCCTGAGACTGTTATAAGATTTGGTATGATCCGATTGGATAAATTGGATAACTTTTGTTTAAAGAGACATGCTAAGAGAAATTCTCTGGGAAGCTACGGAGGAGATTGCTGAGCCTTTGGCTTTGATCTTTAAGTCATCTTTGTCTACAGGAATAGTGCCAGAAGACTAGAGGATAGCAAATGTTGTCCCCTTGTTCAAGAAGGGGAGTAGAGACAACCCCGGTAACTATAGACCAGTGAGCCTTACTTCTGTTGTGGGCAAAATCTTGGAAAGGTTTATAATGGATGTATATGGGCAGCACGGTAGCATTGTGGATAGCACAATTGCTTCACAGCTCCAGGGTCCCAGGTTCGATTCCGGCTTGGGTCACTGTCTGTGCGGAGTCTGCACATCCTCCCCGTGTGTGCGTGGGTTTCCTCCGGGTGCTCCGGTTTCCTCCCACAGTCCAAAGATGTGCAGGTTAGGTGGATTGGCCATGATAAATTGCCCTTAGTGTCCAAAATTGCCCTTAGAGTTGGGTGGGGTTACTGGGGATAGGGTGGAGGTGTTGACCTTGGGTAGGGTGCTCTTTCCAAGAGCCGGTGCAGACTCGATGGGCCGAATGGCCTCCTTCTGCATTGTAAATTATATGATGCTAATCATCTGGAAAGGACTAATTTGATTAGATAGTCAACACGGTTTTGTGAAGGGTAGGTCGTGCCTCACAAACCTTATTGAGTTCTTTGAGAAGGTGACCAAACAGGTGGATGAGGGTAAAGCAGTTGATGTGGTGTATATGGATTTCAGTAAAGCGTTTGATAAGGTTCCCCACGGTAGGCTACTGCAGAAAATACGGAGGCATGGGATTCAGGGTGATTTAGCAGTTTGGATCAGAAATTGGCTAGCTGGAAGAAGGCAAAGGGTGGTGGTTGATGGGAAATGTTCAGACTGGAGTCCAGTTACTAGTGGTGTACCACAAGGATCTGTTTTGGGGCCACTGCTGTTTGTCATTTTTATAAATGACCTTGAGGAGGGCGCAGAAGGATGGGTGAGTAAATTTGCAGATGACACTAAAGTCGGTGGAGTTGTGGACAGTGCGGAAGGATGTTACAAGTTACAGAGGAACATAGATAAGCTGCAACGCTGGGCTGAGAGGTGGCAAATGGAGTTTAATGCAGAAAAGTGTGAGGTGATTCATTTTGGAAGGAATAACAGGAAGACAGTACTGGGCTAATGGTAAAATTCTTGGCAGGGTGGATGAGCAGAGAGATCTCGGTGTCCATGGACATAGATCCCTGAAAGTTGCCACCCAGGTTCAGAGGGTTGTTAAGAAGGCGTACGGTGTGTTAGCTTTTATTGGTAAGGGATTGAGTTTCGGAGCCATGAGGTCATGTTGCAGCTGTACAAAACTCTGGTGCGGCCGCATTTGGAGTAGTGGGTGCAATTCTGGTCGCCGCATTATAGGAAGGATGTGGAAGCATTGGAAAGGGTGCAGAGGAGTTTTACCAGAATGTTGTCTGGTATGGAGGGAAGATCTTATGAGGAAAGGCTGAGGGACTTGAGGCTGTTTTCATTCGAGAGAAGGTGGTTAAGAGGTGACTTAATTGAGGAATAGAAGATGATCAGAGGATTGGATAGGGTGGACAGTGAGAGCCTTTTTCCTCATATGGTGATGTCTAGCACGAGGGGACATAGCTTTAAATTGAGGGGAGATAGATATAAGACAGATGTCAGAGGTACGTTCTTTACTAAGGGCGTGGAATGCCCTGCCTGCAACAGTAGTGGACTCGCCAACACGAAGGTCATTCAAATGGTCATTGGATAGACATAAGGACGATAAGGAAATAGTGTAGATGGGCTTTAGAGTGGTTTCACAGGTCGGCGCAACATCGAGGGCCGAAGGGCCTGTACTGCGCTGTAATGTTCTAAATTCAGTTGCTTTAGCTCTTCAATTGACCTACCAGTAGACATGTTTAAGTGATTCAGGATGTGATCGCTCTTTCCACAGCCCTATATGTGTGGTAAGTGTGGCAAGCCTATACCTAAACCCCTAATCAAGAATGAGAGAAGAATTTGGGACTTCTCATTAAAAATGTAAATAATGTGCTATCCAAGTATTGATGACAGTTTTTAAAAAAAGGAACAGCACCTGTGCCTTCAGAGCATGTGCAAATTACTACAAACGATAAACAGAAGCAGCCTCTTGTTCAGTAGGATTCGTTATCGCAGAACAACTAGATTCATGTGTAGGTATGATTCTGCCAGTGTGGTGTATCCCACATCCAACTCAACTGGCTATGCAGTTAACTCACAAATTCTCTTTGACCCCAAAACAAAATGCAGTATAATAAAAATCAACTGAGTCCAGAGTGGGATAAACCTGAAAAATGCCTAAGCGATGTAGACAAATTGTTACGGATATTTTCTCCACTTTTGGAATTATATTTTTTTCTCTCCTCCAAGTGGCAAAATAACTTCTCCCATCGAAGGAAAAATGGCAAGACTAAAAGGGACGGATGTTTTGATAATGAATTTCAGACCATGGAAAACCAATTTGGAACATGGCAAAGGACAAACAAAGATATTTTGGTCCAATATATTACTAATTAATTATTTCATTATTTTATTTGTTTCAACTTATTTCCCATTATTGTCTGCATTAACCTTGGCTTCCAAACAGGAGCCAAGACAAAGATCAGCCAAATATACCCTGGTAAGGTTGTAGAGGGGAGGTGATGTGGTTGAGTGGTAGCATTCCTACCACTAGGCCAGAAGCTCTGTGTTCAAATCCATCAGGACTTGGTGGCTATAGAAGGTACACTCATCATGAGTGCCAGATATATTGTCAGCCTGTAAATTCTTCCAACATGCTTGATGGCAGTTATGGTCAACAAGTGCAGAATTTTGGCAAGGATAATCATGGACCAATCCAATGCAAGTCCATAGTGACCTATGTCCGCTTAGGAGGAGGGAAGTTGTAGAACTCAACTTATTCCTCATCTTTTATTTATAACTTAGCACTGAATTAAATACTTACCTCTTTACTGACAAATTTTTCATATATTCCACACAGTTTTTCCCTACTTTCATACACATATTCCTCCAGTGCATTCTTTGCATCATTTCTTTCCTTTTCAAGTTTATCTTGCATCATCATTTTACCCTAAATGGGAGGATAAAAACTATTATTTCAACAATTTCATAATTGCATAAACATATATTAAGTTGAAGTTAAAATTGCATTGCCCAAGATGATCAAAAATACACAGGGGCAGTAGCAAAGTGGTTAGCACTGCTGCCTCACAGTGCCAGGGACTCAGATTTAATTTCGATTTTGGGTGTTTGTGTGTTCTCCCGGTGTCTGCGTGAGTTTCCTCCAGGTGCTCCAGTTTTCACACACAGTCCAAAGATGTGCAGGTTAGATGGATTGGCCATGCTAACTTGCCTCTTAATATCCAAAGGCTAGGTGGGATTACTGGGCTAGGGCGGGGACGTGAGCCTGTGTCGGGTGCTCCTTCAGAGGGTCAGTGCAGACTTGATGGACCGAATGGTCTCCTTCTGTACTGTAAGGATTCTATGAACTCTGTTCAACTGATTTTTAAAAACTTGTTGCAACACTAATCAGAACATAATTAAGGGATCGATGAAAACAAATATAGAAATGTGTTGCAGCACCAGTCTGAATAACTATGTTTAACCCCAACTTTCCTATTTGTTTTGTAGCGAGCTTGCCTGTCTCGTTACCTGTCTCCGGACTCCATATATGCTGACAATAGTCATGTTTCTACTATGAGTTACTGTATTAAAGACCGTTGAAAATCCAGATGTTATATCTACTGTATTTCCTTCGTCTCCTCTTACTAAGAATACAATAAAGCTGGTCAAACATGTCCCTTCTGAAAACGACGTGGCCAATTATACAGCTTTTTGTCTTGCATTTGTAAGGGCAAATGCAAGAACGTCAAATTTCAATTCAAACCTTTTCTCTTTGCTAAACCTTGTGACAGTTTTGCCCATTCTTGCATTTGTCCTGAGTGCAAGATGAAAGATTCCAGCAACATGTCTCATTACAGCAATATTTAAGTTCTGAACTATGAAGCGACTGTTAAACTAATTTGTTTTTGGTTTCAAGAGTTATCCATTACTTTTTTAATAAAAGGACTCCATTATATATCCTACCTCAGATTCAATGAATATATTCAGTAGCTGCTGATCCAATTGCCACTGCAGACTGCTTTCTATGGGTAGGTCCACGGTCTTGGTTTTGACCTTTGCCTTCTTTGCCTGGGGTGGCTGGTCTTTATTTTTATCTTCCTTTGAAGCAGTTTCACAGGTCTAAAAATAAAAGTGCAGCAAATAATTAGTTTTGCATTATATACAACTTATCATAATATTGTATTCAAGGGACTCGGCACAGGATGGGGTTTCTCCTGGCTAGGGAAATCTAGAAGACAGGGGGCCCAGCCACTATTTCATTTAGAACTGAGATGAGGATAAATTTCTTCAAAGAGTTAAGAATCTTTGGAATTCTCCACACCAGGGCATAGTGCATTCTAGATAGTTGAATATACCCAAGGTTGAAATAAACACACTCTTGGTCTCACCAAATCAAGGGATATGGGGAGGGAGTGGGAAAGTAGAGTTGAGACTCAAGATCAACCATAATTGCACCGAATAGAGCAGCATGCGAGGGTGCGGGGCAGGGTGGTGGCAATGCCTGACTATAGAGCTCTTATTTCATGTTTTAGTTCTTATAGGTGCCTTCAGATGAAGTAGAGTTAGCAGGATTAAGCTGTGTGGACATATTTCAGTTCCCATTTCAAAGTAATTAAAAAATAATTTTTTCTAGAGTACCCAATTATTTTTTCCCCAATTAAGGGACAATTTAGCGTGGTCAATCCACCTACCCTGCATATCTTCGGGTTTGTGGGGGTGAGACCCATGCAAACACGAGGAGAATGTGCAAACTCCACACGGACGGTGACCCTCCCACAGTCCAAAGATGTGCAGGTTAGGTGGATTGGCCATGCTAAATTGCCTCCAGTGTCCAAAATTGCCCTTGGTATTGGGTGGGGGTACTGGGTTATGGGGATAGAGTTTGAGATGTGGGCCTGGGTAGGGTGCTCTTTCCAAGAGCCGGTGCAGACTCGATGGGCAGAATGGCCTCCGTCTGTACTGTAAATTCTATGAAACTGGAACACCCGGAGGAAACCCACGCAGACACGAGAACGTGCAGACTCCGCACAGGCAGTGGCCCAGTGGGGAATTGAACCTGGGACCCTGGAGCTGTGGAGCAACTGTGCTAACCACTCAGCTACTGTGCTGCCCTATAGAGCAATAGTCTTGTCCACTCTGCTCTGTGAATGTGAGCCTTAGACTGTGCACCAGCATCATGCCAAGAAGCTAAACCGCTTTCACTTTGTGTTGCCTTTGAAGATCAGATGGCAGAATAAAATATCAGATATTCTGGTACTCCATACCAGCGCTGGCATGCCAAGCATCGCACTATATTGATAGTCTTAACACAAATGAGTTGGGTTGGTCACATAGCCAGAATGCTGCCACCCTTGCCAGCTGGGATCTAACCCGGGTCCTCAGTGCTGTGAGGCAGCAGTGCTAGCAACTGCGCCACCATGCTACCCATCCCATTTCAAAGTCATACATTGGTTTTTTTTTTTACATCTTGAATATATAATTGAAAAAAAACCACATCAATTTTCTCTGCCCGTTATAAATTTTTACGCTCGCATTTATGATGGGACTATTTAAAGAAGTTTCTTCTACTGGCACCAATGAGTCCTTTGAGATGGAGACGTATATCATGTGGTGTGTTTGGGGGGGTGGGTTTAGTGGTTAAGTAGAGGGTTGCTAAGGCCGAAAAGTGTCCAAAAGGTTCTGTTGCAAATATGACAAGATACTGCTGACGATTGAGTTTTGGATAGGTTTCTGGCATGGAATATTCTCTCCCACCGTTTTCTCTCAGCCTCTGATATGCATTTGTTTTTAATGGAAACAGGGTTTTCCCCCCCGATTTGGTTTCGCCAGATGCAGAGATCCTAGGTGAACTTCTGCTAGGCCACACACTGCACAGTAAAATGAAGCCTCCAGGGTGTCCACGGAGAACTTGTTTTGACTGACATGAGCGCAAACCAGACTAGTTCTCACTAGAAAATTTGCTTTGGCAAGGGTGGCAGCATTCTGGCTATGTGACCAGCCCAACTCTTGTGTTAAGACTGTCTCAATATAGTGCGATGCTTGGCATGCCAGCATTGGTATGGAGCACCAGAATATCTGATATTTTATTCTGCCATCTGATCTTCAGAAGCTTCCAAAGGCAACGCAAAGTGTCACATTCACAGAGCAGAGTGGACAAGACTATTGCTCTATAGGGCAGCACGGTAGCTCAGTTGTTAGCACAGTTGCTCCACAGCTCCAGGTTCGATTCCCCACTGGGTCACTGTCTGTGCGGAGTCTGCACATTCTCCTCGTGTTCCAGTTTCACAGAATCATAGAATTTACAGTACAGAAGGAGGCCATTTTGCCCATCGAGTCTGCACCGGCTCTTGGAAAGAGCACCCTACCCAGGCCCACATCTCAAACTATATCCCCATAACCCAGTAACCCCACCCAATACCAAGGGCAATTTTGGACACTAAGGGCAATTTAGCATGGCCAATCCACCTAACCTGCACATCTTTGGACTGTGGGAGGAAACCGGAGCACCTGGAGGAAACCCACACACACACGGGGAGAACGTGCAGATTCGCACAGACAGTGACCCAAGCTGGGAATCGAACCTGGGACCCTGGAGCTGTGAAGCAATTGTGCTAACCATTATGCTACCATGCTGCCTCCCACAGTCCAAAGATGTGCAGGTTAGGCCGATTGGCCATGATAAATTGTCCTTGGGTGTCCAAAATGGTTAGGTGGGGTTATGGGGACAGGGTGGAGGTGGGCTTAAGTGGGATGCTCTTTCCAAGGCCGCTGCAGACTCGATGGACCGAATGGCCTCCTTCTGCACTGTAAATTCTATAGATCACTTTGTAGACAAACTTACTTCTTTGTTCTCAGTCGGATGTTCAAAGTCTGCAAAGGATTCCTTTGGCAATCCTTTACGCGTGTTGTAAATAGCACAAGGGAGCGTGCTGCCAAGTGAAATAATTCACTGCCGATAGGCTCTGGTCATGGACCGAAACCTTGGTTACGAGATGGGCTCTACATTACTTGTTTTCTTTGCACTGATTGTAAGGACGAAACTTTCCCAGGCATTGCAGAACAAATCTATGCTACACTGCATGCCCTGCTGTAAAACAGCAGCAAGCGCAGTCATTGGCAAACCGAAAATCGTAAGGTATTCCCTTGGACAACTTGGTCTATTGGTTCATCACCCAGCCCCAAGTTGCTGATAGACAAGAAAAGGCTAAGGAGGAAAATATGAACTTATAGCAGATGGGTGGTGGAGGAAGAGTGCTGAGGGTGCTGCACAGGAAGGAAAAGGTGGTGGAATAACAATGCCTCAGTTTTAAAATTCTTATTTTTTTGTATTCAACTACTTCACACCTCCCTATATTTAATCTCCAACCTGACAATCAATGCTCCCAGTGCAACCTGTTTATTTCTATGCACAGTACCTTTAAATTTTTTGCATGCCCATAAGTGTCATATTGGGAAAAATGTGTGTAAAGCCTGCACAGTGCCTCCCAATTGTTTCATGGCCGTGAACAGATTAGTAGGAATATTGCCTACAACCCTCCGAAAACGTTTTTCCACTTCTGGTCACGCACATTTCAGATTTTCTTTGCCTCACCATTGGCATCCATGCATTCTACCACAACCCCATCCTCTATAATTCTCCCCCTAAACTACCTCTGGCAGAGTGTTAACCTCTTCTTACAACCTACTGCTTTCACCAACCTGGTCACCTATCCGAAATGAAATTGAAAATGAAAATTGCTGGTCACAAGTCGGCTTCAAATGAAGTTACTGTGAAAAGCCCCTAGTCGCCACATTCCGGCACCTGTTCGGGTAGGCTGGTACGGGAATTAAAAACCATGCTGCTGGCCTGCCTGGGTCTGCTTTCAAAGCCAACGATTTAGCCCTGTGTTCCTATCCCTCAACTTTCTTTGTAACTAGTGTTAAATTCTTATCAAACTTGGGAAAGGAACAGCTTGTTGATTATCATCTCCCTTCAGCTGATTAAACTATATTTTTCTATATTGAACACCACTTGGAAAAAACACTACAGAGGCAGAATGGGGACTCCCAATTTTTATCACGAGCGGCAACTCCGTGCCCAACAGGTGAGTGCAAAAGGCCAGGTAGCAGTGTCAGCAACCATCTTTGGGCAGAAATGCAGAGTGGATTGATCATCCTCTGAACTTTGTAGCATCATAAATGTCAGTATTCAGCCAATCTGATTCAGTCCATATGACATTAATAAAACTAAGAACTTAACAGATAAAGTCTATAGACCCCAACACACTGGTGTGGAAAATGTATGCTCCGCAACTAGCCGAGTCTCTAGCCAAGTTGTATGGCGCAGTTACAACATTGGCATCTACCGGACAGGTTAGGTATCTTCAATCTGCAAAAAGGACACATCTGTTTTTTAATAAATTTAGAGTACCCAATTCTTTTTTTTTCAACTAAGGGGCAATTTAGCATAGCCAATTCACCTAACCTGCACATCTTTGGGTTGTGGGGGTGAAACCCATGCAAACACAGGGAGAATGTGCAAACTCCACATGGACAGTGACCCAGGGCCGGGATTGAACCCGGGTCCTCAGTGCCGTGAGGCAGCAATGCTAATCACTGCACCACGGTGCTGCCGAAAAGGACAAGTCTGATGCCTGGTGTTGGTCGGAGGTCACGACCACTGGTCTTTTGTTGTCCAGCCCTCAGTCGTTGTGAGGGGTTGGATGTGGCTTGTCATCTCTCCATCGGGGGCCTAGGTTTCTAGCCACCTGGGCAATGGTGCGGCGGAGGTGAAGACGCTTTGTACAATGGAATTAGAGGTCCTGAGGATTGTTCGACGACCCTGTCATGCCCTTTTCAAGTGACATAGATGATGCTATTATCCTGCGGTTCATCAATAATTCTGGACTTTATTTCCTTATGATTTTTTGGGCGAGGGTAGTTTATCATGTTTTAGCAAAAACCATATTGAATCGGTAAAGTGATATGTGGTTTGTGCACAGCCTTGTCCTTTTTCTATGTGCTGTAATCCTTGCATTTGTGAGAGTGGAGTACATTTTAAACACCCTTTATCTTGTTTATGGAGAAGATGAGTGGAGCCAAGGCAGGGTGATGGGTGGATGGTTAGTGTGGTGACAGGTGGTAGGGTTAGCCAAGTCCTCACTCGGATTGAGGATGGCTCCAAGTTAGAGCTAACTGTTTCAAAATGTTATTTTGCTTTTTTTTTTTGTTTCTTTGAGTTTTGAGAATCTCTGCTGGTCTCCTTCATTGAAAAGGGAAGATCATGTATTCTGCCTGGGGAAGACTGGGTTCTTTTCGATTCTTTGTGTTTGGTGTCTTTAGAGCTATTGGAGTAGGGGGGAAATGAGTGGCGGTGCACGCCTGAGTGTGGGCGGTAAATCCTTTTTCAATTTGTTAAAGTGAGAGTTTGTATGCTATGCCTCTGCATTGTTGGAGCCCTTCTTCAGTTTGGGGATAGGCTTGTTGAGAGGGTAAGGTGCTCTCCTCCAAGGGATCTTATATAGTGGTGTCCTGAGTGTCCTCTTCATTGTGGTTGGATCTTCCATGAGAAGGCAGTGTTTTTGACTCTGCCGAGGCACTGCTGCTCAGTCCCCTAACATCCTTCTTGTAAAGGCACACAGTGCTGGTCTGTCTAATGTTCTTGGGTTTATTAGTGTTCCTCCCTTCGTTTTTTCTCTCTCTTCATGCAGGTGAGCAGCGTTTTTATAAACCCTGTTTTGCTTCAGTGAAGGGGTACGGACCCCTTTGTGTCCGAGTGTGCTGGACTAGGTCAGGTCCGGTGCTATGGTTGGCATCCTGTGATTTCCTTATGCTTTGGATGTTCTTTCTCAAAGGCAGTTATTATGGACATCTTGAGAGGCTGAGTTTTTTGCTGTGCTTTGAATATTCATGGTTTGTTGACTCTTGTGCACAATGGGGTTAAGGTTGAGCCTGTACGGTAGCTGATATCCTGTTGTCCCCTTATGGTTGGGACGTTCCCTTATCTGAACGAGCAGCCTTTTCTCCTCTTCATCAGTTAGTGGGTGTATGCCAGAGGAATCCGCACATACGGGTGCATCTTTGTCCTCTTTTATCCTGAGAATTCTGGCTTCTGGTAGTTCTCCCTTGTTTATCCTGTCTCATTGAGTGCGTTGGAAAGCGCTGACTGCACTGATCATAATCCAAATTTATAGCTGCTGGTCCCCTCTGTATAAATAAGTGGAATGATGATTGTTTTGTACTGTTCCCGTCGTTGGAATTATGTTGCAGTGTGTGGTCTATGTAAAACATCCTTTTAGAACTGCGGTTCTCCCATATTTTCTTTGAATTTTTCTATTTTGTAATGGTGGGGTTATCGGTGATTGGCTGCTGCAGGTACAGATGGATCAGGTATCTGAGGGGAGGAGGCTACAGTGTGTCATTGGTGCCTCAGGTGTTTAGTTAGAGTTGAGGGAAATATGTTCTGGTGCGTGCCCAAATGTGGCGCAAAATACATCCTGAAGTTCACAGTCGTCGAGAGCAATTACCACGTGAGAAGGTGTGCATCATTTTACCATGTTTCATGGCCTTATCTTTCTCTCCCTTGTTCTCTGGTGATGCACATGGAGGCACCGAGTCTAGTCTAATGATTGTATTGAGCTAGTTATATTGCTGTTCTCCTGTTCCCCTCTATATCCATGCATGTTGACTTTCTTTTGTGCTGAGCTATACCATTCTTGTGGTTTTGCTGCGTTAATTGTTAGAAATAAATACTAATTAAAAATGGAGCAACTTGCCAATGCTTCTTTGACAGCAGGTGCATGGGAACACCATTACCTGCAAGTTCATTTGCTAAAATTCTGCATGTCCATACCCAACAGAACTGTGGAAATATCTGCACCAGAGATTGCAGAATTTCAAGGAGGCTCATCACCACCTTCAACAGGATAAAAATGATCACTTGTTATAAAGAGTTTTCCATAATTTTCTTCAGAAAATGTAAGTACAGAGATTTAGGCTCTGAAGAGTTAATCAACACTTTAATAATCACTGGGAATATACTTAATGACATTCAGAATTTAAAATCACAAAACTGAATCACAAATTACCTCCATTTCATCAATCTCATTTTTCTGACTCTCTGCTGATCCTGGTGGGCGATTACCATCCCCATGAGCTGGTTCTTCCTGTTGGTCAATTTGCATCTTACTCTGAAAAAAAACAAAAAGCTTCAGCTCCACATTCCATAATTTCATAAACAAAACATGACGCAGACAGTTGTTTTGCTCAGGGAATGGGGGAAGTTAGGAATAGGATCAAAACATTAATCCTTAAACCTCAGCAGTGAGTATGTCACTTGTTAAACTCAGTACTAGTTTTGGAGCAGGACATTTTTCTGCATCCACATTAACCAATGATGTTGCTGTGTACAATTACAGAACAAAGATCAATCTCATTCATCTGAAAAATCAGGGTGTTAAACAATCATGCACCAGTGCACACAAGCCAAGAAGTCCATTCTTTCAGGTAGGGAAAAAGCACAGTATCTTCAGAGAGGCGATTTGCTTGATTTTGGGGCTGGTTGGGGGCGTGGGGATAATAAGTTTAAGACTTAATTTTAGCAAACAAACTAGTGTCTTAATACTGTTGCTGAATTGTTAAGTTCAATATTACCATGAAGACGTTTATTTTATGATGAATGTTTCACTTGTCGAATTGCATAGGTGGTCAAGAATCCAAGAAGCACCAGACATAAACATTGTTCATGAAACCATTCACTAACAGCAAGACAACACAAGTTAAATGTACCTCCTCTTCTTTTAGAGAAGTCTGGGATTGCTGATCAGTTTCCATCGGAACATCATCTGTCTCTTCACATTTTTGCACTTCAACCAATGAGGCACTGGATACACTGAAGACACCATGAATGTTAACCCGTACTTTCACCTTCACCTTAGAACTCGACCCATCATTTTGAGGAACCACTTTCTGAATAGTAAAGTAACCTACATAATAAATGAAAGTTAGCTACTAAAAACTTGTATATCAAAATGCTCCCCCTCAAATAAAAATCTTAATAGTAATGCCATATGTAATGGCTTGAGAATTACTAGTATTTTTTAAGAAGGAAAACAAGTTTCAGGTCTGCTCTAGTTCAGGTCTGCTCTAGTTGGAGTAGAATCAGTTGCCTCTTCCGCAAGCATTCAAACCCTTCACAATCAGGACTTTTGCTATTCAATGCCTAGATGTATGACAGCATAATCTGGGGATGGGGTAAATTGTTATACGAGCAATTTTTTTTAATACTCATCACAAGATCTGGACATCACTGACGCAGCCATTACTGCCATCCCTATTGTCCTCATGATGGTACTGGTGATTATGCACCTTCATGAATACAACGGAGTGTCTTCTTCTACCTACTTCAGAGGAGTTGCCTACTTCAGTTACGAGGCAACCATATGTTTGTGGATCTGGAGTCACAGAATCGGTCAGACCATTATGCAGATTTCCTTCCCTGAAGTAGAGTGGTGAACTAAATCGGCTTTTCAGACAACTGCTAGTTTCATGGTCATTATTATAGTTGATATTGGCTTTTTATTCCAGATTTAATTACACAAATTTAAATTCCATAGCTGCAGTGGTGGATTCGGAACTCCTCAGAACATTGGACCAGGCCTTTGAATTACCAGTCCAGGAGTCTGCACGCTCTCCCAGTGTCTGCATGGGTTTCCTCCGGGTGCTCCGGATTCCTCCCACAAGTCCGAAAGACGTACTATTATGTAATTTGGACATTCTAAATTCTCCCTCTGTGTACCCAAACAGGTGCTGGAATGTGGCGACTAGGGGCTTTTCACAGTAACTTCATTGCAGTGTTAATGTAAGCCTACTTGTGACAATAAAGATTTATTATTATTAAACCCTTATTTGATTGTACCCATTAACTGGACTTGACAATTCTCACAGGTGTCCTCACATGCAGTTCTATACTTCAGAGGTTGATTGATACTATAGGGAGAGGATTAAGATTATTTAGGGAGTATATGAACATAACAGCATCTATTATAATAAATTGAACTTTTAAACACAATGTACAGTAAACATCTATTTGTAAACAATACAATTATACAACACTGTCCTAGTTATACGTCAAAGTTAACACTTCATTTTGGTCAGCTTTCATCACTGAATGAGACCAAGGCTCACGTTGGGTCTCGGTGGTTCCTAAACATAGACTGATCTAATCTGAACCTAATTTGCCTCAGCTAACATTACCAATTGATTTCAAACATGCATCTCTTCATTCTTATTGTAGCTTCCTGGAACAAAAGATGTGGCAGCTGTAGCCTGACTCCTTCCCTGCTTGGAAGATGGCCTGTAGAACTACCACGCCACCCTGTTACATCTATTGACTAGGTTTTGCCTTCCCCACACGACTCTGCAATCCCTCCCTCCCAAGGTATCTAACTACGGTTGTTTTCATGTGAATAGTGTTATAGCAGCTCCACGAGCTTGGATGATTTGTACGGACAAGTTTATGATCTATCCCACTGTTTGAACAGAGAATAACATGAATTTCTAGTAGGATGTTCATAATATTCACCCCATGTACCGCACATGGCAACAGTGGATTTTAGCCCTTTGTTCACTCACATTAGCTTGAACTCAATACATCACTATATCATTACCTGAATGGTCCTACTGGGAAATGGTTGAAAAATAGTAAAATGCAAAATTCCTTGATTTAAATGAATCCCTTTTAGAACTATGGGAGAAGCATGGAAAGGAATGAAAGTAGAGCTTAGAAAGATCTTTAAAGGTTCTGCATCCAGCTCCAAGAAACCATGGCCAAGCCTTGTAGGAAGGATCCCCATTAAACTCCAGTCTAGTTTTAATATCCAAGGAACTCGATTATAAACGTGCGTTTAAAACGCGCAAACTTTCTTCTCAAGGTAGTTTAGAGAAAACATAAGTATTTAATACATCTCACCAATTTTTGGGTCAGGATAAGGTAACTCCTTAGGAGAACTGTAAATTGCTTCAAGGTTGAAGGATTCTTTTCTATAGAAAGTAAGAACTTTGGAGAATGGTGCTGCATGGTTCTTGGGAAACACCTCACAATCACTAAAAAAAAATAAAATCAGAATATGTTGAAAACTAAATATATTAACCATTCTTCACACAGGTAAATTACATGCAACAATGGTATAAATATTATAGATGTCTAACAGAAAAATGTTTATTTGCATCCACGTTAATGTACTTTTAGATCTAGAAAATATATTTTTGTTCAATGGTTAACTTTATGTAAGAAAAATAGATTAAATATTAACTTGCAATTATATAGAGCCTTTAACATAGAAAAGCATCCAGGTGTTTCAGAAATATAAGCAGATCAAAAAATTGACACTGAACCAAAGTGAATCTTCCCAAGTCTGGGTGTTTTGAAAGATGAGGGTGAGCAGAATACAAGGAGTCTTCAAAGAGATATAGATAGGTCAAATGAGTGGACAAAAATTTGGAAGATGAAATTAGTGAGTATGTGACATTGTCGACGGAGAATAAAAATGCAACATATTATTTAAACAGGGTAAAATTGCAGAACTCGTTGGGATATGGGTGTCCTGGTACATGAATCTTACAACGTTCATCCATAGGTATAGCAAGTGATTAAGACAAATTGAACAATGTCATTTATTGCAAGGGGAATGGAATATTAAAGTAGGGATGTTTTGCTACAGTGCAGAAGATATTGGTGGAACCTCACCTGGAGTAGTGTGTATAGTTTTGTCCACCCTATTTAAGAAAGGACATCACATGCCTGGCTTGTGCCTTGTAGGTGGGAGACAGGCTTTGAGGAGTCAAGAGGGGAGTTACTCACTGCAGGATTCCTAGCCTCTGACCTACTCTGGTAGCCACAGTATTTATATGGCTAGTTTAGTTCAGTTCCTGGTCAACAGCAATCCCCAGGATGTTGATAATGCAGGATTCAGTGATGTTAATGCCATTGAATGTCAAGAGGCGATGGTTTGATTCTCTCTTATTGGAGATGGTAATTGCCTGGCACTTGTGTGGCATGAATGTTATTTGGCATTCGTCAGCCCAAGCCTGGATATTGTCAAGATCTTGCGGCATTTGCATGTGGACTGCTTCAATGTGAGTCACCGCAATTAGTGAATGTCCCTACATCTGACCTTATGGTGGAAGGAAGGTCATTGATGAAGCAGATGAAGATGGTTGGATCTAGGACACTATACTGAGGAACTTCTGCAGTGATGTTCCGGGACTGAGATGACTGACCTTCAACAACCATCTTTTTTTGTGCTATGTAGGCCTCCAATAAGTGCAGAGTTTTCCCCCCTAACTCCCATCAACTCCAGTTTTGCCAGGGCTTCTTGATGTCATATTCAATCAAATGCTGCCTTGATGTCAAGGGCAGTCACTCTCACCTCAGGAGTTCAGGTGAAAGGAAGATGAGATGAAGTTGACAAAGCATGAAGGATAGAAGGGTAGCCAGCAGTAAACGGAATAACAGTCTGGTGATGGCAAATCTGGTGGATTATAATTGTGTAGTAGATAGGCTGAGACAGTATTAATGCTACAGAGTAAAAGTAGGAGAACTTTGTGATGGAAAGAATCGAGTTGGAAGCTCAGTTTAAGTACATAGGAGAAGTTAAGTACTAAGCAAGTTAGTGGAAAGTGTGCTTTATTGATAAAGACAAGTCTGTGGAAGACACTGAAGAATAATAGGAAAGAAAAGTGTGGGTTCTGGACTAGAAATGGAAGAACCTTTTTTGGGAACACAAAACCAAAATAATGCATGTGCAGGTAATCAGAAATAAAAACAGAAAATGATGGAAACACTAAGTCCAGCAGCATCTGGAGAGAGAGAAAACAAGTTAATGAACATTAACTCTCATCCTTCACAGATGTTGCCAACCCAGAGTATGTCCAGAACTTTGCTTTTCTTAATTTTTTTGAAAGTTTGGCTATATGGATTGGGAATGTAAGAGTGTGGAGGCAGTGGAGTGGATGGTCACAACTTTGGTGACATAAGCTCCTTGTACTAGTTGGTGAGGCTGAAAGGGTCAATGAGAGGGTTTGAAAGTGGAGAGTTTATAATGGAGAGAGGCAGGTGGAAGTTATTTCTTTTCTGGGATTATTCTGGACTTGCAAGTGGCTTAGCAGAAGAACAGGGATAGCACCGTGAGAAATTCAGCAGAAGGAGAAACCATGAATTTTTAAAAATTCCACCTCAGAATCCAGAAGCAAACTGATTCTACCCTTACTGAAGATTTCCAGTAAAGATCGATGGATTGCGAGAACTGTGGCCATAGGTGACTGCGTGGAGTTTTCACTTTCTCCCTGTGCCTGCATGGGTTTCCTCTGGGTGCACAGGTTTCCTCCCACAGCCCAAAGATGTGCAGGTTAGGTGGATTGGCCAAGCTAAATTGCCCCATAGGTGTCCAAAAGGTTAGGTGGGATTACTGGGTTACGGAGATAGGGTGGAGACGAGGGCCTAGGTCGGATGCTCTTTCCAAGTGTCGGTGCAGACACGACGGGCCAAATGGCCTCCTTCTGCACTGTAGGGATTCGATGATTGTCGACAACAAATCTAAACTGGGAGGTATAGATGATTATTGCTCTACTTTTTCCCCCCTCCAATGCAATACCAAATCCTGAAAATTGCATGTGGGAAACTGAGGAGGCTTGTAATTTCAGACACACAGGATGCAAAGTGATTTAGAAGCTGGAAATTAATGCTCACCCAAGCCCTTCCTCAGCAGGAGAATTCCACCTCATGGAAATTGGAAAAGGAACCAAGTCCGTGATAGAAAATTCCCTCACTTTGAATGCAGGTGAAAGAATAGCACACTGGAAAACAAAACAGAACAAACTTAAAACAGTTTTGCCTCAAAAGTAATAGATTTTGGTTTAAGACAAAACAATCTGCTTTATTGGCACCCATCCACCCTATTAAATGTTCACTACCCTCAGCACAGTGGCAGCAGTGTGTACCATACACGAGATGCATTTCAGCAAATCACCAAGGCTCCTTCAACAGTACCTTCCAAACAAACGCCCTCCAACACCTCAATGTCAAAGCATCAGATATTTGTAGCACCACCAGCAAGTAGCTCCTTTACGGAACTATATTGCTGGTCCTTCACTGTCACAAGATCAAAATCTTTGAACTCCCTTCCTCGCAGTTGTGCGTGCACCTACATGACCATGGACTGCAGCGGCTCATCACTGCCTTCAAGGGTAATTAGAAATGGGCAACAAACACTGGCCTATCAAACAACACCCACATCCTGCAAAATTATTTTTTAAAACGCCGAAAAAAATGCCACATACATTTGACACTGATCAGCTAATCTTCGCGGATCTCTTTATTGTGCCTGTTTTATCATGGCATACGCATAAAGACAGTTGAAAAATACCTATTTTTGCAGCATATTGATGCATTCATGTTGTACGCCACAAAGCAGCAGGGCACACACACTTGCCTATGATATATCGATCATCACACTTACGGCAGTCTGCACTTCTGAATAAAATCATACAGTTCCTGAAAGCTGCAACTTTTTTGGAAAGACTATTAAACAGAACATGAAAATTATGCATTTAAGCTAGAAAGTAGAAAACGCCTTTGCTGGACTGTACAGGTAGGATCAGCCATTTTTGCGCAGCCAAAAAAGTATTTGCTGGTGACATGGCAGTAGCACCACCTTTTCCATTTTACCAAATGAATGATAAACATCTTCATGGTCATCAACATTAGGTTGGAGTGACAATTATTCAAGGAGTAAACCAACATGGCAGATGAAATATAATGTGGAAAAATGTGAAGTTATTCAGGAAAAGAGGAAATGAGAGTATTTTGTAAATGGCGAGAGATTGGTGGTGATCACGAGCCACTGAAAGCTAACATGCAGGTCAGAAAGGGTAGAATTGCCCCTTAGTGCCCAAAGGTTGGGTGGGGTTGCGGGATGAGGGGCCTGCACTGACCCTCCAAAGGAGGGTCAGTGCAGACTCGATGGGCCAAATAGCCTCCTTCTGCACTGTAGGGATTCTTTAATAATAAAGGTCCAGCAAACAATTAGGAAGAAAATGGTATGCTGGCCTTAATTGCAAGAGGATTGGAGTACAAATAGCCCTCAGACTTACAACATAATTGGTTCCTGAAAACACACAAGTTGAAACGTTTTAAATTGGAACTGATTTCCCCACAGGACAACTGTTATAAATAAGTGATTGGTTCATGAACCAAGGGTGGAAATCACTCATGGAACACCTGGCAGTGTTAAGTGCTTTCAACTCTTACCCTGTCAAGTCGCTGCAGCGACGATGGATGCCTGCATGCCCTAGCACAAGTTCTTCCATTTGTGTGGGGGATTTAATGAAGCCTTTGATCACGGTCAGTTGCCTAACTTCTGCGTGTCTGAACCCACATTAAATACAACAGAAGCATATAAATGCATTAAAAACAAGACAGTTGTGCCCAAACGAATAAACAGAATAAAACACTCGTTTCCAACCTAATAAAGACAGTTCGACCTGACAAACCAAACAGATGGGTGGCTTGGAACATCAATGCACACGTATGAACATGCTGGCAGGCGTTGCAAAGTCAAAAGCGACATTGCAAAGTTGAAATGGAATGTCAGTTTATAAATGTTGCAAGTGCCGTTTGTCGTAACACAATGCTACGAAGTAGTAAAGACGTCTTGCAATTGTACAGAGCCTTGGTGAAATCTCAAATGGAATAGTGTACACAGTTTTGGTCTCCTTGCCCAAGGAACAAAAAACAAAGAAAGGTACAGCACAGGAACAGGCCCTTCGGCCCTCCAAGCCTGCGCCGACCATGCTGCCCCTCTAAACTAAAATCTTCTACACTTCCTGGGTCCATATCCCTCTATTCCCATCCTATTCATTTATTTGTCAAGATGCCCCTTAAATGTCACTATCGTCCCTGCTTCCACCACCTCCTCCGTCCAGGCACCCGCTACCATCTGTGTAACAAAACTTGCCTCGTACATCTCCTCTAAACCTATGCCCCCTAGTAATTGACCCCTCTATCCTGGGAAAAAGCCTCTGACTATCCACTCGGTCTATGCCCCTCATAATTTTGTAGACCTCTATCAGGTCGCACCTCAACCTCCGTCGTTCCAGTGAGAACAAACAGAGTTTATTCAACCGCTCCTCAGAGCTAATGCTCTCCATACTAGGCAACATCCTGGTAAATCTCTTCTGCACCCTCTCTAAAGCCTCCACATCCTTCTGGTAGTGTGGCGACCAGAATTGAACACTATAGTCCAAGTGTGGCCTAACTAAGGTTCTAAACAGCTGCACCATGACTTGCCAATTCTTACACTCAATGCCCCGGCCAATGAAGGCAAGCATGCCGCATGCCTTCCTGACTACCTTCTCCACCGGTGATGCCCCTTTCAGTGACCTGTGGACCTGTACACCTAGATCCCTCTGACTTTCAATACTCTTGAGGGTTCTACCATTCACTGTATATTCCCTACCTGCATTAGACCTCCAAAATGCATTACTTCACATTTGTCCGGATTAAACTCCATCTGCCATCTCTCCGTCCAAGTCTCCAAATGATCTAAATCCTGCTGCATCCTCTGACAGTCCTCATCTCTATCCGCAATTCCACCAAACTTTGTGTCGTCTGCAAACCTCCTAAACAGACAAGTTACATTTTCCTCCAAATCTTGTATATATACTACGAACAGCAAAGGTCCCAGCACTGATCCCTGCGGAACACCACTAGTCACAGCCCTCCAATTAGAAAAGCACCCTTCCATTGCTACTCTCTGCCTTCTATGACCTAGCCAGTTCTGTATCCATCTTGCCAGCTCACCCCTGATCCCGTGTGACTTCACCTTTTGTACCAGTCTACCATGAGGGACCTTGTCAAAGGCCTTACTGAAGTCCATATAGACAACATCCACTGCCCTACCTGCATCAATCATCTTTGTGACCTCTTCGAAAAACTCTATCAAGTTAGTGAGACACGACCTCCCCTTCACAAAACCATGCTGCCTCTCACTAATACGTCCATTTGCTTCCAAATGGGATTAGATCCTGTCTCAAAGAATTCTCTCCAGTAATTTCCCTACCACTGACATAATGCTCACCGGCCTGTAGTTCCCTGGATTATTCTTGCTACCCTTCTTAAAGAAAGGAACAACATTGGCTATTCTCCAGTCCTTCGGGACATCACCTGAAGACAGTGAAGATCCAAAGATTTCTGTCAAGGCCTCAGCAATTTCCTCTCTAGCCTCCTTCAGTATTCTGGGGTAGATCCCATCAGGCCCTGGGGACTTATCTACCTTAATATTTTTCAAGACGTCCAACACCACGTCTTTTTGGATGTCAATGTGACCCAGGCTATCTACACACCCTTTTCCAGACTCAAACATCCACCAATTCCTTCTCTTTGGTGAATACTGATGCAAAGTATTCATTTAGTACCTCGCCCATTTCCTCTGGCTCCACACAAATTCCTTTGCCTATCCTTCAGTGGGCCAACCCTTTCCCTGGCTACCCTCTTGCTTTTTATGTATGTGTAAAAAGCCTTGGGATTTTCCTTAACCCTATTTGCCAATGACTTTTCGTGACCCCTTCTAGCCCTCCTGACTCCTTAAGTTCCTTCCTACTTTCCTTATATTCCACACAGGCTTCGTCTGTCCCCAGCCTTCTAGCCCTGACAAATGCCTCCTTTTTCTTTTTGACGAGGCCTACAATATCTCTCGTTAACCAAGGTTCCTGAAATTTGCCGTATTTATCCTTCTTCCGCACAGAAACATGCCGGTCCTGAATTCCTTTCAACTGACATCTGAAAGCCTCCCACATGTCAGATGTTGATTTACCCTTAAACATCCACCCCCAATCTAGGTTCTTCAGTTCCCGCCTAATATTGTTAAAATTAGCCTTCCCCCAATTTAGCACATTCACCTTAGGACCACTCTTATCCTTGTCCACCAGCATTTTGAAACTTACTGAATTGTGGTCACTGTTCCCGAAATGCTCCCCTACTGAAACTTCTACCACCTGGCCGGGCTCATTCCCCAATACCAGGTCCAGTACAGCCCCTTCCCTAGTTGGACTATCTACATATTGTTTTAAGAAGCCCTCCTGGATGCTCCTTACAAACTCTGCCCCGTCTAAGCCCCCAGCACTAAGTGAGTCCCAGTCAATATTGGGGAAGTTGAAGTCTCCCATCACAACAAGCCTGTTGTTTTTACTAGTTTCCAAAATCTGTCGATCTGCTCCTCTATCTCACGCTGGCTGTTGGGAGGGCTGTAGTAAACCCCCAACATTGTGACTGCACCCTTCTTATTCCTGATCTCTACCCATATAGCCTCACTGCCCTGAGGTGTCCCCCCGTAGTACAGCTGTGATATTCTCCCTAACCAACTCCGCCACCCCTTTTACATCCCCCTCTATCCCGCCTGAAACATTTAAATCCTGGAACGTTTAGCTGCCAATCCTGTCCTTCCCTCAACCAGGTCTCTGTAATGACAACATCATAGTTCCAAGTACTAATCCAAGCTCTACGTTCATCTGCCTTACCCGTAATACTTCTTGCATTAAAACATATGCACTTCAGGCCACCAGACCCGCTGTTTTCAGCAACATCTCCCTGTCTGCTCTTCCTCAGAGCCATACTGTCCCTATTCCCTAGTTCTCCCTCAATGCTTTCACCTTCTGACCTATTGCTCCGGTTCCTGCCTATGTCATTAGCACCAATATGTACAACGACCTCTGCCTGTTTGCCCTCCCCCTTCAGGATGCCCGCTACCCGTTCTGAGACATCCTGGACCCTGGCACCAGGGAGGCAACATACCATCCTGGAGTCTCTTTCACATCCTTGAAGCGCCTATCTGTGCCCCTGACTATAGAGTTCCCTATGACTATTGCTCTTCTGCGCTTTGACCCTCCCCGCTGATCAGAGCCAGCCGTGGTGTCACTGCTCTGGTTGCTGCTGTTTTTCCCTGATAGGCTATCCCCCCCCCCCCCCCCCCCCCGACAGTATCCAAAGGGGTATACCTGTTAAAGAGGGGGACAACCACTGGGGATTCCTGCATTGACTGCCTGCCCCTTCTGGTGGTCACCCATTTCTCTGCCTGCACCTTGAGTGTGACCACATTTATATAACTGCTATCTATGACGCTTTCCGCCACCTGCATGCTCCTAACTTTCCGCCAACTGCTGCTCCAACCGAACCATGCGGTCTGTGAGGAGCTCTAGTTGGGTGCACTTTCTGCTGATGAAGCCATCCGGGATGCTGGAAGCCTCCCGGACCTGCCACATCTCACAGTCAGAGCACTGCACCCGTCTAATTGACATTGCGTTAATTAATTCATAAATCAAATTACATTTTAAAAAAAAAGTTACTATTAACTATATGTTTCCTAGCACTAGATTTCTATTATAAATGTGAAAGCTAAATACAGTACTCTCCGATCTCTGGCTTAGATACCCCTTTAAATTATAATTAAGTAATTACGTAATTATGTTTAATTAGTTTAACAATGCTTAATTTTTAAATTTAGTGTAGATTCCCAACCAGCCAATCAGGTCACAGCTTTACTGTGATGTCACTTCAGTCCCCCCCCCCCGCCCCCCCCCCCACCACACAATTTGAAAAGGTAATAAAAATCACCCAGGACGCTCTCTGGTTCTCTCCCTGCAGATTAAAGGTTACAGGCCAGAAGAGAGGACACAAAACAGTAGGGAAAAAGCACCTTCTCCCACTCTGCACAAAATTACCTCACTGCACCAAATTGCCATGTTCCAATTCCCACTCTGACTGTGTCTCACTCACTCAGGATGTGTCTCCTTCACCTGCGCAAAGCTGACTGAGTGCGCTTTCTGTCGGTCTTTTATACAGACCTCAGCTAACCAGGGTGACTCACACTACTTAAGCTTCAAAGAGAAGAATACAATGTACACCTTTGTGCCACTAAACAGGCCTCAGGTGACTGACAGATAACTGGCTCTCAGCAATTAGGGTGGGGGCATCTTCAGCCAATCAGACACTAAGCTACACACTGCACTTCTAACTGAAAAACAGCAGAATTAGACTTACCACTTACCTTTCCTGATTACCTCACTGCACCAAATTACCAAGTTCCAATTCCCACTCTGGATGTGTCTCACTCAGGCTGTGTTTCCTTGACCTGCGCAAAGGATATACTTGCCATAGAGGGAGTGCAACAAAGGTTCACCAGGTTGATCCCTGGGTGGCTGGATTATCCTATGGAAGAGAGGCTGAAGGGACTGGGCCTGTATTCTGTACAGTTTAGAAGAATGAGCTCAACAAAGGATGTTTCCCCTGACTGGGTGGGTGGGTGGATTGGCCTGTGGAACCAGAGGACACTACAGAATAAGAGTTAGGCCATTTAGGACTGAGATGAAGAATTCCTACAGTCCAAGGGTAGTAAATCTTTGCAATTCTCTACCCTAGTGGGCTGTGGAGACTCACCATAGAGTATGTTCAAGACAGAGATCAAATTATTTCTAGATAGTAAAGATAAGGGCAGCACGGTAGCCCAGTGGTTAGCAGTTGCTTCACAGCTCCAGAGTCCCAGGTTCGATTCCCGGCTTGGGTCACTGTCTGTGTGGAGTCTGCACGTTCTGCTCGTGTCTGCGTGGGTTTCCTCTGGGTGCTCTGGTTGGGATAGTACTGGATAAGTTTGGAATTGGGCGTAGGTTTGTGGCTTGGGTAAAATTGTTATATAAGGATCCGACAGCTTATGTGCGAACGAATGAGATGCAGTCGGAGTACTTTCCACTATTCCAGGGAATGAGGAAGGGGTGCCTCATGTCCTACCTTTTTATTAGTGTTGGCGATTGAGCTTAGGGGTATGGGCTTATGGAGGGCGAGAGTGGGGTGTGGAGCACAGGGCGTCTTTGAACACAGATTATTTATGGTTGTACATTTCAGACCCAGCTCATCAGTGAGAGACATAATGGGGTTGTTAGGGAAATCGGAGGTGTTTTCTTGGTATAAATTGAATTTAGGGAAGAGTGAGTATTTTGTGGTGTTGTCTTCAGGTGCAGGGGCAGGAGTTGGATGAGTTGCCATTTAGAGTAGTGACAATTGACTTTGGGCATTTGGGGATGCAGGTAGGGCAGGATTGGGTTCTGCTCCGTATGCTAAATTTCATGAGCCTGGTGGGGAAGGTGAAGGCGGTTTGGGAAGTTGGGATAGTCTCCCTTTGTAGTTGGCTGGCCAGGTGCAGGCAGTCGAAATGAGTATTCTGCGACATTTTTTTTTTTGTTCCAGTGCCCACCGGTGTTTTTGTCAAAAGTGGCATTTTCCGAGGGGTGGAAAGGCTAGTCTCATTGTTTGTGTGGGCAGGGAAGGCTGCAAGGATAAGGAAGACGGCGCTCCACAGGGGGTGGAGTTCAGTAGGCTTGGTTCTTCCGAATCTGTTGCATTACTACTGGGCGGTGAATGCGGAGGTGCAGGGCTGGAGTAAAGTGACGGAGTCTTTGTGGGTGCAGATGGAGGCGGGGTCCTGTAAGGGGTCGGGGCTGCGGGCACTCTGGTTTCCTCCCACAATCCAAAGATGTGCAGGTTAGGTGGATTGGCCATGCCAAATTGCCCTCCGTGTCCATAAAGGTTAGATGCGGTTGCTGGGATAGGGTGGAGGTGTGGGCTTAGGTGGGGTGCTCTTTCCAAGCGCCAGTGCAATCTCGATTGGCCGAATGGGCTCCTTCTGCACTGTAAATTCTGTGATTCTATGAGATTCCAGCATCTGCGGTAATTTGCTTTTATTGGATTAAAAACTTACTTACATTTATAGGACACAAAAAACAAAATATATTCTGTTGGTTAACCAAGACAAGATTCATATGTAGCAGATCTGATAGCCTAAAGACCAGTCACAAAGTAGCACTGAACAGGCACCAATCATTACAGACACCAGCTTTCAGCCAATTTGAAATGCTCTGTGGGACATCAAGAAACAGTTGCAGCCACTGGACACAGCAAGGACTATGGACTTTTGAAAAATATTTTTTATTCAACATATTTACATCAACAGTACCCAAGCACGCCCTAACCATTCCAGACCCCTCGACAGCAACCAGGTCTCCAAAATGTAAATTAAACCTCCATCTCTGGTGGAACCCCTCACCCGCCCCTCTCAAGAGCAAATTTCATCTTTTCCAGGACAGAAACTCCAACAGGTACCCCAGCCACGCAGAGGCACTGGGGGTGGGGTGGGGTGGGGGGGGGGTGGGGAAGAAAGCTGACCTCCACCCCAACAAAACCCAAAATGCTTCGAAACCAGCCATTCAAACTCTCCAGCCATCACCTCCGTCTTCTTCTCCAGTGATGGGTGCGGCCCCACACGAAAGGGCTCTCTCCCGCCAGCTTTCCTCCTGCTGCACTCCTTGCCACACTGCAGCGGACTTTCACTCAATGCCTTCTTCCCTGGATTCTTTTGTTTCGCATTCTACAATGCCCCGAACCTTCCCACAGCTCCTCACAAAAAAATATTCACCAAAAACTGGGCTAAAAGGGCCAAAAAAACTACTCTGGCAGGAGCCACCAAACAAGCAACCGCCACCTATATGCCGCAAATGGAAGTTCCCCCCAGCATGAATATTTGGGTAGAATTCCTGCTTTGAATCCAATTTGACAAGGGAGAGTCTTCCTCTCATGATTCTGCTCAAATAATATACTGCAGAATGTAAAAAGTTGTGATGAGCCAGCACAACTGGGAAGCATTTTAAAATGTAATTTAAAAAAAAAGTTGCTCTGGAACATATGGAACTGGATTTAGATGTATTTTTCCATAATAAATTTGGAATTTATATTTCAAATTAGAAAGCCTCTATTATGTCCATAGTTCAAATGATCTTGGAATTCCTGATAAGTGAAAATCAATAATTGCAAGGAAAATGCAGCAATAATCTCACTTTTTGTTCAATACGCACTGCACATAACAATGTTGATGAATATTCAGAAGGGGAAGAAAAGCTGACAATATTCAACTTCAAACTGAAACATAATTTGCTAAATAACTGAAAATCTTCATTTCTGACACAGTAGGTGGAGGTGACAAGAGGGTCAGTGCTTTGGGAACAATGCATGATTGGAAGTAAACACATTGGGCGCGATTCTCCACCCCCACGCCGAAGTGGCCGCGCCGTCGTGAACGCACCGCCCACGACTGTAGAGACCAGGTGTGGACGGCGCCGGGGGGAACCCGCCGTTTTGGCCTGGCCACTCGGCCCATCCGGGCCTCAGAATCGCGGGGGAACCGGAGAATCGCCATTTTGGGTATCTCTGGCGATTCTCTGGCCTGCGAAACTCGACCGGCCCGTTCCCGCCGCTTGGGAGAATCGCTGGAGGGCGTCGGACCGGCGTCCCCGGAAATTTTGGCGGCCCAGGTGATTCTCCCAACAGGTGTGGGAGTGGCGAATCGCGCCCATTAACTCAACACTAATTTCTGACTTTGGAAAAAATTTATACCCGAATCAATTCACCAATGCTCCCCTAGACCGAGAATGCTGCAATGCACCAAAGCAGGTCATCAAGGGATGTAAAACATATCATAATCTTTCATTTTGTACTTAGTACAAGTACTTAGTTTGAGAAAATACCAACAGCCAAGAGCACTGCCAAAACGTAGCAAATTATACTAGAATTTGTACAGGCAACAAATTGAGGGAATGAAGAATAATTTTTTCTTTCAAGATTCCATTAAAGAGATTTTCCGAGAACCTTTTCTACTTCAGAATGCTCATGCTTCAGTTCCTCCAATTTATGAAATTACATCTCTGAAATGCTACTGCAAAATAGCAACCTTTCATTATATTGGCTTGTTACAGCTTTGAATGACCGATTAAAAATTTTAAAAGATTCGATCAGTTCAGCAAAGCGCAAGTGGTTGTGCATCACCGTAAATCACAGACCAATCACTGTAAATCATAGACCAATCAACTTCCAATTGACTTTTCCCATTCAACAGATATGAGAAAGGTAGAAATTAAGTTAAACAGATCTCCATTTACAGGAGGACGCTTTTGTTTAAAACATGCTGCAAGATGGAAAAAGATGGAGCCTCAGCCCAGGCTTCTGCTCATGACTCAAACAGGCTTGTAAGTTTGTAAAAAAAAAATCACTGGCCACTTCTGTCATGTGAGAGTACCTTTAAGACATGGATGTTTAAGCAATGTACCTTTAAGAAAACAGTGATGTCAGAGAGTGGGTGGAGCTGGGCTTTAGGACAGCCATTTTGCAGGATTTTAGTTTCAGTTTAAAAAGCAGCTTGTGTGTCTGTGTTTCCAGAGAGCTGCAAGTGTGAAAAGAGCTTGGGAGTGTCTGTGTTTTGCAGGGAGCTGGATCTCTGCCATGCAAGACCAACTCTGGATCATTTGGGTGATTTAAACCCATAATTGTAAAGCCTTTAACCTGATGTGATTCTGTTTAAAGGTGTTAAGTCTCTTTGAAGTTTGAAGGAACATTTTGAGGAATTATTTACTGTTGCAATATTTTCTGAGTTATCTTTGAAGTAAGGGGTGTTAAGAGATCCAATGTTTATTTAAGATGTTAAGTTGAGTTCATGGAATAAACAATGTTTTGTGTTTAAAAACCCATGTGTCCATAATTGTAATCCCATACCTAGGGAGCAAGCCATGTGCTAGGAAAAGCAACAAATCCATTAAAGGGAGAGGTAGGTTGAACTCCCATGATACATTTTGGGGTTCTGATAAACACCTCGCCCGTAACAACTTATTTTCTTCTTGTAAAATTTATTGTTTATTTCATCAAGGAGCTCCCAGAGATCAAAAAGGTGACGGAAGCGGGTATTCGGCAAAATGCTGGGTTCTACTGTTAATGGTGTTTTTATTTTCAAAGAATTGGATACTTAATCTACCGGAGTCGGAACAAGGAGGCCTTTTCGCTGGCAGCCCCTGCGGTGCGCAAGTGCCAAAAAGGCACATGAAAGGGTGGAAGGGTAGCACAGTGGTTAGCACTGCTGCCTCATTTCACCGAGGACCCGGGTTCAATCCTATCTCAGGGTCACTGTCCATGTGGAGTTTGCACATTCTCCTCGTGTCTGCGTGGGTCTCACCCCCACAACCCAAAGATGTGCAGGCTAGATGAATTGGCTATTTTTAAAATTAAAACAGTAAAAAATATATACAAGGCCAAACGGTACAAACACTAATTTTGTGTTGGAGAAACAGGTTACCCTCCCCTCAGTACCAATGTTCGGGGAGGGGGGGTTGGATATTCTGATTATTAAAACAGTTCACAACACAGTTGCACAAAAAACAAATGGTACAAGCCCTAAATTTACACTGGAGAGACCAGATTCCCTTCTGTTGGTACAGAGGTGAGGGTAAGGAAAGGGGGTGGTGGGGAGGGAGTGAGTCAGATGTTGGTGGAGGGGGGCCCAATAGGACACTGCCTGAACTATCTACGGAGGCAGAAAAAAAAAGAACCTTCAATTATGATGTGCCAGATTCCGGGAACCCCCAGAGGGGGTGAGGGACGACACAGTGTCAGGCACGAGTGAGCCCTGCACCCCACTGCAGAGAGCCTCATGATTGGCTACGCTACATTGCCCCTTAATTGGAAAAATTGGGGACTCTAAATTTAAAATGCACCTGACTTATAGTATGTTAATCGTATCATTAAGGATACACAGGTGAAATGCATTAAGTAGCTTGAGCACATATTAAAGAAAGATTTGCCCTTTAAGGGGCAAATTTGTTTATTGGTTAGATAATTTACTTAATTGAGATACTCAAAAGAGTATAAAGGCTTGCAGGACACTCGGGGTTATTAGGTGGGAGGCAGACATGTAATGCTGCATTCTGTAAAGAAAAGCAGACTATCAAGAAAAGGATTTGTATCTAGTTTCATACCTCATCATCTTATCCATTTAGCACCTACTCCACCAAACCAAGAGACATCAGCCACATTGGGCTGTATTTCAGGGGGAGCTGGCACAGATGGCTCACCCCACCTGATGGAAAGTCGGCTGGAAGCTGATTTGCTCTGTGCAAGCCTGCCGTGCAGCCATAATGCTATGGTGAGCTAAATTGGATTCCACCCTCAGGAGCTGCCAGGTAATCCAATTTGTCAGCAATTCAGCAGTGCCAAGAGTGCAGTAGTGGGCAATCAATCCTCAGAATGCAGTCCATTAAACCAGAGTGAGATAGTCCAGGGTATTGGCCGGAGAGGGTTTGGCATGGATTATGGACTGCAGGTAGTTGGATGGGGGTCCCCCCAATGCACATATGACACCCCCTCCTCCGAAGGAGATTCTTTTCTTCTCACCCATTGAAAAACCTGGAACTAAATGGCCTGCCTACTCATGCCCTCACCAACCATGTTATGGCATGGGTAGGATGCTATTGGGGTGAATTGGCTCATTGGCAAGTTCAATTGACCCATAATATTTTTAAAAATTGCAGTCAGGCTGTCAATTTAGACACCATCCCACTTGCAGTGTAATAGGGTGAGCTCAGGAGGTGGGTGAGAAGTTGGTCGGCTGGCCAGACTATTTTATGTGCCTTCCCACCAAAAACATGTTCAGCAGGGATACACAAAATCCAGTTCATTATGCAGGGAAATTACTTGCATCATCTTCCAATCCATTAGCAAAGCACATTGCTTACATGAGAGTCTAGTCGGTTTACAGAGTTTTTATTTTTGTACATTCGTCTTGACAGGTACCCCACCCATTAACTATCACTTGTTGTTAATTGTAATTTTCATTTAAAAAATCTTTGGTCACATGCCCATGTTTAAATTAAAACATGGTTTCATATGTTTCTAACGTGGAGTTAAAATTGATTTTACAGCAGATGAAGCCATTTGGACGATCAGGTCTATGCCAGTGTTTTTGCACCACCTGAGCCTACTCCCATCTTATCCTACATACATACTAATCCAGAATAGATGTGGCGTATAGTTCAGTCTGCACTAAATGATCCCTCAACTCAATATTTCTTTGATACAAAATAATTTTTAGTGACGGGGCATTCAAGAGATACTGAGGACCTATGAACATTTTTTCTCTTTATTCATTGACAGGATATGGCTGTTGTTGGCTAGGACAGCAATTATTGCCCACCCCTACTTGTCCTCCAAAAGGGCTGTCTTCTTGAATCACTGCAGTCCAAAGTGTAGATTAACCCACAGGGCTGTTAAGGAGGGAGCTCCAGGATTTTGATCCAGCCAGTGAAGGAAAGTCAGGATGGTGAGTGACTTGGAATGGAACCTCTAGGTGATGGGTGGAGGTATTCCCAGGTATCTGCTGCTCTTGTGCTTCTAGATGTTAGCGGTTGTGGGGCTGAAAGGTTCAGCCTTTCTGGTGAGATTTTGCAGTGCCTCTTGTACATGGTACACGTGGTTTCCATTGTTTGTCAGTGGTGGAGGGATTGAATTGTGTGGAAGGAGTAGCAATCAAGCGGGCTGCTTTGTCCTGGATTGTGTCTAGCTTCAAGTGCTGTTGGAGCTGCACACATCCAGGCAAGTGGAAAGTATTCCATCACACTCCTGACTCGTGCCTTGTGGATAGGCTTTGGGAATCAGGATGAGAGTTACTCGCCACAGGTTTCCTAGCCTTTGACTTGCTCTAGTAGCCACAATATTTACATGTCTAGTCCAGTTCAGCTTCTTGTCAATGGTAACCTCAGGATGTTGAACATACTTTGAACCAGAAATGATCTACATTTCTCACCTGTAAAGCACAACCACGTGCTACAGCCTCATCTGCATTTAAAGTTGTACTCAGGGTTTTCCCAAAGAACTTGGTAATTCTTTCTTTAACAGCAGGGATACGGGTTGCTCCACCCACAATCTCAACAGCATAAATATCCTCTCGCTTAAGTTCTAAAGGGAGGAGAAACATTTATTGAAGGAACATGGTACTCTTTTTACAATGTTTATGGTATAAAAGTGGAATCAGAAAAGATAAAATGCTTCATCATGAAAGATTTTCTTTAGAATAATAATTAATATGGATATAAAATAAGTTCAAACTTAGGATTCACATTTTCAAGACCGGGTTCTGATATTATTACTAGTGTGGCGTGAAGAATCACTGCAGGGAAACACTTGCGTTACTTTAAGTTCTTTTAACTAAATTATGGCATTTTCATCAAGTTGGCCTTTATGGTGAAAAAGCTTCAGGATTCATTTCAGAAAGGCCAACATGACAAACAGACTTAAAACAACATAGTGTATTTACAGGACAGACTTCCACATCTAATGAAACGACAATTGCATAAAGAAAAGCTAGTCAAGATATTTAGGAGAGAAAAAAATGTTCTCCTTTTTTCTTAGGGTGTTATCTTTTACCTAGGATCAAATTCCATATTGAACTGGAGGCCCTCTGGTATTTTCTCAAGTTGCCATTCTGAGAGAGAGCCAGGGCAGTGGGACCAGCAGCTATTTGACTGCATCACTGATTTAACATGTGACTGAATTAAATGTCCACATTTATGCACATGCCAGCAGGAATCCTTGTCCTTGGCCTTCTCAATCCCAGAAGTATCATCAAATTTAGCACCACCTCAGACAAGGTCATCAGACTCCGCCTCAACTGGGGATCAAACCTAGGATTTTCTTATACTTTAATTTGAGCCATTTAGAAAACAATGCCAAGAGCTATTAAATCTCAACAGCAAATTAGAAGAAACATTTTCATTGATATTTTTCAGAACAGCTAGTTGTGACAAAGCTACACTATTTAAGAAATTAGAAATGTCGGGCAGAAAATAACAATCAGCCCCTTGAGCCTGTTCTTCCATTCATTTCGATCCCAGCTGATCTGCATCTCAACTCTATTTACTCACATTTGCTCTCTGTCCCTCAATATCCTTACCTAGCAAACTTAGGAATTGCAGTCCCGAAAATTCCAATTGTCCTCGCATCCACTCCAGACTTTTATTACCGTGTGGAATTGCGCTCCTTAATTTTGCTCCTGAAATGGCCTAATTATAATTTCAAGATTATCCCGTTCCTCTTAATTTCCTCCCCCACCCAAAGGAAATAGTTCTTTATCGACCCTACCAAATCCCTTTAGCTTTTAAGTACCTCTGTTGTTCTTCTGTTCAATCGTTTATTCTCATGACAATACAAGCCAAGTTTTATACAACCCTTCCTCACAATTTAATTAAATTGAGAAGTTTTGATTGGAGGAAGCTTTATATTGTGAGCCCACATGAAAAAATATAACCTGTCCATGTAATTACGTAGAATTTCAGTTAGGTAAGAGTGTCCAGGGATATGAATCAAAGCTGGAATGAGATGCAGATCAGCTGTGATCTAACTGAATGGCAAAGTTGACTTCAGGGATCAAATTATTTTCTATTCTTCCCAATTCATTACTCTGGCGAACTCCAGATGGGGGCTGACACACCATACATAAATTGGCTAAGTATTGAATAGGAACATAAAAGTTACAGGAACAGGTTAAGGAAGTGGGATTAGAGTTGTAGAATAAACTGGGACGAGTTGAAGGTTTATCTCCGCAGATGCGGACTGTCCAGAGTACTCCAGCAATTTTTTTGTTTTCCTTCAGATTTCCTGTATGTTTTATCTTCTGTATGAACTGAATGGTCTGTTTCTGTACTGAAATTGCTGTGATTTTCTAAGTGAAATTGAAGTGTAGAGAATCCATAAATAAGGATCAGGCTGAATTAATTTGCTTACTCACTGGTTTGTTCCATAATACTGCGAAGAGGAGCTTCCACTCTGGACAAAAGATTACTGCACATCTCTTCAAACTGGGTCCTTTAAAATAATACAAAATAGAAAAAAATAAGTTGAGACAACATTTGAGAAAACACTGCATTGCTATCCAACGTGTAAAAATGTAATCTATCCACCCGTTTTAAAGATATGATTATGTTAAATGATTTCTGCCTGCTTGCACTATGTAACCTTCATTTATACAATAAAAGCAAAACACTGTGGATGTTGGAAATCTGAAATCAAAACAAAATGCTGGACTGGCAGCATCTGTGGAGAGAGAAGCTCAAGTTTTATAAAGTAATCCATTCCAAAAATGTCACATTTCCAAGACTGGGCCTTTAATCTGTAGATTGTCTCCACTATGAAACCTCTAATTAAAAGATTAAACTAGAACAGAGTTAACTAAACAGTTATTCAAGGTGATATCATCGCTAGAGTCATGTTAGAAATCGGTCTCTGTTTTTGAATGTTAAACTTCTGTTATTTATTAGTTAAGTTTCCTTGGCAACCTTCACCAACTGGACTGCGCTGTTCCAAGACTGCACACCACCACCTTCTAAAGACAACTTTCTAACAACGCCCTCATCCTGATGATATATAAAAATGAATTAAACATTGTTTTGTCATAATTAAATGAGCAACTCATAGCAGCAAATCTGAGTTTGTCATTCAAAATATATCTAACTTTATGTACATGAAAAATCTTCACCTTTACAAAACTGATTTATCCCAACACTTATGAAAACCCCAAAACACAAGTTATTCCATGTATTATAAATAAATCAACTGGTACTATTTAATAATATTTGTAAAGCTAGGCAACTGTCTCTACTTTAGAATAGTGGAAGGGCAGCACGGTGCTGTAGTGGTTAGCACTGCTGCCTCTTCAAGATAAAGAGGTAGTTTTTTGAAGAATAAAGGAAGGGTTATGGTGTTCGGGCGGAAAAGTGGAGCGGAGTCAACAAAAGATCAGCCATGATCTCATTGAATGGCGGAGCAGGCTCGAGGGGCCAGATGGCATACTCCTGCTCCTAGTTCTTATGTTCTCACGGCGCCGAAGACCGGAGTTTGATCCCGGCCCCAGGTCACTGTCCGTTTGGAGTTTGCACATTCTCCCTGTGTCTGTGTGGGTCTCACCCCCACAACTCAAAAAAGATGTGCAGAGTAGGCGAATTGGCCGTGTTAAATTGCCCTTTAATTGGGGCAAAAAAAGAATTGGGTACTCTTAAATTTATGTTTAAAAAGGTTAAAACACTGTGGATGTTTTATCTTCCAGCAGAACAAGGTTCATGCCTCAAACTAGGTTTTCAGGTTGTCCATAGACAAGTGAGGGAGCCATTAGATTGTCCTGACACTTTGAAACAGTACGTTTTTGAAAAAGCAATGAAAATGAGATGCTAGCTAAACTCAGGTCATTTGCCATTTTGAGCTTTGCACAACTTTAAAAAAAATTTATTAAAGTTTTTTAACATAATTTTTCTCCCTTACAAACAATAACCCACACCCCCGGTAACAAAAAAAAACCGAGAAATCGCGCAGAGCAAGATATATACATGGCAAAATGATATATTTACACAGCTTTGTACACTGGCCCTCACCCGTACGTGCCAGTTTCCCCAACCCTTCATGTTATCTCTTGCTCATCCACCCTCCCAGGCAGCCCATCCACCCCCCCCCCCCTCCCCACAAGGTTGCTGCTGCTGCTGACCGACCTTCCTCTAACGCTCCGCGAGATAGTCTAGGAACGGCTGCCACCGCCTGTAGAACCCCTGCGCAGACCCTCTCAAGGCGAACTTAATCCTCTCCAACTTTATGAACCCAGCCATATCATTTATCCAGGCCTCCAGGCTAGGGGGCTTTGCCTCCTTCCACATTAGCAAGATCCTTCGCCGGACTACTAGGGACGCAAAGGCCAGAATGCCGGCCTCTTTCGCCTCCTGCACTCCCGGTTCGTCCACTACTCCAAATATTGCTAGCCCCCAGCTTGGCTTGACCCGGACTTTCACCACCTGAGATATTGCTCCCGCCACTCCTTTCCAGAACCCCTCCAGTGCCGGGCATGACCAAAACATATGGACATGGTTCGCCGGGCTCCCTGACCACCTTCCACACCTGTCCTCCACCCCAAAGAACCTACTCAGCCTCGCCCCCGTCAAGTGCGCTCTGTGGACCACCTTAAATTGTATCAGGCTGAGCCTGGCACACTAGGAGGAGGAATTAACCCTACCTAGGGCATAAGCCCACAGACCTTCCTCGATCTCCTCCCCCAGCTCCTCCTCTCATTTACCCTTCAACTCTTCTACCAGCGCTTCCCCCTCTTCTTTCAACTCCTGGTGTATTTCCGACACCAGCTGTGCACAACTGACAACGTCATAACTGCATTGCGTTCCAGGGTGTTGCGTGTGTACTTTATTTAGCCCCATTCACAAACTGATGGACGCCCCAAAGGTCAGACTTACCAAACAACCCCTTCACACTGCTTAAGTCTTTTCAGTAAACAGACCTGTAAAGTGGTCTAGACTTTTTAAAGTTAGTGTGACACTCAGTTATGTGTACTTTATCTAGCACAGAGAAAAGTCAAGAGGGAGACATATCAACTCATAAAAGTGTTGTTGATTTGAAATGCAACATTTCACCCCACCACAGAAAGCAGGAAAATCTCTTAGTCACAAAATGATATAAAGCCTGGGATAATCTGTAAGGCAGGATAGTAAAGACATAGTAAATATAGTGGTATCGTAAATATAGTCGTGTCTTCCCTCAGTGCAGTTCTAGGCAAGAGGTTTATCATTAGGTGTTGGAATTTTTTGTTCAACCAAAACAAAAACTTGACGGGGGCAGAAAGAGGAGAGAGAGGTCAACCAGATGCTTGGGACATATTTTATACACCAAAATGAGAAAACGTTTGATTCCACAACAAACCCATCAGATCTAAACTCTGCAGTCCTGCCACATCCAACTGTGAATGGTAGTGGGCAATAAAACAAATCACTGGAGGAGGCAGCTCCACAAATAACCCCACCCTCAATGGTGGAGGAGCTCAGCACATATGTGCAATAGACAAGGCTGAGGCATTCGCAACTATCTTCAGCCAGAAGTGCCGAGTAGATGGTCCATTTTGTGCTTCTCCTCCTGAGGTCCCCAGCATCACAGATGCCAGTCTTCAGCCAATACAATTCATTCCATGCAATATCAAGAAACGGTCAAAGGCATTGGATACTGCAAAAGCAATGGACCCTGACAATCTGACAAAATTCCGGCAATAGTACTGAAGACTTGTGCTCCAGAACTTGCACCCCCTAGCCAAGCTGTTACAGTACAACTACAAACACTGGCATCTACCCGACAATGTGGAAGATTGCACAGGTGTGTCCAGTACACAAGAAACAGGACTAATCCAATCCACCCAATTACTGTCATATCAGTCTACTCTCCATGACAAGCAAAGTGATAGAAATCATCAACAGTGCTATCAAGCGGCACTTACTCAGCAATAACCTGCTCACGGACACTCAGTTTGGGCACACAGCTCCTGACCTCATTACAGCTTTGGTTCAAACATGGACAAAAGACCTCAATAGCAGAGGTGAGAGCAACTGCCCTTGAAATGAAGGTAGCATTTTACCAAGTATGGCATCAAGGAACTTTAGATAAACTGAGTCAATGGAAATAGGGGTGAAAACTCTCCGCTGGTTGGAGTCATACCTGGCACAAAGTATGCCACCACCATCACAGACTTCATCAGCAAATGTGTGGACGACTGCGTGCCAAAGAAAGCAGTACGTTTCCCAACCGGAAACCATGGCTCAATCGCGAGATTGACTCCCTACTGAAGGACAGGTCGAAGGCGTTCAAGTCAGACGACACTGACCTATACAAGAAATCCAGGTACGACCTCCGCAAAGCCACTCGAGATGCCAAGAGAGTCAGACAGACTCTCGGCGATTGTGGCAAGGACTAAACAACATAACGGGCTACAAAGCAAAGCTGAGCAGTATCTCCGGCAGCAGCGCACCCCTCCCCGATGAACTCAATGCATTCTATGCTCGGTTCGAGCAGGAAACCAACAATCCGCTGTCGAGTGCCACAGCAGCCCATAACTCACCCATACCCACCATCACAGCTTCCGAAGTCATATCGGCCTTCCTGAAAGTGAACCCTCGGAAGGCGACAGGCCTGGACGGGATCCCTGGCCGTGCACTCAGAGCCTGCGCGGACCAGCTGGCAGAGGTGATCGCGGACACCTTTAACCTGTCCTTACTCCACTCCGAGGTCCCCATCTTTGTTTCTTTGTTCTTTGTTGCTTCAAGACCACCATCATACCGGTGCCAAAGAACCAGGCAACGTGCCTCAATGACTACCGTCCGGTGGCCCTGACATCAGTCGTAATGAAGTGCTTCGAGAGGTTGGTCATGAAGCGCATCACCTCCATACTCCCAGAATACCTTGATCCACTGCAATTCGCATACTGCCGCAACCGGTCTACAGCAGACGCCATTTCCCTGGCCTTACACTCATCCTTAGAGCATCTCGACAACAAGGACTCCTACATCAGAATCCTATTTATTGACTACAGCTTCGCCTTCAACACCATAATCCCAGCCAAGCTCATATCAAAGCTCCAAAATCTAGGACTTAGCTCCCCACACTGCAACTGAATCCTCGACTTTCTGACCCATAGACCACAATCACTAAGAATGAACAGCAACACCTCCTCCACAATAGTCCTCAATACCGGGGCCCCGCAAGGCTGCGTACTTAGCCCGCTACTCTACTCCCTGTGCACACAACTGCGTGGCAAAATTTGGTTCCAACTCCATCTACAAGTTTGCTGACGATGCGACCATAGTGGGCCGGATCTCGAATAACGATGAGTCAAATTACAGGAGGGAGATAGAGAACCTAGTGGAGTGGTGCAGCAACAACAATCTCTCCCTCAATGCCAGTAAAACTAAAAAGCTGGTGATTGACTTCAGGAAGCAAAGTACTGTACACACCCCAGTCAGCATCAACGGGGTAGAGGTGGAGATGGTTAGCAGTTTCAAATTCCTAGGGGTGCACATCTCCAAAAATCTGTCCTGGTCCACCCACGTCGACACTACCACCAAGAAAGCACAACAGTGCCTATACTTCCTCAGGAAACTAAGGAAATTCGGCATGTCCACATTAAATCTTACCAACTTTTACAGATGCACCATAGAAAGCATCCTATCTGGCTGCATCACAGCCTGGTATGGCAACTGCTTGGCCCAGGACCGCAAGAAACTTCAGAGAATCGTGAACACCGCCCAGTCCATCACACGAACCTGCCTCCCATCCATTGACTCCATCTACACCTCCCGCTGCCTGGGGAAAGCGGGCAACTTAATCAAAGATCCCTCCCACCCGGCTGACGCACTCTTCCAACTTCTTCCATCGGGCAGGAGATACAGGAGTCTGAGAACACTCAACAGACTCAAAAACAGCTTCTTCCCCGCTGTTACCAGGCTTCTAAATGACCCTCTTATGGACTGACCTCATTAACACTACACCCCTGTATGCTTCATCCGATGCTGGCGCTTATGTAGTTACATTGTGTACGTGTATTGCCCTATTGTGTATTTTCTTTTATTCCCCTTTTCTTCCCATGTACTTAATGATCTGTTGAGCTGCTCGCAGAAAAATACTTTTCACTGTACCTCGGTACACGTGACAATAAACAAAACCAATCCAATCCAAAGGAAGATGGTTGTGGTGGTTGGTGGTTAATCATCTCAGCTCCAGGACATCACTGCAGGAGTTCCTCTTTGTAGTATCCTCGGCCCAACTATCTTCAACTGCTTCATCAATGACCTCCCTTCCTTATAAGGTCAGAAGTGGGGATGCTCACCGGTGACTGCACAATATTCAGCATCATTCACGACTCTTCAAACAATGAAGCAGTCCATGTCCAAATGCAGGAAGGCCTGGACAATATCCAGCTTGGGCCGACTTTGCGCCACACAAGTGCCAGGCACTGACCATCTCCTACAGGAGAGGATCTAGCCATCGCCCCATGACATTCAATTGGCATTACCATCATTGAATCTCCCACAATCAACATTCTGGCAGTTACCATTGATCAGAAACTGAACTGGACTAATATTAATACTGCGGCCACTAGAGAAGGTCAAAGGCTAGGAATCTACAGCGAGTAAGTCACCTTCTCCTCCTCCCACCCCACCCCCCCAAAAAAATGCCTGTCCACCATCTACAAGGCACAAGTCAGGAGCATAATGGAATACTCTCCACTTGCCTGGATGTGTGTAGCCTCAACAACCCTCAAGAGGCTCAACACCATCCAGGACAAAGCAGCCCACTTGATTGCTACCCCTTCCAGAAACATTCAAACCCTCCACACCGACGAACAGTGGCAGCTGTGTGTACCATCTACAAGATGCACTATAGTAACTTGCCAATGTTCCTTAGACAGCACAGTCCCAACCCATGACCACTACCATCTAGGAGAAAAGCAGGAGATACCTGGGAACCCCACCATTTGGAGGTTCCCCTCCAAATCACTCACCACCCTGACTTGGAAATATATTGCCATTCCTTCACTGTCGTTGGGACAAAATCCTGAACCTCCCTTCCAAACAGCACTGTGGGTGTAACTACACCTCAGGGACTGCAGCGGTTCAAGAAGGCAGCTCACCACCACTTTCTGAAGGACAACTAGGGATGGGCAATACATGCTGGCCTAACCAGCGACGCCCACGTCCCGTAAATTAATTTTTAAAAAGGCTGAAGACAATTAACTGATGTTTTACTTTTTCTGGGTTAACAGATTTAAATGTATTTTTTAAAAAAAGAGCAAAATCGGGTGCAGTGTATATAGCTGTATATTTAAAGACAATGGAAATCTTGGGTCATAAGACAACATACATTTTATCATGCAACATTTTATCATGCTTCTTTAATGTTCAGTTGCAATCTGTCTATGCCCATTAAATGTTATAATCACTATTGCATTTTATCATCTCTAAAGGACAAGAATTCAGAATCTTCAACATTATTTTGTACCTGTTTAATGATCCAGAAACATCAATGTCATTCATGAAACACTCAATATTCATTGGTATGTCAGATGCATTGGCACTCATAAGTTTCTTCAGCTTTTCACATTCCTGGTAAAGCCTCATTACGGCTCGGATTTTTGATTTAACATCCAGTTTGTACTTCTTACCGAATTCTTCACAGAAATGATTTACCAAAATCTCATCAAAATGTCTTCCACCCAAGTAGGGATCAAAAGCAGTAGCGAGGACCTGAGACAACATAAACCTACAGTTAAATGGCCAGGAGAAAGAATTGCACATGCCAGTTTTCTTATTGGACCCTTATCTGTTCTAACAAAGAGTGAACACTTAAAACATCATAACTTGTCTTTCCAGAGAAGCTGAGTGATCTACTGCATCTTTTTATTTTTATAACCAATTAGAATATTAAGTTTTAATGCCAGAATCACACGTTTAGATTAATTTGGAAGAGGAATGTGTACATGCAGGCAAATAGATCAACTTTCTTGCCTCGGAGGTTGTGTTTTATTGCACCTATTTTGGTGATTGCCAAAATAGAACTAACAAAATATGACAAAACAAAAATTCAGAAACACATCTTCACTTATTTTGTTTTAATATGTGGCTTTACGTTTGTGGGAAAAATAAATTCACCCAGTACAGATGTTGCAGGTGTAATTTTTCAACTTGCTAAGTGCCTTGCCACAAACATTTAAGAACTAGAATATTTGGTACTGTGCAATTCTGTTTGAAGAAAAAAATTAAAAGCTCAAGTGAACCCACAGGATAAGATTGTGGCTTAAATCCCAGTACATTAGGCAATTACACAAATGGCAAGATTCTGTTCATATTTTACGCAGGCACACAAGTGTTAAACCATTGGTTGCTATCCACTTTTTGTTACACAAGCTAATAATTTGTGGGAGCCATGGTGACAAAAATATAAGCCTTCATTTCTGCTGTGGACTACCAAATAGCCAACAATATTGATTTTGTGATACATTGCTTAAAGGAAATAGGCACATATGATTATAGCTGCTAAATAGTTCCAGAAACTGTTTACGCATGCCTATGTGGAAAAGGAAAACATGAAATAAACCAGCCATATTATGACAGTTGCGCAGCAGCCCTTGAAAGTTGTTCCGTTGCATAAGCAAATAAGATTATGCTTAATGAAGTGGTTCTGGTCTGAATTTAGTCACCACATTAATTTTTAATGTTTCCTTTAGAACAATGCAGGAGTTAAGGCTTCTTGGTCCACCAATTTGACCAAATTCAGACAGGAATTGGTGATTTGAAACAAACCTGTTGGGCTTGAACCTGGTGTTGTAAGACTTCTTACTGATTTAAAAAAGTTGATTTATTTTTGAATGGAACATTTTTATGCAGCAGAATTAGAAAAGCTGCTTCACTTTGATCCCATTAAACACTTGCTGCACAAAATATCAAGAGACTTCAGATGCATTAAAAAAAGGTCTCATCTTACCTTTAGTTTTCCCTTATTGAATGCACAGGCGGAAACCTGAAATGCTGAGTGTCCCAAATCAACAAAAACAACATTCCTTGGCTTCTCCTCAGGGGCTGGCAGGTCTTGTTTATATATCCCATAAGCAAGTGCAACTGCAGATAAACAAAAAAAATTGTAACTCCACAATGCTCCAAAATGAAGTAATTTTAAATGCAGAATGAGAAACAAAACAAAAAAATCAGAATGCACTGAAGCCCAAGTAAATGGCCACATTTCTCCTTCAGAAGTAGACATTGAAAAATGTAGGAAAAGGCAATTCAGATCATTGGACACAGCATACAAATGTGGATAGTGCAATACAACCTGTAGTTTCCTCATTGCTACCTAGTCTGTTGCTGTCGCTATTATATACATTATGGTCACTTGGGTAAAGTACCAAAAAGGATGATGCATGCCATGAGATTGTACCCAAGTACTAGTTCCTGCCTTTGAGATAAAAGAACGCAAGGCAGGAAGTTTCTGCTTATTCATGCTAGTTTCTTTGGTGAAACTGGTATAAAACAAGTTTAAGAGCCAACTGTATTCAGCGCAACTCTAGTCTTCCACAATCTTTGTGCTAGTTTTAAAAACCTCACTCCAGAAGGTCTGCCCACAAAATTGGCTCTAGTGAATAAATTGCCATTGGGAATTTCTATCAGGGCTCCAAAGATTAAGCTAAATTGAGCCTTTGGATGAAAGGCCACCCTTATGTACATTGTGAAAGTTTTGAATGATCTCTAAAAATTCACTCTTGTACCCCAATCGAACTAGAATTTTCAGTAAATTAAAATTGGATTACTCTGACGGCAGATTGACAATGATTTAAAATGCTTAATTTGTGGCATATCAATTGACCATTGTACTAATTTTACCAATTTGCTATCCAAAACACATCAAGGACCATTTTTCAAAGCCTAAATTTTTAGTGCTCAACTGTATTGGTTCTTTGCAGATTTTGTGGCGACTTACAAATGAATTTCAGGCAGCAACTGTTTAAAACAAGCTCTAACCACATATCTTTAAAAATAATTGAAATTAATTGTTTGTGATGGATAGTTTTCATAATCTGAAAATAATCTTAACCACTTGAGTAATGTCTGTCAATTTGTAATTGTGACCAAGTTAAATAATTTACATTCGCGTTACGTCTTTTGAGTATTTGAAAGGGGTGATCACAACTGCTCTTTCATTCTCTCCTCCAAAAATAACTAGCTGAAATCCAATTATATAACCTATTCTCATTATCCAGAGATGTCATGTTGTTTTGAAGTTAGTGCTGTGAACAAACTGTATTTGAATCACCTCAGTGAATTTGAGCATAAACATAGAGCACAGATTTCTGTTTTTTTAATAAACATTTTATTGAGGTATTTATGGTTTTATAACAACAGAAGAAACAATGTACATACAAATATAAACATAGTGCAAAAGCAGTCTCCCTCCCTCACAGGTCCCACCTTTTCCAACACCCTACTCTACACTAACCCCCCCCCCCCCCCCCACACACACACACACACTTCTGCTGACTGTTAATTTTCCCCAAAGAAGTCGACGAGCGGCTGCCACCTCCGGACGAACCCTGACATTGACCCTCTCTGGGCGAACTTGATTTTCTCCAGATAGAGAAAGCTAGCCATATCAGTTAGCCAGGTCTTTGACTTCGGGGAGCTTTGAGTCCCTCCAAGCTAATAATATCTGTCTCCGGGCCATCAGGGAGGCAAAGGCCAGAACGTCTGCCTCTTTCTCCTCCTGGATTCCCGTGAGCACAGATTTCTGAGCATACAAGTCCATACAGTGGTGCAGAGAGATGGGGTACAGAAAAATATACCAGAGTGGTAGGATGCAAGTGCTCGCCTAGAAATACCAACATGGCAAATTCTCATTTCTCCTCTTGCATATGGCAGTTGACTACAAATGAAATCAGATAGTTTCTCCACAGAAACAAAAACAAGTCATGCCCCAAAATTGATTACACGGTATTTTAATACAAGTTCTGGTCCTTTTGAAGTTATTAGAACCCTTTAATGCTTCACTGGAACAATTCTACCCATCTATTACTGTATAGATAGACAGATTAACATCCCAACCTTTTCATGACTATTACATCAACCATATAATTTTTTTTATAGCTTTCCGCCTTTATTGCACAAATCTAAAACACAAATGGAAAATGAAAATCCAATGCTTCATACAACTTAAAAAAAAACATTTTTTAAGGCATTTATGGTTTTATAACAACAAAAGATACAAATACAAATGTAGACATAATTCAGTACGTAACACCCCTCTCAACCATACCCGGCCAATATAGCTTATACACACAATTCCCAAGTCCCTCCATCTCTTCTCGCTGATCCCGCCTAAACTGAACTAAACTAAACTAATTCCCCCTACCCCCCCTCATTCCCTAACCGCCCCCTTACTGTATCTGCTAACAGTTTAGTTTTCCCTGAAGAAGTCGATAAAGGGCTGCCACCTCCAGACAAACCCTAATACTGATCCTCTCAGGGCGAACTTAATTTTCTCAAGTCTGAGAAACCCGGCCACGTCGCTAACCCATAACCCTGATTTCGGGGCCGAGTCCCTCCACACTAATAAGATCCGTCTCCGGGCCACCAAGGAGGCAACGGCCAAAACGTCAGCCTCTCTCGTCCCCTGGACTCCCGGGTCTTCTGACACTCCAAAGATCACCCACCTCTGGACTCGGCGCCACCCTTGTGGACATGACATCCGCAATCCTTGCCAGAATCCCCTAAGCTTCAGACATGCCCAAAACATGTGGACATGATTTTCAGGCCCTCCTGCACACCTCTCCTCTACCCCAAAAAACCTGCTCATTCGGGCCACCGTCATGTGCGCCCAGTGAACCACCTTAATTGTATCAGGCTGAGCCTGGCACATGATGAGGACATGTTGACCCTGCTCAGAGCATCCTCCCACAGACCTGCCTGTAGCTCCTTACCCAGCTCATCTTCTCACTTGCGCTTCACCCCCTCCCCCCAATATGGGTTCCTCCCACTCCATACGTTCTTTATAAATTTCCGAGACCTTACCCTCCCCCATCCGTTTTAGAAACTATCTTATCCTGTATCCCCTGTGGCGGTAGAAGCGGAAAGGTTGAAACCTGCCTTCGCATAAAGTCCCTCACCTGCAGATAGCAAAACCCATTCCCACCCGGCAATTCAAACTCCTCCTCCAAATCAGGAAAGCTCCCATCGATAAACAGATCTCCCAGCCTCTCCATACCTGCTCTCTGCCACCTCCGAAACCTCCCCGGGACAAACTGGTGATTGCCACAAATTGGAGCCCACACCGACGCTCCCTCCATTCCCATATGCTTCCGCCACTGTCCCCAAACTCAGCCGCCATCACTACTGGGCTTCTGGAGTATCGGGCCGGCGAGAACAGCAGAGGTGCCGTTACCAGTGCTCCTAAACTCGTGTCCCTACATGAGGCTGCCTCTATCCGCTCCCATACCGACCCCTCCCCCAATACCCACTCTTTCTGATCATGGCTCTATTTGCCACCCAGTAGTAATTCCTAAAGTTGGCCAGGGCCAACCCTCGGTTCCGCTGCAACAGCACTTTCCTTCCTCGCGGGATTTTACCCGCCCACACAAAAACCGCATCAGCCTGCTTAAAAAAGGTCTTCGGAATAAAAATAGGAAGACACTGAGAAACAAACAAAAATATCGGGAGAACGGTCATCTTTACGGTCTGTACCCTCCCCACCAGCGACAACCAGGAGCATGTCTCACCTCCGAAAGTCCTCCTTCATTTGCTCAACTAACCGGGCCAGATTTAATTTATGTAACTGCTCCCAACCCCGTGCCACCTGAATACCCAAGCATCAAAAAGTCCCTCCCAGCATCCTCTCCTGCCCCCTTGCCTGTATCACAAAACCTCACTTTTTCCCCATATTCAATTTATATCCCGGGAACTGGCCAAATTCCCCTAAGATCCGCATAATCTCTCCCCTCCCCCCCCCAAACGGGTCAGAAATATACAGGAGTAAGTCGTCTGCACATAGGTCGTCTGCATATAACAAGACCTTGCGCTCCACTCCACCCCCCCCTCAAACTAGCCCCTTCCAGTCCTTTGACGCTCTCAGCTCCATCGCCAATGGCTCTATATCCAAGGCAAACAACAATGGGGAGAGTGGACATCCCTGCCTCGTCCCTCGGCTCAGTCTGAAATATTCCAAGCTCACCTGGTTCGTCCGCACACTTGCCACCGGCGCCTGGTTCAGCAACCGGACCAGATCTACAAAACCCTGCCCAAACCCAAACCACCCCAGGACCTCCCACAAATACCTCCACCCCACCCTGTCGAAGGCCTTCTCTGCGTCAATAGCGACGACCATCTCCCTCCCTCTTGAGGGCATCATGATCACATTCTTGACCGGCCCATTCAGCCCTCTCATATTCAGTGAGATCAGCCTGGTCGGGGACGCGCACCCCCCCCCCGCCGATCAACCATAACCCTTCTTAGCCTCCAGCCCACGTTCCGTGCCTCCTCAGGCCCGCCCATAGCCATCGACCCCCAATTTGTCTCCAAGCGCCAGTCGCTCCCCTGTCAGCAGATCAATAACCTCCTCCCTTCCCCCCCACCCCTCCCCCACAACAGAATAACAATCCCAACCTCCCTCAAACTGATCACCTGCTTGCCCCCCCCACTGCGCTTCGTCAGCTAGCTTGGTAGCCCCCGCCCATGGCATCAAGCAGCCTACCCCCCACTGATCTCTCTTCCCCCCCGCTCGACATACATATGCAGATCACAATCTCCAACAAACACAAAGAAGAAAATTCCACCCACCACCCCCGGATTAAGAACAAAGTTAACCCGCAAACAAAACAGAGCAATGGCCCTAAACTTAATTTTTAAAAATACATACAAAGCCCAAAGAGAAAGGAAATTTAGCAGCACATCAAGAACATAGCTACTCGTCCCCAAGTTCAATGTCCTCATCACCTGCCAGTCCCCTGTCCTTAAAGTTCATCATCCTCATATGTGACCCACAAACGCGCTGGGTACAGCATGTCGAGCTTCACCCCCTTCTTAGAGGACTGATTTCACCTTATTGAAGCTTGCCCTCCCTTTGGCCAGTTCTGCACCCCAGTCCTGGTAAATACGCAGCTCGTTGCCTTCCCATATGCAGCTCCTCGTCTGCCTGGCCCACCTCAAGATCTGCTCCTTGTCCAGGAACCGGTGCATTCATACCATCATTGCCCTCGGCGGCTCATTCCTTAGCGGCTTCCTCATCAGTGCTCTGTGCATCCTGTCCACCTCCAAGGGTCAAGCAAACGCACCTCCCCCCAGCAGCTTCTCGAACATATGCGCCACATATGTCTCTGCATCCGATCCCTCGCTGCCCTCCTGAAGGCCAACAATCCTCAGGTTCTGCCTGCGCGACATTTTCTCCAAATCCCCCGCTTTCTCTTGCAGCCTCTTCTGGTGGCCCTTCATCAGCCCCATCTCCACTGCCACTGCGGCTAGCTGCTCATCATGCTCAGCAACCGCTTCTGGCCCTGAGCTTCCAATTTCTGCTCCACATGATCAATCCCGGTCTTAATCAGATCCCAGTATTCCTTTCTTTGCTGAGCAAAGCTCTCCTATGAGAAAGACCACCAGTTGCTCCGTTGACCACTGGGTCGGCAGTTTCGGTCCCTGACCCTCCACCATATTCTCCCGTGCTGCAGACTCCACTCCTGTCTTCGACCAACGTTCTCTCCTTTTCAGACCACTTCTTGTCCATGATCCATAAACTGGTGGGGAATCCTTCTCCTCTACTTCACCAGTCTCCCGCTTTGTCGATCAAATCCACCATAAATCAAGGAAAAAGTCCACCACGAGCGGGAGCGATCAAATAGGCAACCACTCACTCCGTGGCCGCCACCGGAAGTCTCCACATCAACCATATAATTAACAGCCCATTGTTATCAAGGTTGTGAAATTAGTCCATCCTAATTCAAAGTAGTAGCTCAATTAGGATTCAAATGCTTGATAAATATTGCTCATAGTTTCTGATGTTACACAGAGTTGCGGGTGCAAGTTTCAATTTATGGCACAGAATAAAGGCTAAAACTCCAATGCAATACTGTGAAAATGCCACATGCCAAATTGTGTTGTCCCTCAGATGACATGCAAAATCAGTCAACATTAAAGATATGCCACTAATCAAGGGAGCTCTGCACTACTGGTACCTTGACCAACATTCTTCCTCGACCAAAACAAAGTTAAATAATTAATCAGCTCACTGATGTTGTATAATCTTGCAATGGACTAAAATTATTCTTAGCCTACATAGCAACATTATTAAAATTAATTGCTTGCTTGCATAAGTTGCTTAATCAATTTGAAAAGACACAATATAAATAATAATCTTAACAAAAGCTAGATGAATGCCTAATATCCGTCATTCATTATTATTTGTACAGGTTGCAAGGAATTAGTAATGCTATATTTTGGGCAGAGACAATGGTTTGAATCCTTTATTAACAATAGAACTGTCTGGTTTACATTACCCCTGAACCTGTACCAACATACTTTTGTTTCAGTGCATGTCAGCAGCTGGAATATGATTAATCCAGTACTACCTCCCACAATAAAATTGCATAGTCAGACCCCAAAAACATTTAGTTATTACCTGAAGTGGTTTCATTAATTAGTCGTAAACAGTTGAGCCCTGCAATTTGCGCGGCATCTATTACTGATCTCCTCTCAGCATCAGTGTAGAAACATGGAACCTATAGAAAGTACACAGATAGAAGAAATGGCATCTGTCCAGAACAAACTACTACATATTATGCTGCATAAAATGAATATCCAACCTTGATCACTTACTGATATTACACAATCCAGGACTGGTTTCTTCAGTGCAGTTTCAGCTGTTTCCTTTAGTTTAGTCATCAACATTCCAGTCACTTGCTCCACACTAAAGCATCGTTCCTCTTCCATGTACAAAACCTTTTAAAACAAGGATTTAAAACAAAAAATCTCATCAGTGCCGTAGAATTTTTTAAATTTTATTTGAAAAATGCATCTTGTTGGAAGCTTTTGTTTTTTAAATATCTTCTTTAAAATCACACAAATAGGTGGGAGGAAAATGGCTTGCACTTAAAATGTTGCATTTCATAAAGCTCAACATCATTTCATAGCCAGTGAAGGACTTCCTAAAAATGTTATGAGAATACAGGGAAACTTAATATGCCATTCATTGGTACCAGGCACTCCATGATGTCGATGGCAGGTGGCCATTTTAGACGCAAACGTTTTGTGTGGAGTCCTATCTGACTGACATTACAAAATGTGTATTTCCATCAGGAGGTCATCCAAGAACAAATCACAGATTTCCCCTTTCAGGGCATTAAGACCAATAATAATATTCCTACTGTAATCTTGTCTAAATCAGCTAACTTGGCATAGACTGGTAATGGAAAATTCCTGGTCCATACTGCTCAGTTACTTCAATGTCCTAACCAGTTGGTTATTACCGGTATGGCTTTAAATATATGCCTACCACACAGAATAAGCAGACATGCATCCCTCCATGACAAGTTTACAATCTTGGGCAGACAAATGTTTCAGAGAGACCGCATGCTATGCTAATTTTATGCACTGGTATTAAGAGTGACAGTGGAGAGGTTGGGACACTGCACCACTCATCTTAGGGTATGGTGCTCAAAGTCTAACAGTGAAGGAAAGACATATTTAAAAGCTGCTCATCAGGCATGGGGACCCAGAGCATATTTTATTGGCAAAAACAGTCAAGATCAACCACATAACATTCCACATACCACACAAACTAATAAAGAACAAGAAACATCACCATTCCATATTGGTACCAGCTAATTTTCACAAAAATTTTCACAAAAGACAGTTCACCCGTGGCGACGTGCTAGTTACATGCAACACTCGCTACCAGCAAACTTGGATGGTTAATTCAATTTAGGGCACTTGTGGGTCTTGAATTAGAAAACACGTCAAACAAATTTAAAATATTTTGCAACTCACTGCATTACAGCGTTAACTGCAGAATACTGTGCCACTCAGGTGAGGTATTCATCAGTAGGCCAGTGAATGATTTCCAGGTTTAGCACACTGGGCTAAAATCGCTGGCTTTTAAAGCAGACCAAGGCAGGCCAGCAGCACGGTTCAATTCCCGTACCAGCCTCCCCGAACAGGCGCCGGAGTGTGGCAACTAGGGGCTTTTCACAATAACTTCATTGAAGCCTACTTGTGACAATAAGCGATTTTCATTCATTTCATTTTCATGTGCTCACTGTATTGCATTCATGTGTGGATGAAGCATTTTTAGCACGCTTTCACTAATCACCCCAAAGAAAACATTTAGCTTAATTTTTTTGGATAAAAATGTTTACATTTGTTGAACTAGTGATAGCCATCAGTTGTCCAATTTTATTGAAGGTATTTCAGTTCTATTTTTAAAAATTTAAAAGATACCTCAAATAGAAAAAAATAAAATTGAAAAGAGGAGCTTTTCTTTTAAACTCTTTGGTGTTCAATTTTCACCAATTTGGAAGTTGCCTGAATAACATACGAGGTTACATTTGGACCAAGTCATAGCACTTATTTCCACTCTAATGGCAAAGCATGCACTGCAGTTAAATGACACTAACCTGAACACCTGTGGTACCATTTGACATCTGGACGAGTTCATACCCAAGCTTGGTTTGTTCAGCTCTTATAAACGGGTCAGAGAAAGCCCGGCCATGGAACCTTTTAAATCCTTGTAAAGTGTTTTTCACATTGGACACTAGCTATAAAAAGAGAAATTAAAATTTGATTCTCAATACAAAACTATTCCAATTTCTTGTTTATACATGAAGTACAACTTGGTCTGGTCCCATTGCATCACAAATTATATTTAAGACTTTGTAACGGTTCAGGTATCTTTAAAGGAATGGACAGTTAACTGTTCTAACTTCAAAATACAGTGCAATTAGTTGAAAGTACTAAAATATCTGGATAGTTACATGTGCAAATCCAACGGCGCAAGTAGTGTCAAATCAGCACACAACACATTTGGGAGGCAGACAGCTAACAGAGGTGGGATAAACAGATGATTCTGTTCTGCTATTGCAGCACAGCACAGAGCTTGAAGTGCAACTTTCCTGACCCGCAGAGTTCACCAGCATACAGGACAGTGCACTTACTTTTTAATTCCCACCACGGCAGCTGGCAATTTGAATTCAATACACACAAAAAAAGCTCATGGCACAAGATCTGACATATTATCATGGATAAAAGACTGGCTAGGTAACAGGAAACAGCATTTTGGGATAAATGGGTCATTTTCAGGTTGGCAAACTGGAACTCGAATAAGTGAAGTACTGCAAGGGTCAGTGTTGGGTTTCAGCTTCTTACAATCTATACTGACGACTTGGATTAAGGGACCAACTGCACTGAAGAAAAAGTATGCTGGTGTTACAGCAAGCTAACTAGGAAAGAAAGTTATGAGGAGGATACAGTTTTATCATAGAATTTACAATGCAGGAGGCCATTCGGCCCATCGAGTCTGCACCCCCTCACCTCCACCGGCTCTTGGAAAGAGCACCCTACTTAAGCCCACACCTCCACCCTGTCCCTGTAACCCAGCAACCCTATCTAACCTAAGGGAAATTTATGATGGCCAATCCACCTAACCTGCACATCTTTGGATTGTGGGAGGAAACCAGAGCACCCAGAGGAAACCAACGCTGCACATCTTTGGACTGTGCGAGGGAACCAGAGCACCCAGAGGAAACCCACGCAGACACGGGGAGAACAAGCAGACTCCGCGCAGACAGTGACCCAAGCGGGAATTGAACCTGGGACCCTGGAGCTGTGAAGCCATAGTGATAACCATAATGCTACCGTGCTGCCCACAAAAAGTCTGCAAAATGGATATAATCAGTCAACAGAGTGGGTAAAACACTGACAAGGAGGAGCATAACGTGGAAACGTGTGAGATTGTCCACTGGGCAGAAGAATAGAAAAGCAGAATATTATTTAAATGGAGACTACAGAATGCTTCAGTTACGAGGGATCTGGGCACTCTTTTACATGAATCACAAAGTAAGCATGCAGGTACAGCAAGTAATTAGGAAGGTAAATGTAATGTTGGCCTTTATGGTCATGTGAGAGTACCTTTAAGAAATGTGTGCTTTTTATAGAATAACTGTAGTGGGTGTACCTTTAAGAAATGGGTGTTTATTACTGCAGTGATGTCAGAATGTGGGTGGAGCTGGGCTGTGTCAGCTTTTAGTTTCACTTTGAGAAAAGCTTGGGTGTTTGTGTTTTTTTTTGTTTTGTTTCAGTGTTGGAGCTGCAGTCAGCCGCAGAAGGTGTAATGTTGTTCTCTCTGCCATGTAAAGACCATCTCTAGATCATTTGGTGAATTCAGAGTGATAACTGTTCTCAGTAGTGAATTTAAACCTGATGTGCTTTTGTTAAAAGGTTTTTTAAATGTCTTATGGATGTTAAAAGGAAAGTTGAAGGATTACTTAGTGCTGTATTCTTTGGGGTTGTATTTGAATTGATGGTTGCCAAGATGTTCACTGTATGTTTTTTAAAAAGTTAACGAGTTCATAGAATAAACATAGGTTTGCTTTAAAAAATACTGTTAAATGTCTGCTGCACCACACCTGTAGAGTGGGCAGTGTGCTCCCCATACCACAATCTATTAAAAGTTGTGGGTCAGGTGAACTCCATGATACACTTTGGGGTACACTAAACCCTGGCCCATAACAATTTCAAGGGGAATGGAGTACAACAAAGCCTTATATAGGGCATCGGTAAGACCATGCGTGGAATACTCTGTGCAATTATAGTTCCCTTACTTGAGGGATACATTTGCAACAGAATCAGGTTCACGAGGTAAATTTCCGGATATGGGGTTGAGCAGCAGGTTGCTCTATGATGAAAAGATGAAATGCTAAGTAAATTTGGCTTATATTCTCTGGTGTTTAGAAGAATGAGGGGCAATCTCATTGAAACCTATAAAAATTTGAGGGGGCTTGATAGACTAGTTGCGGAGATTGTACCTCTGGTTGGAGAGGCAAAAACATGGAGAAATTACTTAACTCAAAAGAGTTATGAATCTTTGGAATTGTCTATTTCGGTAGGTTGTGGATGCTCCATCGTTGCAATATATTTAAGGCATTTTTGGGGGGTCTTGCAGGGAAAATGTGATCTGGGGAGAAAGTGGGAAAATGAGCCCAAGATCAGTCATGGTCATTGTTGCTAACTTTTGCCTTAGTTTAAGTGCTCTGTTTTATCACCTTTGCTCGAGTCGCCAGGTATCTTTATGATACCGCCACATGGTTCAATCGGGAGTTAAACATTCTAAATTGGGAGTTAGCCATTTTAACTGGCTACATTCCCTCCTTGTGATCCTAACGCAAAGCGTGAAGGATCACATAACTATGTTGCTTTCCATTCCCTGACCTGGGGGGGGGGGGAAGGAGACACTTCCTTCATGGCGTCTGCACTGACCATAGCTATGCAAAATCTTTTTAACTAACAATTCTAAGGGCGCTATGTCAAACAGGGACATGCATTACAAAACAATAAACTGGGAACCTCTAACTATTCTTAATACACTACTCACTTAAACATTTCATTATCCTAACTTCCTCAATCATACAACAAAATGATAGCATTTCATACACAGTCTTTCCTGGCTTGGCAGTCAAGCTCAGGATCATACAATTTGCTCATGAACAGTTCTTTACATTTCTTTATTTACAATAAACGCAAGTGAATGCACTTTATTATAGATCGCGGGGGTCGGGGGTCTGGTCGTATCTGAACATAGGGGATCTGATCCTCTCTACCGGGGCTCTCCTTCTCCATTTCCGGAGATGCATAGTCTGCACAATGCAGCAGAGTATCGCTAATGCTAGTAATGTTTCGATTACATAGGACAGCGAGTACCAGGTTATAAACCTGGCACACCAAGATGATGTGGTGTCGCTGGCGACTGGGCTTTGGGTACTGCGGGGAAGTGAAACATTAACGGCTGGGGGAGCTTGAAGTCATGGGGTTCGCGTTCACGCGCAACCAAATGTCCATAATCATGAGGGTGATCCATATGAAGGAAGTCCTCATGGCTCTTCTCTTTCCTTTTCTTTCTTCTCTTCTCCGGTCCTGGAGCTTCTGTGGAAAAGGCATAGTGTCTATAACTATCTTTTTTAAATATCTCGTACGATAGCCTGTCTTTCCTTTAGTGCCAATTACTCCCTTCATAATTGGTCACGATGACTGACTCCCTCATTTTTTTTTTTCAAAAACCGAATTTCAGGACAAGACGCACATACGAATAATGAACCAGTGCGAGCCGTCTCGCAGACTGTGCAATTTACCATCCAAATGTTTCAGGATGTAAATAGCATGTGGTTGGCAACCTAAGGGTTACCTAAAACAAAACAAAACTTTTTGAACTGAAAGTGCCAGAATGAAGTGCGTATGGGCCGCGACGGGCAAGAGTTGGATGGAGTCCCCGGGTAGGACGGCTGCCAATGCTGTATCTCTCCTACCCGAGCGTAGTTGACCAGAGGGGGGTTCCCAGGCAGGGCGGGTCCCAAGCAGTTTCTCCACTGCCTGAGCAACCGACAAGAAATGTAGTCATGTTGGTGGGGCTGCCGTAGTGGTTCTTTCCTTCGAACCTGAAGAGCAGTTACGAACGGGCGTCTGGTTCCTTAACCAGACTCTGCAGACAAGCTAGTTCCGCTGAACTAGTGTCTGGCAATAGTGAGTCTCTATAGGCAAGTCCTCAGAGGTTTCGGCCGAATAGACGTGGGGCAGTGAGAAAAGAAATTCTCCAGTCGGACGTACAACATGTAACAAACTTACAAACAACATAAAGCATTCTGCAGGTTCCATCAGAAAGGACAACACTTCTCCCAAGCGGTTCCTTTTAAAACATCATCTGGGCACGTCAGTTCTCGGTTGCGAACAGGGTCGCAAAGGGGTTCTCGGTTTGGGAGTCAGACCCAAGGTCGGCCTCTTCTCCCGGGTGCCAAACTCTTGAGTGTATGAGGGCTGAAAGGGCTGCATGGTGTGAGGTGGGGTTGCGCTTGTCGTTGCGGACGAGTCTGAACGAGTTATCTCGGTGCCAGTAATTGGTGTCTAGTTGTGTGGGGACAAAATCGGGGTCGTCGATGTGGTTCGGTGGTGGGATTTATTTAGGAAAATGATCATGAAGGGATCACTTGGATCATAGTCGGAATCGCTGGGTGTGGGTCCTGTTGCATGGGGATAGTAGGGAGGCGTGCTGTGGCTATCGTCCGAGTCACAGTCGCTGTCTCTGCTGCTGCAGTCTGTGGGCGTTTCGGGGCGGAGTGTATATTTCGGGGGTGGAGTCGAGGTCGAGTCCGTGGCTGGGCTGGACGTGGTGGGGGTTGGTAGGGTTACGGTGGCTGTGGGCGGGGTGTGGTGTGCTGCGTCGAGCATGACGTGGTGTGCGTGGTTCGACCGTGTTCCATATGCCTTCAGCTGGTTTATATGAAACCACGCAGTCTTACCGCTGGGGTACTTTATTTTATAAACGGAAGGGCTTACTTTGTCCGCAATGGAATACGGACCCGAGTATTTTGGTGACAGGAATGTGCTGGGGTTATATACAGAGAGCATAACTTGCTGTCCTATACTGTATTCAGTCGCATGCACTGTCTTGTCGAAACAAGCCTTGCTCTGTTTCTTCCTTGTGCCCAATTTTACTGCGGCTGCTAGCTGAGCCGTTTTAACATTTTTCACTAATTGTTCTACTGCTTTCGCGTGTGTGAGGGTCGTCACTTCGGGGCTGGTCAAGTCCAAACCTAACAAATATTCTGTGCCTTTCATGGGGCGTCCGGTCATGAGGGTGTGTGGGGTGTAACCTGTGGAAGTAGAAATTGTGTTACGGAAAAACATCAGCGCAAAAGGGAGGACTGAGTCCCAAGTGGTGTTGTTCTGCTGGACAATTTTTCTGAGGGTGGATTTTAGGGTCCGATTCATGCGCTCCACGATACCACTCGACTGTGGGTGGTATGCTATGTGGAATTTTTGGGTGATGCCAAATGTAGTGAGGACGTTCTGCATGACACGTCCCGTAAAATGGGAGCCTTGGTCGGATTCAATGCTGCGGGGGAGTCCACATCTTGTAAAGATGTGGTGGGTCAAAATCTTGGCTGTGGTTTTTGCAGTGTTTGTGCGGGCTGGGAATGCTTCCACCCATTTGGTAAATGTGTCAACTACCACAAGTACATATTTATAGCCATTCCTACAAGGGGACAATGGTCCTATAAAACTGATCTGGAAGTTAGTCCAGGGGCCATTAACGTGTCGGGTGTGGCTGAGTTGGGCCATTTTGGCATATCTGTCCGGATTATTCTGGGCACAGATAAGACAATTTTCTATGGAATGGTTTACATCTTCCTTTAAATTCGGCCACCAACAGAGCTGCTTGAGATGGGCTGTAGTGGGATTGATTCCCTGATGTCCATGACCGTCATCGAACAAGCAAATCAATTGATTCGTCCTGTTCAGGAACCACATAAAGGGTGTTCTTTAACACCACATCGTCATGTGTGGTCAGTGCATTTCTAAACCTCTCATAGGGTGCTGGATATTTTCCTTTTACAATCTCCCTGAGATTGCTGTCCTGCTTCTGGGCCTCCACTAGATCCTCGATCTTTGTCTGTGAGACCTGAACTGCACTCACTGGTGCGCTTTCGGGGGGTGTCCAAAAGTATCCGTGTCTGGAACCTGCTTTAGCCAGTGTGTTGGCTTTCACATTTCGGGGGGGTAGGAACGATGGTGACTGCGGACTTTGATTATCCCATAAGTCCTGACGGAGCAATGGGGCTGAGGGGAGGGGTTTTCTGTCTGTGGAAACAAATCGTCTTGCTTTCCACAGGGGCAGAAATTCCGTGAGGCTGTTGCAGACATAGAGGCTGTCCGAGTATATGTCTGCTCGGCTGGGGAAGGAATCTGGGTGCTCAACTATATATACACGACGGCCGCGAGCCTTGGTCGGATTCAATGCTGCGATATTTCCTCGAGGGCACGCCCTCGACATAGATACCGCAACCTGTTATGCGCTTCCTATCCAAGACTGTGGAAGATCCATCCACACAGATCTTTATGGGCTCACCCGTGTGCTGGGGCTCTGGGTTGCACTATCTATCTTTCTGGGGGGGGGGGTGTTTTTAGCGATAAAGGGGCCTGTGTCGTGGTGTGGAGAGATAATCGCACATTCATGGGGGGTTCCGGGGTACTGTAAGTTGTCGGCTAAATAGGTGTGTGTCTTTGTCCTTTTTACAGTGATGTCCCGTCCCTGCAAGAGAAGGGTCCATCTAGCTGCTCTTATTTGACTGATGGTACCGTCTTTGAGTCGTCCGTCCAGTAAAAGTTGGGTGGGGGTGTGTTCGGTGATAATTGTGATGGGGTTCAGTCCGGCAATGTACGAAAAATACTGGACTGCCCAGAATACTGCGAGCAGGTGCCTTTCAGGCTGAAAATCCCTGCTCCACAGCATCTAAAAGTCTGGAGGCGCAAGCTTTGGGCCTTAACTGGTCGTGCCGTTCCTGGAGGAGCACGGCCGAAAGGGTGCGGTCTGTGGTCGCTACCTCTATGGCGTAAGGGAAAAGCAGGTCTGGAACTTGTAGTGCGGGGCTGCTATGAGTGCCTGTTTTAAAGAGTCCACAGCATCCGTATGCTGCGGAAGCCATTCCCAGGGGGCTCCTTTCTTTAGGAAGTCTGAGAGGGGTGCTGCCTTGCTGGCGAAACCGTCAATGTGGTTTCGGCAGTAGCCAACCAGTCCTAAAAACGACCGGAGGGCTGAAACGTTCTGGGGAAGGAGCAATTTAGCAATCGAGTCAATCCTTTTATGCTTGATCTCGCGTTTACCATGTGTGATAATTGTTCCCAAATATATCACTTTATCTTCCAAAACATGGGCCTTTTTGGGGTTGACTTTACAACCGATTGAGTATAATAGTTCCAGGAGTTCGGACAGAAGCTCAATGTGCTCTTCCTTGGTCTGTCTGCAGTAGTAGGTCGTCTACGTACTGGACCAGACATTCGGGGCGAGAAAATTTGGTTAAACCATTTGCCAGCTGTCGGTGGAAAATGGAGGGGGAGTTGTGGAAGCCTTGAGGCAGGCATGTCCACGTATACTGCTGTGCTTTAAAGGTGAAGGCAAATTTGTACTGGCACGCCTTTGCCAATGGAATGGACCAGAATCCATTACTGGTGTCCAAAACCGTAAAGAATCGGGAATTGAGTTCCTGCTTGAGCATGGTCTCGGGACTTGTTGCTACTGTGGGGGCTGCTGCGGGGGTGACTTTGTTGAGTTCCCGGTAATCGATGGTCAGTCGCCATGATCCATCGGGCTTTCTCACTGGCCAAATCAGGGCATTATTAGTGGAGGCTACTGATCCAAGTACGCCCTGCTCTAATAAGCAGTTGTAACACTCCTGTGACTTGGGTGGGGGGCTGTTCTTTCCCTCATTCACCCATGCGGGGTCGTGGTGTGTTGTCTTTACTGCCTGCATATCTGCGCTGGCCTGCTTTTCCTCAGTATTCTTAACTGAGGGTTTACTTTGAACAAATTGCTCCCAAGCGCGGGACAATCTTTTCACTACCCATTTCTCGTTATGGGCCTCCTCTGAGGGATCATAACTCACGCAGGCTTTCTGTCCTGTTTCTGTGGCATGGGAGATAAGGGTGCGGGTCCATTTGGCCATGTTGTCTGGGGACAAATGGGCACGGTCTAAGTCTCCAAAGACTGCTGCAAAGTGAATCCACAGGCGTCCAGCAAACGCTGTGGGGTGTTCGGATTTCTTTTGCCTACATTTGTTGAGGCCATCTACGGGGTCACCCCGGTTATACCCGATCGCATCCAGGATCGCGGTATGCATTTCTGCAAGGGTGCCTCCTCCTTACATTCTGTGGGTCGAGAAGGGCTGCTGCTACTGAAGGGTCTAAACTTAAAACCGTGAGCTTTACATGCTCTCGCTCATCCAGGCCGTACATGGTCGCCTGATGCTTAACTGTGGCAAAGAAATGGTGGGTGTCTGAGGTGGGGAGGAACGGTGTGATCTTATCGCACGCGTCCCGTAATTGGGTCACTGTTACGGGGGTGTAGTCTAGAAATTCCGTATCGTCCACTATGGCTGTGCGGCGGGTGGTTACTGGGTTCATTGGAGCGAGAACTATCTGCTGTGTGGGGGGTTGGGGCGCTTTTCTCTTTTGTGGCTTTCCCTGCGCACATGTTCCCTGAACATATCTCTGCGCGGTTTCGTTCAATTCTTCCCAATCAGGGCCGTCTTCCTGATCTAATCTTTCTCCAAAGGTTTCCTGAAACCCTTTCTGAACAGAAAGCAGCGATTGCAGCTCTGCAATCTGCTTCCGGCACTTTGCGTGATCTAACGTGCTTTGTCTTTGTTCTGCGGTGGCAGCATGGAGTGCTCTTAATGCTGCCTTGAGGTCACTACACTGTTTTTGTAATGCTACTACCTGTTTTTCTGTTTCTTCTCGTACCAGGACTGCACGTTGCGTGTCCTGATAGGCCTTTTCGTATTGAGACTGGAAGCTGCTCAAGTGCATCAGACAAGACTGGTGAGCCCTTTTGGCCTCATCCACCTCTCCATCTTTTGCTGCCAACTTCCTTCTCAATTCTAAATTCTCCTTTTCTACCTCGCTTACATCGAACTTACTCATACGATGTATGCCTTCAACTTCTTTCCGGAGCGTCCTAACGACCTCCTCGGTGCCTCGCAATTGTGCCTCGCAGGACACGATTGCCATCGGCTTGCGAGCTTTCCCTCAGCTCTTTTTGTATATCTCGCTCAGGTTCTCCCACCAAGTATGTCCTATACTCCCGGGACCCGATTCCTTGTTGTCACAGAATTCATTCCAAAGGGGCCATCCTTTCCCTTTGAGATATTTCCTGATCTCTTCCTCCCAAATGGGACATTGTCCCACTCTACTGCTGCTGGTCGCTGCAACCGCAAATTCCTCAGGATTCATGAGGCGCTGCATTGCCATCTTTCCTATCCGAACGCTTCTTTTAAATTTGGAACAGGGGAGCGGTGCTGTAAATACGGGTACGGCTTTCGCTACTTTCCGATATACAAACTTCCGATAGTTTTGACGCAACAAAAATCTATCAGTTTTACCTTATTGCCCTGTTAGTTACGCATGCATACACACACTTCCGAATTATGACTATTGATCAGAGCTGCTTGAACACTTGTGATTTTCTGATTCCAATTGGATCTCTAATTTCAAATTCTGGGTTCTCCCGGAGTGGTTTTCCACTTCTAGATCGGGTCCCAGCGGAGTCGCCAAATAATGTTGCTAACTTTTGCCTTAGTTTAATTGCTCTGTTTTATCACCTTTGCTCTCGAGTCGCCAGGTATCTTTATGATACCGCCACGTGGTTCAAGTCAGAGTAATGATCAATAATCCAATACACCGCTTAGTAAGATTTAAATCAAAGCACATTTATTATACACAGTAATCACTACTCATGCATAAATTCTACGTCTAAGCTACTTCTACGACTGACAGGCCAATACTTAACTTGGAACTGGCCCACCAGGTCAGGGAAACGAATGGCCTTTCGTTCGGGTTCTGAGCTTGCGGGATTCGAAGTTGGTACAGATTGGTAGCTAGGAGCGCCTATCTCGTAGCGAGCGTTGAAGTAAGACTTACTGGCTATCAGCGGTGGCTGGACCGGTCACTGTCAAGGGTTGGTTTGCGTTGCTGAGTGACCCGGTCAAGAAGAGAAGCAGAGGGGCCGATTTGAACTTGGGTTTGATTCTTATAGTCCCCAGGGGCTTCCCGCCTTTCGGGGCGGACCCTGTACCTGGTTCCAAGTGATTGGACTTTGTCCCAATCACTTGGTTTGATTTTCTCCAATGCTGGAGCAGTTCCCTGATCGATGGGCGGGCGGTCCTGAGGTGGTCGTTCACCTCCCATTGTGTAGGCTTCTGCTGGCGCCAAAGAGTCTGGTTTGGCTTCATGTGTCTAAATGTTGCTCATTGTTCCCGGGGATTGCTCATTAATATGAAGATGGCTGGTGTTTTGTTATGCTGATGGTTGCCGGTATCGATCTTGTCTGGCCTTTCCAGAGGTAAATACACACAACCTGCAGCTGCTCGTTTGTGTCCTGTTGGCTGACTTTCCCATCAGCCTTTGCTGTTCGCCATTTTAAATCGGGAGTTAGCCATTCTAAATCGGGAGTTAGCTATTTTAACTGGCTAGTCATATTGAATGACAGTGCAGATTCAACATGCCATATGTTTATTCCTCCTCTTATTTCTTGAGTTGTGCTTATAGTTTAAAAGAGTATGGTGATCTTATTGACCTTAATTTGTTTTGTAGCACACATCTTCCTGGTGAAAAAGGCAACACTTATGGTCAAACCTACCTCGTCCAATTCAATCAGGAATTAGGATCAGTAACTTCAGAAAAATGCTGAATGTGGTTCATACAAACTGCATGCCCTATCTGCCACCAGAACACAAGACCATGCCCAATGTAGCTATCAGATGACCCAAAGATTGCCTGTTTACATTTCTATTCATTCAGGATACTTTACCAATCTTGAATAGTTTACCATTATCTTCTCAGATTTGGATAGAAAACCTTTACAAGTGAGGACCCTTGACAGATTTCTCAGTAATGTCTTCTTATAATTCTCATGGATTTGGGAGGTAGCAAGCAGGGAGGGAGGTGAAAAAAAAAAAAAAAAATCACAATATTATTTAAAACTATGGTTCACCTGTACACCCAGGATATCAGCTAGATTACAGTTATGTCACAATAAAATGCTTAAAGCACCTTTGCCTTGAATTTTCCAACTCTTTGTAAAGGAAGATGTATTGAGCTCTTCCTACCTGGCTTTTGGCAGCTGCTCCAACTGACCGATTTCTGGGTCCCAAGGACACACAAGACCTGCAATTTCAAAGCAGAGTACATAATTAACCATTCCTGGATGTTAAATTGTATTGTGTTTGCACAGGTAATACTACTAAGCCAAAGGTGGCTCCATAACTGATCCCCACCCTCATGGGGGAAGCCAGAATATCAGTGCAAAAGACATGGCCGAAGCATTTGCAACTATCCTCAGCATTGTTTTTTGATCCATTTCAGCCTCCTCGCAAGGTGTCTAGCATTACAGATGCCAGTCTTCAGCTAAATCGATTCACTCCACATATTACTAAACAACTGAAGGCATGGGCTACAGCAAAGGCCATGGACCTCAACAGTATCCCAGACGAAAAAGAATGTGAAAAATAGTAAAAGACCATGTAGCCCACAAGCCTGTTCCATTATTCAATAAGATTGTTGATCGGATTATGGCCTCAACTGCACTTTCCTGCTCAATCTCCATAACCCTTAACCTACTTGAATTTATTCAGATTTTAAATCTACAAGGCTATGTTAGACAATGATCCTCCCTTCACTGCTTTTTTGGAAATAGAATTCCAAAGACTTAACAATCCAAGAAGAAATTACTCAGTTTAAATGGGAGATCTTTTATTTTGAAACTGAGCCCCCTAATTCCAGACTAAATCTGAGCCCCCTAATTCTGGACTCTTTTTTTTTTGAAGAGAGGTGTTGTAATTTGCAGTTTTCTATTTCGCCTGGACCTTTTCAAAAAAGAGGGAATTTTGGAAGATTACAACCAGTGCGTACACCATCTCTGCAGCCAGTTTACAACACTAGAATGCAGGCCATCAGGTCCAGCAGACTCATTGTTCAGGCCCATTATTTTTAAGTGATTATTTTTAAATTGCTCTCTCCCGCAGAAAGCTATTTGGCCAAACATGTCCAAATCAGCTTTTCAAATCCCCTGCCTCCTCCTTATTACCCTGCACATTATTCCTTTTCAGGTAACAGACTAATTACCATTTGAATGCTTCAACTGAAGCTGCCTCATGCATTCCAACCCCGACTATTCGCTGCATAAAGTTTCTCCTCGCAGCACTCTTGCATCTTTTGCCAATTACTTTAAATCTCTGCCCTTTCCTTCTCGATCCTTTCACAAGCGGAAACAGATTCTTTCTCCCCAAGCCCCTCATAATTTTGAACACCAAGACCAAATCTCCTCTCAACGTTCTTTTCTCAAGAAAAAGTCTTAATTTCTCCAATCTATCTTCATAACTCAAATTAATCTCTGGAACTCAAATTAATCTCTGGAACCATTCTTGTGAATCACTTCTGCACCTTTGCTTAATGTCTTCACAGAATGCTGCGCCCAGAACTGAACGCAATATTCCATCGGAGACTGAACTAGTGACTGATACAAATTAAACACAACAACCCCCCCTGCTCTTGTAATCTAATGAAATGAAAATGAAAATCGCTTGTCACAAGTAGGCTTCAAATGAAGTTACCGTGAAAAGCCCCTAGTCGCCACATTCCGGCGCCTGTTCGGGGAGGCTGTTACGGGAATTGAACCCGCGCTGCTGGCCTGCTTTAAAAGCCAGCTATATAGCCCTGTGCTATATGCCCCCATTACTAAAACACAGGTCACTTTGCTTTATTAACTGCTCTCTCAACCCATCCTGCCATCTTCAATAATTTATGCACATAGACACCCAGGTCCCTCTGCTCCTGCATCATCACCCCCCCCACCACCACCAAGAGCTGTTTCCTTTATTTTATACTGGGTCTCTATATTCCTCCTACCATAATTAATCACGTAATTTCTCTGCATTGAAATTCAACCATTACCTTTCTGTCCATTCCACCAAAATGTCTCTTCTGTACTATGCCCCCCAGTTCACAATTCTTCCAAATTCTGTATCATCGGCAAATTTTGAAATTTCACTCTGTACACCAAGTTCCAGGTCATTAATACACATCAGGAAAAGCAAGGGTCCCAACACTGACCCTTGGAGTCCCTCCCTTTATTTTCTAATACTTTGGGGAGCTTTTTGAGCCTTCTGCTGTGAAGACAGATACAAAATACTCGTTTAAAGTCTCTGCCATTTCCTCGTTTCCCATTATTCATTTCCTGTCACACATTTACTTTCTTCCTTTTTATATACTTGTCAAGACCTGATTTTATATTTTTTGCTGGTTTACTTTTGCGTTTGATAAGGTTCCCCACGGTAGGCTATTGCAAAAAATACGGAGGCTGGGGATTGAGGGTGATTTAGAGATGTGGATCAGAAATTGGCTAGCTGAAAGAAGACAGAGGGTGGTGGTTGATGGGAAATGTTCAGAATGGAGTACAGTCACAAGTGGAGTACCACAAGGATCTGTTCTGGGGCCGTTGCTGTTTGTCATTTTTATCAATGACCTAGAGGAAGGCGCAGAAGGGTGGGTGAGTAAATTTGCAGACGATACTAAAGTCGGTGGTGTTGTCGATAGTGTGGAAGGATGTAGCAGGTTACAGAGGGATATAGATAAGCTGCAGAGCTGGGCTGAGAGGTGGCAAATGGAGTTTAATGTAGAGAAGTGTGAGGTGATTCACTTTGGAAGGAATAACAGGAATGCGGAATATTTGGCTCATGGTAAAGTTCTTGAAAGTGTGGATGAGCTGAGGGATCTAGGTGTCCATGTACATAGATCCCTGAAAGTTGCCACCCAGGTTGATAGGGTTGTGAAGAAGGCCTATGGAGTGTTGGCCTTTATTGGTAGAGGGATTGAGTTCCGGAGTCGGGAGGTCATGTTGCAGCTGTACAGAACTCTGGTCCGGCCGCATTTGGAGTATTGCGTACAGTTCTGGTCACCGCACTATAGGAAGGACGTGGAGGCTTTGGAGCGGGTGCAGAGGAGATTTACCAGGATGTTGCCTGGTATGGAGGGAAAATCTTATGAGGAAAGGCTGATGGACTTGAGGTTGTTTTCGTTGGAGAGAAGAAGGTTAAGAGGAGACTTAATAGAGGCATACAAAATGATCAGGGGGTTGGATAGGGTGGACAGTGAGAGCCTTCTCCCGCGGATGGATATGGCTGGCACGAGGGGACATAACTTTAAACTGAGGGGTAATAGATATAGGACAGAGGTCAGAGGTAGGTTCTTTACGCAAAGAGTAGTGAGGCCGTGGAATGCCCTACCTGCTACAGTAGTGAACTCGCCAACATTGAGGGCATTTAAAAGTTTATTGGATAAACATATGGATGATAATGGCATAGTGTAGGTTAGATGGCTTTTGTTTCGGTGCAACATCGTGGGCCGAAGGGCCTGTACTGCGCTGTATTGTTCTATGTTCTATGTACTCCCCTAATTTCTCCCTATATTTCACATTTTGGCATCCTTAGCTGGTTTCTAAAATGCTCCCAATCTTCTGGCCTACCATTAATCTCCACAGCATTGAATACCTTTCCTTTCAATTGGACACCGTCCTTCGCTTCCTAGGTTAGCCAAGGATGGTGTATCCTTCTCTCAGATTCTTTTATTCTCAATGGAATACATCTTTAGTAATAGTTATGGAACTTATCGTTAAATGTCTGCCGCTGCTTCTCTACTGTTTTAAGTTAATCCCCATTCCACTTTGGCCAACTCTGTCTTCATACCTTTGTAATTGCCGAAGTCTAAAATACTAATCTTAGACCCACATTTCTAACTTTTAAGCTGAATATGATATTCTATTATGTGATCAACATGCTTGCCAAAGGGAACTTTCACTATTAGATCATTAATTAATCTGGCCCCATTACACATTACCGGTTTAAAATAGCCTGTTCCCTGGTTGGTTCTAGAATGTATTCTTCCAAGAAGCTATCTTGAATGCACTCCATGAACTCACCCTCAAGTCTACCTTTGCCAATTTGATTCCTTGGTAGCACTGAAGACTTGTGCTCCCGAACCAACCGCACACCAGCCAAACTGTTCTAGCACAGCTACAATACTGGCATCTACTTGATGTTGGAAACCTGCCCAGTTATGCCCAGCACACACAAAAAAACCTAAATTCAAATTGGACAATTCACACCCCAGTCTACTTTCAATCATCAGCAAAGTGATAGAAGGTATCATTAACAGTGTATCAAGCAGCACCACACAGCAATAACTGCCTTACGAATGGTCAGCTCAGGTTCCAATCAGGGTCACACAGCTCCTGAATTAATTGACAACATCTGTCCAAACACTGACAAAAATGCTCAATCCAAGAATTGATAAACCTCTGCACTGGTTGGGAGCCATACTTCATGCAAAGCAAGATGGTTGTGGTTGTTGAAGGCTCATTATCTCCACCCCAAGGCAACCCAACAGGTTGCAAAATCGCTGGAGGAGAGTGAATTTGCACCCAAATGTCTCCAAGAAGTCCTGGAAAATTAAATCACAGGATGGCCAGAGGAAGTCACCTCATACGTGGAAGTGAGAGATTCAGCAAATGACAGATTCTGCAAGGAGTTGTACCTCCAATCACCAGTCATTTCTCTATGTTGGAGTGCAGCTCCTGCAAACTCAACACCATCCAGCACAAAGCAACCTGCTAAATCAGCAAACCATCCATCACCATAAACATTCACTCCTTCCACCACTGTCGCACAGTGACAACAGTATGTACCAGCTACAAGATGCATTGCAAGCCAAGCCTCCTTTGACAGCACCCTCCAAACCTGTGACCTTTACCACCCAGCAAGGGCATCAGATGCACATGAACGCTATCTGAAAATTCCCCTCAAGACACACACCATCCTGACGTAAAACAAGTTCACCCCTCCAATTACCTAAAAGCAACAAGTGTACTCACACCAGATTGCGGCAATTCAAGATGGCAGATCACCATTACCTTCACAATTAGGACATGGACAGGGTGGGATAGGGAGCAGCTGTTCCTTTTAGTTGAATGGTCAGTTACGAGGGGATACAATTTCAAGGTGAGGGGCGGGAGGTTTAGGAGCGATAGGAGGGAAAACCCTTTTACCCAGAGGGTGGTGACGGTCGGGAATGCACTGCCTAGGATGGTGGTAGAGGCGGGTTGCCTCTCATCCCTAAAACCTACAGGCCAAGTGCTGGCAAATGGGATTAGGTAGGTAGGTCAGGTAGGCATGGAAGACACCAGACTTGTTGGGCCGCCGGGCCTCTTCTGCACTGTGATTCTGTGAATTCCAATTTTCAAGTCAAAATAAAAAAAATATGCTTTCACTACAATTTGTTGAATGACAGTTCAGTAAATTATGGTTCAGTGTTTAATTTTCATTTCTGTGTATAATATGGTGCTTCAAGTGCCAGCACCTATAGGTAGCCTGCGCCGATTCCATCAGTGCACAATGCTGACTTACAACTGCGAGTTAATATCCCTGCCAAAAACAGCCAACCCAGACCATGACCTTGTACAGAATTGATAACAATAATAATAGTAATGTTAGTCATGACCAGCAGAGATCGACAATATTCCTCAAATTAGCAGATGGTTAATCCTACTTCGGCCATCTTCAGCTGGGCTCCAAATATGGATCAGACTGTATTACAGTGGCAGATGCAATCAGATTTGAAAAGTTAGTAAGAGAAGCCTTTACAAAAACTTCAACTTTTTATTTATATTGGTATTTATTTAAAAGAAATGTCACAAAAACCGTTGTATGTCCTGAACCACATGTAATGGTGCTGGAAAGAGCAAAAGTTACAATGCATATTGCTGCCTTTTTCTTTCATGAACTACATTCCTGTTTTGAAGACTTTGTAGCTAATTGTAAGCAGTTGCACCATGATAAAACTTCTCAGCAAATTTATCACCACAGCATTACTGCAGTGATATCATTTTTCCAGGAAGAGATGCCTGAAGCAAAATGAACGATGGATAAAAATTTTGGACTTGCACAAATACACTATAGCATCATATGGTTCGAAATACAAGATGAAGGACTTAGCTTGCAAGCGAGTGATGAAAATAGGTAGGGCTGATTTCAAATAAAAATGAGGGAAAGAAAATTATGGTGGTATTTTGAGAGAAAACCTTGTCCAAAATAAAGCATTATGATTAACATTCCCAATTACATTAAAAACTCCACATCAAGAATTATCTGCACTGAACCTACTTGCCAGACAAGTACAGTGGGTAACAAAAGTCCATTGTGGTGTGTTTTGGACACTGGCCAATCAATCTAAATCAATCTTTTGCAGTGATTTGTGACCTTGAAAGTATTTCTTGCACTGTTGTAACTGCAAGGTGTTACTTTAACTCTCAGATAAAGGGTCAACATTAAGGGTCCACCTGGAAGCAAATAATTTGTACAATGACTGTAGACTAGAAATTGAGAATCAATTGAACATCAAGCAAACTTCTTTTGAAGCCTAACTCTAATACCAGATATAATAAATAAAAACAAAAAATATAATAAAAACAAAGTGCTAAAAATATTCAGCAGGCCTAGCAGCATCTGTGCAAATTAAACTAATTCTGATGAAACTGAACTTAGAAAAGAGAAAAAAAGTAGAAGAGACAAGGTAACAAAAGGGAATACAAAAGTTTCCCAAAGCATATTAATCATAACAAGATGGTGGTAAAAGGAGTGGGATCAATTTGGGACAAAAGAGATTTACTCAGAGGCAGAAGGCATGGTCAGGGCAGTAAAGAGTACTCCTCTTCTTTCTTTACCAAGGACGATGAGTTACCAAAATCAATGAAAGATAAGTAGTTAAGACACTGGTTGGGCTAACATTTGGAAATAGGAGGTATTTTGATAGTCACCAAAATTAGATCAGATAGACAATTGCAAGAGTGATAACTGCAGATGCACTGGTCATATCTAGAGGACCGTAAATTATAAATGTTATTAGCTTGTTCAAAAAAAGAGATACAAGGGTAAGACTAGCACTCAAAGGCAATCAGTTTACTCTTGACAGTGGGCAAACTTTGAAATACAGTAATATGTAACAGTCATTTGGACAAACATAGATGAATTAATGAAAGCTAGAATGAGTTGGTTTTACTGGCCAAATCATGGTCAAATAACTGGATTTAAATTTTTGATCAGATAACAGAGGGCAATGAGAGTGATTAGGCCTTCCAAAAGAAGTTTGATATATTATCATGTAATAGATTTGTCAGCAAAGTCAGAATTCATGAAAGAAAAGGGACAATGAAGGATGGGAAAGATGTCAGTTGAGTGACAGGAAATGGAGAAGTTGTGAAGTGTTGTTTTCCGACTGCAGGAACATAACAGGGATCAATATTAACATTGTCTGGGAGGAAAAACAAACCGGATCCGGGCAATACAAAATAAAGGATACAATTCTGAAAGAGGTGCAGTAGCACAGAGACATCGGGTATACGTGCAAAGGGTCGTTGTGGTGGCAGAGCAGGTTGAGAAAATGATTAAAAAGGCTTTCAGGATCCTAGGCTTGATGAAGAGGCATAGAGTACAAAAGCCAAGGAAATTATAATAAACATTTATAAAGCACTCATTTAGCCTCAAAATGGAGTACGGTGTCCAATGCTGAGAACTGTTCTTTAAGGAGGATTTTAGAGAGTGAAAAAGATTTGGACATATTTGAGAATCACTCCTTGGGAAGCGAAGATCGAGAGATGTTCAAAATCATGCAATGTCTGGACACAGAAGATGAAGAGAAATACATTTTAATCAGAGAAATGGGAAGGCAACTTATTATCTAAATGGGGAGAGACTTTGGGGTGCTCTGTTGCAGAGGGATCTGGGGGTCCTCGTTCATGAGTCATAGAAAACAGGCATGCAGTGATAGCAGATAATAAAAAAAGTGAATGGAATGTTGGCATTTACAGCTAAAGGACTAGAGTTTAAAAGTAAGGAAGTGTTGTTGCAATTATACAAGGCATTGGTGAGACCACACCTGGAGTATTGTGCACAGTTTTGGTCCCCTTATTTGAGGAAACATGTAGTGGCATTGGAGGCAGTTCAGAGGAGGTTCACTAGATTGATTCCAGAGATGAGACGCTTGTCGTAAGAAGAGAGATTGAACAGTTTAGGCCTATACTCTCTAGAGTTTAGAAGAATGAGGGGGCATCAAATTGAGGTATACAAGATGATAAAAAGTATGGATAAAATAGACATGAAGAAGATGCTTCCACTTGTGGGGCATTCCAGAACGAGGGCTCAGTCTTTGGATAAAAGGGGTAGCAAATTTAAAACAGAGTTGAGGAGAAACTATTTCTTCCAAAGGGGTCTGAATCTGTGAATTTGCTAACCCAGAGTGTGATGGATGGTAGGACAATGAGTAAATTTAAGGAGTTACCCAGATTTTTAATTGATAATGGGTTGAAGGGTTATGGAGAATGGGCAGGATGGTGGCATTCAGGCCAGGATGAGGCCAGCCATGATCAAATGGGGAGCAGACTCAAATGGCCTAATTCTACTCCTTTATATTATGAACTATTTCTTTTCTGTAAGGGTCAAGAACCCAAAGACAATGACAACCATGGAATTTACAGTGCAGACGGAGGCCATTTGGCCCATTGAGTCTGCACCAAAACTTGGAATGAGCACCCTACCCCCGTAACCCCATCTAACCTGTTTTGGACACAAAGGGCAATTTAGCATGGCCAATCCACCTAACTTGCACATCTTTGGACGGTGGGAGGAAACCAGAGCATTCCTTTCCAGATGATTATACATCCGGTCTCTTATAAACCTTTCCAAGATTTTGCCCACAACAGAAGTAAGGCTCACGGGTCTATAGTTACCAGGGTTGTCTCTACTCCCCTTCTTGAACAAGGGGACAACATTTGCTATCCTCCAGTCTTCTGGCACTATTCCTGTAGACAAAGATGACTTAAAGATCAAAGCCAAAGGCTCAGCAATCTCCTCCCTAGCTTCCCAGAGAATCCTAGGATAAATCCCATCCAGCCAAGGGGACTTATCTATTTTCACACTTTCCAGAATTGCTAACACCTCCTCCTTATGAACCTCAAGCCCTTCTAGTCTAGTCGCCTGAATCTCAGTATTCTCCTCGACAACATTGTCTTTTTCCTGTGTGAATACGGACGAAAAATATTCATTTAGCACCTCTCCTATCTCCTCGGACTCCAAGCACAACTTCCCACTACTGTCCTTGACTGGCCCTACTCTTACCCTAGTCATTCGTTTATTCCTGACATAACTATAGAAAGTTTTAGGGTTATCCTTGATCCTACCTGCCAAAGACTTCTCATGTCCCCTCCTGGCTCTTCTTAGCTCTCTCTTTAGGTCCTTCCTAGCTAACTTGTAACTCCCGAGCGCCCTAACTGAACCTTCATGTCTCATCTTTACATAAGCCTCCTTCTTCCTTTTGACAAGTGTTTCGACTGCTTTAGTAAACCACGGTTCCCTTGCTCGACCACTTCCACCCTGCCTGACAGGTACATACTCATCAAGGACACGCAGTAGCTGTTCCTTGAACAAGCTCCACATTTCCATTGTGCCCATCCACTGCAGTTTTCCTCTCCATCCAATGCATCCTAAGTCTTGCCTCATCGCATCATAATTGCCTTTCCCCCAGATATAACTCTTGTCCTGCGGTATATACCTATCCCTTTCCATCACTAAAGTAAACGCAATCGAATTGTGGTCACTATCACCAAAGTGCTCACCTACCTCCAAATCTAACACCTGTCCTGGTTCATTACCCAGTACCAAATCCAATATGGCCTCGCCTCTCGTTGGTCTATCTACATACTGTGTCAGGAAACCCTCCTGCACACATTGGACAAAAACGGACCCATCTAAAGTACTCAAACTATAGCGTTCCCAGTCAATATTTGGGACGTTAAAGTCCCTCATAACAACTACCCTGTTGCTTTCGCTCCTATCCAGAATCATCTTTGCAATCCTTTCCTCTACATCTCTGGAACTTTTTGGAGGCCTATAGAAAACCCCTAAGAGGGTGACCTCTCCTTTCCCGTTTCTAACTGGAGCTCATACTACCTCAGTAGACGAGTCCTCATCAAACATCCTTTCTGCCACCGTAATACTGTCCTTGACTAACAATACCACCCCTCCCCCTCTTTTGCCATCTTCCCTGAGCTTACTGAAATATCTAAACCCCGGCACCTGCAACAACCATTCCTGTCCCTGCTCTATCCATGCCACCAAAATGGCCACAACATCGAAGTCCCAGGTACTAACCCATGCCGCAAGTTCACCCACCTTATTCCGGATGCTCCTGGCATTGAAGAAGACACACTTTAAACCACCTTCCTGCCTGCCGGTACACTCCTGCAACTTTGAAACCTTACTCAAGACCTCACTACTCTCAACCTCCTGTATACTGGAGCTACAATTCAGGTTCCCAAGCCCCTGCTGAACTCGCTTAAACCGTCCCAGAGAGCATTAGCAAATTCCCCCCCCCCCCCCAGGATATTGGTACCCCTCTGGTCCAGGTGTAGACCATCCCGTTTGTAGAGGTCCCACTGACCCCAGAATGAGCCCCAATTATCCAAAACTCTGAAACCCTCCCTCCTGCACCATCCCTGTAGCCACGTGTTCAACTCCTCTCTCTCCCTATTCCTCATCTCGCTATCATGTGGCACGGGTAACAACCCAGAGATAATAACTCTGTTTGTCCTAGATCTAAGTTTTCTGTTTGTCCTAGATCTAAGTTTCCACCCTAACTCCCTGAATTCCTGCCTTACATCCCTATCCCTTTCCCTACCTATGTCGTTGGTACCTATGTGGACCACGACTTGGGGCTGCTCCCCCTCCCCCTTAAGGATCCCGAAAACACGATACGAGACATCATGCACCCTGGCACCTGGGAGGCAACACATCAACCGCGAGTCCCTCTCGTTCCCACAGAATCTCCTATCTATCCCCCTAACTATGGAGTCTCCAATGACTAATGCTCTACTCCTCTCCCCCCTTCCCTTCTGAGCAACAGGGACAGACTCTGTGCCAGAGACCTGTATCCCATGGCTTTCCCCTGGTAAGTCGTCGCCCCAACAGTATCCAAAGCGGTATACTTGTGACTAAGGGGAACAACCACAAGGGATCCCTGTAAGAACATAAGAACTATGAGCAGGAGTAGGCCATCTGGCCCCTCGAGCCTGCTCCGCCATTCAATGAGATCATGGCTGATCTTTTGTGGACTCAGCTCCACTTTCCGGGCCCGAACACCATAACCCTGAATCCCTTTATTCTTCAAAAAACTATCTATCTTTATCTTAAAAACATTTAATGAAGGAGCCTCTACTGCTTCACTGGGCAAGGAATTCCATAGATTCACACCCCTTTGGGTGAAGAAGTTCCTCCTAAACTCAGTCCTAAATCTACTTCCCCTTATTTTGAGGCTATGCCCCCTAGTTCTGCTTTCACCCGCCAGTGGAAACAACCTGCCCGCATCTATCCTATCTATTCCCTTTAGTCCCTGTACGGACTGCTTCCTCCCAGCCCCTCTCACCATCACCCATCTATCTTTATTCTTCGGAGTAACTACATCCCTGAGACTTCTATCTATGACCACCTCTGCCTCCCAAATGATCCGAAGTTCATCCAGCTCCAGTTCCCTAACACGGTTTCTGAGGAGCTGGAGATGGGTGCACTTCCCACAGATGAAATCAGCAGGGACATTGATGGCGTCCCTCACCTCAAACATTCTGCAGAGAACATTGCACTACCTTCCCTTCCATCCCCTCTAGATAAAAAAAAAAAGAGCTTACCTGTTATTCACACCCCTTCTCAGCAAGCACTCACTCAGCAACCTCTGCACCCCGCACAATAACACCGGAGGGAAAAGAAAAGTAAAACTACTTACCAGTCACCTGCCAATCCCTTACCTCCAGGCTGTGACGTCACGGTTCAACTTCTTTCTACTTCTACCTGCCCTCGAGCCTTCCTCTTGATCTTTACAGCGGTTGTTTTCTTTTGGTTAGATGGGGTAGGGAAACACTGAAGAAGTGTTTCGGGTTGAAGTGTCACTTGACAACAGCTCCTCCACAAACCACCTTCAAGTTAGGGTGAGCACAACGGATGTATGCACATTTCCCCCGCAACAGCCAATCAGCAGCTCTGCTCTACTGCCCTCTGCTGGAGGTTGCATGGGATTGTGGCACAGTGGTTAGCACTGCTGCATCACAGCGCCATAGATCCGGGTTCAATTCTGGCCTTGGGTGACTTCTCGTGACTGCACTGGTTCCCTCCGGGTACTCCTGTTTCCTCCCACAGCCCAATGAACAGCAAGTTAGGTGGACTAGCCATGCTAAATTGCCCTTTGTTGAGGGATGTGCAGGTTAGATGGGGTTACGGGGATGGAGTGGGCCTAGTTAGGGTACTCTTTGAGTGTCGGTGTAGACCCAATGGGCTGAATAACCCCCTCCTGCATTTTAGGAATTCTATGGTTCGATATGTCCTCCCTTATAAATAGAGAAACAAGTAATTCTCTCTTCTGACATATGCATAGAGTTCAACTGGGTAGAAATGTTTTTGTTTGACGTTTCCTGTTGTTGGAGAGACTAGATCGAGAAGACAGTTTAAAAATATGAGGTTTCAGGGCAGCACGGAGGCACAGTGGTTAGAACTGCTGCCTCACGGTGCCAAGGACCGTGTTCGATCCCGGCCCCGGGTCACTGCCTGTGTGGAGTTTGCATGGCACTGCTGCCTCACAGCGCCAGGGACCCTGATTCAATTCCGGCCTTGGGTGACTGTGTGGAGTTTGCACTTTCTCCGTCTGCATGGGTTTTCACCCACTGTCCAAAAATGTGCAGATTAGGTGATTGGCCATGCTAAATTGCCCCTCGTGTCCAAAAGGTTAGGGGGATAGGGTCAAGTCTGGTCTCGATGGGACGAATGGCCTCCTTCTGCACTGTAGAGATTCTATGATTCTCCCCATGTCTCACCCCCACAACCCAAAGATGTGAAGGGCAGGTGGATTTGGCCGCTTAATTGGAAAAATAATTAATTGGGTTTCCTCTTAAAGACAGATGAGGAAAACATTTTTCCCGAGGGTGGTTAGGCTGTGGAATTCTCTTCCCCAGAAAGCAGTGGATCTGTGCGAATTTATTCAAGGCGGGGTTTGATCAATTTTGATCTACATGGGAGCAAGGGTTATGGGGGGGGCAGGCAAGAAAACACAAGGCCACAAGCAGATTAGTCATGATCTTATTGATTGGCAGAGAAGGCTTAAAGGGCTGAATGGTCTACTCGTACTCCTAAGTCTTATGTCCCTATGTTGTTTTCTGCTCTGTCAGCTGCTAATACAGTTAGATCATACAAAATTCATACCCTGTGCCACTGAACATGGATGTCAGAGAAAACCCCCATATTATGTACAAAAATGTCATGAAGTAGCCACCAAAATTTACATTGGCATTTATCCTAGATAAATCTGTCAGGGAGGGAATACCCAGTCAATTTGGTGCACTTGCTTAAAGTATAGTACCCAATTGATGCTTAATTCAGCATATATCTATGTAACAGAATTAATATACATAGTTACATAGAACATACAGTGCAGAAGGAGGCCATTCGGCCCATCGAGTCTGCACCGACCCACATTAATCCCTCACTTCCACCTTATCCCGCAACCCAATAACCCCTCCCAACCCTTATGGACACTACGGGTAATTTAGCATGGCCAATCCACCTAACCTGCACGTCTTTGGACTGTGGGAGGAAACCGGAGCGCCCGGAGGAAACCCACGCGGACACGGGGAGAACGTGCAAACTCCGCACAGACAGTGACCCAGCGGGGAATCGAACCTGGGACCCTGGCGCTGTGAAGCCACAGTGCTAATCACTTGTGCTACCGTGCTGCCCCTAAATCTCTTAAATCTCTGCTTATACAAGATTTTCTGTAAAAAAAAAGTAAAATAATGGCACTTTTTCCCCCTTCAGACTAAGACTGATGATTCCAACCATTATCTTCCTAATTTTCATTAATACTCCCTTACTACATAACCCAAGAATACTTAAAAATGCATTCCTCATTAAAACCCTTTTCCTAGTTGAGGATCGTCAAGCACAAATCCAAATGAGATCATTTTGTCCAACAATCTAACCACTAATGTAAAAAAGGTACCAGGAGACTTCTGCTTTTATTTTAAAAAAACAGGAGAAAAGAAAGATATTGAGAATGCATAAGTTCCAGAATCAGAGTCCAAAATGAGGAATAAAGAACTGACATGGAGGTAGTAGTGAGCATTATGAAATACCGTACAAAGGATGTTTAAAATCACTGGCATGCTTCTTGTCAACATCTCGCTGCATGGTGCGTAATTTATCCTGACAGGTTCGGGAGATTTTGGGGGGGGGGGAGCATCCTAGCCCCTAGCAAGAAATGGATGATGAATCCCAGGTAGAGTTTGAAAATTGGCCGCCAAATTATCCCGTTCTTGATGCTCATCACGAGAGGTTGGAAGTGGCCGAACGTGTACAGTCATTCTCCCCGGTCAGGTTATGGATTGTCTGGGCGACCGAAAGACGGCATGGCGGCTCGTGTTTTGATTGATGGAATCCGGGAGAGATCCCGAGAGTACTCATTTGCCTTAGTGTGCGACATGGAAGATGTCTTTGCCCCTCACTTCTGCAGTTCTTCGATAATCCTGATTGTTGCTCCCTGTAGATCTCGTTGACTCTTTATTGCGGTCTGTTTTTCTGTAGGAGTGGGCCCAATGCAAGCATGATGGCTTGTGCTGCTGCTTATTCCAATCCTGTTGTCCCATGTTAATCAGGTCATTTTAAATCAATTATGGGAAATGTGATTGGTGCAGTTTTACTCCTTTTGGTTATTGTGTCTTATAATCCTCATGGTTGGGGAAGGAAGTGTTTTTTGCCACAACCCGTCTCATTTATGAAGAGGGTGGAACTGGGACAGGGTGAATATGGTTGTTACAGTTAGTTCAGTCCTCACTGAAATTGAGGATAGCCCCCCAGTTAGAGCTAATCTGCTTTGGGATTTTTTGGATTTTTATATCCTTTGAATTAAGAATCAGTGTCTTCATCTTTCTTTGGCCTTGGTGGAGTTTGTATACTGGGAAGGACTGGGTTCCTTCGGTCTCCGTGGAATCATTAATAGAATCCCTACAGTGCAGAATGAGACCATTCAGCCCATCAAATCTGCACCGGCCTTCTGAAAGAGCACTCCAGCCAAGCCCAGTTCCCCGTGCCTTCTTGAGGTTCCGTTTTCCCTTCCCTCTGTTTGGTTCTCGGTGTTCCTCTTCTGGGCTATTGTGGTGGTTGGATTGTTGAGGAGGAAGGCTGCTCATCTTTCTGCGACAGTGCTGCTTTGAACTAGGCTGGGTGTTCGCTCTCTGGGACCTCTCTTCTCTTCATCTGGATGAGCATTGTGTTGGTCCATAACATTCTCTGGCCTGGTGGTTTGGAGGGGAGAGTTTCTGTGATGATTCCTCTTTTTCTTGGGCAGGAGCAACCCCCCCCCCCCCCCCCCCAACTCTCTTGGTTGGGACTGGAATAATCATCCTCTTGTGGTACGTAGCTCTGGATGGGTTGGAAAGATACAAGCTCAACAGGGGTGCAGGTTTTTTGGGGTGAGCTGGAGGCCAGGTGTTTGGGGGTTAGTTGCGTTGTGCAGTACGTACACAGCTCCCCATAGATCTGGAAAGAGAAGGCTGTGTTGGGTCATTGGTGCTGCTGGTGTAGAGGGGGATGTATGTTGGTACACACCTGATCATGGCGTAGAAAGTTTATTCTGATGTCCTATGATCTTTGTGGGGTGCGGTGAGAGAGGCAGCGCACCATTTTGTCATGTTTTCACAATCCTATCCGGTTATCCCTCTGGTGGGCTGATGTGGGTATCTAGTTCTATCTAATGATGGTATGAAGCCAGTTGTGATGATGTTCTCCTGTTCCTTGCTGTGTTTATGTAGGTTAAGCCATTTCTGCTTTTTCCATTCATTGCTTTTGGCAATGTATTATTTTGTAACTTGAATTATTTTATAAAATGTAAAATCGTAATGAACATACTTATTTTTTAAAAAATCACAGGCATTCTGGAGAAAAAAATATTTGGTGTGGCTGCTTTATGGAGAAAGAAGTTTCCTTTGGAAAGGATACTGGGTAGGGGTCAAAACAATCACCTACATTCCCAATGCGGTTAAATATGAATTATCGACTATCTGTCTTCAGCAACCATGGCTTTCCATCCCTACATTCTCCCCTTACTTCAGAGGGAAGATGCAAAAATATTGCATTTTATTAAGTAACAAAAAACACTTTAGTTAACAAGAACAGCATCTCAGTTTTGCTTCACAAGAGAACATGTCCAGTAATGTTGCAAAACTTGCCATGAATAAATTAAGTCTGGTGCATTTGTTGCGACAAGTTATGGAATGGCAGATGGATCATTGCCAGAATGGCAGATGGATAAATATAAGGCAGCTCAAAAGTATAAGGAAAGAATTGTACGATTAGTTCATTCACAAAATCAGTAATTTTATCTTATTGCCACCTTATATTAAAGGACTGGGAACTATCGCAGAGATGTATGATTAATCAGTATAACCCACTTCTGGGACACTGGACTAGATGCCCCTGACTTGACATTTGAGTGCAGCTGTATGTATTACAAGCTTTGCATTGGCAAAGATTAGGAACAGTTGAGCCGAACAGCCATTTACAGCCAGCCATAATTATATGCTTAAACTGAGATCTTGGTGGGGATTAAAGGAAATTTGCTTCCTTTGGGCATGAAGACATAGACGTCAAATTATTGTTTACAATCTCTAAAGGTGATTTCATAAAACAAGCTTCCAATAAAAAAGTTGGACGGTGAAATCTCACCCATAGTAGGAATCAGGGTGGCACTTGGGACATCACTGAATGCTCTTCAAATTTTGACATCTGAACATTAATTCTCTGCGAACAGGTTATGGTGGCATGGAGGACAAGAGCAAGCCAGGGCAGGAAAGGGCCATAAAACCTTTCAGCCCGTAAGTGTGATGAAACCACTTTGCAAATTCTATTCCTGGACACCATTGGAATGAGGCTCGATGCAAAGTTGCTTCAGCAGAGATATCATCTGTCAAATTGGCTGGGTCTCGTTATGTTCCAGGGTGCCTACAGGTCTTCTCTATCGCATTTGGTTGGTCAGGTTGTGCAGCAGCTAACATGGAAACCCTTGTGGGCTGCATTGGAATATGGAACCAAACTGTGCAAAATCTGATATGGTCCTTTAGGTTGTCTGTTACAGACATGTTCAATTTTCCTGTCGGCTGCATGCATGTTTATGACTATTATAATAGTGTCACAAACCAAGTTCCAACATAGCCTTGTTCTTTGAGGAATCATTCTTCTGCTCTGTTTTCTCTTTCAAACAGCCCAGACAGAAGATTATCTGAAAAGAAAATTATAACTGCTACCTGGGAAGTCGGCATTCAGCTGCATGCTCCTGTGTTTTTCTGTGCATGAACAATCTGCACATTGACGGAATGCAAGTTCATGAAGGTTGCTACGTTGTATGTAGAGGTCTGGGTAGCCACACTGCCAACATTAATAACTTTGAGGGGCGGCACGGTGGCTAGCACTGCTGTCTCATGGCGTTGAGGACCTGGGTTTGATCCCGGCCCCGGGTCATTGTCCATGTAGTTTGCACATTCTCCCTGTGACTGCGTGGGTCTCACCCTTACAACCTTAAAGGATGTACAAGGTAGGTGGATTGGCCACGCTAAATTGCCCCTTAATTGGAAAAAAGAATTGGGTACTCTAAATTTATAAACAAAAAAAAAAAACCCATTAATAACTTTGGGAAATCAAATGATGCAGGAAAATTTTCAATTTTCCCAGAAGTAGGTGCCTTGAAATAAACAGCAGTGACCTACTTGTTGTACCTGCAGACTGTTATTGGCTGCCTTAGCTTGGATAGAGTCTGAAGCATTATGGTGGCCTTTATTGCTGGTGTCATCTTTTTTATTCAATGGATATGGGTATCACTGGCTCAACAACATTTATTGCCCATCCCTTAAACTGGGTGGCTTTTAAGCCATTTCACAAGGCATTGAGCCAACCACATTTGTTGTGGATGTGGAGTTACATGTTGGCCAGACCAGATAAGGATGGCAGATTCCCTTCCCTAATGAACATGAGTGAACCAAATGGGGATTGACAACAAGTTGAAAAAGGTTTCATGGTGATCATCAAACTTTTAATTCCAGATTTTAAAAGAAATTTAATTCTAATTTAACCATCTGCCATGGTGGGATTCAAGCTTGGATCCCCAGAGCATTACCCATGATTTCTGGATTGTTAGTCCAGTGACATTACCACAACGCCACCACCTCTATTGTGGAAATGGTTAGCTGCAGGTCAAATTCCAGATGACAATCCGTTAATACTTTACAGATGAAGCAGTCACCCAGGTGTAAGTACCTGATGTTGCAGTCATGCCTATGTGGGTCAACAGCAGATACAAGCTATCCACAAATGGTACAAGTGCATCTCATTAGAATCTGTCATTATCCACCTTCAAAAAGAGGAAAGCCCACTGAAATTTGTATTGCAGTATACAAATATCCATCTCAAAAGTCATGTAGTTCAAGTTTTCATGACTAATTTTCTCCAAGATCTGATTGACTGAATATCATGATTGCTCATTTTATATTGGTTAGCTGGTTTTGAATTTTATATTGGGTTAGCTGGTTTTGCAGAGTAAATGCTGAAGAATCAGGGTTATATCTCCACCCATTCTCCAGGTCCTCACATGCCCAATCCATGCCACCACAAATGATAATGTTTGAAAACAAGGCATTTATAACTGCAGGTAATCAAACCTGTTGTATGCAATTCTAACTATCCCAGTTTTCAAAAAGATGCATAGAGCACGCAGGGAGAAAAATGTTTCTTCTGGCAAGTGGGTCACTTACCAGAGATCCTAGATTTCTCTCTTCCTCTCCTCTACACAATTGTTGAGATTTAAAATGCAATACCTGAAAGGGTGGTGAAATCAGATTCAAGACCTTTCACATACCAGAAGAGGGCTAATTTGAAGAGTTATGGGGAAAGAAGCTGGAATGTCTACCAAGCTGGACAGCTCTTGAAATAGCTGACACAGACACTGCAGACTGAATGCACCTTATAACATGGCAAGAGAACAATGATGAGAGATTTAAACCATAAAATTAAATTATCAGAAAAAAGGAAATCTTTGAAACATGATATAAGTAAATTACGAAACTTGAATTGACTGCAGAACAGAGGAACAACCTAATTAACATGGCATAAGCAAAACCTGATTAAAACACTGTACAAAAAATGGCTAATACAATATTGATTAACACCTTCATGTCATGTCAATTAACACAGGCAGTGAGCTGCAGTTTCTCTAACCTACTACTGCAATATGTCAGAGGCTGGCTTAGCATGGGGACAGATGTGTAGCATGCAAGAGTGAAAGTCAAGAGGAAAACTGATCACTTTTCACTGATGCAGGTTGAAAAAACTGATTTAGAAATGTTTCAGTGGAGTAGCAAAATGCTGCACTAGATCAACAAAAGATTGCACATCTTCACTGCAACATGCTTTGAGGGAGGGCAAGGGTGCCAAGCAAGGCAGGAAGAGAGGGGGAAAGGTGCAAGCTAAGCGGAGAAAGATGGCAAGTAAAATACTGTGGATGTTGTAAATCAGAAATAAAATAATTGCCAGAAACACTCAGGCAAGGCAGCCACTGTGGAGATACAAGCTCACATTTTAGGGTGACGACATTTCGTGGGAGGGAGGGAAAAGAGATCAGGTGGGATTTGTTTAATGTTCTTGAAATCATGATCAATCTTACATGCGACATTAACTTCCCAGCACACACAATGTAATTAAACAGATAAGTAATACATCAGAATGAGAGATTAACAGCCACTGTAAACATTACTGAAGCAAAATAACATTTGTGGATGGGGGGGGGGGGGGGGGGGCGGAAGAGATTAGAACCCAAATCCCACTCGCCACCAATCCCCAAACAAAACATCCCCCCTCCCCAAACTAAAACACCTAGGGAACATTGTCAATCCTGGTGATATATTTCGTAATAATCTTAACACAGTGCAACTCACTTTCAAACTTGCATTAATGAAAGAGGCGCAACGTGTTGATTTGAAATACAAACAGGGCTTTGTAAGCCGGATACCACTAATGAAACTTTTAAAAATATCACACAATATTGGCGCAATTGACCGAGAGAAGTTGGAAGGAAGATTCTAGAAGGCGAAGGGCATGCATGGAGCAATGAGTAAGATGTCAGTCAGTCAAGTCAGTAGAGCCTCCTCCCCTGGCCGGCCACGCGCGTGGCCGGGGGGGGGGGGGGGGCGGATGGAAAGTAGGCCGCAAAGCAACCGGCACTTCACTGCACCCGGCAGAAAGACAGAGAAAGAGCGAGCACGGTGCCGGGCTCTCGGGCTGATACTCACGGGGTGCTCCTGTCGCTGTATTCGTTGGCGGCCGTCTCGATGCCGCCGCCCCTCGCCACAGCCACATAACAGCTCTGGAAGCCAACATCAAAGCCGACCACCGACATCTCCGGGATAAGAGCGCACACTGCGGATAAACTCGACCACACTTCAACCCGTCCCGACCGTCCCTTCAACCTCCCCCCCAACCACCTCTGCTCTCCTAAAGGTGGCCGGCGTCCGACAAAGATGCCTTTATCTCCCTCTCCGGCACCGGTCTTTATGTGTGTGTTTTTTTCCACCTATTCCTCTTGGTGAATGGAGAGCGCAAACTGTCTCGGTCGCCGCTCCTCTTCCCCCTCTCTCTCACACACTGCGATAGATTCTCGTGCACCGCCGGCCGGCACCGATATCGCGAGAATGGGCGTCCTCCCTCCCCCTCTCCCAAGCTCTGGGCTCTTTCAGACGTCACTGGTTGACGGCTGCGACGCAGAGCTTTGTTGCGCGATGACGTACACCGCGTTCTCCCGCGACGTCATTGGAAGCGGGGTAGCGGCGTGCGCGTGGTGGCGGTGTCCGTCCGTGCGGGGTCGACGTGAAGAGGGTAGAACCGGTGGAGCAGGAGGAGGAGACGGCGACAAGGAGCAGCAACAACAACAGGAGGGGTGGCGGCGGCGGTGGTGGTGGGCAAGAGATTCAGAGGCGAAGCTGTCGCCCTGGCGCAGAGACCAGTTGGCCCTCTTTGAACGCCGGTAATAACACTTGAGTCCTTTGGTGCTGTTTTGTCCCCCCGCCCCCGTTTGAATGCCAAGCGTGCCGGAATGGTGCTTTGCCAGGGCGGAGGGAGGGGAGACGGCGTGGGCTGTTTGACAAGGCCGCCCGCCCGGGGTATTTTGCCTTGGTATTGACCTCTGGCGAGTTTCACCTGGCCCACACACCGCGGTGGCAGCCAAACGGCTGGGGGCGCAACGAAAGTGTGAGGAGAGGTGGCACCTGTCCCTGCTCCTTATGAGGGAAGTACACGGCCAAAACGAGACGGTGCGTTTGGGCGATATTGCTGGGAGGTTGCTATGGTGAGCCGGTTGGTGTACTGTTTCTAATCACCGAATTGTCGTCAGTCACATTTTGTCAAGCTATGCCGTTTGCGTATTTTTGCGGGTGTTTTGGAATTGAGTTCAATGACCCTGTGTGTTTTTTTGGGTTTGTTTGCTGGAGTAATGTGAGCCTTTATCTTGCCCTCATACGTGTACCATCTGCTTCACTTCCTGGTTGTCACAGGTTTTGGTTGTATGTATTTATATGCGTGTGGATATATATCATTCAGCAGCGAAAAGGCTTTTGCGAACATAGATAATCATAGAATCCCTACAGTACACAAGGAGGCTATTCATTCCCATCGAGTCTGCACCAACCTACTGAACGAGCAGCCTACCCAATCCCCCACCCTATTCCCACCTCATCTGGACACTTGAGGGCAATTTTTATCATGGCCAATGTGCCTAACCTGCACACCTTTGGACTGTGGGAGGAAACCGGAGCACACGGAGGAAACCCACGCAGACATTGGGAGAGCGTGCAAACTCCATACACAGTCACTCGAGGCTGGAATTAAACCCGGGTCCCTGATGCTGTGTGGCAGCAGTGCTAATGACTGTGCCACCATGCTGTTTAATAGGAGACACCGTAGTTGTCTGTACTATTGATGACTATTTTTGTAAATTCATCTTGGGATAAGAGCATCACTGGCAAGGCCATCATTTATTGCCCTGATAAGGTGGCGGTGAGTCACCACCTTGAGCTATTGCAGTTTTGATTATTTTTCAAAATTCCCTGGATTTCGGACAAATCCCGTCAGATTGGAAAATAGGAATGATGGCCTGCACCCTAGGCTATTAAAGGAGGTGGCAGGAGAGGTAGTGGTTGCATTGGTTCTGATATTTCAAAATTCCCTGAATTCTGGAAATGTCCCAGTGGATTGGAAACACGCTAATATGATGTCCCTATTCAAAAAGGGAGAGAGGCAAATAGTAGGAAACTATGGATCGGTTAGCTTGACCTCTGGTGGCTTGCTGGAATCAATCATTAAGGAGCAGATGACTGAACATTTGGAAAGACAAAGCTCAATCCACCAGTGTCAGTGTTGTTTTATGAACAGTAAGAAGTCTTACAACACCAGGTTAAAGTCCAACAGGTTTGTTTCAATGTCACTAGCTTTCGGAGCGCTGCTCCTTCCTCAGGTGAATGAAGGAGCAGCGCTCCGAAAGCTAGTGACATCGAAACAAACCTGTTGGACTTTAACCTGGTGTTGTAAGACTTCTTACTGTGCTCACCCCAGTCCAACGCCGGCATCTCCACATCATTGTTTTATGAAGGGTAAGTCATGCTTGACAAGCTTGCTTGAGTTCTTTGAGGATGTAACCTGCAAGGGAATAATGAGGAATCTGTGGATGTGGTATATCAAGACTTCCAGAAGGCGTTTGACAAGGTTCTGCATAAAAGACTGATGCCGAACGTGAGATCGTAGGGGATTGGGGGTAGCGTCCTAGATTGGATTGAGGGTTGGCTGACTGACAGAAAGCAGAGGGTCAGGATAAATGAGTCCTTCTCTGGCTGCAAGCTGTAACTAGTGGGGTGCCTCCGGGATCGTTCCTCAAACCTCAACTGTTTACAATCTGTATAAATGATCTGCAAGCAGGGATATAAGTGATCTGCAAGCAGGTACAGAGTGTAACAGAGCAAAATTTGCAGATATTTAAATAGGTGGGAAAGCAGACAATGAAGAGGAAATAAAGATTTTACAGATGGATATAGATAGGCTGGGAGAATGGGCCAAAGTTTGGCACAATGAAGTTTAATGTAGCTAGGTGTGAGGCTATCCATTTTGGCTGAAAAAATAAAAAGGCAAAATATTATCTAAGTGGAAAGCAGATTTAAAATGCATCTGGGCAGAGGGATCGGGGTGTCTTTTTAAGAATCGTAGAAAGCCAGTTTGCAGGTACAGCATGTAATAAAAAGGTAAATGGAATTTTTGCATTTATTGCAAAAGGACTGGAGTATAAAAGTAGAGAGGTGTTGTTGCAATTGTATGGGGTGTTAGTGAGACCACATCTGGAGTATTGTGTCCAGTTTTAATCTCCTTATTTGAGGAAGATGCGGTGGCATTGGGAGGAGGTTCACCAGATTGATTCTGGGGGTGAAAGGGTTGATGTATGAGAAGAGATTAAACAGTTCGGGCTTGTACTTGCTGGGGATTAGAAGAATGGTAGGGGATCTAATTGAGGTATATAAAATACTAAAATTGATTGATAAAGTAAATGTAGACCAAATGTTCTCCCATGTGGGGCAATCTAGTTTGGGAGGTCACAGATCTAGGTTGAAAGGCAGTAGATTTAAAATTGAGATGAGGAGGAACTACGTCTCGCAGAGGGGTGATGACTTTGTGGAACCCACTGCTCCATAGTGTGGTGGAATCTGAATCAAAAAATGGTTTCAAAGGAGATAGATTTATTTCTGATAACAGGTTAAAGCGATATGGGAACAGGCAGGGAGGTGGATTTAAGACTAGGAAGAGTTCATCCATGATCTGATTGAATGGAGGGGCAGGCTCGAAGGGCTGAATTGCCTACTTCTCCTAATTCCTATGCTCCTTTGTTCCAACTCCTCCATTCAAGATAGAAGAGAAACAGAAAGCAGAAAACTACAGACTATTTGGTTCAGCATTGGTCACGGGGAAAATTCTGCAATTTATTATCGCGGTGAACTTAGAAAATCTCAATGCAATGCAATCAGACAAATCAATTTGATTTTGTGTAAGGAAAATTGCATTTGAATATTAAAGTTCTTTGAGGAAGTAAAACATGTGAGTAAAGGGGAACCTGTGGATGGAGTGTATTTTGATTTCCAAAAGGCATTCAATAAGATGCCACATTAAAAGTCACTTCACAAATAAGAGCTCATGGTGTGGGGGCAACATTAGCAGGAATAGAGAATTGTTTAGTAACAGGAAACAGAGAGTAGGCATAAAGAGATTGGCAAGATGTAATTAGTGGAGTGCTAAAGGGATCAGTGCTGGGGGAACTGCATGCATTCAGTGTGAATGACTTTTGGATGATGGGACCAAATGTATGGTTGCTAGATTTGCTGATGACACAAAGATGAGATAGGAAAGTAAGTTGTGAAGAGGGCATAGCAAAGGGATATAGATAGGTTAAGTGAGTGGGCAAAATTTGACAGAAGGAGGGGCACGGTTTAGAGGAGATGTACGAGGCAAGTTTTTTTACACAGAGGGTAGTGGGTGCCTGGAACTCGCTGCCGGAAGAGGTGGTGGAAGCAGGGACGATAGTGACGTTTAAGGGGCATCTTGACACATACATGAATAGGATGGGAATAGAGGGATACGGACCCCGGAAGTGTAGAAGATTTTAGTTTAGACGGGCAGCACGGTCGGCGCAGGCTTGGCGGGCCGAAGGGCCTGTTCCTGTGCTGTACTGTTCTTTGTTCTATAATGTGGGGAAAACGTGAGCTTGTCCAGTTTGGAAGGAAGAATTAAACATTATTTAAATAGGGAGAAAACTCTGAGGTACAGTGGAATATGGGTGCCCTCTTACATGAAGCACAAAGTTAGTATGCAGGTATAGCAAGTGATCAGGAAGATAAATGGGATGTTGTAATTTATTGGAAGGAGAAATATAAAAGTAAGGATGTCTTGCTACAGGGTATTGATGAGACCACATCTGGAGTACTGCGTACAGTTTTGGTCTCCTTATTTAAGAAAGAATATTGTTGCATTAGAAGTAGTTCAGAGAAAGTTCACTTAACTGATTCCTGGAACAAAGGGGGGAGGCAGTGGCATAGTGGCATTATCACTAGACTAGTAAACCAGAGACCCAGAGTGATGCTCTGGGGACCCAGGTTCAAATCTCGCCACTGCAGAAGTGAAATTTGAATTCAATAAAAATCTGGAGTTAAAAGTCGATTGTCACAAAAATAAATGCAACGCCCATGTCCCATGAATAATTTTCAAAACATCCTGTGAGGATAGTTTGGACAAGTTGGGTTTGAATCCATTGCCATTTAGAAGAATGAGTGATCTTATTGAAACATACAAGATTTTGAGGGGACAGGGTCAATGCTGAGAAGATGTGGGTTTGCCTTGTGGGTTCAAAATAAGGGATCTCCAGTTTAATTTCTTTCTGAGGGTATTGTGTCTTTGGAATACTCTTCCCAGAGAGGGGTGGAGGCAGGGTCATTGAATATTTTCAAGGCAGAGGGAGATAGATTCTTGACTAACGAGGTCTACCAGGGATATGAAAGAAAGTGAAGTTGAGACCACATAGATTTTTCCGAACATCCGAATGGCCTACTCCTGCCCCTAATTTGTATGTTTGTTTGAGATGGGACTATGGTTTCATGTCAGGATGGTGTATGACTTGGGGGGTGAAACTTGTAGATGATGGTGGTTCCATATGTCTGTCTGCCCTTGCCTTTTGAGGTTGTAGATGTTATGATTTGGAAAGTGCCCTTGAAGTGCCCTATACATCACCATGTCTGTTATTTATTTTCAGTAACTGAAATAATGTTTAAAATATTCTTCTAAAATTATATATTTTAACAGTTAAATGTTGAAATAAATGTTTGCATTAATTTCCAAGACTCCAGCCTGTCTCAAAAGCTTGGACTGGTAATTTACGTCAGATGTTGACAAAGCTCTCAATCATATTTATGATTGAACGGGTCAGCCTTTATAGGATTAAAGGCATTTTTACATTTAAAATCTTGATTTTAATTATGCGATTGTAAACCAACAACCTGAACTTCCAGTGGTAATAGAATCTAAATTTTGTACATAATCCATTGATTATCTTTCTATTCTTCTTTATCTTACTTTTGGATTTGTTACACCATACGCAGTTCTGCCACAAGTTCTTTAGTTTGGGTGACAGCTACTCGAAAGCAAAATACTCTGGAAAAAGAAACACGCATTCATATGTTTCAATAGACTGCAAACTACCTGATCTCACTTTCTTAATAGTTCTATGACAAGTACAGTCGTGCATTCGGGCAGCAAAACAACCTGCCTCGGGTGCAAATTTCAGCAACTTTAGATTTTGACCTTTTTCCTCCATCTTAAACCACCCCGTTCTCTTTTTTAAATATTCCATACATAAATTGCCTCAATGCAAGACCTCTCTCACCTGGCCATCTGTCGTTTGTTCTTAAAAGTTCCAACCTTTTGTTGCAGTTTATTTTGCTCTAACGCTCTCTCCTTTCAGTTCCGACGAATGGTCCATGACCTGAAAAGTTAATTCTGTTTCTCCTGATGCTGGCAGACCTGCTGAGTTTTTTTCAGATTCTGTTCTTTTTGCAAGATTCCAGCATCTGCAGTATTTTGCTTACTTTAATTCGGGCCTAAATTTGTTGTGCTAGCCATATTAATTTCAGTGAAAATCACCTTTAATCTTTCCCTTTATAATAGGTTTTAACTGGCACCAGCATTTTTTAGCACTGGCAAATATATCTCCCATTTTGACCGATGAAGCTGCTTTATTAGATTTCAAATCTAAAAATGTGATAAGTGATTCAGTGAAATTGTGCTCATAGATATCTGCCCATTAACTTTTCAATGGTTAACATCATGGCACATACAGGCAGCATTGTTTCATACAGGCAACATTGTTAGATAAATACGGGCTGTTTAGCACAGGGCTAAATCGCTGGCTTTGAAAGCAGACCAAGGCAGGCCAGCAGCATGGTTCGATTCCCGTAACAGCCTCCCCGCACAGGCGCCGGAATGTGGCGACTAGGGGCTTTTCACAGTAACTTCATTTGAAGCCTACTTGTGACAATAAGCGATTTCCATTTCATTTCATTTTCACTTTGACAAAACATAAAATTACCGTGGATTGAACTTCTCCCTGATTACACAATTCCACTGGACCAATTTTTTCCCACTGGTGAGTTACTTACACATATACAATACAATGTGTGCATATTAGAGAAAAAGATGTTGGCGCTGCAGGATGAAACACTATTTCACTTTGCTATAATGTCAGAATTAAGCATTAAAGTTGGATCAAAGGTCTATCCGAATATGCATCAGTCTAACACTTGCATGATGCCCAAGTGGCCACTATTTGTTTATATGTAATATTTAACTACAAATGCTGGTGGTGACTTGGGGTGGGGTGGGTGCGATGGCTCCAAAGTTGATGTCAGTCTACCCTGTTCCTTTTGGGGTTGTTGGAGATTAAAATCAAGAATGAAAACTTGAGCTGGTGCTTTTTTCCATTCCACTCGATACTACAGGTATGTTGCAAAGAACTGTAACTTCTCACTGACACCAGGATTGAGATTGGCTAATAGAATGGACACTCTGGTTGAAAGTGTTGTGCATGATAATTATATAATTTAACAAAGCCACCAGAACGCCACTTCAGTTCATATATATCAGAAATAGAGTAAATATTTCTCTCCACACTAAATCTAGAGCATCATCTAGCAACCCAATCTGATTTAATGGTGTTCGGCAGCCAACCTGTCAGGCATTCTTGGTGAAATAAGCAATTATAACTGAATGCTATTTGTTATTTTGCTATCTACACAGATCCACCAGGACAAAGCTAAGATTGTCCAATCTCCTTTCTAATAGCAGCCTTCTACCCAGCAAACAAAGCTAGATTCAAACCTGTGTCCACACTGTTAAGGAACAGTGTGCTGAACCTGCTGCATAGCAATGTGCCTTTCACTTCCCATTGTATAGAATTCCAATGCACTAAACTCATTCTCATTCCTATTCATTTTGCTTGTACAGGATTGCTGATCTAGAATTCAATTGATAGTTGTGCAAAATCAGCAAAAATGTTGACTTTTATTTTTATTTGCTGAATGAATGAGTCGTGTAAGAACTGTTTGGAAATTGTCCCTTTGTTTTGTTGTAGAATGTTGAAGAACTTGAGGAATAGGAGCAAGCCATACAGCCCTTGGGGCCATTTAATGAGATAATGGATAATCTTTGAGCTAAACTCACATTTCCATTCAATCTCTATACCCCTTGATTCCCTTCAGAGTCTAAGAATCTATTATACTTAGCCTTGTATATACTTGACGATTGAGCATTCACCACCTTCTGGGGTAGATTTCCAAAGATTCATAACCCTTTGAGTGAAGAAATTATTGCTTATCTCAGTCCTAAATGGCTGATCCCTGGCTCTAAAATTATGCCAGCCCCTAGTTCTAGATTGCTCCAGCCAAGATGGATGTCCTCTCAACATCTAGCCTGTCGAGCCTTCTCATAATGTGATGAGAACACCTTCCATTTTCTAAACTCCTCCAGAAAACATATGCTTCTTATACTTGTTCTGCTTGAGGGTTGTTCTACTTATGCTTGTTCTACTTGAGGGTTAAGTCATGGCAGGAGATCCCAGACCCGTGTCATGTTCCTCTTGTGCGATGTGGGAATTCAGGGATTCTTCCGGTGTCTCTGGCTCCTTCACGTGCAAGAAGTGTGTCTTCACGTGCAAGAAGTGTGTCCAACTGCAGCTCCTGTTAGACCGCTTGATGGCTCAGAAGCTGCGGATGGATTCACTCTAGAGTGATGCTGAGGAAGTCGTGGATAGCACCTTCAATGAGTTGGTCACACCGCAGTTAAAAATTACTGAGGGAGATAGGAAATTGGTAACCACCAGGCAGATGAAGAGTAGGAAGGCAGTGCAGGAATCCCATGCAGTCATCTCCCTCCAAAACAGATATACAGTTTTAGATACTGTTGGGGGAGATAGCTCACCAGGTGAAGGTGGCAGCAGCCAGGTTCATGGCACCGTGGCTGGGTCTGCTGTGCAGGAGGGCAGGAAAAAGAGTGGCAGAGCTATAGTGATAGGGGACTAAATGGTAAGGGGAATAGACAGGTGTTTCTGCAGACTCAAACGAGACTCCAGGATGGTATGTTGCCTCCCTGGTGCAAGTGTCAAAGATGTCTCGGAGCAGATGCAAGACATTCTGGAGGGGGAGGGGGAGCAGCCAGCTGTCGTGGTGCATATGGGCACCAAGGATATAGGTAAAAAAATGTGATGAGATCCTACAAGCTAAATTTAGGGAGTTAGGGCTTAAACTAAAATGTAGGACCTCAAAGGTAGTAATCTCAGGATTGCACCTGCTAGTCAGGGTAGGAATGTCAGGATAGATGAGATAAATACATGGCTTGAAAGATGGTGCAAGAGGGAGGGATTTAAATTCCTGGGACATTAGAACCGGTTCTGGGGGAGGTGGGACCAGTACAAACGGACAGTCTGCACCTGGGCAGTACTGGTACTAATGTCCTAAGGCTGTTGCTGTTTGCTAGTTCTGTTGGGGAGGGTTTAAACTAATGTGGCAGGGGGATGGGAACAGATGCAGGAGGTCAGAGGGAATTAAAGTGAGGACAGAAAAAAAGACAGTGAGGGGAAAAGTGAAAGGCAAAGTCAAAAATCAAAAAGGGCCAGTGTACAGAGACTATGGAGAATTCAATGAATGGGTCCAGTAAGGCTAAGAGAAATAAAACACATGGAGAGTGCACAAAACATGACCCGGACCGATGGTCTGAGAAAGCAGGGCAGAGAGCAAGGAAAGTCTTGGTTAAATTGCATTTATTTCAATGCAAGAGGCCTGACGGGCAAGACAGATGCACTCAGGACATGAATGGGTAGATTGGACTGGAATACGATAGCTATAACTGAAACATGGTTAAGGGAGGGGCAGAACTGGATGATCAATGTTCCAGGCTCCAGATGCTATGGGAAAGGTAGAACAGGAGGTAAGAGAGGAGGGGGAGTTGCGTTTATGATTAGGGAGAATAGCACAGCATTACTGAGGGGATATATCTGGGGGCTTCGCCCACTTGAGTCTATATGGGTAGAACTGAAAAATAAGAAGGGAAAGATCACTTTGATAGGATTGTACTACAGGGCCCCAAATAGTCAGCCGGAAATTGATTAGCAAATATGTGAGGAGATTACAGATAGCTGCAAGAAAAATAGGGTGGTAATAGTTGGGGACTTTAACTTTCCCAACATTGACTGGGACAGCCATAGCACTAGGGGCTTGGATGGAGGGAAATGTGTTGAGTGTATTCAGGAGGAATTTCTCATTCAGTATGTGGATGGCCTGACTAGAGAGGGGGCAAAACATGACCTCCTCTTGGAAAGGAAGGAATGGCAGGTAACCGAAGTGTTAGTGAGGGATCACTTTGGGACCAGTGACCATAATTCCATTAGTTTTAGGATAGCTATGGAGAATGATAGGTCTGGCCCAAAAATTAAAATTCTAAATTGGGGCAAGGCCAACTTTGATGGTATTAGACAGAAACTTTCAAAAGCTGATTGGGGGAGTCTGTTGTCAGGTAAGTGGGAGGCTTTCAAAAGTGTGTTAACCAGGGTTCAGGTTAAGCACATTCCTTTTAAATGAAATGAAAATCGCTTATTGCCACAAGTAGGCTTCAATGAAGTTACTGTGAAAAGCCCCTAGTCGCCACATTCCGGCACCTGTTCGGGGAGGCTGGTATGGGAATTGAACCGTGCTGCTGGCCTGCCTTAGTCTGTTTTCAAAGCCAGCGATTTTAGCCCTGTGCTAAACCAGCCCAGGGACTGGATTAATTAATGACCACAAGATAAAGGAATTGAACCGTGCTGCTGGCCTGCTTGGTCTGCTTTAAAAGCCAGCGATTTAGCCAAGTGTGCTAAACCAGCCCCTAGTGTGCTTAAAAAAGGCAAGGCTGGTAAAAGTAGGGAACCCTGGATGACTCGGGATATTGAGGCCCTGGTCAAAAAGGAGACATATGACATGCATAGGCAGCTGAGATCAAGTGGATCCCTTGAAGAGTATAGAAGTTGTCGGAGTAGAGTTAAGAGAGAAATCAGGAGGGCAAAAAGGGGACATTGAGATTGCTTTGGCAGATAAGGCAAAGGAGAATCCAAAGAGCTTCTACAAATACATGAAGGGCAAAAGAGTAACAAGGGAGTGAGTAGGACCTCTGAAGGATCTATAAGGTCATCTATGTGCGGATCCACAAGAGATGGGTGAGATACTAAATGATTTCTCATTGTTATTTACTGTTGAGAAAGGCATGAATGTTAGGGAACTTGAGGAAATAAATAGTGATATCTTGAGGAGTGTAAATATTACAGAGAAGGTTCTGGAAGTCTTAAAGCACATCAAGGTAGCTAAATCCCCGGGACCTGATGGGATGTATCCCACATCAAGGTAGCTAAATCCCCGGGACCTGATGGGATGTATCCCAAGATGTTGTGGGAGACTAGGGAGGAAATTGTGGGTCCTCTAGCAGAGATATTTGAATCGTCGACAGCCATAGGTGAGGTTCCTGAAGATTGGAGGGTAACAAATGCTGTGCCTTTTGTTTAAGAAGGGCCGCAGGGAAAAGCCTGGGATCTACAGATTGGTGAGCCTAACGTCTGTGGTGGATAAGTTGTTAGAAGGTATTCTGAGAGACAGGATCTACAAGCATTTAGAGAGGCAAGGACTGATTAGGGACAGCCATCATGGCTTTCTGAGTGGAAAATCATGTCTGACGAATTTGATTGAGTTTTTTGAAGGGGTAACCAAGAAGGTAGATAAGAGCAGTGCAGTCAACGTTGTCTACATGAATTTTAGCAAGGCCTTTGACAAGGTACCTCATGGTAGGTTGTTGCATAAGGTTAAATCTCGTTGCATAAGGTTAAATCTCATGGCATCCAGGGTGAGTAGACAAATGATGGTTGTAGAGAGATGTTTTACAAAGTGAGGCCTGTAACCAGTGGTGTGCCTCAGGGTTCAGTGCTGGGGTCCACAGTTATTTGTTATTTTTATTAATCATTTGGATGAGAACTTAGGAGGCACGGTTAGTAAATTTGCAGATGACACCAAGATTGGTGACATAGTGGACAGTGAAGAAGATTATCTAGGATTGCAATGGGATCTTGATCAATTGGGCAGTGGGGCGATGGCGTTTAATTTAGATAAATGTGAGGTGATGCATTTTGGTTGATCGAATCAGGGCAGGATCTACTCAGTTGATGCTAGGGTATTGGGGAGTGTTATAGAACAAAGAGATCTAGAAGTACAGGTTCATAGCTCCTTGAAAGTGGAGTCACAGGTGGACAGGGTGGCGAAGAAGGCATTCGACATGCTTGGTTTCATTGGTCAGAACATTGAATGCAGGAGTTGGGACGCCTTGCTGATGTTGTGCAAGACATTAGTAAGGCCACACTTGGAATATTGTGTACAGTTCTGGTCACCCAATTATAGAAAGGATATTATTTAACTGAAAAGCACTGTAAAGAGTGCAGAAAAGATTTACGAGGATGTTCCCGGGACTTGATGGTTTGAGTTATAAGGAGAAGCTGGATAGACTTGGGACTTTTTTTTCCCTGGAACGTAGGAGGCTTAGAGGTGATCTTAGAGGTCCATAAAATAATGAGGGGCATAGAATAGGTAGATAGTCACCATCTTTTCCCAAAGGTAGGGGAGTCTATAACTGGAGGGCATAGGTTTAAGGTGAGTGTCTGGAACGAGCTGCCAGAAGCAGTAGTAGAGGCGGGTACAATTTTGTCTTTTAAAAAGCATTTAGACAGCTATATAGGAAAGATGGGTATAGAGGGATACATAGAACATATAGTGCAGAAGGAGGCTATTCGGCCCATCAAGTCTGAACCGACCCATTTAAGCCCTCACTTCCATCCTATCCACATAACCCAATAACCCCATCTAACCTTTTTTGGACATTAAGGGCAATTTAGCATGGCCAATCCACCTAACCTGCACGACTTTGGACTGTGGGAGGAAATCGGAGCACCCGGAAGAAACCCACGCAGACACGGGGAGATTGTGCAGACTCCGCACAGACAGTGATCCAGCAGGGTAACGAACCTGGGACCCTGGCGCTGTGAAGCCACTGTGCTACCGTGCTGCCCTAAACGCAGGCCAAATGTAGGCAATTGGGACTAGGTTAGTGGTTAAAAACTGGCCAGCATGGACAAAATTTGGGCCAAAGGGTCTATTTTCACGTTGTAAAGTTCTATGTCTCTACACGATCTCTCCTCCTGGGACAATTCTCTCATCCCAAGTGTACCTTTGTTGCACCCTGTCCAGGGTAATTATATCCTTAAGTATGGAGACCAAGACTGCAGTACGCCTGGTGTGGTCTCGACAAAGCCCAGTAAAATTGCAGCAAGACTTATTTGCTGTGTATTTCAACCCTCTTACAAAAAGTATCAATACAAATCCCACCGAACACCAACATTTGGTAATTCTGTCGCCATTTTAAAAAAAATAATCAGCTTTTCTATTCTTCCCCAAGTGAATAACCTCACATTTTGCCATATTATACTCCATCTCTTTACCTATCAAAACATTTTTTGGGGGAGGTGCAACAACTTGATTGTGATGTCATCTCACTAAAAGGGGTTTTCACTAGCACTGTTTTCCCGCACAAATGTGCTTGATTTGTTTCCTGGGAAGTTTTCTCTGAACTCTTCCACCAAATCTGTTCTATCCTTTCAATTAGCAATTCCGCATGAACCAAAAAGTGAGAATGGGTTGAAAATGTAATCTTAAGGTAGCCACTTGCAACTCACAAGGAACTATTTGGGCCCAGCCAATTATTTAAAAAACTTGTTCAATTCCCAGGAATCTAGATGTCCACTCGGGATAAAGAAGAGCAGGAGGATGAGCTGCTGGCTCTTGCTAGTATTTATGAGGAGGATGAATTTAAACGTGCAGAATCTGCTCCAGGCGGAGAAATAAGCATTTGTTTGGAGTTGCCACCAAACTTCAAAGTAATTGTTCATGGTAAGCTGAAATGTTTTAAAAGTCTCTAACTGTAATTATAAGGTTTGAAGTACAGAATTGATTAAGAAAATTACAACCGAAGTTCATCTTGAAAATGACAATTATTTTTCTTAATTCAGGTGATGAAAAGCAGAATAAAAAGGATCTGATTGAATACGTAGTTTCTTTCCTGCCTCCTCTTGTGTTGAACTTCGAACTTCCACCAGATTATCCATCGGGTTCAGCTCCTAAATATACCCTGAGCTGCAAGTGGCTATTCCAAGCTCAGGTTTGCGGCTCATTCTGTTTTAATAAAATAGAATATTTGAGGAAAGGGCGAGGGTTTTTGGAAGGGTACAATTTAAGCAACAATTTGGAAGACAACACAAAGAGTATATTCCAATGCAAACACAGAAAATACTGTACAATCTCAGCAGGTCTGACGGCATCTGTGGAGAGAGAAGGGAGCTAACGTTTTGAGTCTGGATGACTCTTTGTCATCCAGAATCGAATCATAATCTCCCTTCTCTACCCACAGAGGCTGTCAGACCTACTGAGATTGTCCAGTATTTTCTGTTTTTGTTTCGGATTCCAGCATCCGTAGTAATTTGCTTTTATCTCAGTATATTCCAACACTTGTGTGGGTAATAAAAATGGAAACAGTTATATTTTCCTTAACATGTTGGTTTGTCATTTTATTTACAAAGGCCTTGATTTTCCGAAACTACTATGATGTATTTATGTTACTTAAATTAAATGTATGATAAAATATGTTCTAGCGGATAGTCAAACCTAAATTTCACCTTCTTTTGTGGAGAGATTCCTTGTCCCCTTTACTGATGCTCAAGTGCATTTCCGTGCTGTTTGCATTGTGAATTAAAAGCCTCCAGTGCTTTTAGGTAGAAATTTTTTATTTTTCCATGTCTCATTCCATTCTCCAAATATAATTAATTTATAACAAATTAACTATTGATAAGCACATTAATTTGTTAAGCACCCTGGAAAATGCATTGTGTTTGGAATACTCTTTGACAGTCAATGTTTGTTTCAAAAATTCTCTAAGCATTATTTTATACCCCAGACAAAATTTATTGTCGTTTCCTTTCCAAATTTATTGCCAACATTATGTATGCTGCTTTTGTATGAGCCATTCGATGGCATGAGATAATAATCTTTATTGTCACAAGTAGGCTTACATTAACACTGCAATGAAGTTACTGTGAAAATTCCCTCGGCGCCACATTCCGGCGCCTGTTTGGGACACCGAGAGAGAATTCATAATGTCCAAATTACCTAACCGCACATCTTTTGGTACTTGTGGGAGGAAACTGGAGCTCCCGGAGGAAACCCACGCGTACACAGGGAGAACCTGCAGACTCCACACAGACAGTGACCTAAGCCGGGAATCGAACCTGGGACCCTGGCACTGTGAAGCAACAGTGCTAACCACTGTGCTACCGTGCCGCCCATTAGAAAATGAACAGATGATGTAATCTGCCTGCCTGAGAATTAATGCATGATGCAACTGGTTAAAGGGTTATACTGTGTGTGTGTGTGTGTGTGTGTGAGGGGGTGGGGGTGCATAAAAAGGCCTTCACCAAATAGATTAATTAAATTTCCTGTTTTAATAGAAGAGTTCTATCAGTAACTTCAACAGTTTGATATACTTTCACTCTTTGTTTTGTCTTGAGGCTCTGCTTTTATTTTTGATTGGCAGAAGAGCGCCTTTGCCTCTGCTCTCTTCCCCCAGCCTTCACATTCCTCCGCTTGATGATCTTGTTCATAATTTGCTATATATTTGCATCAAGGGACTTGGGAGTCCTAACTTAAGATTCTCTTAAGATCAAAGTGCAGGTTCAGTCCGCAGATAGGGAGACAAATGCAATCTTAACATTCATGTCGAGAGCAGGGATGTACTTCAGAGGTTGCACAAGGCTCTGGTCAGACTCTATTTGGAGTATTATGAGCAGTTTTGACCCTGTATTTAAGAAAGGATGTGCTGGCCTTGGAGGTTCACAAGAATGATTCCTGGAATAAAGAGCTTGTCATAGAGGAGTGGTTGAGGACTCTGGGTCTGGACCCGCTGGAGTTAAGAAGGATGAGAGGAGATCTTATTGAAACTTGCAGGGTTCTGAGAGGCCTAGATAGAGTGAACATGGAGAGGGTGTTTCCACCAATAGGAAAAACTAGAACCCGGGGGCACAGCCTCAGACTGAAGGGACGATCCTTTAAAACTGAGATGAGGTGGAATTTCTCCAGCCAGAGGGTGGTGAATCTGTGGAACTCTTTGCACCAGAAGGGTGTGGAGGCCAAATCACTGAGTTTCTTCAAATCAGAGATAGATAGGTTCTTGATTAATAAGGGAATCAGGGGTTATGGGGAAAAGGCAGGAGAATGGGGAAGAGAAAAATATCTGATTGAATGGCAGAGCAGACTTGATGGGCAGAATGGCCTAATTCTGCTCCTATGACAAATGATTTTGTATTATTCAATGAATGCATAGAAACATTGGCCTATGCCTTGTGGTAATTCTATGGCTTGCATTTTTTAAAGTTGTAATGACGAAAAAACTTAATTTACCTTCATTCCTATATAGACACTTGATAGCATTCTTTAAAGTCAGCAGTAGAATAACATGGAACTTCAGGTCTTCCTGTCAGTGATTCTGTGCTTCTCCAGAGGGTACGCCTTGAGGACCCCCCCCCCCCCCCCCCCCCCCCCCCCCCGCAAGTTTGCAATTATTGAGAAATGTATAAATTGTTGAGAGCTTCCACTCATGCTTTTTCTGTTGTTGGCGTTTTCACTTTGTTGAAGGAAGTGTGACTGGGTTTTTAAAGACTTGCTAACTTCATGATTACTGCTAAGTGCTTTCACTGGCCCTGGAAAGCTAATTATATATTTGTAGAATGTCAAATTTCTCCATAATGATTAAAAAAAAATTGACATAACAAAGGAGGCTGTAACCTGAGAAAATGTTTCTCCTCCTGATTGGGAAATCTAGAACACAAGGCCATAGTCTCCAAATAAGGGGTCACCCATTGAGATGAGGAGAAAGTTCTGAAAAGGATTGGGAATCTTTGTAAATCTTTACTCCAGACAGCTCAGTCATTGAATATATTCAAAGCAGAAGTCAATAGATTTTGGGTTACAAAGGGGAAATTGAGGGATATGTGAATTGTATGGGAAGGCGGAGATGAGGCAGATGATCAGCCATGATCTTGTTGAATGACGGAGCAGGCTTGAAGGGCAAATAAGGCAACTATTTCTAATGTTCTTATCTTTATTTTAGCTTCAAAATCTAAACCTTTATTTATCTGAAAATGTAAATTAAATGTGAAGGATTTTAAATGCTTTTGATTGCCTGGTTTATGTGTACTGGTACTTCAATATGATTAGTTGCTAACCTGCTTGCAGGTGTCACAAGAGAATCCCTGGACTTCGTGCCAGATTTAAACTGCCATAGAAAAAGGGGAAAACCATGTCACCACAGCTATCTTTGAGGTCAGCACTGAGCCCCTTGCTTTGCCGCTAACCTCAAAATTCAGGCCATTATTTTGTTCCCTATGTTGCTTGATAACCTGCTTATTTGTCTCCCAACAGCTCTCTGTACTTTGTGTTCACCTGGATAGAATTTGGAAAGACAATGGCAATTGTGTAGTGCTGTTTTCATGGATGCAATTCTTAAAAGAAGAGACTCTCTCCTTTTTACTAATCAAGTCTCCGTTAGAAATCCAAGGAAACAGTGAAAAGAAATCTGATGGCACTTATTCTAATAATAAGGACAAAGAATTTGGATCACGGAACAAACCAAAGAACTTGAAAGAATTTCCTCTTGACCCAAGAGCTATCCAGGATGTGGAGTCTTGGGCTTGTGTTTTGCGTGAAATTTTGGACTTTGATCAGAATCAGCAACAGAAAGTCTTTAATAGCAAGATGTTCACCTGTAGTGTATGCTTTTATGAAAAACTGGGCATTGACTGCATGCACTTCAAGGAGTGTAAACATGTGTATTGCAAGGCTTGTTTGAAAGAATATTTTGAGATACAGATCCGCGATGGGAATGTTCAGTGCCTTAACTGTCCTGAGCCAAAGTGTACTTCTATTGCCACACCAGCTCAAGTAAGATATTTTAAATTTTAAACTAAGTAATTAACTGTTCATTAATCAGTTTATTTCTTCAGTGTGACTCCATTATACAGCAGAAGCATTGAAGTGGCCTGGTTGCTAGCATCTTCGCTCAAAGGAGATGGTGCGCACATACACTGCTGCACTCCAGGCATTATACTGCATCCTACACGTGTCAGCTATCAGCCAACAGATCTTTAAAGTGTGTGTTGGGCTGTGCTAATTTGTCTTCAAAGTTTAGCTGTAAATCATTTTTGTAATATAAATTTATGAGTACCCAGTTCTTTTTTTCCCAATTAAGGGGCAATTTAGCGTGGCCAATCCACCTAGCTTGCACATCTTTGGATTGGTGGGGGGGGGTTGAGACCCACGTAGCCACAGGGAGAATGTGCAAACTCCACACGGACAGTGACCCGGGGCCAGGACCGAATCCGGTTCCTCAGCGCCGTGAGGCAGCAGCGCTAACTACAGCGCCACTGTGCTGTCCCTGTTAGCTGTAAATCATAACTGAACAGTTCAGTTGGTGGGAGAAATATGAGTTAGTAATTATCCAATACAAAAGTTTCAACCCCCCCCCCCCCCCCCCCCCCCCCGGCCCCGATACAGCGGGAAGCTGTCAGTTCATTTTGGGTAAATCCTCTCTTCTGAATGGACATTTCTCTACAATGTCGTAAGAATATCAACCTCCCCCTTGTCAGACCAACTCTGCAGTTATATGTTGCCTTTCCTAATCTTCCTTAACTAATCCATGGAATAGGAAACAGTCTGGCGATTAGCAATCCTGAGGTCTTGTTATTCAAGGCAGTGCCTAGCTTCTTAACCTGTTTTGCATTATCTAAAATGCATTTGACACTAATTTTGGCTGTTCTCTCCAGAATTCTCAACCTGTTCCATGGCACCTTGCAACATTGTACTAAGGAGCCAACATATCATTTGGGACTCCTGAATGTAACTGATAAAAATACTCTGACTACTCTTCTCTGAATTACTGTTGCTGTGCATCTCATATTTGTCCAATGCTATTTCCTATACTTGGGGTTTCCTTCAGAATTGAGGCATGTCTCCTCTGCAGCTCTTGTTGATGGTTAAGTATTTCTTACCTACTATATCCTGAACCGTCTAATAATACCACTTGGTGAACCACATTCTGGAGAGTATAATCCTGAAACCCCTCATTGTCTCTGCTGTAGCGTACAACCAATTGCTGCTCCAGCACATCCATCTATTCCAGAGACTCCGTTTTCTTACAATTAGTGCAAATATGTTTTATCAGAATAGACTGAGCATCCATAATGATCACCTATCTCTCTACAATCAGAAAGGTATCCTGCACTGCCTTCCCTTTTGTGTTGGCCACTAGAACTGCAATCAGAATAATATAAACATGGAAACATTCAAGATTATGAAGAGGCTTAACAGGGTAACCCAGAACAACGATGCACAGCTTCAGGATAAGGGGTCAATCATTTAAGACTGCTGAGGAGAGGTTTCTTCACTTGAAGGAATCTTTAGAATTCTGTACCCAGAGGATTATGGGACGATGGAGATGATATTCCCCTGCTTATATTACTTGTGTTTGAACATTTGAATTAAATAGTGAAATTGGATTTTTTTTACATTTGAATTAAATGGTGAAATTGGATTTTTTTTTAAAAACTGAGGAATTGCATGCATCAAGGTACTTCATTATTAGCCATCAGTGATATTTCACAACGAAAGAAAGAGAAACCAATCAAATTGCTCCAAATATTTAACTTTCTCCCTGAAGTGAGACGTTTAGTCCAGGAATACAATAAAGACATTTTTAAATTACAAGATTTAAACCTGAAGGCATGTACGTAAACAGCATTGTTGCGTTTCTAATTTGTTCATGGGCTTGCCAAAGATATTATGATCTGTTGAGTCAACAAGTTAGGCTATAAATCCCATCATGCTTTCTAGGATTTCTTGATGTTTCAAATTGAGATTGGCAATTTGCAACTGTCCCATTTTCTTTCCTCCCTGCATCCAACAGGTGCTAGAAATGCACTGATGCAGAGAACAGAGAAAAACATTTTAGAGCACAAAAGTTGGATATAATTTGCTTTCATTTGTGTAAATATATCAAAAGAAGGTTAAATACATCCCATGACTCCTCATCCGTATCTTCACTATTCTTTCCAAGTTACTTAAATATATTTTTACATCCCAGCACTTTGTAGATCTCTCAATCTCTATTTAAACCCCTTCAGTTCAGCTTTTATCCTGCTTATAGTGCCAAGTCAACTCTGATAAAAGTTACAACTGGCACTCCTCGTGACTCACAGAAGACATTATCCTTATTGTCCTCTTGACCTCTACAGCATTTGACACAATCAACCATACCATCGTCCTCTAGCCTTTTGTCCTTTGTTGGTCTGCTCTTGTGTGATTCAATTCCTCTCCACTTGCACTAATGCGGTCAGTGCGTCTCCAGCAAAACTTTATCTCCCCGTTCCTTCATGATCACCTCGAACATTCTGACAGGATCAGTCTTTGACTACTTTCTCTTCTCCCCGTCTTTTCATCTCAATGCTGTGTCGGCTTCCAAGACACCCAGCTCTAATTCTCCATGGCATTCCTCGAATCTGTGATCACTTTTGCAGTGACAGACCAATCTCAAAAGATTTCAGTTTATCAACCAAAATGGTTTGGGCCAAGCAGAGAGATCAGTGTGTACTCTGGGAAGGGGCTCGTCAAGCACTGGGTGGACAATAAGAACTTTGGTGTGCAAGTTAGCAAGCGGGTGGGCTGGGAACCATTTGGGCTGAATGACCTATGGCTCAGCTTATAGACAAAATTTAAATTTAACTATGACCATCTTGTTAATCTAATTGGTACTTAGTTATCTCTTTTTTATTGCATTTATTACCTCTCCCAAATACTGGCTGAAGAACTATAAAAAGAGAAATGTTTTATTCTACCCACATGGAATCATTACTACTTTGCCAGAAATTCTATATTCAGGCTGATTGTTCTGTTGGTATTGTAACATTAGCAATTTGATTGCAATGCATGTATTTTGAGGTACTGGTTAATTTATTCCAGATTTAATGTAAGCAGAAGTTTTAGAAAGTTAGAAAAAGTAATCTGAAGGAATCTCATTATCTAAGAAACAGTTGGACCTTAATGTCCATTTTTAGAAATCCTGTCTGTTTAGAAGTTTAGAAATAATGAAACTTTCACATTAGATTTGTTTCGATTTCTAGAGCATTTGAAAGTATTACATCTTTATAGGTCAAAGAACTGGTCAGGGAGGAGACATTTGCACGATATGACCGCCTTCTCCTTCAGTCTACTTTGGACCTAATGACAGATGTAGTGTATTGTCCTCGCACTGTTTGTAAATCGGTGGTGATGCTTGAGCCTGGAAACACCATGGGCTTCTGTCCAGGATGTCGTTATGCTTTTTGTGCATTATGTGAAATGGCTTATCATGGAATATCCCCATGTAGATTAAGAGCAGGTAAGGCCATGGTTTCACACTTTTTTTTTTGAAGGTTAAAAATAGTTAGATTGCACTTGTACTCGTCTATGTCCTGTTGGACTAAAGTATGCACCCATTTGGAAATGTTTTAATGGTTGGATGGTGATTACTCGAGTTGGGTTGGGATGGGATGGGGAATGGGATACTCTCCTGTCTGCATCCCCTCAACTTGCTTCAAAACCAACAAAATTTGAATTGTTTGTCCTGCTCCATAGATGAAGGAAAGTTCAGAAAGGGGAAGCTGGTGGAGGAAGTTACGGGGATGGGAGGAGTAAGGGGGAAATTAGACCATGATCTTATTGTAAGGATGAGAATTTTAAATTTGACACTGGAGACTGTAGGTCAGCCACATTAATGATGATGAACCAGTTGGGTTTGGTGTGGATGAGAGAAATTATGACAAAAAGGCTAAAACTGTAAACTAAAATGTACATGAGAACACGGGATGGTGGATGAAAGCTCAGAAAATTTTCCGAAAGATCAAAAAAAAAATCAATGCAAAGCCGTTCAGTTAGATTCTGTAATTACTACGTGAAGAATTTATTTTCGCAAACCAGTTATAAATGTGGGCATCAGATGTTATAATAGGGAAAATAATTGAGATAAAATGGATGATGGAAGTGAAGGGTATGGGCACAAGTGTGAAAGTGCAGATGAACTTGAATTTGTATAGCACCATTCATAGAATCAGATAACTTTTATTTCCGATATTTTCGAATTGTCAGGAAAGCTTACTGGTCTTGAATGTAGCCACTGAGACTTAGAACATCTACAAAATCTGCATTATTTAACATCTGAATTGTTAATTTTTTTATTTGGCAAGTTCACTGTCTGAATTTTTAATAATACAGATAATCATATATCAGTGCCTTGGTTAACCAACTACAATTGAGTGGACAAGAGTTCGGTCAGCAGGGCAAGTGGGGATAGATTGTGTTTTGGGGGTGAAAGAGTGAAACAATTTGATTCACTGTGCCTACTGGGATTAGATGTGGATGGAAAGTTAATCAACTTTAGTCATCTATGTCTTCACCTACAATATGTAAAGCGGAACTAGATATGGTCCAGAATTTTAGGTATAAAGTTCAGCCATGCACCTGACCTGGAAACACTTAAAATCACGCGAGAAGACATCAAAAGTATGTCCCTTGCGTAATATTTTGGTTGGCATGCATGCCCAAGATTGAAGCATGCCTGCTGACAAAGCCAAATTAAGTTAATTAAGCAGCAGTTGACTGGGATTTTACGTTGCCCTTCTGCCTTTCCGGTTGGCAGGTGAGCCTGTTAGTCAGGTGACCTTTACGTTTAATCTGCAACCTCGATCCAGGGTGGGCTGAAAATCGGGGCTCAAATAAATTTAACAAATATGTCTGAGGTCTGTGTATAACTGTGCTGCCCAGACACTTGTGGCATAGTTTTAACATTGATATTTATTTTTCTCGGATCAAGCTCCCTGCTGCCCCCGAGAGAACACATTGGAAGACCAATCAGCTTGCTCCCTTTTCTCAGGTCCCAGCCCCCCTGGTAGCACTTCGCCTTTCACAGTGCACGCTTCATGGTGGATGACCTGGCGAGCTAGTGTGAAATTGCGCTCCTGGGCCGACCACAGCCGAGAATGTATTTCAGGCCATGGTTACCAAATATATAAATTGTTTGGTGTTGAGGTTGATTTTTAGAGATGTTCTTGATTCAATTTTTAATGAAAATTTTTCAATAAACTATACTGTTTAAGAGTCTTAATTCCATTGAGGTACACTAGATCTGAATTACTCACTTACAAACCTAAAAGATATTGGAAAATGTGAGTTGCTCTTCAATGTAATTTGGCAAGGAGAATCTGTTGGATCTTCGATTACGGGAGAATGAAATAAATGACTATTGTTTGGTTCGACTAGAGTTAATTCTGTGATTTATGTCATTTTAAATGGTGATATTACTGGTTTTCTACATGTTCGTTCTGGTAACTGAAGTATTGGAGCAATAGACTTAATGACTAGGGCATGCTAGGCTTTGAATCACACTGTCTTCTGTTAGATTGGCAGTAAGTATGAGGAGAGAAGTCTGTTATTTGTTGGTTACTTTGTTTCTCAGTCTTTCTTGGGATCTTTTTCCTTTCAGAGAAACTTTCTGCGCTGCGCGATGAGTATTTGAAGGCCGATGAATCTGGCAGACAGCGTTTGGAGAAGTCTTATGGGCGCCGAGTGCTTCAGAAAGCAGTGGAGGAGCTCTGCAGCCAGGAATGGCTTGATAAGAACTCGAAGCCATGTCCCCGCTGTGGCACAAACATACAGGTTAGTTGATCAGCCTGAGGGAGCGACTGAATTCAAAAGTTGAGTTATCTCATTGAAGAGTTATCTTGTTTAAAAATAATATTTTTCAGAAATTTAAACTAGTTTTGGGAAGCATTTGAACTTGTTTTAGATGTTTTTTCATGTACAGTGTATGTATTTCAAAGTTTCCTGTTCATGGAATTCACTGTTTTCATTATAATTTGCTCTGTTACGATTATATTTCCATAGTTGTGGCTTGAATGCCTAACCCAATCTCGTTTGTTTTTGTTACATTAATGTACAGTTCCTTTGATTACATCTCTTGAGAGGAACTATTTGGCAAAAAGAAATCTGGCAAATAGAAACATTTAATTTTGTACATTTTATCTTATTTTAAGCTTTCTATGTTCTAAATGTTTCCTGATTATTGGTAGGAATCCATTTTCAGAAATCTGCAGGGGCAGGGTTTTCAACTTGTATGCCCCATGTAAGCATGATACCTGTGCTTTGGTATTAAGACAGCAGTGAATCAGCTACTAAAGTATAGAGGGATGGCTCATGGATAGCTTTTTCTCCCCCTTCCAGCCTGAAGGGGAAATGGCTAAACCATACTCATCATTATTGTGCAGTGACAAAGATGATTTTGGAAACCAGGTGGATAATAAAACCTGCTTGGCATTGTTGTTAGTGCTCCTTGAAGAAACAAAGTTATTTGCTTTCCAACAGTGACCGCTAAGTGCTTTGTTGGCTGGAATGTGCTTGGGGATGTCATGGGATGCTATGTATAAGCAAATTCTTATACAGAATACATGTTTTGTTGCATTCCTATCTCTATAAACTTCAAATATTGTTGGAGCTCTATTGACGATTAATTCTGTGGCTACCAAATGTTTGCCTGAAATTGAAACCTTGGTCGCGGTACCATCGATAACAATGTAGAATAAACTTGTTTATAATGGAATGCTTCGTCATTGGCTTGCTGCAGTAAGATGTTATTTATGTTCCTTTCTAGAAGGTGAATGGATGCAATAAGATGACTTGCACTGGCTGTAAACAGTACTTTTGTTGGCTTTGCATACGGCCACTTTCGAAAGTAAATCCATACAGTCACTTCAGCGATTCCTCATCGCCCTGCTTCAATGAGTGAGTTTCTTTTTTTAATAGTTCTTTTCTGCCATATTCGTAAACATTAGGGGCGAGATTCTCCGACCCCCCCCGCCGGGCCGGAGAATCGGCGGGGGCTGGCGTGAATCCCGCCCCCGCCGGTTGCCGAATTCTCCAGCACCGGATATTTGGCGGGGGGCGGGAATCGAGCCGCGTGGTTGGCGCCACCCCCCCCGCGATTCTCCGGCCCGGATGGGCCAAAGTCCCGCTGCTAGGATGCCTGTCCCGCCGGCGTGGATTAAACCACCTCTCTTACCGGCGGGACGAGGCGGCGCTGGCGGGCTCTGGGGGGGGACGCGGGGCGATCTGGCCCCGGGGGGTGCCCCCACGGTGGCCTGGCCTGCGATCGGGGCCCACCGATCTGAGGGCGGGCCTGTGCCGTGGGGGCACTCTTTTCCTTCCGCCTTCGCCACGGTCTCCACCGAGGCGGAAGAGACTCCCTCCACTGCGCATGCGCGGGGTGCCGTGAGCGGCCGCTAACGCTCCCACGCATGCGCCGCCTGGCAATGTCATTTCCGCGCCAGCTGGCAGGGCACTTCCGCCAGCTGGCGGGGTGGAAATCAGTCCGGCGCGGGCCTAGCCCCTCAACGTTAGGGCTCGGCCCCCCAAGATGCGGAGAATTCCGCACCTTTGGGGTGGCACGATGCCCGGCTGATTTGCGCCGTTTTTGGCGTCGGTCGGTGGACATCGCGCCGATACCGGAGAATTTCGCCCTAGATTTCTCAAAAGACTTTCATGCTTATCTTCTTTTTTTAATATAAATTTAGAGTACCCAATTTATCTTTTCCAATTGATGGGCCAATTCACCTACCCTGCACATCTTTGGGTTGTGGGGGTGAAACCCACGCAAACACGGGGAGAATGTGCCACCTCCACACATAGTGACCCAGAGCCGGGATCAAACCTAGGACCTTGGCGCCATGAGGCAGCAGTGCTAATCACTGCGCCACCGTGCTGCCCCTTTTCATGTTTATCTTATGGTATCTTGATGCTTGTGGTACTGACTGAAGCAACTGTGTTCGTTCAGATAGTGCAGATGGTCTTGAACACAAAATGATGTAAACTGCAGCAGGAGATCTGCAGATGTGTTGGTATATTTTTTTATATACAGCTTGAACCTACATTGTTATTTATTTGTTATATTTGTCACATGATTGTTATATTACATAAGCAAAGTTAAGCGAATTATAGGTTCATAAAAGCATTTTTAAAACAGTAAATCCGATGTTTATTGAGTTGTAGGATATACAGTTTTTTAACCAGCTGTTACATCCGGCGATGTAATTTAGATTGCATTGTTGAATTCCTATGGCATTGCTTATGACAAGTGCAGAGATATACTATTCAGTGGAAACACTTGGACCAGTAACAAGTGGTATGATTCTAAAGTGGAGGGACTGGAAGGAAGGAGGACTTCAGGGTCTTGGACATCCGAGTATGCATAGTGGTGTCAATTTGGAACCTACAATTTGAGAACATGAGCTTGGAGCTGGCTCTAGTAGCATTGGTGAATGCAAAACTATGCATATAGACATGAGGAGAGAGATTTTGTGGTGGCTAATCGGCTGAAAATAGAGCAACTAAGACAGTGGCCAAAATGACACGGTGAAAGCATTCAACGAAGCAACAACAACTTGCATGCACCTATTGATGTAGAAGAATGTTCCAGGGCACTTCCGCCAGCTGGCGGGGCGGAAATCAACAACAACTTGCATGCACCTATTGATGTAGAAGAATGTTCCAGGGCACTTCTGCCAGCTGGCGGGGCGGAAATCAGTCCGGCGCGGGCCTAGCCCCTCAACGTTAGGGCTCGGCCCCCCAAGATGCGGAGAATTCCGCACCTTTGGGGTGGCACGATGCCCGGCCACTGACACTATAGGAAAGGTGGCAGAATGTGCGTAGAGAAGCCCTAATTCCTTGAAAATACAGATTAAAACATCAAATGCTGTCTCAAAGTCTCCAGTAATTTAACAGTTAATACTTGGGAAAGTAGTGGTGAAGTTAGTGCAAATTGAAAATGTTTGAACATCTGTGCCCAGTGAAATAGGGATATGGAATTTTACTGCATGTGTGGAATATTCTACATGGAGAGGAGGGATTAACAGATTATACATGCATATATGAAAACCAGGAATAGTGAATCTGCAGAGTCTTGTATTATGATGTAGGCAGAGGTCCAAGGAGTGTCAGGAACCAAGGCAAGATGAAAAACACTAGTAGACGAGGAAAAGCTACCAAGAAGAGGGATGAATGTTCTGTTGCTATAGAAAAGTAAAATTGCTGAATGTTGACAAGTTTTGTTTTTACAAAAGATATTGGTTACAAATTATATTTTCATGGGTTTATAGGTAGGTGGCTGATGGACCACCCTACGCTGAAAGGAATTTGGAAAACATTCTTTGGAGATATATGTGAAGATAATTTGTGTGCTTTGATTAGATGTCATTTTTCAGAAACTAGTCTCTGCTTGCACCCTATAGATGTGTCAAAATATTTCCCATATTCTATTTCCAAATTTCCTCCCTGGAAAAAGTACTCCAGACATAAAATGTCCTTTTGTTGTTCTTGCTTGATGACAAGAAAAACATTGTTCACTCAACTAACAGAACTTAACAGAAGACTCTTGCAGCCGTCTGCATCGGGCCTGTATTTGAGTCCTGCACTATTCGCCGAAAGTTGCTCTGTTAAGTCTTGCAGTTATGGTTCATGCACATTAAATTGAAGTAATGATACGAATTATCAGCTTTTTATAATTATACCTTTTTGTTTTATAGGCTTTTCCAAGGTATTGAATTTGAAGCAGAAGAGGATTTCTTGAGTGATGAAGATGACGATGGAATTGTTTAAGCTGTTTTCTGAAGCTGCTGAATCACTATTATGTAAAGCTCATGTTTTAACCATTTAAACTGACATGCAGCTATTATCTTCAGTGCCACCAATCATAGTTGAAACACCTCGGCAATGATTTTTGCACTTGTCGTTGACTGTGATGAAACATACGGCTCAGATTATGTAGTATTGCGGGGAGTTTTGTTTTCAGCTTTAAACATTTATGCGCACACAATAGATTTGTACAAGTTAAGCTGGCAAATTCGAGAGGAAGATCATGTTTCATTTAACTTGGACAGCGTTCGGAGAAAAATATTTATGTAGTTGAGTAAAATTGAGAACCCTCGTCACTGGGAGCCATTTTCAAAAATAATTGACCATAAGAGAAATATCAATGTTATCTTTATTTTCCAATTTAATAAAATATTTCTCCTCCACCACTCCCCAACCTCCAGCCATTCTAATCTTCAGATAACACCCACAGTAGCAATTGCTTGTAGATCTCTTGCTGCGGCTCTTGACCTATTAGCTAGGATATTGATTTCCAAACTTTAGATCTTGATGGGCCACTTAATCATGGAGGTTTGCAAGCCAACATAGACTATGGAGTTTTTCTACTTGATGTAACGGTTCAAACTGTGTGGGGCTTTTACTGATGTATTTTCAGTTTAGACACCGGAACAAACACACGTTTTATTCCAGTGCTGATGTCTTTTTGTATAAATAAAAAAAATGTCAGGAAAACTGAACAGATTGAGTAGGATCTGTGGAGGGAGATAATGTTTCAAGTCAATGACTATTATCAAAACCTAAAACATTAACCCCCCCACAACTTCTGAGTGTTTCTAGAGAGTTCTGTTTTCAGTTCACGTTTACAGTATCCACAGAGCCATATAAAGGTTTACGTTTGTACAACAAGAAAGTAATAATGGAGCAGACACCCAGAGTCCTAGAGCTCCTCGGATTCCCATCCTATGTTCAGGGCAAAACTCATTGTCTGTGCAAAGAACTGCAGCTTTAAACTCTTCACTATTTGGTTCCTTTGCTTGTCCAAACCTAGTGACCAAAGGAATGACTTATTACATGTGAAAACAGGAGGAAACAGACCTTTTTAGAGTTTGAAGTTATAAGTGACATTAATGTTCCTGCAGTTAAACTTGGGCTAGTTAGTCAGATTTTATTCTGCTTTCTCTTGCACTCTTTTCTGTTTTCCCCCCGCCCCACAACCACGCCTTTCATTGAAATAAATTAATTCAGTACCACCCCTTTCATGAAAAGAAATTCATTTTTTGCTCTCTATTGTAATTGTTCAGCTCTCTATTGTAATTGTTCATTCGCACTTTACTGCTGGAGTGCCTCAGCATCTTTTTTATGGAGCAAATTGTGAAGTCTCATCCTGCTATTTATCACTATGCACCTTGATCACTTCACCTTAAAGCCCTGCCATCACTCGAGCACTTCTTTCTTTACTTCCTCTAAACATGCATACGTTAAGTCCCATGGTGATGGGAACTAATATAGATAATCACTGCAAGAAGGTGTTCTTGGAGATAGCTGTACTTAGTTCAGGAATGGTGAACAAAAATTTGTAAACCAGATAGCTTGGGCTCATTGGCATTAATTGTAGTTGTACACGAGAAAAGAATTTGAACAAGTTTCTTCGCACTCTGTCTTGCCCTTCATACTTCGAAGCTGCTTATAGCAGAGCTTCTGCAATATATTGGAGTATACAGTGACAGCTTCTTTTAAAATTAAGAAATTGGACAAAGGAATCTACAGAACCAAGAAGTCACAACTTTCATAAGTGGTTATTAATCCTTATAACATGCTAATAAACTCCTCCAAGCAAGTTCACCTCTGTTTAAACAGTCAAGTTATAATAAAAATGGATATCTGGCTTAATGATTGTTCATAATTACGTCGGGTAGATTTTGAAGGACATCATCCGATTGTGATATTCTGTTCTGGGTGAATTAGGTTTTGAGTCTCTTGGAAGTGGCAATTTAGCTTCTCTGCATGCTTGAAATGGATTTTAGGAATGTCACAAATCGGAAATACATTTTTTTTTGCTGTTTTTTGACACACCTTCTGCAGAAGTCCCTAGGTTTTACCTTTGTTTTCTGATTACCCATTTGTCATGAGTGTTAACAAAACAATACTGTTCTAATTTGAGAAATTCAGTGCAGATACAAAACTATGGCAATGGCAGGACTCTGGTCAGTTAAAGAGAGAAATGGATCCTGAACAGATTGGAAATCTTTTGTCTGAAGGGGGGGGGGGGCGGGGGCGGAGAAATGTCTGTCAGCTCCTGCAACCTGCAGTGCATGATAAGCCTTGTTGGTCTTGCTGCCTCTAGTGACGTAATCAAATTTTTTGGAGAAAATCTGCTGTCACTCCTGGGAACGGGCATGGCAGAAAGCAGCAATAAAATTGTTGGTTTAAACATGAAAGAAATTATTGAAAAGGTGATCAGCCTGAAATGATGAGCTTGTTATAATATGAATACTTTTTAATTGCTGCATTTTTATGCACAAGGTGACTGCTGTTTAGGCTGCATTTCTGTTATGTTTCCTTGGTATTCTTACAAATGTCAAGCCAATCTATTGGCTTTATGCCTTTTTAAGGAAGGCAATTCTTTATCTAAACTGTGCAATGATAATCTGTTAGGCCACCATGTTCCCTTCTGTAAGACTCATTTAAAGTATCATGGAAAATAAATATTCTTTTAAATTCAAGAAATAATTGAATAAAAATACATTTTCATGACTTCTGGTAATCCTATGTTCTGAACAACACTAAAAATCTTTGCAGTTATCTTTAGTTAACCATGTGCTTACTGGATAATTCGGTTGCTTTAAATCGCAGTTAACTTGTTTTTGTAGTATAGCATACAGCCTCATATCAATGATTTGACATGGAAAAATGATGTGTACTGAACATTTTACTGCAGCAGCAGTCAATTTCAGATTTCAACAATGAGTTTTTCTATGATGAAGAAAATAACCATGGAGCTTCAAGTTGCCTCTTTAGTTAGCAAATTATTTTCCTGTTTGGGGTTTCGTTAATAGGTGTAGCCATTGAAAAGTACCTCTTTTTGATCACTTTGTAAATTGGTACTCTTTCAGAAAAAGATAAAACATGGTAAACTCAAATACTGTGAGCTATGATTGCTGGAGACGCATGTTTTCCTGACCCACTTCCCCTCCATCACCCTTTGATTTAATAACCATTCTGGAATTATCAAATTTCCCAAGCTGAAAAACCATGAAGTCCATACTGAAGGAACCTTGACAGGTTTTACTGTGCTTTATTAAGCATATCTGGTTAGCCATAATAATGCTTCTGGACTTTCAGCGATTTTTATCCCAAACCTTGATGATTATTCAGTGCAATAAAATATATCTAACTTATTTGAATATTTAGTATTTTTTCTGTTTCCTCCCCCCATCCTCCAAGGTCAGTGACCCCTGTAATTACTTAAGATATAATGGTATATACCTATCATTTAGGTCTAATCTGGTAAGAAATCATTTTGTAGTTGATGTGTAGTGATGTCCATACAGATGCATTATGTTTAGATTACGATCACTTGAGGTTTATTCAGCCACTGGGAAGAAGAACACATCTACCATGTACAGTACTGGTTGGAAAAACTTGCAAAGCTGACATGGTGAAAGCATTCGCCTTTTAAGATGTCATATAATCCTAACATTGTTATATTTTTGGTCCTGGTGTTTTCCTCTAACTATTCACTGAAAGCTTTCCTATTGTATTTCCGATAAACGATCTTCCGTTAAAACAGCTAGTTTTACCCATGTAACTCGACTTTCCTTGGCATGTTCTGTTGCACAAGATTGAAGTTACAATTAGATCAGCTCACAAGAAAAATGTTACTGGGAAATGTTGCTTTTTTACAGTTTTATGTAATTGATTTTAAGTTCATTCAGGCACAATTTTGGGATTAACGTTTTTTAAAAATACAATCTTCAATGAAAGACTATATTGTTTTACAAAAACCTTAACTGCTGTGTTAAGTGTATTTAGATAGTACTACTACAATATATATATATATATACACAAGATGTCTAAAATAGATTTTTTTTCTGATATAAAATGATGTGATGGAGCCTTACTGTTCTGTCAAATAAACAATTGATGGATGGATTGGTTCAGGCTTTATTCTTTTGGTAGATTTTGCAGGCATTTTGTATATGATCTTGAAATTGCAGATTGGCTTATAAAATGGAAAGGGTTTTCCCCCATAAGATTACTACAATGGAAAGTTTATCTTTCCAATCTACATCCATAATATAGTTTTAAAACTCTCAGTCACATGCATTTTCTGTCAACATCGTGTATTCTAAATTATCTCCACGATTATAATAGTGACAAGCTATGTAGACCTGTCACACTGTGATCACATCTTTGTCCCCACCCACTGGAGCAGTTGTCGTGTTATTGCTCGTGGAGGATTCGAGTATATACTACTTCACCTGAAGACTACACTTGGTTTTGATTTACCTTGTGCAACTGCCATGAGGAGATAGACTAATGTATTAAAAAATCTTGCATAGTCTTTCAGCAGTAAATTCCAACATATAATAATAATCGCATATTATCACAAGTAGGCTTCAATGAAGTTACTGTGAAAGGCCCCTCGTCGCCACATTCCGGCGCCTGTTCAGGGAGGGCGGTACGGCAATTGAACCCGCGCTGCTGGCCTTGTTCTGCATTACAAGCCCACTGTGCTAAACCAGCCCCTAATTAAATAATGTTAACTGCCTATGTACAGTTGTGCTGTAAATATAAACTCCCACCAGTGTAGGTGCTGTGCTCGCTGCCCAAGGCATTCTTGGTCTCTGATCTCCCTCTAATATCTGTTGACACAGGATTTTCAATGTAGTAATGTTGCTTCTGTTCCACTATTATTATTAATAATAAAGAAAAGAAAATCTTGCTGTTCCTGCATAGGGACCAGTTCTAAATTGCTTTTGAAAGTGTTGTGCCTTTAGACTTCCAGTGACGGCGGGCGGGAGGCGGCCGCACAATGGAGAGCTCCCGCTCGGGAACGGCATTTTCGGGGCTTTAAGCCCGGTCCCAGGGTCCACGGAGGCGGCAGAAGCAGGGAGAAGGCACGGAGGAGGCACTGTGAAGACACGGGAGGGAAAAAAACCCAAAGAAAAATGTCGAGGGTGAGCAAAAAAAAGGCCGAAAAAACCCCAGCTGGAGGTCCGTCGGGGAGTGGAAAGGTCACCGTGGGGTCACCAGGGAAAATGGAGGCTGGAGCACCAGGGAAGGCCGCACTGCTTACGGCTGAAGAAATAACCAAGGTGATGGCTGCGGAATTTGAAAAGCAGTTGGCGCAGATTGCGAAATGCATGGAGACGGTGAGGAAGGAGATGAGAGAGGTTTTGAGTGTGCTGGTGGAGGAGGCGGTTTCCCCGGTGAGGACGGAGGTGGCGAGCGCAGTGGCGGAGGTGCGAGAGCAAGGGGAGGTGCTGAAGGAAGTGAAGGAGATGTTATTGCAGCACGGTGATCAACTTGCCTCGATGGGGAAAGAGATACGGAAGGTGATGGATACTAACAAGGATCTGCGAGGAAAAATGGAAGACCTGGAAAATAGATCCAGGCGACAGAACTTGAGGATTGTGGGGCTGCCCGAAGGAGTTGAAGGACCGAAGCCGACTTGAGTATTTTGCTGCGATGCTGGCAAAACTATTGGGAGGGGGGAGGATCTGATATGAACTGGATCGGGCTCATCGGTCGTGGAGGCCTGTACCAAAGGCGAGTGAGCCGCCAAGGGCAGTGACTCTGTGCTTCTGTAAGTACAGGGTGAAGGAGAAGGTCCTGAGCTGGGCCAAGCAGAAGCGGGTGGTGCAGTGGGCTGGAGCTGGTATACGTGTATACCAGGACTTTACGGTGGAGCTGGCAAGGAGGCGGGCTGCCTTCAACCGGGTGAAGAGGGCACTGTACATTAGCAAGGTGCGGTGCGGCATTGTATATCCAGCGAAGCTGAGGGTGACTTACAAGCTCAGGGACTTTTATTTTGGAACGGCGGAAGCAGCGGAGGAGTTTGCGAAAGCAGAAGGACTGTGGCAGAACTGACAAATTGAGGAATGGCCATGTGCCGATGTAACCTCATGACTGTATTTTCTTTTTTGTATCACTGCGCGCGGGTGTAGAGATTAAAGGAGCCAAGGTGGTATATATTTGGAGAAGGGATGGGACTTTCACTCGAAATGAGAGTTCTTTGGGGTGTAGGTGGATATGCGGTGTTTGTGTGCTAAAAGGGGATCTTTGGGCTTTCCTGGGGCCGGGCAAGTGGGAAAGGGACCTGGGAGGGGGCCTCCACGCTGGCCGGTTTGTGCCGGCCAGTGAATGGGAGTGAGGTGGGGGGAGGGGCTGCGGCCATCGGAGCCTGGCAGAACAGGGTCCGAGTGGTCTAGCCGGGGTGGAAAGTTGGGGGGGAAGGAACCGAGGTTGGGGGGAGGAGTTTTACAAGAGGCAATGGACGGGAGGAGCTGGAGACCTGGGGGGTGGGGGGGGGGGGGGGGGCGGAGCTGTGTAAGATTCAGGGTGACTACGGGTAATCCCTGATTCCTTTTTGTCATTTGTTTATGTGAACATGCGGGTTGAGATTTGGGGGTTGGTGGGTAGATGGGATCGTTGTTCTTATGGGGACTGACATATCTTACTGATTGTTTATTGTTGATGGATGTAAATGTGGGAGAAAATGGATGAGAATAAAAAAATTTTAAAAAGAAAGTGTTGTGCCTTTTAAAAGCCTAACCAGGCTTGTCAATGCCATTCTAGAGAAACCCATTACCTTTTTAAAACCTGTTGCGATGACGGGAAGGATTATTCTTTATCCTCTCTTTCCCCCACCCTCTGCCTCAGATCTGCTGCTTGGCTCCCTCCAGTGGTCATTCCTCTGCATTGCTCACTGGCCAATTTCCCTGCCTCACTACCTATTACTCCATGGACGTAAACTGTTTTCTCCTCATTCCGTTCTGCTGTTTCTCACCATTGCCACCTCCCTAACTCACTCTGAACACCTATATACTTTCTTAAACTTCCAGTTGCTGACTGACCCTAATAAAATCCTTTCCACTTGTTCCATCCTCACATCAGTGCTCCTTGCTCAACCCCAGTGTTTTCATACAGCACTGCGGTCTGCTTTCACATAAACGTGGCTATGGTAATAATTTCAGGGGATTCTTTCCTTGTAGTGCTTGTCAATTCTTTTTGCTCTATTTTAATTTTTGCACCACCATCCTTTGAAATGTCACTGTTCTTCCTCTGCCTATCACTGCAGTACATTCCCAGCTATATTACTGTAACAAATAGTCCACAGTCATTGACCATGTTTAAAATTACATTTTAGATTTAATTACTAGCCACCCCTAGGTCATAGAATCATAGAATTTACAGTGCAGAAGGAGGCCATTCGGCCCATCAGGTCTGCACCGGCCGTCGGTGGCACCCCCTCACTGATTCTGCGACCGATGGCCTACGCCACATAAAACTCCCAGCCTCCACAAAATAAACGGCTAGAGAATGGACGGGTCTGTGACCGCACATGCGCAAGGCGACAACCTGCAGCGGTAGCGCTGTAAAACATGGCCAGCCCTCGTGGAAGTCCCCCCCCCCCCCCCCCCGGCTCCTGCACGACTGTGGCGGCGCTGGATACAGTCCGTAGCCGCCACGCTGGCTTTCCGCACGGCTGAGACCATGAGTGGGCCGTGCCGTCGTGAACTTGGCCCATCGGGGCGGTACATCAGGGGAGAGCCTTCAGGTGATGTGCTGAGCCATACAAACGGCATATGGCGTGTGCCACGATGACGCCATTTCAGAGGGGGTGGAGCATCATAAACTCAAATCAAACAGGCACCACCACCGATTTTGGCATCAAATGGGATTCTTCGCCTGATCGCCGATTACGAAATCGGCGTCGGGGAACAAAGAATCCCACCCCTTTTGTTTGGTCCAAGAGAAAAAGTGAATGGACCCTCAAAATTTCATAAGGTATGGGAACTTTTGAGGTGGGCAGGGGGAGTAAAAAGCAGAACAGAGTTCATAACATTATAACTTATAAAGACTAATGCTAAGTTACTAGTGTTTAATTTCTTTTGCTATGCAATAAAAAATTTTTTTTAATGTGACATCCTATGGTGTCGTTTTGCTGGTTTGTTACTGGGGGTTTGGATTTGTTCTTTAAGATGTTAACGATCCCAAACTGAATCTTAACTTCAGAAAATACCCTTGGTTTCCAATAGCTTGCTGCCATGGTTTCAAATGGCAACCAAGCTGATCACTTCCAGAACTGCAAGAAGGCAAAAACAATTAAATAGCCTCCAAACTAAACAAACACTTTTACATAAATGTTAGCTAACATGCTGTACAGCTGGGGTCCATTGCGTGCAAATCCTACACCAAGACCTACGCCAAGTGGTAACTCAGAATATTGGGTGGAATTCTCCCATTTTGAGACAGTGCGGTGGTTGGCAGCTCTGGCACTGCCTGTCCCGCCGCTCAGAATAGTGGGATCCTTAATTATGCAACAGCACGTTCCCCTCCGACACTCCTGGCGACTGGCAGCAGATTTGTTCGCCGACCCTCAGCTGATGGGTTTGAAGGTCCTGCCACCATATTTAAATACTAGTCCAATACACTCGTATCACTCTCACCAGACCCTTCAACATGTCTGGAATTCAGAAGCAAAAGGTTAGCAGCCTCAAGCAGAAGGCAGCATCAGCTTTCAGCGCTTACTTGGGGAGTGCGAGCCCACGGGCATGCGCTCCACCAAAGGAATGGCTCAAAGAAACACACCAACTTCACCTCTCCGGCTTGGATGACTTGCCCAGGAGGTCAGCGTGGCAGTCACCCACCCAGCGTAGTCCAGTGCAGGAATCAGACAAAGTATCTCACCCACTCCATCTGGGAAAGTTCTCTCTCATCTGCCTCTGCTATCAAACTCTCAGCACAGCATCATGTACTCAAATGTCTACTCTTCACAGATCTATACTCAAAAATCTACTTTCATGAATGCCACTTCCATTAGCAGGGGACACATATCAACTCTCACTCAACAAGACTTTCACTACATCACCATCCCATCTGCTTGTTGCTCCAACTCCAATAAACAAAGAACAAACAAAGAACAAAGAAATGTACAGCACAGGAACAGGCCCTTCGGCCCTCCAAGCCCGTGCCGACCATACTGCCCGACTAAACTACAATCTTCTACACTTCCTGGGTCCGTATCCTTCTATTCCCATCCTATTCATATATTTGTCAAGATGCCCCTTAAATGTCCCTATCGTCCCTGCCTCCACTACCTCCTCCGGTAGTGAGTTCCAGGCACCCACTACCCTCTGCGTAAAAAACTTGCCTCGTACATCTACTCTAAACTTTGCCCCTCTCACCTTAAACCTATGCCCCCTAGTAATTGACCCCTCTACCCTGGGGAAAAGCCTCTGACTATCCACTCTGTCTATGCCCCTCATAATTTTGTATACCTCTATCAGGTCGCCCCTCAACCTCCTTCGTTCCAGTGAGAACAAACCGAGTTTATTCAATCGCTCCTCATAGCTTATGCCCTCCATACCAGGCAACATTCTGGTAAATCTCTTCTGCACCCTCTCTAAAGCCTCCACATCCTTCTGGTAGTGTGGCGACCAGAATTGAACACTATACTCCAAGTGTGGCCTAACTAAGGTTCTATACAGCTGCAACATGACTTGCCAATTCTTATACTCAATGCCCCGGCCAATGAAGGCAAGCATGCCGTATGCCTTCTTGACTACCTTCTCCACCTGTGTAGCCCCTTTCAGTGATCTGTGGACCTGTACTCCTAGATCTCTTTGACTTTCAATACTCTTGAGGGTTCTACCATTCACTGTATATTCCCTACCTGCATTAGCCCTTCCAAAATGCATTACCTCACATTTGTCCAGGTTAAACTCCATCTGCCATCTCTCTGCCCAAGTCTCCAGACAATCTAAATCCTGCTGTATCCTCAGACAGTCCTCATCGCTATCCGCAATTCCACCAACCTTTGTGTCGTCTGCAAACTTACTAATCAGACCAGTTACATTTTCCTCCAAATCATTTATATATACTACAAAGAGCAAAGGTCCCAGCACTGATCCCTGTGGAACACCACTGGTCACAGCCCTCCAATTAGAAAAGCATCCCTCCATTGCTACCCTCTGCCTTCTATGGCCTAGCCAGTTCTGTATCCACCTTGCCAGTTCACCCCTGATCCCGTGTGACTTCACCTTTTGTACTAGTCTACCATGAGGGACCTTGTCAAAGGCCTTACTGAAGTCCATATAGACAACATCTACTGCCCTACCTGCATCAATCATCTTAGTGACCTCCTCGAAAAACTCTATCAAGTTAGTGAGACACGACCTTCCCTTCACAAAACCGTGCTGCCTCTCACTAATACGTCCATTTGCTTCCAAATGGGAGTAGATCCTGTCTCGAAGAATTCTCTCCAGTAATTTCCCTACCACTGAAGTAAGGCTCACCGGCCTGTAGTTCCCGGGATTATCCCTGCCACCCTTCTTAAACAGAGGAACAACATTGGCTATTCTCCAGTCCTCCGGGACATCCCCTGAAGACAGCGAGGATCCAAAGATTTCTGTCAAGGCCTCAGCAATTTCCTCTCCAGCCTCCTTCAGTATTCTGGGGTAGATCCCATCCGGCCCTGGGGACTTATCTACCTTAATATTTTTTAAGACACCCAACACCTCGTCTTTTTGGATCACAATGTGACCCAGGCTATCTACACCCCCTTCTCCAGACTCAACATCTACCAATTCCTTCTCTTTGGTGAATACTGATGCAAAGTATTCATTTAGTACCTCGCCCATTTCCTCTGGCTCCACACATAGATTCCCTTGCCTATCCTTCAGTGGGCCAACCCTTTCCCTGGCTACCCTCTTACTTTTTATGTAAGTGTAAAAAGCCTTGGGATTTTCCTTAACCCTATTTGCCAATGCCTTTTCATGACCCCTTCTAGCCCTCCTGACTCCTTGCTTAAGTTCCTTCCTACTTTCCTTATATGCCACACAGGCTTCGTCTGTTCCCAGCCTTTTAGCCCTGACAAATGCCTCCTTTTTCTTTTTGACGAGGCCTACAATATCACTCGTCATCCAAGGTTCCCGAAAATTGCCGTATTTATCTTTCTTCCTCACAGGAACATGCCTGTCCTGTATTCCTCTCAACTGACACTTGAAAGCCTCCCACATGTCAGATGTTGATTTGCCCTCAAACATCCGCCCCCAATCTATGTTCTTCAGTTCCCGCCTAATATTGTTATAATTAGCCTTCCCCCAATTTAGCACATTCATCCTCGGACCACTCTTATCCTTGTCCACCAGTACTTTAAAACTTACTGAATTGTGGTCACTGTTACCGAAATGCTCCCCTACTGAAACATCTACCACCTGGCCGGGCTCATTCCCCAATACCAGGTCCAGTACCGCCCCTTCCCTAGTTGGACTGTTTACATATTGTTTTAAGAAGCCCTCCTGGATGCTCCTTACAAACTCTGCCCCGTCTAAGCCCCTGGCACTAAGTGAGTCCCAGTCAATATTGGGGAAGTTGAAGTCTCCCATCACCACAACCCTGTTGTTTTTACTCTTTTCCAAAATCTGTCTACCTATCTGCTCCTCTATCTCCCGCTGGCTGTTGGGAGGCCTGTAGTATACCCCCAACATTGTGACTGCACCCTTCTTATTCCTGATCTCTACCCATATAGCCTCACTGCCCTCTGAGGTGTCCTCTCGCTGTATAGCTGTGATACTCTCCTGAACAAGTAGCGCAACTCCGCCTCCCCTTTTACATCCCCCTCTATCCCGCCTGAAACATCTAAATCCTGGAACGTTTAGCTGCCAATCCTGCCCTTCCCTCAACCAGGTCTCTGTAATGGCAACAACATCATAGTTCCAAGTAGTAATCCAAGCTCTAAGTTCATCTGCCTTACCCGTAATGCTCCTTGCATTAAAACATATGCACTTCAGGCCACCAGACCCGCTGTGTTCAGCAACTTCTCCCCGTCTGCGCTGCCTCAGAGCCACACTGTCCCTATTCCCTAGTTCTCCCTCAATGCTCTCACCTTCTGACCTATTGCTCCCGTGCCCACCCCCCTGCCATACTAGTTTAAACCCTCCCGTGTGACACTAGCAAACCTCGCGGCCAGGATATTTATGCCTCTCCGGTTTAGATGCAACCCGTCCATCTTATACAGGTCACACCTGCCCCGGAAGAGCTCCCAGTGGTATCTCTGTCCCTTCTGGGGAGGGCTCACCACACACAGGGTATGTGCATTTCACCTCTGCTCCATCCCCTCTCATCACACCTCTTTTGTCCCCATACAGGCCAAACCTGCCCACAATAAACGCGAGCGAGCCCAGATGGAGAGGGACAACAGAGGTCATCGGCCTCACCGAGTACGAGGAGGCTGCTGCAGAGATCGCCAGCGAGGACTGGGATCGCTCTAATGGCAACGTAGAGCTTGGCTTCCTGCAATAGTCTAGCACGAACCTCAGCTCCACACTTTACCCAATCCTGCAATTCAAAGTGAGTACAATATACTTTGAATTAGTTTCAGCTCATCCACTAAAATTGTCCTTTTGCATTTTGCAGGTTCAGACAGACCATGGCCGGCTAGCCAGCCCAGAAGCTCTGAGCCTCCACAGCATCTCTGAGGATGAAGTGGCTCAGGGAGAACCAATACAACGCTCACCCACACCCTCCATCAGTGTAGAGACACACAACTGTTCACAGCATTCCAGATGTGGTCTAACTAGTGCCTAGTATAATTTTAGCAGAACTTCTCTATTTTTATACTCCATTCCCTTTGAAATAAAGGCCAACATTCTGTTCGCCTTCCCAATTTCCCATGAAACATGTGTCATGTGAGAGTACCTTTAAGAAATGGATGTTTAAGCAATGTACCTTTAAGAAAACAGTGATGTCAGAGAGTGGGTGGAGCTGAGCTCAGTTCAGCCATTTTGAAGTTTCAGTTTGAAAAAAGAGCTTGGGTGTGTGTGTTTTGCAGTGAGCTGGATCTGCTGTGATCTCTGCCATGAAAGACTATCTCTGCATCAATTTGGGTGATTTAAACTCATAATGGTAAAGCCTTTAACCTGATGTGTTTCTGTTTAAAGGTGTTAAGTCTCATGGATATTGAAAGGGATAACTGAAGGATTATTTAGTGTTGTAATATTTTCAGGGTTATCTTTGAAGTAAGGGGTGTTAAGGGATCCAATGTTTATTTAAAAGGTTAAGTTGAGTTCATGGAATAAACATTTGTTTTGTGTTAAAAACCACGTGTTCATAATTGTAATATCACACCTGGAGAACAAGCCGCGTGCTTCAAAAGCAACAATCCATTAAAGGGAGAGGTTGGTTGAACTCCATGATACATTTGGGGTTCTGAAAACGCCTCGCCCATAACACATGCATGTTTCCAAGGATTCCCAAATCCCTCTGTGCTGAAGTTTTTCTCAAATTAAATAATTTTCAGCTCCTTTATTCTTCCTACCAAAGTGTACAACTTCACATTTTCCTACAATATATTCCATCTGCAAAGTGTTTGTCCACTCACTTAACCCATCTATATACCTCAGTAGACTCTTTGCTATCCTCATCACTTGTCTTCCCGCCTATTTTTGTGTCATCTGCAAACTTCGCAACAATGCACTCACATGCCTCATCCAAGTCATTAATATATATTGTGAATAATTGTGGCGCAGCACGGATCCCTGTGGCACTCCACTAGTTACAAGTTGTCATCCTGAAAATGCCCCTCTTATCCCAACTCTCTGTCTTCTATCCATGTTAATATGCTACCCCCACCACCATCGGCTCTTATTAAGTATCCTTTTGTGTGGTACCTCAGCAATTTTTGAAAATCCAAATATATTACATCTATTGGTTCCCCTTCATCAATCCTGCTCGTTAACACCTCAAAGAATTCTAATAAATTGGTCAGGCATGATTTCCCCTTCATAAAGCCATGCTGACTCTGATTATATTATGCATTTCTAAATGGTCTGCTATTGCATCCTTTATAATAGACTGTAACAATTTCCCAGTGACAGAAGTTAAATGATGCACCTATAGTTATTTGTTTTTTGTCTCCCTCCGATTTTGAATAAACTGCTACATTCCGTTTTATAATCCTCTGGAACTTTTCCAGAATTTAAAGATTCTTGGAAGATTATTACCAATGCATCCACTACCTCTGTAGCTACTTTGTTTAATATACTGGGGTGTAAACCATCAGGTCCAGGGGACTTATCAGCCTTTAGCCCAATAATTTCCCTAGTAATAATTATTGTATTTATTTCCTCCCCCCTTCTTCCCCTTTATTATTTAGTATTTTTGGAATGTTATTAGTGTATTCCACCGTGTAGGCTGATGCAAAGAAATGTACTCTTCTGCCATTTCCTGGTTCCCCATTCTTATTTCCCCAGTCTCATTCTCTAAGGGGCCTATGTTCACTTTGACCTCTCACTTCCTTTTTATATATTTAAAGGACTCTTGCTGTCTGTTTTTAAATTACTTGCAAGATAACCTTCATAGTATATCCCTCTTTATTTTAGTTTGGTCATCTTTTGTTGGTTTTTAAACTTTCTTAGCCCTCTTGCTTCCCACTAAATTTTGCCATATATGTTTTATTTTCAGTTTAACACCATCCTTTACTTTCCTGGTTAACCATGGTTGATTTATTCCTTTCCTAGAATCCTTCTTCCTCACTGGGATATATCTTTGTTGTGAGTCATGAACTATTTCCGAAATGTCTGCTGATGCTGATCAACCATCATTCCTATTAAACTCCTTTCCCAGTCCTCTCCAGCCAATTCTGCCTTCATTCCTTTATAATTACCCCTATTGAAGTGTAGCACAGTTGTTTCTGACCCAGGTTTCTCTCTCAAATTGAATGCTAAATTCTACCATGTTATGGTCACTGCTTCCTCGGGGATCTTTTTCTTTGAGATTGTTTATAAAGTCTGCTTCACAGTGGCACAGTGGTTAGCACTGCTGCCTCATAGCTTCAGGGACCCAGGTTTAATTTCGGCCTCGGGCGACTATTTTAGTGGAGTTTGCACTTTCTCCCCATGTCTGTACGGGTTTCCTCCGGGTGCTCTGGTTTCCTCCCACAATCCAAAGATGTGCAGATTAGGTGGATTGGCCAATCTAAATTGCCCCTTAGTGTCCAAAAGGTTAGGTGGGGTTGCTGGGTTACGGGGATAGGATGGAGGTATGGGCTTAAGTAGGGTGCAGACTCGATGGGCTGAATAGCCTCCTGCACTGTAAATTCCATGATTACACATTACCAAATCAAAAATAGCCTGATCCCTGGTTGCATTCACAACATATTGTCCTAGGAAACTGTCCCGAATACGCTTTGCCAATTCTTCCTCATGGCTCTGCCAATTAAAGTTTCCCAAAGTACATGACGAATAAAGTCACCTGTGATTAAAGTACTGATTTTTTTTACTGGCCTTTATTGTCTCCTGATTTACTCTCCGTCTTAAGTACAGCTACTATTAGGAGGCCTATAGAGTACTCCCACCAGTGTCTTCTTTCCCTTGTTATTTCTTACCTCCACCCATATGGATTCTGGATTCTTCCAATGCAAGATAATCTATTCCTATTGCACTTATTCGATCTCGTATTAACAAAGCTAACCATTGCCTTTTCCTTCCTGCCTATCTTTACAAAAAGTCAACATACCCCTGAATATTTTGTTGCTCGTTATGATCTCCCTGTAACGATGTCTCTGTAAGGACTATTCGATTGTACCCATTAATCTCAATTTGTGCCGTTAATTCATTTAGTTTGTGCTGAATGCTACATGTATTTCAGTAAAGAGAAATTCATTTTGCCTTGTTACCAACAGCCCACTATCCCCAATGCTGATGCCAGTGCTCCATGAACCAAAACCCATTCTCCAACACCAATCTTTGAGCCACGTATTCACCTCTCTAATTTTAAGTACCCAATGCCAATATGCACATGGCTTCGGTAATAATCCAGTGGTTAGCACTGTTGCCTCACAGTGCCAGGGACCTGGGTTTGATTCTGGTTTGGGTGACTGTGGAGTTTGTAGGTTCTCACTGTGTCTGCGTGGGTTTCCTCCGGATGCTCCAGTTTCCTCCCACAGTCCAAAGATGTCTGTCCTCGTCCACGCACGTTAATGCAACAGTCAAGAAAACCTAACAACGTCTTTACTTCCTACGGAAGCTAAAGAAATTCTGAATGTCTGCATCGACACGCACAAACTTCTACAGCTATGCCGTAGAGCGCATCCTATCCAGCTGCATCACACTTGGGATGGCAACTGCTCGGCCTAAGATCGCAAGATCTGCAGAGTATGGTGAACTCAGCCAAACGCATCATACAAGCTTGCCACCCTCACATTGATTCTGTCTACACCTCCTGCTTCCTCAGGAAGGCAGACAGCATTGTCAGAGACCCCTCCCACCCAGGCTTTGCCTTCTTCCAGATCCTTCCATCAGGCAGAAGGTACAGAAGTCTGAAGACCTGCACATCCAGACATAGGAACAGCTTCTTCCCCACAGCTACTAGACTCCTCAACGACTCTCCCTCGGACTGATCTGTTCCCTGTAAGAACACTATTCACGACGCACTATGCTGCTCTTGCTCATGCACTTGCTTTGTTTGGCCCCTTGTTCCACACCGTAACCAATCACTATTTGTTGATGTACCATTTGTCAATGTACTCTATTGATTATTCTTTTTTGTCTACTACGTACGTACTGTGTACGTTCCCTTGGCCGCAGAAAAATATATTCAAAATGTGCAGGTTTGGTGGATTGGCCATGATCAATGTGCAGGGTTAAAAGGTTAGGCCGGGAGGAGTGGCCCTCGGTAGTGTGTTCTTTCGGAGGGTTGGTGCAGACATGAGGGGCCAAATAGCCTCCTTCTGCACTGTAGGGATTCTATGTTGTTTGTAAGAAATTATCTTAAATAAATAGCAAGAAGCGCTATAGGATTGGAAGGCGTAGAATCGCAAAGGACAAAAGACCCGGATGGGAGTAATGTACAGGCCCCCCAGCTACAGTCAGGATGTGGGGCAGAAATAAATCAGGAGATAGAAAAGGCATATAAGATAGAAGAAAGACAATAATACAATAATCATGGAGGGGCTTCGATATGATGGCGGACTGGGAAAGTCAGGTTGGTAGCAGAACCCAAGGAAAGGAATTTGTGGAATGTCTAAGAGATGTTTTTTTCGAGCAGCTTGTGATCGAGCCTACTCGGGAACAGGCAATTCTGGATTTGGTGATGTGTAATGAGGCTGACTTGATTAGGAAACTTAAGGTGAAGGAACCCTTAGGGGGCAGTGACCACAATATGATAGAATTCACCCTGCAGTTTTAGAGGGAGAAGCTGGAATCGGTTTTACAATTAAATAAAGATAACTCCAAAGACATGAGGGAGGAGCTGGCCAGAGTTGATTGGAAGGGGAATCTAGCAGGGAAGACAGCAGCATGGTTTTGTGAAGGGGAGGTCGTGTCTCACTAACTTGATAGAGTTTTTCGAGGAGGTCACTAAGATGATTGATGCAGGTAGGGCAGTGGATGTTGTCTATATGGACTTCAGTAAGGCCTTTGACAAGGTCCCTCATGGTAGACTAGTCCAAAAGGTGAAGTCACACGGGATCAGGGGTGAGCTGGCAAGGTGGATACAGAACTGGCTAGGTCATAGAAGGCAGAGAGTAGCAATGGAAGGATGCTTTTCTAATTGGAGGGCTGTGACCAGTGGTGTTCCACAGGGATCAGTGCTGGGACCTTTGCTCTTTGTAGTATATATAAATGATTTGGAGGAAAATGTAACTGGTCTGATTAGTAAGTTTGCAGACGACACAAAGGTTGGTGGAATTGCGGATAGAGATGAGGACTGTCAGAGGATATAGCAGGATTTAGATTGTTTGGAGACTTGGGCGGAGAGATGGCAGATGGAGTTTAATCCGGACAAATGTGAGGTAATGCATTTTGGAAGGTCTAATGCAGGTAGGGAATATACAGTGAATGGTAGAACCCTCAAGAGTATTGAAAGTCAAAGAGATCTAGGAGTACAGGTCCACAGGTCATTGAAAGGGGCAACACAGGTGGAGAAGGTAGTCAAGAAGGCATACGGCATGCTTGCCTTCATTGGCCGGGGCATTGAGTATAAGAATTGGCAAGTCATGTTGCAGCTGTATAGAACCTTAGGCCACACTTGGACTATAGTGTTCAATTCTGGTCGCCACACTACCAGAAGGATGTGGAGGCTTTAGAGAGGGTGCAGAAGAGATTTACCAGAATGTTGCCTGGTATGGAGGGCATTAGCTATGAGGAGCGGTTGAATAAACTCTGTTTGTTCTCACTGGAACGAAGGAGGTTGAGGGGAGACCTGATAGAGGTCTACAAAATTATGAGGGGCATAGACAGAGTGGATAGTCAGAGGCTTTTCCCCAGGGTAGAGGGGTCAATTACTAGTGGGCATAGGTTTAAGGTGAGAGGGGAAAGGTTTAGAGTAGATGTACGAGGCAAGTTTTTTTACGCAGAGGGTACTGGGTGCCTGGAACTCGCTACCGGAGGAGGTGGTGGAAGCAGGGACGATAGTGACATTTAAGGGGCATCTTGACAAATACTTGAATAGGATGGAAATAGAGGGATACAGACCCAGGAAGTGTAGAAGATTGTAGTTTAGTCGGGCAGCATGGTCGGCACGGACTTGGAGGGCCGAAGGGCCTGTTCCTGTGCTGTACGTTTCTTTGTTCTTTGTTTGAACAGTAAAGGCAGGAGTTTTTGGGGGTTATTCGGGAAGCATAGCAGAAATTCATCCCAAGAAAGAGGAAACGTGATAAGGCAACCATGGCTGACAAGGGAAGTCAAGGAAAATGGCGAGGATTCATGGGAAGCAAGAGGATTGGGAAGCCTTTAAAGCAAGCAGAGGACAACTAAAAAATCAATAAAGGGATGAAGATGAAATATGGGTGTAAGCTAGCTAGCCATATTTCCAGTTCTCTCCAGCTTTGACAAAGAGTCATCCAGATTTGAAACGTTATCTTCCTTCTCTCTCCACAGATGCTGCCAGACTGAGATTGCCCAGTATTTTCTGTTTTTGTTTTAGTTTCTAGCACCCGCAGTGAAAAGCTTTTAACTTCAGTTTTCAGGATATTACTGGAGTCTATAATTCACGATAGAGTGAGTGAACAACTTGACAATTTTCCGTTGATTGAAGGGGATCAACATAATGCAAAAGGTTGTGTCTGAAGAATTCCATTGTTTGAAGAGGTGACTAAAGTAATGGACAGAACTCTGCTCGTACCCGAGTCAAATATCGATTTCTGCTGGAGTAACTTGGTGAAAGATGCTCTTTGGTCGGCCTGAAACTATTTGGTCTTCCAATGCAAAGAGTTGTCCATGACTGAGTATTGCTGACTGACATAGTCCAATGTCCAGGACAATGTACCGAGGGCCGTAATAAAGGTCCCACCGCCAGGCAACAGAGTGCCGAGGCCAAAGTGTTTGCGTCATCCGCCACCCGCCGGGACTGCGCCAGTTTCTTCTGATCCTTCCTCGTCATCGGTGTTTAGAACTTTTCTTCGTCTACTCCTCATCCTCATCATTCCCTTTGGGGGTCTTCAGACTTTGAGAAGGTGTAACCTGCATGGACACACTGGGTGGGATCGATTGTTTCCCCCATGTGGCTCGAGGTGCATGAGCTCCCCCGCTAACTACGGGGCAGATAAACATATTGCATAAAAGGTCGGACAGATAGGAACCAACCGACACGGAGAGAGGACCCGGTGAGGTTTAACCGGGCCCTTGTAAATAGTTGTTATTATAAATAAATGTCTCCTTTTGTTTACTCGTCTGACTCCCCTTTTATTAAACCTGTAACCCCATCTTTGGACTGTGGGAGGAAACGGGAGCACCCAGAGAAAACCCACGCAGTCACAGGGAGAAAGTGCAAACTCCACATAGGCAGTCGCACACCAACGCCGGAATTGAACCTGTGTCCCTGGCGCTGTGAGGCAGCAGCGCCAACTACTGTGCCACCATACGAGTGGCTAATCAATTTCCTAAAGGAGCTTTAGTGAAGATTTTTGGAGCCTTCGCTAAAAGCCCATCTGTTGTTGCAGAAAACATTCACCTTTATGACCAGGGTGGAATGAGCCACGCAATGATTAAGATGAGAAAATTTAAAAAAAAAAAACTCAGTGGATGAGTTCTCTCCAGCTTGCTTTTGTTGAAAGGGAAACCAAAAATATTTGTTTCAAAGTCTATCTGGTAAAAGATATTCTCATTTTCACAGTTTAACCTGATCCCATTGACCTTTGCTTTTTAATTTGACTTCCTGCCAATTACAGCAAGTGCTCGGGGCAAAAGACAAAGGGCGCAAGTCCAAATGTGCAAAGACGCACCTTGCTGTAGCTAAGCCATGCTGCAAGTCTCCTTTCCTGAGGAGTCCCAGTTTGTGAGCCTATCCTTAATGAAACAGCCAAAATCATGAACTTGTCTCGTGGGAAACTGCAGACCTGCTGTGATATTGTTTTAAACTGTTCTAGGTTACAACATACCATCTAATTAAAATGAATAATAAGAGAATGGCTTGTTCTCGCCTCCTAATGCAGCATTTTCAGGAAACTTTGGAATCTGTCCACATTTTATCTTCAGTGAAGTCGAAACCCATCTTATAAATCTGCTGGAGGTTATACATTTTATTGCCCGAGATTGCATTAACTACCTTCTTTGGACAAAATTATGGCAGCTGAAAGACATAATTATGTATTACAATGGAATTTATACTATGGAGAATTCTCACTTGGATATTTATAGTGAAAAGTTACACTGTGCTCTCCATTCTTCAGGTAACCATAAATTATTACATAACAATGAAGCCAGACCTGCCCCTAGCTTCCTGTAATGATTGAACTTGTACCAAGCTCTAGATGGCGCAGGGCAATGATTTGATCTGATTTGGCATCAGATTGGATGGGATCTGTTTATTGTCACGTGTACTGAGGTACAGTGAAAAGTATTTTTCTGTGTGCAGCTCAAACAGATCACTTAGTATATGAAAAGAAAATATAGAATAGGGCAACACAAGGTATAGGAGATGTAAGAAGTGGGTCTGTGTGAGAGAGCTAGCAGAGAGTCGCCACACTCCGTCGCCATCTTGAGTAAATCCCTTTCTCGCTTGTGTATCTTCTCTCTGGTGTGACAGATGGTACTGACTGCTGACCACGTGAGGATATGCAGGATCAAACTCAGTTTGATTATGGAACGTGTCAGTGCATCAATACCTTGAACCATCAGGACACCTCACTTATGGCAGAGTCAGTAATATGTGGGATTTGACTATGGTTTTTTGTAAGGTGGATATAGCAGGAAAAGTAATCACAATGGAACAGTGGAATGCTACTGGTAGAAATGATGGAACTAGTGGAGGTGTTTCAGGCAGTATCATGGTCCCCACCAATCATTTTAAGGTGGCTTTGGAGGGCTGTTTCCATTTTCCTTTCAGGATCCTCTGTTACCTGTCTTTGCCCTGGAAATATGCATTCTCCAGCTGAGATACATAAAGTGGCATTCCCTAGTTCCGAACTAGGGCGGTAGGGTAGCACAGTGGTTAGAACTGTTGCTTCATACTGCCTAATACCTGGGTTCGATTCCTGGTTTGGGTCACTGTCTGTGCGGAGTCTGCACGTTCTCCCTGTGTCAGCATGGGTGTCCTCCGGGTGCTCTGGTTTCCTCCCACAAGTCCAAAAAGATGTGCTGTTAGGTGAATTGAACATTCTGAATTCTCCCCCTGTGTACCCGAACAGGCGCCAGAATGTGGCGACTAAGGGCTTTTTATAGTAACTTCATTGCAGTGTTAATGTAAGCCTATTTGTGACAATAAAGGTTATTATTATTATTAACTCAATCCCCTTCCTAGCATATCAGCCAATCCTTGAATTTGATCATTCCACCTGGCCAAACGTAAGTCCAGAATGGTAATCTACAAAATGCCCTCATTTATCTGCCATGAGTCATCAGAAATATAGCAGTTAGTTTAACCTTTGAACCTCATTAAAGATAAAACTAAGCTGATGGATCTTATTCTAAAGTGGAAAAGGGAACAAATATGCCAGCTCCCTATTAAGGAGAGAAAATTAGGTCACCATTTGGCATATTTTATACCATTAAAAACATAACTGCAAGTAACTGAACCTTACAGATTAGAAATGTCCTGGGTTCAGGTTCCAGACAGTGCTGAGTTATCTGACCTTGACCAGGTTGCTATTGGGACACTAGAGTTGATCTCAAAATTAGATTAGGGAAGGACTGTTATATCTCTGCCTTTGCTGCAAAGAGTCTGGCAGTGCCCACACGCTGGATTCTTACAAACACTACGAGAGGTTTTATTGCTCATACAATCTAAGATGGAAAACTGAAGCCCGTGCAAACACTCTACTGATGTCACTACAGATCACATGACGTTTCACCAGCAGGGATGTATTCTCAGATACATAACACTCTTCCCCCATCATTACTACAGCGACAATGGCTTAATACTTATACAACAGATCCACTCATGCATTATCTCTATACGTATTTACAACTGAATTAGACAGTCTCTCAGGTGGATGTCTATTCCTTTTAGGTTGAGTTTGACTATCTAGAACCTGACTACTCAAGACCATGGAAGGGACCTCTTTTCCTTCACGTGGTACTTCCTGGGTAATTACTCCAGTGTCTGTCTCTATAGGTATTGGAAAGTCCTCAGAAACAGAATCTGAACTTGTCACTGTTCCTAAGTATTGCTGTCTAGATTTTAGGGAGGTACTTTATGAGAAGTATAAGCGACTTCACTTTGTGAAGCTAGTAGCTAATCAGTATGAGCTCATCAAACTCTTTCATCATCCGTCTGCGATGGGCAGGATTCTCTGGTTGCCGATGCTGAAATCGCGTTTGGCAATCAGCCGGAGAATACCCATTTCTGACCAAATCGGGGGCGGTGCCGCTTTCGCGATGCTCCACCCGCTCCAAAGCGGCGTACCGACTGCCTCAGGACTTTGCCTGAGGCCCACCCCCAATGCTCTGCCCCCGTCCGGCCGAGTTCCCGACGGCGTTGGTCGCGTGTGCTATCATCCATCGGGAACTCGGCGTGGTGGCTGCGGACTAAGTCCAGCACCGCCACAGTCGGGGGAAGGCCGATCCATGGGTGGGGCGACTTTGTCGGGGGCTGGGGGCAGTGTTGGGCGATGGTCCAGGGCTCACGAGCCGGCCAAAGCGGAGGCACTATTTTGCAGGCCAGGCCCACGCATGGCCGGCGCCGTGTTGCATGCTCGGCCGCTACAGGCCACCACCGTGCGCATGCGCGACCATGGACCCTGCAATTCTCCGGGCCCTGGCGGCAGCTAGAACCGGGTGCACTATGCTGTTCGGCTGCTAGCCCCCAGCCAAACTGAGGATTGGTGGCCGTTTTACACTGGATGTTCGGTCATAAAATGCCGCCGTTCCCACGCTGCCGTGTGCTCAGAATCGGAGAATCCGGCCCCTGGTGTATGATACCGGACATTTCTTTTCTTGCATCACAGCAGGTAACCATTTCTCATTGGTGGTGTAGCTTCTGGCTATCATTTGCTCTTGATTGAATACTCACTTTTTAGAGTTTGCTCCCTTGTAGCAAGCTGTCCTTCCTGTTGTTGTTTGACAATCTCTGAAGTATCAGGGGGTATCAACAAATCAAACTGTTTGCAGTTTCATTTTGAACGACAACATTGCTGGTGAACTCTATGTTGTTGCGTGTGCGGTGTTTGGGTAAGACATTAAAATTTATTCACTCTTCTTGCCAATGTTACTCCAGTGTCCTCCAATACTTCAATGATTGAACAAAATGTTTGGCCAATCCATTTGTTGCAAGGCGATACGGAGCCAACTTGATGGGGCGTCTGCAGTTTCTCTTCAGTTAGTCCTCGAACTCCTTTGAAGTGAACGGAGTATCATTATCACTTATGAGTATCATTATCACTTACTCTCCTAGCCTGTCCAAGTCATTCTGCAACCCGCCTGCTTCCTCAATACTGCCTGTTCCTCTACAGATCTTTGTATCATCTGCAAACTTAGCAACAGTGCCTTCAGTTCCTTCTTCCAGATCATTAATGTATATTGTGAAAAGTTGTGGTCCCAGCACCGACCCCTGAGGCACACCACTAGTCACCGGCTGCCATCCTGAAAAAGACCCCTTTATCCCCACTCTCTGCCTTCTGCCAGTCAGCCAATCGTCTATCCATGCCAGGATCTTACCCTTAACAACATGGGCTCTTAACTGATTTAAATGTCCCCTATGCAGCACCTTATCAGAAGCCTTCTGGAAATCTAAATAAATCACGTCCACTGGTTCCCCTTTGTCTAACCTCCTTGTTACTTCCTCAAAAAACTCTAACAGATTTGTCAGACATGACCTCCCTTTGACAAAGCCGTGCTGACTCACTCCTATTCTATCATGCACTTCCAAGTACTCCGTGATTTCTTCTTTAATAATGGACTCTAAAATCTTACCAATGACCGAAGTCAGGCTAACCGGCCTATAATTTCCCGTCTTCTGCCTCCTTCCCTTCTTAAACAGCGGTATTTCATTAGCCACTTTCCAGTCCTCTGGGAACCTTCCTGCCTCCAGTGATTCCTGAAAGATCACCACCAATGCCTTCACAATCTCCTCAGCTATCTCTTTTAGAACCCTGGGGCGTAGTCCATCCAGTCCATGTTATTTATCGACCTTCAGACATTTCAATTAACAGAACCTTCTCCTTAGTGATGGCCACTGCACTCACCTCTGCCCCCTGATTCTCCTGGAGCTCTGGCATCCCACTGATGTCTTTCACCGTGAAGACTGGTGCAAAGTAACTATCAGTTCCTCTGCCATTTCTTTGCTTCCTATTATTAAGTCTCCAGCCACATTTTCTAGTGGTCCAATGTCTAATTTTTGCCTCCCTCTTACCTTTTATATATTGAAAAGAATTCTTCTAATCTTCTTTTATATTACTAACTAGATTGCACTCATATTTCATCTTCTCCCCCCTTATTGCTTTTTTAGTTGTCCTCTACTTGCTTTTAAAGGCTCCCCAATCCTCTGGCTTCCCATTAATCCTCACCACTTTGTATGCTTTTTCTTTTGCTTTTATGCTGTCCTTGACTTTCCTCTTCAGCCATTGGTGCCTTGTCCTCTCCTTTGCGTGTTTCCTCCTCTTGGGATGAATTTCTGTTGTGCTTCCCGAATAACCCCCAAAAACATCTGCCATTGCTGTTCCACTGTCTTCCCTGCTCGGCTCCATTTCCAATCAACTCTGGCCAGCTCCTCCCTCATGTCTTTGTAGTTACCCTTATTTAATTATAATAGAGTTACATCTGATTCCAGCTTCACCCTCTCAAACTGCAGAGTAAATTCTATCAAATTGTGGTCACTGCTCCCTCAGGATTCCTTCACCTTAAGTTTCCTAATCAAGTCTGCCTCATTACACATCACCAAATCCAAAATCGCCTGTTCCCGAAAAGGCTGTCACAAGCTGCTCCAAAAATCCATCTCTTAGACATTCCACAAATTCCTTTTCTCGGGGTCCACTACCAACCTGATTTTCCCAATCCATCTGCATATTGAAGTCCCCCATGATTATTGTAATATTGCCTTTTTTACATGCCTTTTCTATCTCTTGATTTATTTTCTGTCCCACATCCTGACTACTGCATGATACACATCGTCACCTTCTTGCTAACTTTTGGTTGGCTCTTAATTCGTAATTTGCTCTGTTTGTTTAACCTTTGCTCTAGAGTATCTTTATGATACCGCCACGAGGTTCAAGTTCAAGTAATGATCAATAACTCAACACACCAATCAGTAAGATTCAAATCAAAACACATTTATTATACACAGTAAATCACTACTCATGCAGAAACTCTATTTTCTAGACTATTCCTATCACTAAAAGGCCTATACTTAGCTTCGGAATTGGCCCACCAGGTCAGGGGAACAAATGGCCTTTCGTTCAGGTCCTGAGTCTGCAGGATTCAAAAGCTGGTATGGACTTGTAGCTAGGAGCGCCTATCTCGTAGCGAGCGTTGACTGGAGACTTACTTGGTTGATGTGGCCACTTGGGCAGTTCACTCTCAGGTTGATTCGCGTTGTTGAGTGACCCTGCCAAGAAAGACGATTTGAACTTGGGGGCTTTACTTTATAGTCCCCATGGGGCTTCCCTCCCTTCGGGGCGGACCCCGTACCTGGTTCCAAATGATTGGACTGCGTTCCGATCATTTGGATCGATTTCACCAATACTGGAGTTGTTCCCTGATCGCTGGGCGGTCCCTAAATGTCCATTGGCCTTCTTTTGTCTTGGCTCCTGCTGGCGCCGAGGAGTCTGGCTTGGCTTTATTCACCTTGAGTGTTGCAACTGTGCCTTGGAATTGCTCATTACTATGCAGATGGCTGCTGGTTTCAGTGCTGTCTGGTTTTTGCAAGTTTCAATACACATGATTTCTGCACTTGCTAGTCTTTGCCTGTGTTGGCTGAATTTCCCTTCAGTCTTTGCGGTTCTCCATTTTAAGTCGGGAAGTGGCCAACCCAGGTGGCTACAACCTGGAGAAAGTCAAGGATCTCCAATTGAAGCTCAAATACAGAAAACGACACCACCCATTCCTGGTATTAGTCTTGTAAACGTTCTCTGAACTGCTGCTAAGGCATTTACATCCTTCCTTAAATAAGGAGACCAATGCTGTATACAATACTTCAGATTAGGCCTCACGAATGCCCTGTGCAACTGAAGCATAACCTCCTGACCCTTATATTCAATTCCCCTCACAATAAACAATAACATTCTATTAACTTTCCTAATTATTTGCTGTACGTATCCCAGCCTTTTCTGATTCATGCACTCGGCCACCCAGATCCTTCTGTGCATCAGAGCTCTGCAATCTACCAGCATTTGGATAATATGCTTATTTTACATTTTTCCTGCCAAAATGGACAATTTCACATTTTACCACATTACACTCCTTTTCATAGAATTTACAGTGCAGGAGGCCATTCGGCCCATCGAGTCTGTGGCAGCCTTTGGAAAGAACCTCCTACCTAAGCCCATGCCTCCACCCTATTCCCCTAACTCCACCTGTGTGATTTTGCCAGATCTTTCCCCTCACTTAACCTATCCATTCCCCTTTGAAGCCCCCCTTCTGCCCTCTTCACAATCTACTTTCCTACTTATCTTTGTGCGGTCATCAAATTTAGAAACCATCCCTCCGGCCCCTTCATCCAAATTGTTTCTCTGAGGAGTTCAGATTACAGGGTAACATGTCACGGATATCTTACAGTCCTTTAAACCAATGAGGCGGAACTGCAAACCTGTCTTTTCAAAACTCGATTTATTTGACGTGGAGATAAAAAATCAATAACATTTGTGCCTTTGTGGCAGATGGGGAATACCCTGCGTCTGTGTGCAGCTTTGTGTGTCAAACCTCATTCGCAAGAGTGGCCGCATTTCCATGCCATCCGTACAAAGAATTTAATTTCCCTCGTCTTCCTTTTTCTCTTCCGATCATCTGACCGGCAACAAAAATCATATGACCGTCCTCTGCTTGCGCTGTGGTGATTAGAAATCAGATCAGGGCTTGGTGAGGAGGGTAAGTAAGAGGAGCTGGCGTTTGCTGCTGATGTTGAAGCGGAGCCCGGAAGTCAGCTCACTGCTCTGGGTGAGTAAGAGGCAAAGCCTCGGGGAGGGAAAGCTTGGATCAATGCAGTCGAACCCCTGTTCCGTGGGAACTCGGCAAATGATGGGAGAATCGCCCTCAAGAATTTCCCCTTTAGTACAGGCTCCTTGGTCGGGATTTAAAAAAAAACTGGGCTGGTTTCACTTTTTGAGTGTCAGAGTTTAGGGCTCACAACACCAAAGGCTCATTGTGGGGCTGAATCGTTGTGTTGCAAAGTTTCCACTTCTTCACCTTGCTGGCCTGGCGAGACATCTCAATGTGTCACTTCCACCTGCTGTGGTTTTCATGTTTAATTGGGGGGAGGGTCCATTGATGCTTTTCACCTCCTCTTGGTTCCCCATCAGTATCCAGAGTTCACTTTACCGCTTTTTAAAACTCGGATTCTGCAACTTCTCCCGCCCGGGACGTATGCCTCACTGATTGAGACTCTTCAGCATGTGAGATGCAAAGTGTAGGCGCTGCAACACCCCCCAGTGGTTGCAATAGATAGCACCCCACCTGTGGTTGCAATAGCCCCCTGCAATAGTTCTCCCCTCGGTGGTTCCAATAGCCCCCCCTCCCCTCAGTGGTTGCAATTACCCCTCCACTCAGTGGTTGCAATAGCCCCCCCCCCCCCAGTGGTTGCAATTACCCCCAGTTGTTACTATGGCCCCCTGCAATAGCCCCCCCCCTCATTGGTTGCAATAGCCCCCTCCCCAGTGGTTGCATTAGCCCCCTGCAATAGCCCCCCTCAGTGGTTGCAATAGCCCCCCCCAGTGGTTGCAATAGCCCCCCCCCCATGGTTGCAATAGCCCCCTGCAATAGCTTCCCTCAGTGGTTGTAATAGTCCCCTCTTAGTGGTTGCAATAGCCCCCCCCCTCAGTGGTTGCAATAGCCCCCCCTCAGTGGTTGCAGTGGCCCCATGCAATAGCCCCCCCCCTCAGTGGTTGCAATAGGCCCCTCCCAGTGGTTGCAATAGCCCCCTGCAATAGTCCCTCGCCCAGTGGTTGCAATAGCCCCCCCCCCAGTTGTTGCAGTAGCCCCCCCTCAGTGGTTGCAGTAGCCCCCTGCAATAGCCCCCCCAAGTAGTTGCAATAGCCCCCTCCCCAGTGATTGCAATTGCAATAGCCCCCCCCCCCCCAGTTGTTGCAGTAGCCCCCCCCCTCAGTGGTTGCAGTAGCCCCCTGCAATAGCCCCCTCCCCAGTGATTGCAATTGCAATAGCTCCCCCCCCCCCCCCCCAGTGATTGCAAAAAAAACCCACCCAGTGGTTGCAATAGCCCTCGGCAAATGTGACGAGCCGGGTGTCTGCTTTGCTCTTTTATTTTTTTCGTGGGTGGGGGGCGGTGAGGCAGCTCCGGGAGTTACGGTGGCTCCACACCAGCGAGGTTCTTCCTGCGGATCTGGGACAGACGGAGGTGCAAGATCTGGGTGGTCTGTCCAGACCGGCACCAATGAGCCAGACCCCTCCTCTCTCCTTTACATTGTATCTCTTACTGGATGAAAGGCGGGAAGCACAGAAGGTGCAGGCAGACCTGTTGAGCCTCAGGATCGAGGGATTCAGCAGGCAGGGCTGGTGCTCAAATTCGTCCACTCACAAGCAAGCTGGACAAATTTTCAAGCGCCCAAGCTTTGATGATTTGCAAAGGTACAGAACTAACTCATCGCCGTGGCTGGTGGAAATTGTGTGGCTGTCTTGTCCCTCCACTCCGGCCAGGCGGTGGCCGTGCTCACAAGCTCCGAGTTAAGCTTCTGGAGTATGAATGCCCCAACTTCGCTTTGATTCCAAAGCAAACTGCAGCATAACTTTACCCGGTGTGAAAGGCGAGTTTAAAATATTCCCCAGTGCTTACTGGACTGTCCCCTGCAGCAGAGCATAGGCCTTTTACCTCTGGGTCACGTAGGTTTGTACCACCCAGCCTTGGGGCATGTCTCATTCATCAACATTTAATATCCTCAAGTTGCTCAAATAGGTCTTGTGTTTTTTAGGTTGAGCAGCCAACAGCACCAAGGACAGCCCAGGCAATAGAAATGGACCAACAACAAATAAGTCGAATTGCAAGAGAATGAGTATCTCATAGCCAGGATTGCCACAGTTAGATTCCACTTCTACAGTTTGAACACCACTGATTTACATCTTTGAAATTAATACAGATCAGATTATTTTGCAGTTACTGAGAATTTGCAGGCACCTGATTAATAGAGTTCTGTTGTGTTTAATAACGATAAGAACGGGCGGCACGGTGGCACAGTGGCTAGCACTGCTGCCTCACAGCACCAGAGACCCGGGTTCAATTCCGGCCTTGGGTGACTGTGGAGTTTGCACTTTCTCCCTGTGTCTCTCTGTGGGTTTCCTCCGGGTGCTCGGGTTTCTTCCCACAGTCCAAGGTGGTGCAGGTTAGGTGGATTGGCTATTCTAAATTTCCCCGTGGTGTCCAAAATGTGAGGTGGGTTACAGGGATGGGTTGGGTCAGAGTGTGGGCAGGGTAGGGATGGGGTGTAAGGAGGATACTCTTTCTAAGGGTCGGTGCGGACTCAAATGGCCTCTTTCTGCACTATAGAGTTTCTATGAAGTGCTCTATTTTATTTTCCTGTTTCGAGAGTGTGCTAGCTCACTGCTTTTGGATGATACAGACAAGAACCTCCGAAGGAGTAATCTCCTTTTTTGGGCTGGATTCTCCCGCCCCATCCACCGCAAGAACCCCACGTGCGAGCCGCGTACAATGGAGAACTCCATTGACCTCGGGCGGGATTCTCTGCTTGCCGGGCGAACGAGAATTCCGCCCATTGTCGTTCATTTGCTTTTATTATCCTCTGTCTCTTCCCTGTCTCTCCCCACCTTACCCCACTAACATCAGCTTTCATACTGTGTCTTTAAATTTATTGTGCCATCGCCAACAGAAATTCTTTGCTTAATCTCACAGAGGGGGCAGTTGGCTTTATTCAGCAATGGTGGCTTTTTGTTTGTTTAAAGGCAGTGCTAAACATTTTGAAACACTTTCTGTATTTTCCTTTCAGGTTTAGAGCCCTTTCAGTCCATGGTTCCTGTTATTCCAATGGCTACAAAATCCCCTTGTGTCTGTTTATTTCAGTTTTATTTTCCAATGTTCTCATTGGAAAGAGTCTTTCTGCTCATTTTCATCAGATTTTCTTCTGTTTTGTATATAACTTTCAACTCTTTTTTTGTTGGCACTATTGTCAAAGGTAAAATTCCAATAGGGAAGCAAATTCCAGAATTGAAAAAAAAAGACTGGTAAATTCTGGCTAGCACTCAGTTTTAAAATTGTGTGTCTGTCCTCCAGCCCCACAGCCCTCGAATATCTGAGCTCCGTCAATTCTGGCCTCTGTGCATCTCCACTGGTGGCCTTGTCTTCAGTTGCCTTGGTCCCAAGCTCTTAAATTCCCTGCATACATCCTGCACCTCTCTACCTTGCTTTCATTCTTTCTTAACCTCCTTAAAACCTACCTGTTTATCAAGCTTTTAGTCATCTGACCTAAAATCTCCTCGTAATACTTCCTTTTGTGAAGTGCCTTGGGACATTTCAATATATTAGAAATACTATATTAGTATAAGTTGTTGTTTTAATTATCCATTTGCATTGTTTCCTGTCAACAAATTCTGACAACTCCTGCTGGGATTCTCCGTTGCCCGATGCCGATATCGCGATCGGGCGGAGAATTCCAGTTTATGACCGAATCGGGGGCGGCGCCTGTTTTTGGATGCTCTGTCCCCTCCATAACGCCCTTATCGAAGAATATGGTGCACGCCGTTGGGACTGCCTCAGGACGTAACTGATGCTCCATCCCCGATGAGCCGAGCTCCCGACGGCGCGTGACACGTGTGCTCTCAGTTTTCATGGAGCTGGCATGGCGGCTGCGGACTGTGTCCAGTTGTGCCACAGTCAGCGGAGGGGTGGGGGGGGGGGGGGGGGGGGGGGGGGGGGCAGGGGGGGAGAGAGAGCAGTGGCGCTGGTCGGGGGGGCTACGGACAGGGCTGGGGGGACTGGTGAGGGGATGTCGAGGGAGCAGTATCTGGCAGGTCGGGTCCACGCACGGCCACGGACCAGGCAATTTTCCGGCCGTCTGTTTTGTGAAGGCCATGAGTTTTACCTGGCGCGGCTGCTGGTCCCTCGCCAGTCGGAGAGTCAGTGCTGGGGCCTCGCCGAGTTTTTCGTTGTAAACCTAGACAGTTCCTCCGGACATAATCGGAGAATCCAGCACCCTGTCTCTCATCTTCCTCAATGTGACCCCTTCAGCTAGGAAGCCAATTATAGAGTTAGTGTGAAGTTAGTGTTCCAGTCCATTAAATGAAAGGTATTTTGAGCGATGGAATTGCAGTATGCTCCCCTTTTTCTATTCAGAGACCTGTATGTTTGGCTTGAAGCCGAACCATTCTTTAGCCCAATGGCAGACAGAATTCCGCGTAGTTTATGATTATTTCTGACACTTAGCTAGAAGGTGTATCGATGTAGCTACATGCTGCAATGGCACATAGCCAGCATGAAATAAAGCTTCAGCCTAAATCTTTGGTAAGTACCATTCACAATTACTCTTGCGAGTGTGATCCATTGAATGGCACTTAATTTCCTGCCCACTTCTGGCAAGGCCAGCCCTTATTGCCCATCTCTATTTTTATTGTCTCTACAGATACACCCTTAAGTACTATTTGAAATAATTTGTTCTCTGCAGTCAGGACTGTTTGATGTCAGGAAAGGGGAACAATATATTTCATGTTCACCAGCAGGAACAACATAACTACGTAAAATAAAATTCACTCCCTTCCTTCTAACTCATTGATTTTCTCTGCATGTTTTTGAACTGTCATCATCTAAGACAGCCTATTATCTAATAATGGATGAAATAATTCATTTGAAAATCTCAGTGGAAGGGGAGGAGACCAATATTGGAAATTGATTTTTGACCATATTTGTACAAATCAATGATTTACAATAGTTAGTTAATCCTCCCTGTTTCGTCCCTTAGAGAAATCACTTTATTTGGGTGCCCATCCAGGTGGAACCATCTTTTGCAGCCCACAGAACTGAAAGGCTGTACATGATTTGAAGAAATAGCAGAATTGGCTAATAACTAACCTCTTGCGGCTGTGAATAAAATGATGGACACCTTATAAATAATGAACTGCCTCTCAACAATGTTCAGCAAACATTCCATTGTATCTCAATTTTTAGATGCCTACTGCTGTCATTGAACAAGAATAATATTCTCCTTCCCTGCAATTTGTAGAATGTTTTTTAGTTCATGCACGTCCATTTTTAAAGCGGGGGTTGGGTGGGAGGGAAATATTCTCAGACACTTTGTCGAGCTTATGAGGGTGAAATAATGTCTCTGTCGTTTGAGTTTTCCAAGGAAATTTGTTATACTGTGGCCAACAGGACACTGGAGCCTTTGGACTTACTCCCGGAACTAGGCCGAACCCCGGGTACCTCATTGAGGCAGTATTGTACATTTAAAGATTTAGCGCAAAGTGCTTTGTTTTTTTTTTCAGTTTCCTTGAATATATGAGGAACAATGAAATTGATAATATTGGAGGATCGCATAAAAGTCAGCGAATGGGCTGCAAAGTACATCAGGAATCGGATGGTTAGGTTCAACCCTGGTCCAGACAGGTACTTCACCCTGGGTTTGCCAACTGGTACGTAACAGTAACAACACTGGAAGATATTTGATATGAATTGAGCTTGTGCTGTTGGTCATTTAGTCAGTTTGAGTCTTTCAAGGTTGTATTTAGTGCCCAGGTAAATGTTCATCATTGATCATTAACATCAAAAGATAACGGGCGGGACTCTCCATTCCTGACTCTAAGGTTAGGTGGGGTTACTGGGTTACAGGGATAGGGTGGAGATGTCGCCTTAAGTAGGGTGCTCTTTCCAAGGGCCGGTGCAAACTTGATGGGCCGAATGATCTCCTGCACTGTAAATCCTATGATTCTATGTTGACGGCGGGGCAGGATTTATGGACATGTACGACAGCAAAACTGGCGCTGCATCTGGACCGATTCAGCCACCATTGAGGGGCTAGCACCGGTGCCACGTGGAACACAATTGATTCCAATGAAAAACGGTGCCGGATTCGCACGGTTCAAGATTGACGCTCAGGAGGCTGACAAGCTGCAGCCATATATACACAGTTCACTCCACCCACACACTCATCCCAACCAACAAGATGGCACTGGTTGCACTGGAGTGTGCCCATCCTGTTGATGGGTCGGCTGGGGCAGAGGGCACCTAGGGTGGTGACCTGGGGGGACAACTATACGACCCATGGCACAAAGTTCGCAGTGGGCAGTTGGAGGCGTGTGCAGCTGCATGGCTGCCTTGTAGGCCTGTCCACCCTGACTTCACAGCCCACTTACTGGTCACCTCCCGGTCCTGGCGGAAGGCCCCCAGTCAACGGCACAATTCTCAGCACTCTATAGCGCTGTTAGACACTTTCTCTACCCTCTCTCTCCCCCTCAGCAGCCACGGTGCCTCTTTCCAGATTTTAAAAAAAGGCACAAGTGAACCTCGCCATCGGGAATTCCCCTCAGTGGAGGCGGAGAATCGCAGAGGCCCTGGAGAATACAGGGTCAGGCCCACTAATGATACGCAAACGGCATTTACTGTACGTGCGGAGTGGAACACATTGGCACCGCTGTCGAGGTACCGGAGTATTGCGATTTGGCGTGAACCTGGCGTCCGCCATGATTTTGGTGTCAAAAACGATTCTCCGTTCAATCGCCTTTCCCAATTTTGGCATCAGCCGACGGAGAATCCCGCCCAATGCCTTTTCTTTGTGTACGACCAAATTAGTGCCTGATTATGGGTGGTTTTATGTTGCAATTTTGACAACACATCATTTAGGTCTCCTGTATTCCATCAATCTTATTTGGCTTTTGAAGGCTGATTCCTGAGTTCAATTGTCTGTATTCTGATGTTCTGTTACAGCCAGTCAAAACCGAATTATACAGCGATGTACAATATTTTTTTCTTTCCCCTATATATAAAAAAACAAGTACAAGTGGTACTTTTGGTAAGAACACTGCAAATAGTCCGACATATGGAGGAAAGGCTGAGGGACTTGAGGCTGTTTTAGTTAGAGAAGAAGGTTAAGAGGTGACTTAATTGAGGCATACAAGATGATCAGAGGATTGGATAGGGTGGACAGTAAGAGCCTTCTTCCTCGGATGGTGATGTCTAGCACGAGGGGACATAGCTTTAAGTTGAGGGGAGATAGATATAAGACAGATGTCAGAGGTAGGTTCATTACTCGGAGAGTAGTAAGGGCGTGGAATGCCCTGCCTGCAACAGTAGTGGACTCGCCAACACTAAGGGCATTCAAATGGTCATTCTATAGACATATGGACGATAAGGGAATAGTGTAGATGGGCTTTAGAGTGGTTTCACAGGTCGGCGCAACATTGTGGGCCGAAGGGCCTGTACTGCGCTGTAATGTTCTATGTTCTATCTCCATGAATGCAATAACATTACTTTGAACCTTTCCACTTGACAGTTTTATTTGTCTTGTCCTTCTCTTCCCTACCACTCAAACATCTGAAACCGTTGTGGTTGCTGGGTTTCTATCACACGTTTATGAGGCTCTTGCACACTAAAATGGGCTAACCTGAACTCAGGATTAAACACTATTCTGGTTTATTTGGACTAGTGACTCATTGCTCTGAATTTGACATGTGGAGCAACTGATGAATGTGAACAGCCATATAAAGGGGAAAGTTACATATTGCAGCTGAAAATCAGTAAAAGCAAAGCCAGGATTTGGGAATCAGGAAGAAGTGTTAGAATGTACATAGTGCAGTGTTAGTCCACCGGAGTCACCTGCAGTAAAAGCTGATAGAAATGTACTATCCTGTGAAACTTGCTTGAAAACTTGCTTTCTATCTTCTGCTGGTTTCAAGTGCAGTTATTAAACCAAAAGGTTTCATCTTGTCTCACAAGTCATTGGAGTAGTCACACTCCCAGGACTGGATTTTCAAAGGACCACAGGGACATGACCCAATCCAGGGGTGCTTTGAAAACCCTGGTCCTCAAGGTCGTCTTGGGATCCCGATGCTTCTGGGACAGCCTTGAATTTTGAAAGGGTAGGGGGAAAGAGCAGGGAACGTGGAGTAGGGAACTTGAGCTCCTGTTCCCAAATGCAACTTTCAAATATTTTTATGGTGAGCCTGGACAGCCTTGTACACATCATCAGTACACAACTGTCGGGTTTGCCACAGGGCCCAAACTGTCTTCGACAAACCCATGGGCCCAACTAGCATCGGCACAAGTGCTGGTCCTACCTTGCCTGCAAGATCACTGTCTGCCTTGTTTCGTCTCCATGGTCTTCCCACCTTCCCAGGAGCTGCCTGCTCCAATTGGCGAGGCAGTGGCGGCCACTACCGATCTTTGCCGTAGGTGCCAGACTGGTGGCCTCCTAGCCAATTAGGCCAATTACATTTAAAAATTGGGACATGGAATCTATCCGGGTGTTGGGTTCCTGACTCCACATTGAAAGTCCATTCCCCATTGTCTCTAACTAAATGACCTAGTCCACGAACTGGTTGTACTTGTTACTTTTCTATAAATGAAACTTATTATAGGATGATGTATATTTTACAAAGGTTAAAGCTTTCCTGATGTTCACGCCGGCGGGATCTTCCGGACAGCGCACTCCCGCCGCTGGTTTCTTGGCAGCGAGGGGTGCATTCAATGGGAAACCCCGTAAACAAAGATAGGACAGGAAGATCCCACCGCTCGCCAATGGTAGGCCACTTCCTGCCGTTGTGAAATGGTTGCGTGGTAAATTCCGCCAAAAATGTACAGTGGACACAAGTCTGCATCCATCTATATTGCCATTTGGGGGAGTTGGTGGTGTAGCGGTCATATCACTGGACTAGTAATCCGGAGGCCCAGACTAATATTCTGCAGACAAGGGTTCAAATCCCACCAAGGCAGTTGGTGGAATTGAAATTCAGTCAATAAACTTTGGAATTGAAAATTATTCGCTCTGATAGTGACCATAAAACTATCATTGATTGTTGTAAAAATCCATCTAGTTCACTAATTTTGTTTAGAGAAGGAAATCCGCCATCCTTACCTGGTCTGGCCTACACATGACTCCACATCCATTGTAATGTGGGCGACTGTTAATTGTCCTCCAGCAAACCACTCGAGGCTAATTAGGAATGGGGAACAGCTGCTGGCTTTTTCAGCACCACCACCGTCCAACGAAAGAACAAACAAAACTCCAAGTGCTTCTTTCAAAACGCATCACTGATTAAATGATTGATCCTATGTTCCATTATATTGGGTGAGGAGACAATAAAGTGGGTGATTGACCTTAGTTTGTTTTATTGCTGTTCAGAATTCATCTGTAGTATTTTTTAAATATCATTCTACAGGAGGCACTCCACTGGGATGCTATGAAAAGCTAATTGAATATTATAATGATGGAGATCTGTCGTTCAAATATGTGAAGACGTTCAACATGGATGAGTATGTGGGTGAGTGTGGTGCAGTAAAACTTTAAATTTATCTCAGGAGCATAGAATTGTCACAGTGCAGAGTAAGGCCGCTCGTCCCATCGTGTCTGCACCGGCTTTCCAAACGGGCATCATAGCTGACTGCCAGTCAGTCCCCTGCCTTTTCCCTGTTATCCTACACATTGTTTCTATTCAAATAATCGTCGAATGCCTCGGTTTAACCTGCCTCCACCACTCTTCCAGGCAGCACATTCCAGACTCAAACCACTCGTTACGTGGAAAAGTTTCTTCTCACGTCACATTTACTTCTTTTGCCAATCACTTTAAATCTGTGCCTTCTCGTTCTTGATCCTTTTAAGAGCAGGGACAGTTTCTGCCTATTTACTCTGTCCAGCTCCCTCATGATTATAAATATCTCTATCAAATCTCCTCCAAGGAGAACAGCCCCAAGCTCTCCAATCTGTCCTCATAATTGAAGTTTCTCATCCCTGGAACCATTTTTGTAAACCTCTTCTGCACTCTCTCCAAGGTGTTCACATCCTTCCTATAGCGCAGCACCCAGAAATGTACACAACACTCCAGCTGAGGTCTAATTAGTGTCAGCTTAACCTCCTTGCTCTTGTACTCTAGGCCCCTGTTAATTAACCCCAGAATACTATATAGCTTTATTAACTGCTCTCTCCATCTGTCCTGCTGCCTTCAATGATCTATGCACATAACCACCCAGGTTCCTCTGCTCCTGCACCCTCTAAAGAATTTTACCCCTTATTTTATGTTTTCTCTCTTATGTTCTTCCTGCCATGTTGCAGCACCTTACGCTCCATTTGCCACCTATCTGCCCACACCACCAAGCTGTCTATGTCCTTTTGAAGTTCTACACTCTCCTCTCCAGAGTTTACAATACCTCTGTTTTGTATTATCCACAACTTTTAAATTGTCTCCTGCACACCAAGATATCGATCATTAATATATATCCGGAGAAGCAAAGCTGCCAATACTGACACCTGGGGGACATCACTACAAATCCTCCCCTAGCCGAAAAAATATCCATTGACCGTCAATTTTGAATCCATGTTGCTACTGTCCCTTTTATTCCACAAGCCATAATTTTTTGAAGAGGTAAAAGAGGGTAATGCTTTTGACATGGTGTACAGGACTTTGAAAAGACACAGTGCTACATAATAGACTTGTGACAAAGTTATAGCTTGTTGAATAAAAGAGGTAGTGGCAACTTGGATGCAAAATTGGCTCAGTGACAGGACAGAGAGACTAATGGTTAATGGATGATTTTCAGACTGGAGGATCATTTGTAGTGAAGTTCCCCAAGGGTCAGTACATGTGAACAAACAAATTAGGAGCAGAAATAGGCCACACGGCCCTTCAATTCAGTAAGATCATGGCCGATCTGATTTTAACCAAAACTCCACATTCCTGCTTACCCCATTTGAGCTTTCATCAGCCCCTTGCTTATCAAGAATCTCTACCTCTGCCTTAAAAATATTCAAAGACTCTGTTCCACAACCTTTTGCGGAAGAGAGTTCCAAATCCTCACGACCCTCAGCGAAGATTTTTCTCCCGTATCTCAGTCTGACATGGGCAAACACTTATTTTAAATAATGGCCCTTCGTTCTAGATTCTCCATCAAGAGGAAACGGCCTTTCCATATCTGTCCTGTCAAGTCCCCTCAGGACCTTTTATGTTTCAATCGAGTTATCTCTTACTCTTCTAAACTCCAGCAGATACAAGCCTACCGTGTCCAACCTTTCCTCATAAGAAAACCACTCATTTCAAGTATTAATTGAATAAACCTCCTGCTTCCAATGCATTTATGTCCTTTCTCAACTAAGGAGGCCAACACTATCCACAGTACTCCAGATGCAGTCTTACCAATGCCCTGTATAACTGAAGAAAACCTCCCTTCATTCCCCTTGCAATAAACAAGTACATAGGAAATAGGAGCAGAAGGAGGCTTTTAGTCCTTCGAGCCTGTGTCGCCATTCATATGATCATGGTTGATCAATCCAACGCAATAGCCTAATCCCTAATGCTTCTTGCAAACATACAATATTTTGGCCTCAACTACTTCCTGTGGTAATGAATTCCACAGGCTCACCATTCTCTGGGGGAAGAAATTACTCCTCATCTCTGTCCATATCCTCTACCCCATAGCCTCAGACTGTGACCCCCTGTTTCCAGACATCCGCGCAATTGGGACCATCCAGCTTGCACCTACACTGTCTAGTCCTGATAGAATTTTAAAGGTTTTTATGAGATTCCCCCCATATTCTTCTGAACTCCAGTGAACGCAATCCTTTTTTAAATTTAGAGTACCCAATTCATTTTTTTATCCCAATTAAGGGGCACTTTTAGCGTGGCCAATCCACCTACCCTGCACACCTTTCGGTTGTGGGAGCGAAACCCATGCAAACACGGGGAGAATGTGCAAACTCCACAGTGACAGTGACCCAGAGCCAGGATCGAACCTGGGACCTCGGCGCTGTGAGGCAGCATTGCTAACCACTGCACCACCGTGCTGCCCCAAGTGAACGCAGTCCTTTTTAAAAAAAAGATATATATTTATTCAAGTTTTTCAACAAATTTTCAACAAAACCCCCCACCCCCGCAAACAAAAAGAAAGCAACAAGAACACAACAAGTAGAAATTATACATTGGATTTCCCCCCTATCCACTAACCCCCCATATAACAGTAAAAAGCACAAATAGGGGAAAACTCCCACCTTAACCCAAACACCACCCCAAGAGAACCCTCCCCCCCCCCCCCCCCCCACCCCTGGGCTGCTGCTGCTGCTGACCTCCTTCAAACGCTCCGCGAGATAGTCTAGGAATGGTTGCCACCGCCTGAGGAACCCCTGCATAGACCCTCGCAAGGCAAACTTTATCCTCTCCAGCTTGATGAACCCTGCCACGTCATTGATCCAACCTTCCACAATAGGGGGCTTGCATCCTTCCACAGTAGCAAAATCCTCCACCGGGCTACCAGGGACGCAAAGGCCACAATACCGGCCTCTTTCGTCTCCTGCACTCCCGACTCGTCCGATAACCCAAATAAGGCTAATCCCCAGCTTGGCTTGACCCGGCATTCACCACCTTGGACATAGTCCTCGCAAAACCCCTCCAAAACCCATCCAGTGCCAGGCACGACCAGAACATATGGACGTGATTTGCCGGGCTCCCCGAGCACCTCCCCCATCTGTCCTCCACTCCAAAGAACCTACTCAACCTCGCCCCTGTCATATGCGCTCTGTGAGTAACCTTGAACTGCATGAGGCTGAGCCTGGCACAAGAGGAGGAAGAATTAACCCTACTCAGGGCATCAGCCCACAGACCCTCATCTATCTCCTCCCCAAGCTCCTCCTCCCACTTGCCCTTTAACTCCTCCACCGAGGCCTCCTCCTCTTCCTGCAGCTCCTGATAAATCGCCGAAACCTTGCCTTCTCCAACCCATACACCCAAAATCACCCTGTCCTGAATCCCACGTGCTGGAAGCAGCGGGAATTCCCTCACCTGCCGCCTCACAAACGCCCTCACTTGCATGTACCTGAAAGCATTTCCCGGGGGTAGCCCAAACCTCTGCTCCAGCGCCCCTAGGCTTGCAAACGTCCCATCTATAAACAGGTCCCCCATTCTTCTAATCCCTGCCCGATGTCAGCTCCGAAACCCCCCATTCATCCTTCCCGGGACGAACCGATGATTCTCCCGAATCGGGGACCAAACCGAGGCTCCCACCTCACCCCTGTGTCGCCTCCACTGCCCCCAGATCTTCAGCGTCACCGACACCACCGGACTCGTGGTGTACCTTGTCGGCGAGAGCGGCAGCGGTGCCGTCACCAGCGCACTCAGGCTCGTGCCCACACAGGACGCCATCTCTAACCTCTTCCACCCGCCCCCTCTCCCTCTATTACCCACTTACGGATCATCGCCACATTGGCTGCCCAATAATAGCCACATAGATTCGGCAGCGCCAGCCCCCCCTGTCCCTGCTACGCTCCAGAAACACCCTCTTCACCCTCGGGGTCTTATTCGCCCACACAAATCCCATGATGCTCCTGCTTACCCATTTGAAAATGGCCTTGGGGATCAAAATGGGAAGGCACTGGAACACAAAGAGAAACCTCGGGAAGGACCGTCATTTTTACCGACTGCACCCTACCCGCCAGAGAGAGTGGCAGCGTATCCCATCTTTTAAAATCCTCCTCCATCTGCTCCACCAACTACGTCAAATTAAGCTTGTGCAGGGCCCCCCAACTCCTAGCTACTTGGATCCCCAGGTACCGAAAGCTCCTTTCCGCCCTCTTCAGCGGCAACTCGTCTATCCCCCTTCCCTGGTCCCCTGAGTGCACCACAAAGAGCTCACTCTTCCCTACGTTGAGTTTATACCCCGAAAAGTCCCCAAACTCCCTAAGGATCCGCATGACCTCCGCCATCCCCTCCACTGAATCCGCAACATACAACAACAGGTCATCGGCATGCAACGGCACCCGGTGTTCCTCTCCCCCCCCGAACCAATCCCCTCCATTTCCTGGACTCCCTCAGTGCCATGGCCAGCGGCTCAATTGCCCATGCTGAAATAGAGATATTGTACTGTGGGGTTGTTTCACGATCCCTATTAACCACTGTGCCACGTGCTGCCCTCTGCCACTGTTTTCTAAGTGCTCTGCTGTAAAATCTTTAATAATGGATTCTAGAATTTTCCCCACTACCGATGTCAGGCTTACTGATTAATAATTCCCTGTTTTCTCTCTCCCTCCATTTTTAAATTAGATACCTTCCAATCTGTAGGAACTATTTGAGAGTCTATAGAATCTTGGAAGATGACCACCAATGCATGCACTATTTCTAGAGTCACTTCCTTAAGTACTTTGGGACGTACATTATCAGGCCCTGGGGATTTAACGGCCTTCAATCCCATCAATTTCCCCAACACTGTTTCAATACCAATATTGACCTTCAGTTCCTTCTTCTCAGTAAACCCTGCGTTACCCAACATTTCTGGTATCTTATTTGTGTCTTCAGTTGTGAAGGCAGAACCAAACTTTCTATGACCGTTGCTAATTATTTCCTGCACCTGTGAACTAGCATTTTGTGATTCATTGACTAGAACATCCAGATGCCCCTCCACCTCAACTCTGCCATCTCTCACCATTTAGATAATCTTTATTGTTCTTCTGCCAAATAATAACAATCTTTATCATTGTCACAAGTAGGCTTACATTAACACTGCAATGAAGTTACTCTGAAAATCCCCTAGTCGCCACATTCCGGCACCTGTTCAGGTACACTGAGGGAGAATCCAGAGTGTCCAATTCACCTAACAACCATGTCTTTCGGGACTTGTGGGAGGAAATCGGTGCACCCACAGGAAACCCACGTAGACACGGGGAGAATGTGCAGACTCCACACAGAGAGTGACCCAAGCTGGGAATCGAACCTGGGCCCTTGGCGCTGTGAAGCAACAGTGCTAACCACTGTGCTACCGTGCAATTTCCCACACAATACTCTATTTGCCAGATCTTTGTCCACTGACCAAACCTATCAATATCCTTTTGTAGCTTCCTTATGTCCTCTTCACAACTTACTTTCCTACCTATCTTTGTGTGGTCAGCAAATTTAGCACCCATACTTCGGTCCCTTTATCCAAATAATTTCTTTCAATTGTAAAGAGTCGAGGCCTCAGCACTGACCCCTGTGGCACACCAATAATTGGTGTTGGGAACCTTGCTCTTTCTGATATATATATTAATATTATGACTTTGGTGTAGAGGGCATAATGTTCAGCTGACACGAAACTCCGGTGTATTGTGAGCCGTGAGGAGGATGTGTAGAACCTCAAAAGAACACAGACATGTTGGTAGACAAGTGGCAGATGAAATTCAATGCAGAGAGGTGTGAAGTGATTCATTTTGGTAGGGAGAATGTGAAGATCTAATATAAACTAAAGGGTGTAATTCTAAAGGGGATGCAAGAGCAGAGGGACCTGGGTGTATATGTGCATAAGTAATTGAAGGTGGCAGGACTGGTAGAGAGCGTAGGTAACAAAGCATACAGAATCCTAGACTTTATTAATAGGGATGTAAGAGTACAAGAGCAAGGAGGTTATGTTAAACTGTAAAAAAAATTTGTTCAGCATTAATTGCAGTATTATGTCTAATTCTGGGTGCTGGACTTTAGGCGCCACAGAGAGTGCAGAAAAGATTCATGAGAATGGTCGAATCGGAAAATCCCCCCTTGATAGAGATTCAGAATCATAAGGGATCTGGACAAAATAGATTGGCAAAAACCTGTTCCCACTGGTAGAAGAATGTGAGGGTGCAGATTTAAGGTCATTAGCAAAAGAAGCAATGGAGACATGAGGAGAAATGTTTTCAGTGAGTGGTTAATATCCAGAATGCACTGCCTGAGATAGTGGTGGAAAAGGGTTCAAGCGAGGCATTCAAGAGGAAACTGGATTATTTGAAAAGGAAGAATGTTCAGGGTAAGGAGGGGGGGGCATGGGCGACCAGTGGTGGGGGGAGTGTTGCGTGGGGAAGTGTCACGAGGTGATTTGCTCATTCGGAGAGAAGGCACAGACAATCTGGTGATTCTCCATTGCTTGGACGCAGTGACCTGGCTTCATAGGTTTTGTCGCATGTATCTTACTGAACTGATGCAATATATTTAAAAGGATTTTAATGTCCGGGATTAATCGTCACTGTACATGTTTCAAATATTACATAATTTTATCTTTCAAATCATTCATTTCAGGCGCACCCCACATACATTTATTTCTGAAGATGATTTACTAAAACTCATTGGAGACTGATATGAGGTGACTGGGAATATAAAGTAGTTTCAGTATAATGCCAGTGCCAGCAGGTCCTGCTGAAATCAGTTTTCTCAGCTGTTCTACATTTGGCTTTCAGTCAGCTGCACTAAGTCCAATGTTCAGGAACTGAAGGATCTGGTTTAATAAATACTCTATTAATAATGTATGCAGGTAAACAGATATTTATCGAAAAAATGTTAGTGAAGAAATGTAGCAGTCAGTCACTAGTTGGCATTTTTGTTCATGCTGAATTTACTGAATGGTTTTCATGAATGTGAGTCTGGAAATTTGTCAATTTCAATCTGAAGGGCAACATATCTCTTGGCCAACTAATGTTCAGGACTTGTCTGTAGAAGATCAGCTTCACCTTGATTGTAATCCTTTTTTAGATCTAGGCAAGAAATGTTGCATGCACAGGCCTAATAAAATTGGCCATAATGATAGCACAGCAGAGTTGTTAGTATATTGGACCACAGAATACAGGGATATAGCTTGATCCCATCTGTGCTACTGACATTGAGCAGAGGCCAGGCACTACTGAAAAGGGAGGGATGGATATTAAATGTTGGCCCACCTGCCCCTCACACCCCACCCCTCACAACCCATTGCATTTAAACTGCTCATTAAAGCTGACTTAACAGCGTTGCTGGAACCAACAAATCTGAGCATCTCCGTCGCTGGACTTCTGCATCCTCTTGAGTTAGAATTTGATTGGTCTTTGTGGGTGAAATCAGCTTTGAGACATTGCCAGAATTCCAGGTCTTTCCATGGTATTATAGAAAGGTTATGGCCATTCAGTCCATCATGTCTGTGCCAGCCAAAATAGAGAAAAAAGAAACAATCTGTCCTCTTTAATCCAACTTTTCAGCACCTTGGGTTGGGGCGCCTTGCAGGTCATGGTACTTCCGATGCAGATCTAAGGAGTTTTTGAATGAGTTGAGTGTTTCAGCCTCAACCAACATGGGCAGTGAATTCCAGATGCCCATCACCCTCTGCGTGAAAATAATGTTCCCCATGTCCCCTCTAATCTTTCTACCAGTCACCTCAAATCTATGCCCCGTTAATTGAGCCTTCAGCTCGGGGAAACAAGTCTTTCCTGTCTACCCTCTCCATAATGTTTACTTGTGTTCTCTAGTAAAGTGGGAGTAATAATGGAGGGATCGTACTCATCAGTCAGAATTTGGGGTTCGTGCATTTGATCATTGGTAATAGTCGGTGACTATGATATGTTGCACTTTCCTTGCAGGCCTGCCAAGGGACCATCCTGAGAGCTATCACTCCTTCATGTGGAACAATCTATTTAAGCACATTGATATCTTGGCTGAAAATACACACATCCTAGATGGAAATGCTCCTGACCTGGAGGCAGAGTGCGATGCCTTTGAGGAGAAAATTAAAGCAGCAGGAGGAATCGAGCTATTCATTGGTGGTACTTCGCAGAGACCTTTACAAAATTAATATCCTCTTCCTGAAGCTGGTGCTACTTACATGATAGTTCTAATCTGTTTTTGAATTGCTTTTTAAAATAGTTTGGAGGTGTTCTCAAAGGGCACATGTCTATATTGGGGAAATTACATTTTTTTCTTAACTCTGAACACCCAGGGTAACTATCAGGCGCAATATTAGTTGGACACAGTGTAATTCTTCTCTTATTGTGAGCAGCAATGGAGAATGTTTCAAGTGGAACGGTGTGAAATTACTATTTCTCTACACAGCCATCCCTCTGACCTCACTTTAAAGGAAACTGAATTTAGCTCATGGTATTGGGAGCAGTTTTGTGCTCAGTTTAAAATTGCCCCAAATCCCTGGTCTACAGGATTAGCCCTGGCTAATGCTGCCAGGAAGCTCTGTTGAAATGCCGTTGTTACATTTTGTTCACTTTTTTTTCTTCTTTGGCTTTGACTAGGCATTGGTCCAGATGGTCACATTGCTTTCAACGAACCAGGCTCCAGCCTGGTGTCTCGCACCAGAGTGAAGACATTGGCACTGGATACAATATTGGCCAATGCTAGATTCTTTGATGGAGATTTATCTAAAGTCCCGACCATGGCTTTAACTGTTGGAGTGGGGACTGTAATGGATGCTAGAGAGGTAAATAAATGGCAGTTCACTTGCATGGTTCCTTTTCCTTTAGTTTTGAAATCAGCCCGTTGTATTAAATGTGCCAAGTTTGCCTCTTGGATATAGTTATGTTTTTGTACTGCCTGAGAGTTACCTGTTTTATTACCCTCACTCCTTGTATCTTGGTCAGTTGGTGTTGCAGTTTTAAAGATCAGGTACAAATGCAGAACTGGATTTCATAGAATTTTACGAACGGGAAGGAGGCTATTTTTGTTGTCCGTATGGGTTTTACATTTAAAAAATTGTCTTTGGAGTTATTATTTAAATTTTTTAAAAATCTGTAGGCATTGGTCCAGACAGTCACACTCAAGTGTGCAATTGATCGAGAAAAGCTGCATTTTATTAGAATTTTAAAGCAACACTGTTGTTCTCCACTATTTCTCTGGCTCTCCTCCGAACATGTTCTCTCCACTGTTAGTGAACAACGGTAGTTTTAAAGGATTTATTAAGGGAGTTATTTTTAAACATTAGAAACAGGTACCGTTGTAAGTGGGTTTAATTTAATGTTTCTGTGCCTGGAAGTGTAAAACCTGTAGTTAGGTTCATGCTGGTCAAACGTGTTTGTATGTGTGGGTGTTGTTTAATTTCCAACTATGTTTCTATTGTGCTTAGAGAGGCGCAAAGAATAAATATAAGGCACAAGCACGTGGGTGATGCTTAGCAACTGGGGCCTTGTAAGATCGAGAAAATTTTAAGTGTTAGTTTAGCTAATTTGAGTGCAGTTGAAGATGAGATAAGGCAACTGTCAGAAGGCTAGAAGCGGTTGGTTTGAGAAAGCTAGAGAGGGAACATCTCTCTGAACTTGGCCAGAAGAAAAGCCATACCAGAGAGTAATGGTTAAGAAAACATGTGCAGACATCTGAAGATAAGCTAGTTAAGAAAACTAGCGAAATGAAGAGAAGTGTCCAAGAAGTCTGGAGTTAAGAGACTGTGATGAACGGTTACTGTAACACTGTACCCTTGTCATCATGTAAGGTGATGTCCCCTTTAAGACCGGGCTTGGAACCCTGAGGAACTCCGCCTCCGCCCATCTGGGAGCCGTATATAAGGGGCCGCCTTGTGGGCGGCGTAGCTGTTAGCACACGTCTCGGCACCAGTCTAGTTCTTAGTTTATTAAAGCCTTCTTTACTGTTTACACTCTAAGCGTCGTTATTGAGGGTACAACAATTTAATAAACTAAACTACATGAGGATGGACGCAGGCCTAAAACCAGAGAAGCTCAACCTGGAAGCACGGACACCGGAGGCAAAGGAAATTTTTAAATACTGGCTCCGATGCTTCGAGGCTTACCTGGACTCCTCAGAGACTCCCATCCTGGGGCCGTGCAAGCTGCGTCTACTCCACGCCCGGGTGATTCACAGAATCGCCGCCACGCTCGAAAAGGTGACGACTTATGAAGAGGCGGTCAAGCTACTCCGCAAGTGGTTCGTCAAGCCTATCAACGAGGTGCACGCCAGGCATCTGCTCTCTACCTGCCGGCAGCGCTCGGGGGAATCGCTAGACGAATTCGTCGAAAAACTCACCGCGCTTGCCAGGGACTGTGACCACCAGGATGTGACAGGGGAAGTCCATATGAACCTGCACATCAGAGACGCTTTCATGTCCGGCATCCGCTCGACCTACATCCGGCAGCGGCTGCTCGAAAACGGGGCAAAAGACCTCCAGGACACGCTAACGCTCGCCTCCTCACTGGAGGTGGCCCGACATAACTTGGGTACGTACCTCGTGGACTCTGCGAGCCCCCCCCGGACTTCCTCAGACTCAGCCATATTACAGGCCTGCGCCACGCGGTGACCCGCTCATCATGGCACACTGCTACTTCTGCGGCCAGGGCCAGCACCCACGCCCACGCTGCTAAGCCCGCTCCGCGATATGCAGCGACTGTGTGAAGAAGGGGCATTTTGTGAGGGTCTGCCTGGCCAGACCCAGGGGCCAGAAGAACAAAGAACAGCCGGCCCGAAAATCAGGCTCTCAGGCCCGCAGGCCTCGCAATGCGGCTGTGCACCGACCCGACACGCCCTCTTCTGACGCGTCATCAGTCTCGTGCGAATCATGGGAGCGGCCATCTTGTCGGCGGCCATCTTCGCGACCCGACGCGCAGCCGACGGCGGTGGCCATTTTACGATTCCGACTCGGCTGAGGACTCCGACTACCCGCGAGTGGGAGCGATCACCCTCGACCAAACTCGGCCAAAACACCTGCAGAACTCTATGACGCAGGTCCAGGTCAACGGGCGCGACACTGCACGGAGCACGGAGAGCTTTATCCATCCTGAAACGGTAAGGCGTTGCTCCCTGCGCACCCATCCCGCGTCCCAAACCATAGCCCTCGCATCCGGGTCCCACTCGGTACAAATCAAGGCGTACTGTATCGCGGATCTCTCGATCCAGGGCGCCAAGTACATCCGTTTCAAATTTTATATCCTTCCCCACCTCTGTGCCCCCCTGCTGCTCGGACTGGATTTCCAGTGCAGCCATCGAAGCCTGACACTGAAGTTCGGCGAACCCTTGCCCCCCTCACGGTATGCTGTCTTGCGACACTGAAAGTCGCACCCCCCTCGCTATTCGCGAACCTCACTCCCGACTGTAAGCCCGTCGCCACCAGGAGCCGGCGCTACAGTGCCGACTTTTATCAAGTCAGAGGTCCAGCGTTTACTGGGAGAGTGGGTCATCGAGGCTAGCAACAGCCCTTGGAGAGCACAAGTGGTGGTAGTCCGGTCCGGGGAGAAGAAACGGATGGTCGTGGATTATAGCCAGACCATAAACCGATTCACGCAGCTTGATGCGTACCCCCTTCCTCGCATCGAGGAAATGGTAAATCGGATCGCCCAATACCGAGTATTTTCCACGGTCGACCTCAAATCCGCCTACCACCAGCTCCCCATCCGACCAAAAGACCGCCCCTATACTGCCTTCGAAGCAACTGGCCGGCTCTTCCACTTACTCAGGGTCCCCTTCGGCGTCACAAATGGGGTCTCTGTCTTTCAAAGGGCGATGGATCAAATGGTGGACCAGCACGGTTTGCGGGCTACATACCCGTACTGCGGCCATGACCAGCAGGACCATGACGCAAACCTCAAAGTTCCTCCAGACCGCCCGAGCCCTTAACCTGACCTATAATGAGGAAAAATGCGTTTTCCACACAACCCGGCTGGCCATCCTCGGCTATGTCGTGGAAAACGGGGTCCTAGGTCCCGACCCCGACCGCATGCGCCCCCTTAAGGAACTCCCCCTCCCCCGCAGCCTCAAGGCTCTTCTCCTACTAGGCCCAGTGGGTCCCCAAGTATGCGGACAAAGCCCGCCCACTCCTAAAGACCACCACTTTCCCCCTCTCGGCTGAGGCTCGATTGGCCTTCAACCGCACCAAGGCCAATATCGTCAAGGCCGCTATGCGCGCGGTGGACAAAACTATCCCCTTCCAGGTAGAGAGCGATGCATCAGACATCGCCCTGGCTGCTACCCTCAATCAGGCAGGCACACCAGTAGCGTTCTTCTGGACCCTCACCGCCTCCGAGGTTCGACACTCTGCAGTCGAGAAGGAGGCACAAGCCATTGTGGAGGCTGTACGGCACTGGAGGCACTACCTAGCCGGTAGGAGGTTCACCCTTGTCACCGACCAACGGTCAGTCGCCTATATGTTCGATAACACGTAACGGGGCAAAATAAAAAACGATAAAATTTTGAGGTGGAGGTTCGAACTCTCCACCTACACGTACAATATCAAGTATCGTCCAGGGGAGCTCAACGAGCCCCCAGATGCCCTGTCCCGCGGCACAAGCGCCAACGCGCAGGACGACCGCCTGCAAGCCATCCACAATGACCTCTGCCACCTGGGGGTTACCCGGCTCGTCCATTTTATCAAGTCCCGCAACCTACCTTACTCAACCAAGGAGGTCAAGGCCATGATCAGGGCCTGCCAGATCTGTGCGGAGTGCAAGCCGCACTTCTACCGGCCAGACAAGGTGTGGCTCGTGAAGGCCTCGGGGCCCTTTGAGCGACTGAGCTGGCCTTCAAGGGGCCCCTCCCGTCCACCAATCGTAATGCCTATTTCCTCACCGTTATCGATGAGTTCTCCCGCTTCCCATTCGCCATTCCCTGCCCCGACATGACCTCAGCCACCGTGATTAAGGCACTGCACAGCATCTTCACTCTGTTCGGTTTCCCCGCTTATATCCACAGCGACCGGGGTACATCGTTCATGAGCGATGAACTGCGTCAGTATCTGCTCAGCAAAGGCATCGCCTCGAGCAGAACGACCAGTTATAACCCGCGGGGAAACGGGCAAGTGGAGAGGGAGAACGCGACAGTGTGGAAGGCTGTCCTTCTGGCCCTATGGTCGAGATTTTCCAACTACACGCTGGCAGGAGGTCCTGCCCGATGCCCTACACTCCATTAGGTCGCTCGTCTGCACGGCCACGAATGAGATCCCTCACAACCGATTGTTTGTTTTCCCCAGGAAGTCTACCTCCGGGGTCTCGCTTCCACCTTGGCTGATGGCTCCGGGACCTGTTCTTCTCCGGAGGCACGCGAGGAGCCATAAAACGGACCGCCTGGTCGAAAAGGTCTGATTATTCCACGCCAACCCCAGTTACACCTATGTCGAGTACCCCGACGGCAGGCAAGATACGGTTTCCCTCCGGGATCTGGCACCCGCTGGATTCCCCACTACAGATGCCCCTTCCCGCGCCGCTCCCCTGCAGGATCGGGCATCCCCTACAACACACCCCCTCCCGGCACCACTCCCCGTTGGTGAGCACCTACCGCGCACACCCCCCAGTGCCCCCCTTTACACACCCCGCCGGCGCCAGTACCGCTACCCCTGGCCCCGCCTATTCTCCCTGCGCCCCGTTCCCCTGCCCCGACCCGGACCGAAGCTCCGCCCGTCGTGCTCCCGGACGTACCCTCAACCAAGACGTCAGTGTCCGCCGCACCACCGCCCGAACTGAGGAGGTCGATGAGGACGATCCGGCCACCGAGACGAATGGACTTATGATGGCACTTCACCCCCGCCGGACTCTTTTTTTAAACAGGGGGTGAATGTGATGAACAGTTACTGTAATCATCATGTAAGGTGATGTCCCCTTTAAGACCGGGCTTGGAACTCTGGGGAACTCCGCACATCTGGGAGCCGTATATAAGGGGCCACCTTGTGGGCGGCGTAGCTGTTAGCACATGTCTTGGCACCAGTCTAGTTCTTAGTTTATTAAAGACTTCTTTGCCGTTTACACTCTAAGCGTCGTTATTGAGGGTACCAGAGACAAAGGTATTGTTCAACAGAATTCAAGGAAGAGTAAACAATGTGTTCTGAGTGAAAGAGACAGTTGCAGTACTTGTGGGACAGCTGTCTTCCAAGGTAAAACAAATGTCTGATGCCATTTTATAGCCTGGGAAGCAAGAGTTGAAGCAATTGTGAGTAATTTGCACAGCAGTCTTGACAAAGGCATCCTAAAGAGGGTTGGTGTGAACTCCTGGACTGTATTCAATGTTAAAAGTGGATTGGAAGCTTTGTTTAAAAGTGCCATTTGGAAAACCTGGTCTGGATTTCTGAAAGCAAACCGCTAAGGGAAAGCATTATTATAAGAGAAGATTTTTAAGTGTGTTTTTGGGTGTGGAATTTGGAAACATTCATGTGACAGACATGGAGGGATTCTGAGTAGAAAACCACAGACACTAACTTGGTTCCTGCAGCGTGTGTATTTGACCACAGTCGATCTGTGTGCATAAAAGGGACTTTTGAGTTAATGGGACCGTTGTATCTTAAGATGTACTTTGTAATCCATGTTAATCTTAAAATGTTAATCTGTAGTTGTGAAGATAAGTGGGAACTAAAGGAGTATTATATAATAATCCAACTTTTCATGTTTAATAAATGTTTTTTCCTTGTTAAAACTAATAACTGTAACACTATCTATGCTTATTTGAGCCAAAATTCCATTCTGGGATCTTCTCATTCAATGTAATTATTAAAGGTTCACTGCCAACTCTCAATGAGATCTTTTAGTGCAGTGGGTTGTGTCTGTGCCTCTGAGCCGGAAGCTCCGGGTTTGAGTCCGACCCAAGACTTGATAGCGAAGGAAGGTGCTTTCCTAACACGGCCAGCATCCCCCAATGAGAAACAGTAAGTGCGGGAGAGACTCCTGGTAAGACATGCTTGATGTGGAGTGGCACCCTTCAAGCTGTAAGCCGCTAACGACAGGCTAGCAACATGGTCCAGGATAAACTAGCAATGGGAAAAGCTGAAAGTCTGCCTTAGTGCACTATTAGGTGCAGGAAAAGAACAACTGCTAGCTTTTCTGTAATCATCACTGTTCCTTATGGAAGGTGCTCAATGGGTTTCCTTTTACTTCTGCAGGTAATGATTCTCATCACTGGAGCTCATAAAGCTTTGGCTCTATGTAAAGCAATAGAAGATGGTGTAAACCACATGTGGACTGTATCTGCTTTTCAGCAGCATCCGAAAACAATGTTTGTGTGTGATGAAGATGCCACCATGGAACTCCGTGTAAAAACAGTCCAATATTTTAAAGGTATTTGAATATTATTGGAGTTTTCAACCTTTTGGGAAATTCAGTGAAAACATTCAATCGTAATAACTTACACAATAACGGACCCAATTGCTATTTAACTTTTCGAAAGAGGCCATTCAGTCTGTTTGAGAACATTGTTTTTATTAGCTACAGGTTAGTGATTTTTAATTCTTTTTACAGGTACCGTGAATAGTTTGGACTTTTAAAAAAACTTGCTCATTCTCCACATCTGTTAGGAATGGCCAGTGTCAGCTGGGATGGGGATGTATACGAAGATGTGCCCACCAGAGACCAGGGGAAGCATTTTGGCCGATCTAGGAACCATCCATAGCAAAACCCTTCAATTTTACCATCATGCCAAACTGTCCCTTGAAATAATTTGAAGATGTCCTCTCCATTGTCAAGCTTGGAAGATCATTTCAGTATCGATCACTACACACAAATACATTCCTTGGGGTGGTTTGGGAGACTGTGCTCTCCCGCTGGAGAATTGCATCCGTTTTCCGATACCTCTGGGAGTGTAAAGCAGGAAGCAATTCTGAACCCTTGCCCTGAAATACGAGGCATTCCCAAGGGATTTCGCTATTGGCTGCCATTTGGAGCGGGAGGTCCGATAGTGAAATCCCTCGGCTGGCCATGCTCCCACCCGTACCGCAAATCAGTCACTCAGCCCGCCCCCACTGACTAAAGGGACCAACTTACTGGGACTCCCTGACTAAAGGGACCCCCCACCCCATAAAAAAATCCCCTGTGTGGAAGCTAGAGAGCAGTTCAGACAGGGGCAGTGGAAAGAAAACTGCAGCTGTACCTGGAAGCCCGACCTGTCCATTCCTGGAAGGTGAACAGCTGTGGCCTGTGTCTAGACCCCTCAAATCCATTATCTACAAGTCATTCTTTCCTTTCTAATAGTGGGCTTTGTTTGACAGCTTCCAACAAACCATCTGCAGCCTTGATTTATTCATCTCCCTTCATGGATGAGTGAGTCTTAAGCGGTGAAATGCCAACATTTACAAACATTGACCACTAAAGAATGGCAAGTGAATTCCAATCACTAAATACATTACAAGTGCACTCAAGCACTAGGTTCCCGCTAAAGATGGGAGCCTGGGTAGGGGGAGGAGGGTCTCACTATTAAGTGGTCGGGGGGCATGGTCTAGTAGAGGGATGGGGTGGGCAGGGTAGGTAGTGCATTGTGGCTGGGGAGGATGGCCGTCGGAAGATCTTTGGCTCACTGCAAGGTCCACCACGACAGGCTCACAAATGCTGTGATCCATGCCCACGTGATTCCTGCCCCTGTGGACCAGAGACTAATGGACGGCTGGAGTAGTGCCGGGCCCACTAAATGGATGCAAATGGGTTAATAGCCATTAGCAATCATTTACATGCTCCTGCTGGCACATGGTTGTGACCTCGATTCCAGTGCCAGCGGGAGGGGGGTCAGAGTATTGCGTTCAGATCGGCGCCTACCGATGCCGATCATATTGCGATTCTCGGCTGCATCGTGAACCTCGATACCATCGGCCGATCCAGTCCCTAAAGACTGTTTCCAACTATGTTTTTACCAGTTTAATTGATGCCTATGTCCCGGCCGAACTAGATTATGTGCTGATTTAACCTGACATATTTGCTTTAATGCTGCGTGTCCTTCTGGAAAGTTCCCTTTCTTTTAGAGACCTCCTTTCCAAGTTAACAAACCAGCTTCCCCAGTCTTTCCTCATAATCAACGCTTTGATCCCAGGAATCATCCCGTGACTCTCTGCTGCACCATCACCGCTACTTGAACTTTCTCCTTGTGTTTTGTTAACCGAATCTGAACACCATATTTAAGGTCTGACCCAGGCGCTCCATGGATTTAGTCTGATCTTCCTTCTGCTGCTTGACGGGCTGTGCAATATCACTAAGCAATTGTGTTTGCAATTTCCCAGTACTGAAAAACTGGTCACATACTCTTAAGTACTGGAAGTCTACATTTGAGGATTGGTTTCCTTCAATTATAGCTTGTGATTTTGAACAAAATGGAACTGAAAGTGTTTGTCATTGTGGAAGCTGATTGTTCAGCCTGGCCATGTGATTTTAGTTGTGAAATTCTAAGTTAATTGCTTGAGAATTACCGGGAGAGTGATATGACAAAGGTCCTGGTTAGAATTAAATGTGACACTTGGAATAACAAAGGTTTGCAATTAAACCATAATAATTGGGTTATTTCCTCGGAGTTGTAGTTCCATCCTCAAGATTAGCATTTTTTTTGTTGCAGTCTGCTCTGTTGTGGTATCTGTCCAAATAGACTACTTTTTAAAAATAAATTTATGAGTACCCAATTATTATTTTTCCAATTTAGCGTGGCCAATCCACCTAACCTGCACATCTTTGGGTTGTGGGGGTGAAACCCACGTAGACATGGGGAGAATGTGCAAACTCCACACCGACAGTGACCCAGTGCTGGGATTCAAACCCGGGTCCTCAGCGCCGCGAGGCCATCGTGCTAACCACTGTGCCACCCGTCAATTCAGATACTTCAGCCAGCTCCTTAATTAAAGTTTACCCAGATGTCTTTATTTATGAATAGAACAAAGTACGGATACGGATATAATGCAACACTTTATTAAATATAGTTAACCTGTAAATTACCCACTATACATACAAGAAACACCCAGGATTCAACTATACTACCCGCAAAGGTCGTTTGGTAAGTTGTTGATCCAATCCTGGAGTCCCTCTGGTTCATCCTTGCAAAGGTGATTCTCGCTGACTGTTTCTTTCTTGCTTGCTTCCTTCTGGTCTGGTCAGGGTCACCTCACACACCGAGTCTTTGCTTGTCTTCTGCCTCTTTTGCTTGCTCTGCTTGCTTCTTTCACTTGCTCTGCGTCTCCTGCTTCTGGTGTCTCTGAATTGCCTGCTTTTATCCCCCCTCCACTCGCTTTTCCAGAAACTTCTCTGGCTTCTGGCCAATGAGGTCTCGGGAGGGGGGTCCCAGCAGCCAATGGTCTGATTGATGACTGACAGGCCAACTGAGCCCACCCCAGGTGTCCCATCTCTGGTGATGTGGGCTGCACATGACCTGTTCCCTTATAAGGCAACAGTAAATACTCTCGGTGACAAAAAGTCTGGCTCGATCTGGGCTACGAACAACAGACTTCCTGAGGTTTGACTGCAGAATGATTTTAAAATGACCACACTGTTCATGCCTTTGTTGGTTCTACACTTGACTATTCTAACGCTCTTCTAACAGGCCTCCCACCTTGACTCTCTGTTAACTTGCTCATCCAAACCTCTGCTGCCCGTACTTTGACTGGCACTAAAGTCCATTTCGCCCATCACCCCTGTACTCCCTGTTTGGCAGTGCCTCGATCTTGTTTTCACGGCCTTGCCCCTCCCTATCTCTGTAATCACAGCCAGCAGTACCACCCTCAGACCTGTGCTCCTGCAATTCTGGCCTCTTCTGCATCCCTGCTTTTCAACGCTCCACCATTGTCGGGTGTGCTTTCAGCTGCCAAAGCTGCAATTCCCTCCCCAAACCCCCCCCCACTTCTGCTTCTCTCCCCGCTTAAGATAAAACCTATGCCGTGAACCAAACTTATCACCTATCTCCTTATGAGGCTCACTGACAAACTATGTTCCCTAATGCTGTTGTGAACCGCCTTGGGACTTTCTAATACATTAAAGTTGCTAAACAAATGTAAACTGTTGTCTACATTTTCTGAGTTTGCTCCTATTCTTTGTTTTGCTTCTATTGTTTTGCTTCTATTTCTTCCCCAGGTATACTGCCCGTTCACAATAAGCTCGTAGATCCATTGTACAGTATGAAAGAAATCGATGCAATGCAGATACTGAATCCGAGCTGTGAGAACCGAAGACCACGAGCTTCAGGACTTTCCATGGAAATCGCTTTTTCTGAATGAGTATCTGAAGGAAACTTGGCCCAACTGGTTATGAAATCTTCACCACACTCGTGTTCTCAAAAGAAAATGTCTGTTATTTTTATGGAGTGGGCAGAAAGGGGGATGATCTTAAGTCAGCTGATATAGACTGAGGCTAAACTTTACTGATTGAAGCATAAGGATTTCAAGAAAAGGGGGTTGGTGACGAGAAGAATATCCTTGACCTGTATGAACATTTATACTTTTTAAAATGCTTAATTTTTATTTGTGGAAATTTGTAACTTGCAATTCCAATCCGGCTGCTCCCTATTTAGAATATTTTGAAATACTTTGCCAAAAATAAAATTACAATTAAAATAAAAATCCTCTGGGAAGCATGGTGGCGTAGTGGTTAGCACTGCTGCCTCATGGCGCCGAAGACCCGGGTTCGATCCCGTCCCGGGTCACTGTCTGTGTGGAGTTTGCACATTCTCCCCATGTCTACGTGGGTCTCGCCCCCACAACCCAAAAAGATGTGCAAGGTAGGTGGATTGGCAAAGCTAAATTGCCCCTTAATTGGGCAAGAAAAAGAATTGGGTACTCTTAAATTGTTTTAAAAAAATCCTTTAACAATTTAATGTGAGAAACCACTTAAATAGGTAAAGTCATTGCAATGTTTTCTTTTAAATTAAAACTTTGCGCAGAAGTTATTCTGCTGTATTGTGCACCTCATTATAATGGCCTGATTAGTGTTCCTGTTTCTCTTTCAATATATTGATTCTATTTGTAAATTAACTTTGCACCTAATTCAAAGTCACTGTACAATCCTGAGTTTACCCAGCTCATCTTACTGTTTGAAAACCGATCGCTTGCTACTCCTGCCAAATACCCTTTACTCGTACTATGCATCTTTGCTGCTGTTCTTTGCATTGTTCTATATGTTCACAAGCTTTTTCTGTAAAGTAACAACGTTTAACTTGCCTGTCGGGACTTCCCTTTTCTGAGCTTACTTTTGTGCTCCTTTGCATAATGTTTTCTGTGCCAGGAAGTCCCCAAGTTTAAGCAGAAGAATATTTAACCACAATCGAATATTCAGTAGAATGGAGAGCCTTTCTGTGGCAGCTGGTTTTGGGCATTTCATTTTTGTTCCTCGAGTTTGATTTATGGTAGCGGGATTATGCTTTACTGTTGAAGGCATTTTGAACAGGGTACAGTCTAAAAGCCTGGCATTTTGGATGCAGGGATAGGTTTATGAATTCTTGGTTGGAAACAAACTCGGAATGTTGACCAATTTACAAGCAAAAATGGATAAGCGAAGCTTATTTAAGCCATTAATTAAAGCCAGTTACTGAAGTACTATTTTAAACTTTTTGCAGAACAATAAAAATGTTGCGTTCAACTTGAAAATAAGTCTTATTCACATGTGTAATCATTTTGTGCTGAGCCATTTGCCAGGAGGAGTCTCTTTAACCCGTACTTACAAAGGAGAAACTCTCCGGCATACCGTCCCTTGACTTCATGGGTGGTTTTGCTTTTAATTTACAGTTTTAATGTCCGTGTACTAAATACTATTTTAAGAGAGCCGGTTAGCTCAGTTGGCTGGGCGGCTGGTCTGTGAGGTGGCTATCAAGGGGAATTTTCAACATATCCCAGAATCTCCTTCAACATATTTGGGAGGTGGAATGTCTAGGTTTGGGTTGATAGATGAGTATTGTTATGGCAACATTCAAGGACAAACAAGAGTTTCTTGAGATCAAGAGTGGCTTTCAAATCTGGTGTAGAATGGCCAACAAACGGCAGTCAACCACACACATCATGGAATCAGGTATGTTTGTGGAGGTCAGTTTAGTTTTGGCACGGAGGCGGCTGAGGTTAAAGAGTTTTCATCTTGGTGCTATTTAACACACACACCAGAAGGCAGTTGATTGACCTGACCAAAGCATTCGACTCAGTAAATGCAAGGCTCTGGATTGCTGTCCAGATATTTGCATGTCCAAAAAAAATCATCGCGGGCGACATGTGGCGCAGTGGTTAGCACTGGGACTGCGCTGCTGAGGACCCGGGTTCGAATCCCGGCTCTGGGTCACTGTCCGTGTGGAGTTTCCACATTCTCCCAATGTCTGCGTGGGTTTCACCCCCACAACCCAAAGATGTGCAGGTTAGGTGGATTGGCCACACTAAATTGCCCCTTAATTGGGAAAAAATATATTGGGTACTCTAAATTTATATTAAAAAAACATCACCGCAACCGTACAACTGCTTTATGACGATATAGCTGCAACTGTCTTGAGTGCCTACAAAATCCAGACTGGGGTCAAGCAAGGCTCTGTGATAGCCTCCATACTAGTTAAAATCTACCTGATAGTAACTATGCATTTTATCAACCTAAAACTATACGCTGAGCAGTTCCAGCGAGTTGCTGCTGAATCTAAATCAGGATGGTTCAGTCCTCCACTAAAGTTTGATGGCCTTGCTTCACCGGAGCCTGACAAGTTTCTCACCTTTACCCTGGTCCGCCACACAGCTGCTCAATGTGGACCCATTCAGCATCTCTGCCACCTCCATCAGCAGGTGTGCTGGAACCCAGATGTGCACTCAGGCTCCCTCACTCTCCCTCAACCTCACAGCCTGGAGATCCATACACGAGTTTGAAATCCCACTTACGGCTCCTCATCAACATCTTTGAATCAGTCCGTTACAGGAAGGGAGAAATTGCTCAGATTGAAAACAGTCATCACTGCTCTTAGAATATTTGCATGATTTAAATTAACATTTATTGAAATCAATGGATTAAATACAATTAGTAAAATCAATTTGCACAGATTTAAAACACTCATCATTCCTTTTAAAATGTAACACGATTTAAATTAAAATTGAATTTAAATCAATCAATCAGAACAATGCAATTTCCCAAATCAATTTACACAATACTCAGATTCAAATCACTCAGTACTGCCGCGCATTAATCAGGTATTTTAAGCCACATTGGCATTTTTCTCCAGATCACAGAATTTACAGTGCAGAAAAAAATTGCCATTTGGCCCATCGAATCTGCACCGGCTCTTGTACAAGGGCACCCTACTTAAGCCCACACCCCCACCCTGTCCCCATAATCCAGTAACCCGACCGAACCTTTTGGACACCAAGGGGTAATTTAGCATGGTCAATTCACCTAATTGCACATATTTGGACTGTTGGAGGAAACCGCAGCACCCAGAGGAAACCCAAGTAGACATGGGGAGAAAGTGTAAACTCCATAGTCGCCCGAGACCAGAATTTTGGAGGTATGATTTTCACATTACTTTTTATACAATCCCTCTTCAGATAGTTGAGTTGCAAATGTCTCTGTCCGTGTCCCTTGTTGATCACACCTGGTCACACTGCTCCATTGTGCTGATTCACAAGAAACCTTATACTTGGCGAGATGCAAGTACGTTTGGTTGAAAATGATGGGCTGGATTCTCCAATTTGGAGATTATATCCTGACGCCGGCGTGGAAACAGTGGCATTTAATGACTGAAAAATCGACACAAAGCGGCCACCGACCCTCCATCTGTTGGGCTAGCAGCCGTGCAGTAGAGAGCGCCCGGCTCCAGCTGCCAAAGCGGCCGGCGAATTGCCGGATCCGTGGCCGCGCATACACACGGCGACAGCCTGCAGCGACTACGCCGTGCAACATGGCGCCGGCCGCGCATGGACACGGCCTGCCAAATAGTGTCCCACTTTTGGCCAGGCTTGCCATTACCGGGCCACCCCCCACCAGTGCCCCCATCCCCTGCCAAAGACCCTCTGCCCGCTGATCAGCTCCCCCCCCCCCGACACGGTGCTGGACCCAGTCCACAGCCACCACGCCGAGTTCCCGAAAAGAAATAGCATGAGAGACACCCGCCATTGGGAACTCGGCCGGTCAGGGGCGGAGCATCTGGGGGAGGGCCTCCGGTAACGTCCTGAGGCTGTCGATACAGCATGCGGCATTCTCCTCGAGTACGCCGCTTTGGTGGGGGTGGAGCATCAATAAAGTGGCGGCGCCCCCCGATTTCGCTGCCAACGTGGATTCTCTGGCCTATCGCCGACCGTGATTTTGGAGATCGGAAAATCCCACCCACTAACTTTAATTCAGATAAACAGTGCCCGAAGTGGATATGCTCCCCATACAGTGGATCTTATTCTTCACTCTGGTCAGCATAGCTCATGGTTCCCCGCTGGCCTCCATGCTTGCAGCATTAACACGAGATCACAAGATGTAGGAGCAGGGGTAGACCAATGTGGCATGTCCAGTCTGCTCTGCCATTCAGTATGGCCATGGCTAATCTGGGCTTCTACTCCTGAGCACAACTTTGGTGATCAACACTTGTGACAGTCACCAATTCATAGCAAGCTAGTTTTACTTTGCTGCCTTCAAACTAATGAATAGAAACATGTCTGTCATCAATCTACCATTCTTATCTGCGGTTTCAACAAGTGCTTATTACTTTGACAAACCAAGCACAGCTCGATTATCAGAGCAATGAGCACTTAGATTCAGTCAAATAGATTCAGTCACCGATCAGTCCGGTGTTTCCCAAAAATATACTTTATTCATAAAATATATTAAGAAGTACATTACAAAATATTTAGACTTGAAAATTACAGAGTGCTGTAGAATTCAACTTGTCTCCATGCAGCATTTTCCACTCTGAGTGCTTTGTTACAATTTCGATACTCTTGATATTGACAATATACATTCCTTGTCAGGCATACAGGTGAAGAGTTCTACAGTTTCCAGCCCCACAGTGTACTGGGCTGAAGGGCCTCAGGCAGCGACCTTTCTTCATTGAGCCTCTGTGAGGGCTGCCCCAACCTTTAGTGTCACTCTCAGTATGTAGTCCTGGACCTTGGAATATGCCAGTTCGCATCACTCAATCACCAAAACCTCTTTGCACTGGAAGGTGATGTTGGTGCAAGTTGATGTCCTCCAGCCACAGTTACATAGGAACAGGAGTAGGCCATTCAGCCCCTCAAGCCTGTCCCTCCATTCAATGAGATCATGGCTGATCTGTGGCCTAACTCCATATGCCTGTCTTTGGCCCATATTCTTTAATATCTTTGCTTAACAAAACCCTATCTATCTCAGATTTAAAATTAACAACTGATCCAGCTTCAATTACTGTCTGTGGGAGAGAATTGATGTTTTGCGTCCATCCTGGAAAAGCTCAAAGTACAGAGTCCGGTGTCACAGAGCTCTTGGGATGAACCTCAACAAAAACTGCTGCATCTCTCTCCAGACTTTCTTTACAAAGGAACATTCCAGGAGAAGGTGGACAACAGTCTCTTCCCCATGATAGTCACCTTGAAGGCAACATGTGGAGGGGATGAGACTCCAGGCACATAGGAAGGATCTGAATACCAACCAAGCTTCATCTTAGTGTTTGTTTGAATGTTCTGGCGATGAAACATTCTGCCAAATGACTTTGACAGTCTGCCCAGGCAACCATCTAATAGGATCCACCATATCCTTTACTCTTCTGGCAGAGTTAAGAGATGTGCTCACTCTCCAAGGTCCTGTCTCCAACTGCTCACAAATTCAGCTAAAGCTAAAACTTAAATGTTTATCTACGTTACAAGGCCCCAGTTGATGCCTATTTCTGGTGGGTTGGCGAAGCTGTCCCTTCCCACCAGATTCCTCAGCATTTGGGCCACATAGTCTGTTGAGTTCCTGCCTTCGATCCCCTCCGTCAGGCCCACAATCTGCAGATTTTGGCACCTACATTGGTTTTCCTGATCCTTAATCTTTCTCAGATTCCCCTGCGTATCCACAAACCTTGATATTTCCTTTTCCAGGGCGGTGATCCAATCGCTCTGGTCCGTTGAGGCCTTTTCTAGCTCCTTTATGGTGCTTTGCTGGGCTTCCAATCACCTCTCTGCCTTGTCTAGGGCCACCTGCATGGTCTCCAGAGCTTCCGTTACCGCCACCCTGACTGCAGCCTGATATCAGTTTTCGTCTCCTCTCTATGTTCTCTCAGTTCCGTTGAGAGAAACATCCTCCAATCACCCCCTGGTGAGGGGGGGCTCCATGTTCAGCAGGTCGGTCCTCGCTCTGGCAAGGCCCGAGCTTCGTCACCTCATGCGTCTGTCGGCTCAGCTATTTGCCTCTCCTGGCTTTTTCCAATTCTTGTTTCTACGTGGCCTCTGCAGTGGCTGTTGTTCGGCATCCCCTTCTGCGTTGGTGTTGGGTGAGGTGTGGGGATGTTTTTTCCCTTTTATTAGCGGGCTATTTCTGGTTCGTAGAAGGAGAGCCACCTGATGTGTGACTACTCAGCACATCCCCGTCACTGGAAGGCATCATAACTAGTAGTTGGATTTTCATTAGGCTTTTGGCAAAGTCCTGCATAAGAGATTAGATTGTAAAATTAAAAGGCATGGGAATGGGGATTGTGTATTGAAATGGATATAAAACAGGTTGGCAGACAGTAAACAAAGAGTAGGGATTATGGGTCTTTTTCCAAATGCTCCCGGATTCCTGGAGCAGGTGCACAGATTCCTCACTGCTCCGGGATTCCTGGAGGTGGTGCACAGATTCCTCACTGCTCCCAGATTCCTGGAGCTGATGCACAGATTCCTCACTGCTCCCGGATTCCTGGAGCTGATGCACAGATTCCTCACTGCTCCCAGATTCCTGGAGGTGGTGCACAGATTCCTCACTGCTCCCGGATTCCTGGAGCTGAGGCACAGATTCCTCACTGCTCCCGGATTCCTGGTGGTGGTGCACAGATTCCTCACTGCTCCTGGATTCCTGGAGTTGATGCACAGATTCCTCACTGCACCCGGATTCCTGGAGGTGGTGCACAGATTCCTCACTGCTCCCAGATCCCTGGACCTGGTGCACAGATTCCTCACTGCTCCTGGATTCCTGGAGCTGGTGCACAGATTCCTCACTGCACCCGGATTCCTGGGAGGTGGTGCACAGATTCCTCACTGCACCCGGATTCCTGGAGGTGATGCACAGATTTCTCACTGCTCCCGGATTCCTGGAGGTGGTGCACAGATTCCTCACTGCTCCCGGATTCCTGGAGCTGGTGCACAGATTCCTCACTGCACCCGGATTCCTGGAGGTGGTGCACAGATTCCTCACTGCTCCCGGATTCCTGGAGCTGAGGCACAGATTCCTCACTGCTCCCGGATTCCTGGTGGTGGTGCACAGATTCCTCACTGCTCCCGGATTCCTGGAGCTTGCGCACGGATTCCTCATTGCTCCTGGATTCCTGGAGCTGAGGCACAGATTCCTCACTGCTCCCGGATTCCTGGAGCTGGTGCACTGATTCCTCACTGCTCCCGGATTCCTGGAGCTGAGGCACAGATTCCTCACTGCTCCCAGATTCCTGGAGCTGATGCACAGATTCCTCATTGCTCCCGGATTCCTGGAGCTGATGGACAGATTCCACACTGCTCCCCGATTCCTGGAGGTGGTGCACAGATTCCTCATTGCTCCCGGATTCCTGGAGCTGAGGCACAGATTCCTCACTGCTCCCCGATTCCTGGAGCTGATGCACAGATTCCTCACTGCTCCCGGATTCCTGGAGCTGGTGCACTGATTCCTCACTGCTCCCGGATTCCTGGAGGTGGTGCACAGTTTCCTCACTGCTCCCTGATTCCTGGAGGTGGTGCACAGATTCCTCACTGCTCCGGGATTCCTGGAGCTGATGCACAGATTCCTCACTGCTCCCTGATTCCTGGAGCTGGTGCACAGATTCCTCACTGCTCCCGGATTCCTGGAGGTGGCGCACAGATTCCTCACTGCTCCCGGATTCCTGGAGCTGATGCACAGATTCCTCATTGCTCCTGGATTCCTGGAGGTGGTGCACAGATTCCACATGCTCCCCGATTCCTGGAGCTGATGCACAGATTCCTCACAGCTCCCGGATTCCTGGAGCTGGTGCACTAATTCCTCACAGCTCCCGGATTCTTGGAGGTGGTGCACAGATTACCCACTGCTCCCGGATTCCTGGAGCTGGTGCACTAGCTCTTCAGTTTGACGTTAGGCTGCACAGGCTGTTTTCCATCTCCAATCATTTGGAGCTTGGCTATCTCTTTCTCCAGCTCCCTCGATCTTTATAGCCTTTTCTGTATGTATTCTTGTTCTTCCTTGTCGGAAGAGCATCAGCCCGACTGGCCTGTGTCAGATGGGAGTGGCCTCTTGCTGCTGATCTGGGAAGTGGCTTGATTGCATCTTGACCATTATACTTGTTGGTCTTCCCCACCAGCTGCCACTTCCCTGGTTGTCCCACTGCTGGTTCCTCCTCCACTGATTCGATCAGCGGAGGAGTGGGAGGTTTGGGGGACAGTGCTGGTGTTTGACACTCTGCTGCCTCACTGTTTTCCTTCCTCTTATCCCTCTTAGTCCCATTCTGATCATTGGAGGTTATGGTGGCTGGAGAGTTGTACGTCAATTTGTGGTTCTCCTGTTTATTGTTCCAACCCTCTGCTTCCACAGTTCTTACCGCCTGTGCAAACTAAGTTAGTGCCTTGGGCAGGTTGTGTAGAGGTGGCCTGCCTCACTACACAAGTTCTTGCATTTAGTCTGCTCATGGTCCTTTGTTAGATGACCTTCCAGCTTGCAGTTCTTGCAGATGACAGGGCTGCAGTTGACTGCCACTTGGCCAGATTTGCCACAGAACGCCAAACCTTTGGCCCAGCATAGAAAAGGTAGCCATGGATTCCATTGAGAGCGAACCCTCAGCTTCAGAGCCACATGACCTGCTGTTTGTTGGTCCAAAATACAAAAGCATCCTTGACCTCGGTGATGTTCGCAATCTTGTAGACTTGCCTGCGAGGAAAATAAGTACCGTGGGCAGCACGGTAGCACAAGCGGATAGCACTGTGGCTTCATAGCGCCAGGGTCCCAGGTTTGATTCCCCGCTGGGTCACTATCTGTGCGGAGTCTGCACGCTCTCTCCGTGTGTGCGTGGGTTTCCTCCGGGTGCTCCGGTTTCCTCCCACAGTCCAAAGACGTGCAAGTTAGGTGGATTGGCCATGATAAATTGCCCTTAGTGACCTAAAAGGTTAGGAGGGGTTATTGGGATACGGGGATAGGGTGGAAGTGAGAGCTTAAGTGGGTCGGTGCAGACTCGATGGGCCGAATGGCCTCCTTCTGCACTGTAAAGTTATATGTTCTATGTACATCCCATCAGGGACAAGAGAATTGTAGGGATGCAGAGTCAGCGCCCAGCCCTGATGTGATAGCGCTGCTCTGCCATGAGCATCCTCAGCTCTCTCTTCTCCTCAAACACCTTGAGGAATTTCCTGCACGCTGCAACATTCTTGAAGATCTCATCAAAGTATCCAGCTCTAGGGATTGTCATAATATCCACTCATGTATATAATGAGATGCAGACAGGCAATGATTGACACACTGGATGACCAGTAAGCACACAACACAGTGCAGCCAATCACCAGACAGGACACTACCACTATAAAGCCAGAGGGCACCAGGTTTCCTGTTCTCTCGGGACCCAGCCACTGAGACAGTCAGAGTCCATGAGCTAGCAAGTGCAAACACCATGCGGTAGCTAGTAAGTCTGGTCAGGCTAGTACAAGGTCTCCAGTCAGTTCAGTACAGTGTCGACCCACAGCTGAATATGTATATCAGTTCTATCATTGAATAAAACATTGTTGGATCTTCTCCAGTGTTAGACGTCTGTTTCTAGCTTCCCTGCGTCATAGATTATCATAGAATTTACAGTGCAGAAGGAGGCCTTTCGGCCCATTGAGTCTGCACCGGCTCTTGGAAAGAGCACCCTACCCAAGGTCAACACCTCCACCCTATCCCCATAACCCAGTAACCCCACCCAACACCAAGGGCAATTTTGGACACTAAGGGCAATTTATCATGGCCAATCCACCTAACCTGCACATCTTTGGACTGTGGGAGGAAACCGGAACACCCGGAGGAAACCCACGCACACACGGGGAGGATGTGCAGACTCCGCACAGACAGTGACCCAAGCAGGAATCGAACCTGGGACCTTGGAGCTGTGAAGCAATTGTGCTATCCACAATGCTACCGTGCTGCCCTAAGTGCTGCCATCGAGTGCAGTCCACATCGAACCTACCTGCCCATCACATCATGGTACCAGAGTGATACTGATCTTGACGGACCTACCTCGAGTAAATCAGCACTGACCAGCAAGCAGCCATCCGGTGAAATGGAAAACATCCAGCCTTCTTCGCAGCTCCGCATCGCCAGCAACCTCGGCGCCAATTGGAAAATCTTCAAGCAAAAGTTCCTCTTGTACATCGAGGCTTCCGACCTTGAAGCAGCATCGGAGGCCAGGAAGATCGCGCTATTTCTCTCCACCACAGGGAACCACGCCATCCACATCTACAATTCGCTTACGTTCGCTGACGGCGAAGACAAAACAAAATTCAAAACAGCCCTGCTGAAGTTTGACAGCCACTGCGACATTGAGGTGAATGAGAGCTTTGAACGGTACGTTTTCCAGCAGAGGCTTCAGGGTAAGGATGAACCTTTTCAGTCCTTCGTGACCCATCTCCGCATCCTAGCGCAGTCATGTAACTATGACTCGATGGCTGATTCCATGATCCGGGATCAGATTGTTTTCGGGGTCCACTCGGACTCCCTTCGGCAGCAGCTCCTGAAAGTCAAACAGTTGACCCTCTCTGTTGCTATCGAGATGTGCATTGTCCATGAGCATGCTAAGAATCGTTACTCCCACATCAGGGCGGCAGAAACTGCGAAGCTGGCCTCCCACGAGGCAGAACGGGTGCAGGCCATTGCACAAATGCAGGGCCTGAGCATCGAGGAGAGTGGCCGTTGCGCGCGCGTTTCCCAGGTCCCTGTGAATGCGCACCACGACCGAGTGGACGACGAACCCGACAACTCGACTGCGCGGGTGCGTACGTCGACTGACCGCACTGCGCATGCGCGATGGCGCACGGAACGCGCTGACGTCGGCGTTATGACGTGTCCGAATTGTGGCTCCGCCCATTTAAAGTGGCAGTGTCCGGCAAAAGGACGCCGGTGTCTACAGTGTGGCAAGCTTGACCACTACGCAGCCCTTTGCAGATCTGCTCCACCGCTCAGCAGCCAGCGATCCCAGCTGCAGCGCAGAAGTGTCCGCTCAATACAACAAAGCATGCCAGATTCCGATCCCGACAGCCCAACAGACCCTGATGCTGAGTGCCTCAAGTCCCCATACCGGGTGGGCATCATAACTACACATGCGTTGCCTTCCACCACAACGGCAAAACGCCTCTCGATCCTCAGTGTGGATCCCGATGACGAGTGGTGTGCTGTCCTCACAGTTAACAAGGCTCACATCTGATTTAAACTGGACACCAGCGCATCAGCAAACCTCATCTCAAAATCCGACCTCGACACCATCCGTCCCAGACCAAGCATTTGTCTACAGGCCTGCCAGCTCCTTGACTACAATGGCAATGCCATAGCTGCCAGTGGCTCCTGTCATTTAGAGGTATCCAACAAGGTGATCAAGGCAACACTGCGGTTTGAAATCGTCGGGCCTGACAGAGCGTCCCTGCTCGGTGCTCATGCCTGCAAGCTCCTGAACCTGGTTCAGCGAGTCCACACCATGTCATCATCACCAGCGACGGCCTCGTCTGATGGAAACTTGCAAGCCGACATAGATGACATTATCACGCAGTACCACAGCGTATTCGATGGAATGGGCACGCTCCCGTACCGATATAAAATCCTGCTCAAGCCGACGCCACCCCTGTAATTCATGCACCACGCCGGGTGCCAGCACCCCTCAAGGATCGTCTGAAGAAGCAATTCCAGGACCCCCAAGACCAGGGCATCATATCGAAGGTCACAGAGCCAACAGACTGGGTCAGCTCCATGGTCTGCGTAAAGAAGCCAGTCAGGGGAGCTTCGCATTTGCATTGACCCTAAGGATTTAAACCGCAATATAATGCGGGAGCATTATCCAATACCAAAACGTGAAGAGTTGACCAGTGAGATAGCTCATGCCAAATTCTTTACTAAGCTGGACGCCTCTAAGGGTTTTTGGCAAATACAGCAGGACGCGTCCAGTCGCAAGCTGTGCACGTTCAACACCCCGTTCGGTCGCTACTGCTACAACCGGATGCCTTTTGGGATCATATCTGCCTCCGAAGTATTTCACCGCATCATGGAGCAGATGATGGAGGGCATCGAGGGGGTGCGGGTATACATTGACGACGTAATTATCTGGTCCACAACGCCCCAGGAACACAATCGCTTGCCTCAAGAAGGTATTCCAGAGAATTCATGAACATGGGGCGAAATTCTCCGGAAACGGCGCGATGTCCGCCGACTGGCGCCCAAAACGGCGCAAATCAGACGGGCAGCGCGCCGCCCCAAAAGGTGCGGAATGCTCCACATCTTTGGGGGCCGAACCCCAACATTGAGGGGCTAGGTCGGCGCCGGAGGAATTTCCGCCCCGCCAGCTGGCGGAAAAGGCCTTTGGTGCCCCGCCAGCTGGCGCGGAAATGACATCTCCGGGCGGCGCATGCGCGGGAGCGTCAGCGGCCGCTGACAGCTTTCCACGCATGCGCAGTGGAGGGAGTCTCTTCTGCCTCCGCCATGGTGGAGACAGTGGCGGAGGCGGAAGGGAAAGAGTGCCCCCACGGCACAGGCCCGCCCGCGGATCGGTGGGCCGCGATCGCGGGCCAGGCCACCGCGATTCACGCCAGCCCCCGGCGATTCTCCGACCCGGCGGGGGGTCGGAGAATCTCGCCCAAGGTCTCCAGCTCAACAGGGCCAAGTGCTCATTGGTCAATCAGATATTAAGTTCCTGGGTGACCACATCTCGCAGCAGGGCGTGCGGCCAGATGCTGACAAGGTCTCGGCGATCAATGCCATGAAGAGCCCGGAGGACAAGAAGGCGGTCCTCTGCTTCCTTGGGATGCTCAACTTCCTCGGGAAATTCATTCCCAATATGGCATCCCACACCACGGCCCTCCGCCATCTCGTCAAGAAGTCGACGGAATTCCAGTGGCTGCCTGTGGTCATGTGCATCAATGTAAATGCATGTAGGCTAGCTAGACACTAGAGGGAGCACCAAAGACATCACACACACACTCAACCAATAGATAAGTTAGATAGGACGCGACCAATGGACATTCCCGATATACAAGGAGGTGACACCAACCCATATATAATGGACACCACACACATGATCTGCCTATTTCTAGTTGAGACAGTCAGTGAGTACAGACACAGGGTTGATTCAATATTAGACCCACCACGTGGATTGCAGCAGCTGGTTAGTCAGTCTGAGTAGCTATAGTAGGATTAGCAGTAATGTCGAACCCCAGTAATAGAAGTGTAAATAGTTTAATAAATGTGTTGAAGTTATCTCCACGTCTGAACGTTCCTTTGTCAAGTGAACCACAAGGAAGCCGCTTATGTTGCACCTACAACATAACAAATCATGATACCAGGAGTGAACTGGTTCAGTCCAGGTAGCCATACCTCAGCGTACAGTGACAACCAGCAACGATACCCAGGCAAGATGTTCGAGATCCGGGTTCTGCAGCAGCTCCAGTGCCACGGCGATCTCCGTGAAAACTGGCGGGCATTCCAGCAAAAGTTTGAAATCTTCCTGGTGGCAGCCGAACTAGAAGAAGAAGTGGCCGATCCTGAAAAAACAGAGCTTCTCCTCACCATCGCCGGTGCCAGAGCAGAAGAAATCTTAAAAAAATTCAAGTTCTCCAAGGGCAAAACAGGAGCGACTTCCAGGCAGTCCCGGACAAATTCGGCAAATACTGTGAGGAAAACACACTCCAACCAGCAAGAAAAGGTAAGACAAGCGCCAGTACTCACCTCAGAAATCCCGGAGCAGAGAACGATTTTGGTCGGCGGCCATCTTTCTAAAGGGACTGCACTTGCGCAGTTGCACGAGAAGCGCACAGAACTGGAAGGTCCGTTTGCGCATGCGCAAGAAGCCGCAGATGCGCACCTGCAAAAACGGCCCAAAGTAAAGGAACAGCGATCTGCGCATGTGCAATCGCTTCCTACGCGCTACGTCACATGCGTCATGACGTCAGAGGCCCCGGACCACACCCATTTAAAGGGGAAACGTTCCAAATCAAAGAAAAAATCTTTTAAACCTGTAAAACAACCTTCACCTGGAATGACAGCACAATGCCTCAAATTTAACCAGGAAATGAAATTAACCTCCGAAGAACCCTGCAACAAGCAGTTATCTACGCCCAAACCGATGATTCCAACCTTGAATACTTCGATACTGACCTTTACATTTTCTCTGGACCTCGCGAGCCCAATGCCAGCTCCGACGCAAACAGTGATGATGTGGTCCCAGAAGACTACGACTCAGACGAACCTTTCACCTTGGGAGGCTATCCCAGTACCAAATCCGAACCGCAACGAGACGTGTTGCACATTGGCGACCCCCATACTGAATCCGACGCAGATGCGGATTCATTCTTCGGATTTGAGGATCTTCAGCCCAGCAGATATGACATTCCAACTCATGAGTGCAGGATGATACCAAGAGACAGAGAGCGGCGCAAGCCCACAGAGAGCGGCCTGCTGTCACACAGAGCGTGGTCCACGCACCGCTCAGGATTCCTGACACTACGAAAGAAGACACGCAAGACCCCACATTCCAGTCCTTGCATGAACAAGAAGTGACTCCAGAGTCACAAGCCTCCATAGCAAGCTCATGGACAGACTCCACAATTGCAGAAACGCAAGACTCCAGAGCGCAGTCCTTGCACACACAAGACGTGACGCCAGTGTCACAAGCCTCCGCAGCGAGCTTGTGGACAGCCTCCACGATAGAAGCAATGCAAGACTCCGACGCGCAGTGCTTGCAGGAACAAGACCATGAGGGTCTAGCAACCTCCTCTCACCAACTAGCAGCAGACGATGCAATTCTGCCATGCTCAAGTAAACAGCAAGAGGACTATGACAGTCTACCACACTCCAGTGCACAGCAGGACGACCATGACGGTCTATCATGCTACAGTGAAGAACAAAGCGACGATGACAGTCCAAGCCCAAATGAAGGACAACAGCAAGACAATGACAGTCCACCCACATTGCTTGCACCATCAGATGAAGACTCTGAAAATTTACCCAACCCAAGTGAACACCAAGCAGCTACTGAGGATCTACTCATGGCATGTGAGACGAGTGACGACAGCATCCCACTGCCCATGCAAGATCTGCAAAGTACAGACCTCAGCTAGTGTGTACAGAGGCACTCGACGATCACTGTGAGACCACTGGTGACTCCGGTGACACCATGATACTTCCACCCTCATTCACTCGAACCTCTCCACAAGTCAATGCATTCCTGCATGTTCCGACTCCAGACGTATAGCTTCAAGAAATCTCAGCTGACTCCAGTGAACCTGCTCAGACTCCAGACGGAGAGCATCAACAAACCAACACTGACTCAGTTAAAACAGACCAGACTCCAGATGGGGAGCAACCAAACGCCGACTCTGATTCACGTAAGCCGGACTTTACTCCAGACAGGGAGTGCCGCAACCTCAGTGATGGCACGCTCAGGGTGACAGCAGATGCCACAACGACAGGAGATGGATCACTTAACAATTACACTGGGTCAGTAATAACAAGCAGCGGCTACAGTCCAAGAGGAATACACCAATATTCACCACAGCTATATCCACACATTCTTTCCACACCAGCAGTGCAGCCAATGACAGCTCATGCTGGACAAACCCAGTATTCAGGCATGCAGCAGCCAGCAGTCTTTGCAGCATATTCTCAAACAGGCCAGCACTACGGATTGCCCACTAATGGAATCAAGACCGAAGGAGGACTACCGCAAGCGCAATCTGCACTACAGACTGGATGCCTTAGTTACAGCCCAGGATTTGCTGCACCCCAGCCTGGCCAGACGGCATGTAGATCTCCAAATTTCTTTCTCTGTCAGTCTGGCCTCAATAAAAGTTGAGACGGATTTGCACGTAAACAGAAGTTATTTATTTAGCTTGCAAGCTTGAATCATCTTACAGAAACGTAAGAGACATCCAGCCTCTTACATCCCAGAAAACGACTGAACTAAAAGACAAAGGGATCTCTGCAAAATCAATTCAAATGGTATCAAGTTTCACATACTCGACGGACATAGGTCAGCCTATGTCCCTCCTGACCTGTTCGATCTATTCTGATTGGCTCACTTCCAATCCCTTTCTCTGGCCCCTATCAATGCAGCATCACTCTCATAGACACACCTCTTCCTGCTTTTTCCATGCGGTCTCAAATTCCTTTGTCCCTAACTGCAAGAATCAAAGTGGCTTATTTCTACATTACATTAACTAGTAACTCTAAAGTAACTATTTTATATCACATTCGTCATTCCCTCCTTTTATCATTCCATGATAACCGAACTATCCAATCTATAGCTACGGTTCCTCATCTAAAAAGATCCGTCGCTGCATTTCCAATTCCTGTCTTAGCCCCCCTTCATCTGCCTCACCCTCATGGATTTTAACAGTTAAATTTTTTTTTCTCGGTGATTGGGGCGGTCATCTGATCTAGTGCACCCCGCATTCTACCCATCACACATTTAAGGATGGCCAGGCCCACAAAGATGCAGCCGATAGCTACCACTAGATACATGGCCATATTTATCAACCAGTCCTTCCATCCTCCAGATCCCCAGTTACCCCAAGAGTCAGGATCCTGCATCCCGTCCAAGTGATCCCGTATGCGATCCATAAATTTAGTAATGTTAGCGGTCAAGTCCTGAACACCCATGATACACTTGCCCTGTACTATGGCGCATACCCCACCCTCACGGGCCAGAAGATAGTCAAGAGCATACCGGTTCTGCATTGCAAACAACCGTAGCTGAGACAACTCCTTAGTTATTGCCCCGAGGGCTCCCAAGGTTTCATTTCCCAAGATGGTAAGGCCGCAAATAAAATAATTCCGATCACTAACAGCCAAGGAACCCCCCACACCTCCCAGTGTCAATACGCTCAGAATGCCCCACCCGGCTGAGTGGCCCCGGTTGGGTGCAAGAACCTGAGGTTTTTTCCAGTTCTCGCAAAATTCAGCAGAGACTGCCCGGCGTGCTAACTGATTATGCAGGTTCCACGCCGAAGGGCAGGGGACTGTGGTAGGGACTAGAGTCCCTATAGCAATTCGGCGGGGAAATGGGGTGACAAAACGTTGGTCGCCGTACCATTAAATAAAAAGTAGTATCCTTGTTCCGTGTGGAGACTAGCATCACAATCAGCATATCGGTTGCGTAAGGACCTCCCAGTAGCCCAGTTTATCCAATTTTGAAATGCCCATTCGGGCCGCCCAGCAATGCGGAAAGCCCTATTCCCAACAGTGATATGAGAGACATTCGCCCAGCCACAAAGGAGCTGGAGGCCAGCGTTCAATGGAACGCAAGTGGTGTTATAACAAACGCATTGGCCAGACGCCTGGGTGATATGGCACCTCCTGTCCGTACAGGTGGGAAACAGACATGTTATATTTGTGTCCACCTCTACCAGCAAACAGCCATATCCTTCACTGCTGAAGCAATTCTCGTACGACCGGGAATCCCTATTGGGAGTGAAGTGGCTAGGTATGTACGCCCTCCACCGTCGCAGCCTATCGTACTGTGAATGGGAATTATCCCGAGGGAGGGGAAGGCAAATAGCCGGTGGTGCTGAATCCGGATCGTAAGGAAGAGTGACGTGCTCGGGCAATGGCTCGGAACGCTGACAATGAACCACCGTTTGGGGAGTGCCCCAAAGCGGTGAAACAGAAAATAACCTAGACACCGCTGCGGGGTTTGGGTAGCAGACAACCCGTCCCTGGCCATACAGACGGTGGTAAATCTGGTAGAAGAGATTCATACTACCCGGGTTTTCCTCAGTTTGGCCTTTAATTAACTTAAGTGCATCTCCCGGTAACCTACGTTCTAGCTGTACTTCCCTTCTCACACGCCCCGTCCTCTCTCTAGTCCCTTTCTCTTTCTCATGGTCTCTTCCTACACTCTTCTGACAGCCTGATGTTACCTTTATTGTACCACTTTTAACACATCCAAAATCAAATTTACATGTATTCCAAAAACAAGGCAATGTCCATATAATGTTCCCTTCCCATCGCCGGGACCGGTGCAGCTGCTTCATGACTCCCGCATTATCCTTAACTTTGATGACCTTCCATGAGTCGATACCATGTCCTCGTATATGGGGGCAGTGAAGAACATCACCTTTGCATAGGTGATGTATCCTTGTAGATTGGTTGGGGCTACACAGATACATAATATTCCCCTTTTCCATGTCCATCGCCAATAACACGCCAAGTGAAGTGAGGCCAAATATCAGACAGACGATGCGTAGCCACTCCATCATGCTCCACACCTGTAAAATAGCACTGGAGAAGGGAGGCAGGTTAGTATCCGACCTTTTACAGTAGTGGAGATGGACTCAATTTACAGTGATGTAGGTGGACCCAAGCACTTCGCCCCGCCACTTTAACTTCTGTGGGGGTGGTAAGGAGAACTTGGAAGGGCCCGTCCCATCGCGGCTCCGACCCCTTCCTAGTCCAATTTTTGACCATGACATAACTACCGGGCTGGACTGAAAGTGAGCTAAGTACTGGGGCAATGGCTGGTGAGCCGCACGGACTGGGCCATGGAGTTCCTTGAGCACTTGCGTAAGGGCTAGAACATAGGTGGTCATTTCTTCAGTCATCTGATGAAACTGAACCCGTCTGGGAACCTGCAGGCTCCAAGGAGTTCTAAGAGGCCTGCCATAAAGAATCTCGGCGGGAGAGAGCCGGGCTGGTCCCGCAGGTGTAACCCGCAGCTGGAAGAGGGCAACGGGGAGCAACTTAAGCCATGTCAGTCCCGTGTCTGCTCTTAATTTAGCCAATTTAGTTTTGAGGGTCTGATTGTGTCTCTCAACCACCCCGGCTGCCTGCGGTCTGTAAGCACAGTGTAACTGCTGGCGTATGCCCAACTGGGAGCAAAACTCCTTGTTAATTTGTCCAATAAAATGAGGCCCATTATCAGAACTTAACTGAGCTGGTATACCGTACCGGGGAATGATTTCCCTCATCAAGACTTTAACCACAGTAGCAGCTTTACTATAGATAGTCGGATACGCCTCGACCCATCTGCTGAACACATCCACAATGACCAAAACATATTTGTAACATTGACACCTTTCCAACTCAATGTAATCCATTTGGAGCGTCTCAAAGGGACCACTGGGCAACGGGGTTTGCCCCTTCCCACAAGGGATACCTTTTCCGGTGTTATATTGCTGACAAATCAAACACCGATTACTGATACTTTGGGCCAACCCCTGCATTTTAGGGTGCCACCAAGTGTCCAGCAACAAATCACTAGTCCCTCGAGCCCCACAATGAGTTGCAAAGTGTACACATTCGATGACCCATAAAGCCAGTACATCAGACATACAAGTCTGATGTGCAGGCGTGGTCCATAAAGAGGAAACAGAATCATATGTACAACCTAACCGTTTCCACATTTGTTTATCACTCTCAGGAGCGTCCTCCTGTAACCTTATGACGTCTTGGATGGTTGGCATTGGCTTGTCAGAAGCAGACACATTCATAGTAGATCGTTTAGTCTGACTTAACATTTTAGGCACCATCACTTGCTGAATTTGTGCGGCTGTGCACGCTGCACAATCTGCTCGTTCATTACCAACGTCAACTAGGGTTGTACCATTCGTGTGGGCAGCGCATTTAATAACGGAAATCTGCGCTGGCAGAAGGAGGGCCTGCAGTAGGTCATTAACTAAACCCCGGTGGGATATTTGACCACACATAATCATGTCAGGTTGTTCTGACGAAATGTCACTCAAATCGCCCCTTATTGTGGTAGTTTCCTGAATCAAGGCTAAACAGTCGTGGCCAGGTGCGTCTTCATGGACAGGGGGACCACTAAGAAAACAGGCTGGATTGATAGTGGTACAGTATTTAAATGTCAGACGTGGATTGTTCAAAAGGTATATCTCATACCTATTCTGACGAGCTGCGGTAAGATGCTGACCATTCGCCCCATATCCCTGGCATGGTACTGGTCATGGACCTGACGTGTAATATGAGGGCTTACCGAAGCTGACTGTGGCCATAAATGTGGTGATATTGTAACAAAATCGGCTGTACCTTCTTTTCCCGTGACTGTGGCTGTAACCTTGACTGGCCATTCGGTCTCAAGTAATGGCCGGTATTTGTCCTCCAACTCCCTGTTTCGTCCAGTTCTGTCATAGGCCAGGGTAACGTGATGCAGTGACTGTTCAATGTCTAACGTCCACCACTGGGGGGTGATAGAAATATAGCACTGTTGTCTCATCCTCCTCTTCGCTGATCCACCCACCCAAAGTCACTATATTGGAGCTCCTGCTGGTAAACTACCATTTCTGCCGCTTGTTGGGATCGCAGATCATCCTTTTTCATTACATACTCAGTCTTAACCTTTGTAACTGAGCCTCCTTCTTGGCCTACGCCCTCCTTCCAGTAAAATCTGACTGCCCTTGCCACCTGGGAAGGGTCGTTCTCTGTCCAATTCATGTTATTACATTTCACAGCAGTAACCACAGAAGGTGGTAGGCAATGCATTAACATAGCACAGTATTGAGGGCAATTCTGACCATTTTGATACAGCAAATCGCCTGACTGCCCCTGGTAGATTTCATTAAAACGCCCCAGAAATTCCTATGGCTCGTCAATCTTCCTAGGTTTTAGGTCTAAGATAACAGAAAGATTTATGGGCCTTTGAAATGTGCTATTCAACGCATTCAAGATCTGTGTCCTTCTTTTCTCTATTTGCTCTCTTTTTTTTTTAAAACTTAAAAATGTTTGAAAATTCAAATTGAATTACTGCAACTTGCAAGCTTAGCTCTGATCTCAACTCAGAACTAAATTTACAATTTGCTTAACACAAACTTGTATAACATTTACAACTTAATTATTTCTTTATCTTAACAATTTTTCTTTTAACAAGTTTTTTTTCTTTTACATACACATAAGTATTAGCAAAATCAACTATCATCTCCAGATTGACACTTTTTAAAATGGTGTCCATGATCTTCTTTAAGTTTCTATTAATCTCCAGATAAAATGAGATAAACCTTATTTCAAGTAAGTAAAATTTAAGATTCTGGCAATTTCAATCAATTGCTTTCGAAAATAATAACTTTTATCAAAGAGGTGGAGAAACCCACTGGTTTCCTTTAATTAATTCAAAACGTAACTTTGCTGGTGTTCACTGACTCAAAGGAAAGGTATCCGATTACACTACGGCTGCTGCTGTTATCTCAAAGCCTGAGTGAGAAGCACTGTCTGTTTTCAACTCCGCCTGCTGCTGTTAACCCTTTGAGAGACTTCTGCTTCAACCAATATGCAGCATTCCTCACAATCTCAACTAGACCTCGGAACTTTACAGTCCAAGGAGACAATTTTAGCTTAATCAACTATATATTTAAAACACTCACACATAGAGTTGAACCATCTTCAGATTTAAAAACAGTTATACTGGACTGAACCTTCATTAATGAAGTCACATCAGCCTCTGAACCCATATAATAGACTGAACCTTCATTAATTAAGTCACATCAGCCTCTGAACCCTGATAATAGACTGAACCTTCATTAATTAAGTCACATCAGCCTCTGAACCCTGATAATAGACTGAACCTTCATTAATTAAGTCCCATCAGCCTCTGAACCCTGATAATAGACTGAACCTTCATTAATTAAGTCCCATCAGCCTCTGAACCCTGATAATAGACTGAACCTTCATTATTAAAGTCCCATCAGCCCAAAACCCTAACCCAAGCCGAAACAACAATATGAAATCCCATCAATTAAAGTGCTAATCCCCAGACTGACCTGTGATTTCGTCGAGGCGGTCTTTCTGTGCCAACCGCGAGTGACCAGACTAATCAGACGATAAGAAGAGGGGAACAATCAATGCGCGGTCGTTTTCCAGTTCTACATTGAGGGCCCTTTGTTCCCCATCTTCCTGTTCATAATCAGTCGAATTCTGATTTCGCAGTTGGATCAGGATCGCCCAGAGAAATCCCGGGTTTCGGCACCAAATGTAGATCTCCAAATTTCTTTCTCTGTCAGTCTGGCCTCAATAAAAGTTGAGACGGATTCGCACGTAAACAGAAGTTATTTATTTAGCTTGCAAGCTTGAATCATCTTACAGAAACGTAAGAGACATCCAGCCTCTTACATCCCAGAAAACGACTGAACTAAAAGACAAAGGGATCTCTGCAAAATCAATTCAAATGGTATCAAGTTTCACATACTCGACGGACATAGGTCAGCCTATGTCCCTCCTGACCTGTTCGATCTATTCTGATTGGCTCACTTCCAATCCCTTTCTCTGGCCCCTATCAATGCAGCATCACTCTCATAGACACACCTCTTCCTGCTTTTTCCATGCGGTCTCAAATTCCTTTGTCCCTAACTGCAAGAATCAAAGTGGCTTATTTCTACATTACATTAACTAGTAACTCTAAAGTAACTATTTTATATCACATTCGTCAGGCATATTCCTATCAGATGCAAGGTTCTAGTTTCACACCATCACCAGGTATTTATGCGAGCAGCAATTCTGTTTCCAATTCGACAAGCTTCAACGGTTCTCAGCAGGATCACCCTTCCAGCATAGCATGTGGCCAGAACCAGTGTGTACAGTCTTATCCAACTTCAATATATGGCACATCCATAACCTCGAATGACGGAACAGCGCTACGCGCAGATAGAAAAGGAGTGCCTGTTAAGTTTCATGATTATGTGTACGGCCTTCCCCAATTCACAGTCGAGACTGACCATCGCCCGCTGGTCAATATAATACAGAAAGACTTGAACGACATGACGTCTCGCCTCCAGCGCATTCTGCTCAAACTCCGGCGATACGACTTCCAGCTCATATACACCCCGGGCAAAGACCTGATCATAGCCGACGCTCGGTCCAGGGCCGTCAACACCCCGTGTGACCCAACGGGATTTGTCTGCCAGGTTGATGCCCATGTGGCCTTCGTGGCTTCCAATCTACCTGCCACGGATGAACGCCTCATCCAAATTCGCCGTGAGACAGCGGCTGATCCCCTGCTACAGCGTGTCATGCGCCACGTAACAGACAGGTGGCTCAAGGGCCAATGCCCTCAGTTCTACAACATCAGAGACGATTTGGCGGTAGTCGATGGTGTTCTCCTGAAACTGGACCGCATTGTCATCCCGCACAGCATGCGCCAGCTCATCTTGAAACAGCTACACGAGGGCCATCTTGGCGTGGAGAAGTGCCGCCGACGGGCCCGTGAGGCAGTGTACTGGCCCGGCATCAATGACGACATCGCCAACACAGTGCTCACCTGCCCCACCTGTCAGCGTTTCCAGCCGGCCCAACCACGTGAGACCCTACAACCCCATGAGTTGGTCACGTCCCCTTGGTACAAGGTCGGCATCGACCTGTTCCACACGCTGGGCTGGGACTATGTTCTGATTGTAGACTATTTTTCAAACTACCCGGAGGTGGTACGTTTGCATGACATCACATCATCTGCAGTCATCTGTGCCTGTAAGGACATCTTTGCTCGTCACGGCATCCCACTCACTGTGATGTCGGACAATGGCCCCTGCTTCGCAAGCCAGGAATGGTCCAACTTTGCCAGGAGGTACAACTTTGTGCATGTGACGTCCAATCCCCTGTACCCCCAATCCAATGGCAAAGCGGAGAAGGGCGTCCACATAGTCAAACGGCTCCTCTGCAAGGCTGCCGATGCGGGATCAGACTTCTACCTCGCCCTGCTGGCCTATCCCTCGGCCCCACTGTCCACTGGCCTGTCGCCAGCCCAGCTGCTCATGGGTCTCACCCAGAGGACGACGGTGCCGTCCATTCACGTCCCAGACCTCGACAACGTTCCGGTCCTTCAACGAATGCAACTGTCTCGTGCACAGCACAAGGCGACTCATGACTCCCGTGCAGCTGATCTCCCTGCTCTGGCTCCAGATGACAACGTCCGCATCCATCTACCGGATGGTGGCTGGTCTGCAACTGCTGTGGTTCTTTGGCAGGTGGCCCCCTGCTCGTTCCTGGTTCGTCTCCCGGATGGCTCCATTCTGCGCCGCAATCGACGTGCCCTTCATCTCGTTCCGCGCTCGCTACGTGATCCTCCACCATTGCCACGCCCTCCTGTTGTCCCTGACCTGGACTATGCAGAGATTCTGGTCACTCTGCATCCTCCTCACTCTGACGCAGTCCAGCCCGCTCCTCAGCCGGTGCCTCCCGACCCACCCTTGAGGCGGTCAACCAGAATTCGTCGCCCACCTCAGAGACTTAATTTGTGAACTAATGGACTCTCTGGTCTGTTCTGTTCTTCCGTTTAACCGTTCAAGTGGTTTGTATATAGTGTTCATCTCGTTATTCTTGTGACACGCTGCTTTTCTGCACCAGGCACCTTCCCATGTAAATAGCTTTGTTTTATGTACATCGTCCTGTAAATATTTCGCACACACGTAGTCAGGAACATTCACCATACACTATTTATTGTCACGCAGGTACATCTTTTTAATATAAAAGGGGGGATGTCATAATATACACCAGTATATCATGGTGCAGACACACACTGATGGACACACAGTGGGACCAATCAACATACACAACACCGCAGCCAATCACCAGTGAGAGCACATGCACTATAAAGACAGGGGGCATCAGAGTTCCGCTGATTCGAGTAGCAGCTAGCTAGGTGGACAGAGCTCACAGCCTGCAACACAGACATTCACCATGTGCTGAGTGCATCGACTGGTTTGGACAAGGCAAAGGTCTTTAGTTACAGCTAATATCGTATTTACCCACAGTTCAAGTATGTTTAAATAGTTAATCTTTTAATAAAATAGTGTTGCACTACTTCAAGTGTTGGTGATCTGTATGTGATCCAGAACACCCAACACATCACCGTTCACAGTAATGAGCGACAACGATCCTTGCTTTTACAGCCAGGAATGGTCTGATTTTGCACAGTCCTACAACTTCCGTCACGTAAACTCCAGTCCCCACTACCCGCAGTCAAACAGGAAGCCGAGAAAGGGGTCCATATTGTAAAGCGGTTGCTGTGCAAAGCTGCAGACTCAGGCTCCGACTTCAACCTGGCGATGCTGGCATACAGGGCAACCCCACTGTCTACTGGGTTGTCTCCAGCGCAGATGCTCATGAATCGCACTCTGAGGACCACAGTTCCAGCCATCCATGTTCCAGACCTTGACCACCACACGGTCTTACAGAAAATGCAGCAGTCACAGAAGGCCACATACGATGCTCATGCCATGGATCTACCCGAGCTGGCACCAACTGATCATGTTCGTGTCCAGTTGCCTGAGGGCGGCTGGTCAGCCACAGCTGTTGTGATCAAACAAGTGGCCCAAGATCGTCCCTTGGCTGATGGCTCCCTGCTACGGCGCAACAGACGGGCATTGCGAAGAGTTCCACGCACGCTACCTGACCGAAGTGCCCCGCTGCCTACGATGCTTCCTCCGGACGTACCCTGCCACGAGGCCACCGATCTACCAGCAATCCTGCCGGCCCATGCGACCACCGCGATGGCAGCGATCCCGCCTATCCACGTGCAGGCAGCTCCTGATCCACCTCTGCGGCGATCGACAAGAATTCATCGCCCACCACAAAGACTGAATCTGTAGACTGAACTTTTGTACATTTTGTGACTTCATCGATTTAACCTCTGTAAATATTGTTTTGTTTGCCATGTATCTGCACTGTCGACACTTTCCTATGTATAGTTTGCCATGTATCTGCACTGTCGACACTTTCCTATGTATATACGTTCATTTAGACACCTTTTGTATATAGTCAGGTTATATATATATATATATATATTATATATATATATATAATATATACACACACACACACGCACGCACACCTTAGTATTTATTTATCTAAAAAAAAAAGGTGGGGGAGATGTCATAATATCCACTCATGTATATAATGGAGTGCAGACAGGCAATGATTGACACAGGATGACCAGTAAGCACACAGAACAGAGCAGCCAATCACCAGACAGGACACTACCACTATAAAGCCAGAGGGCACCAGGTTCCCCGCTCTATCGGGACCCAGCCACTGAGACAGTCAGAGTCCACGAGTTAGCAAGTGAAAACACCATGCGGTAGCTAGTAAGTCTGGTCAGGCTACTACAAGGTCTCCAGTCAGTTCAGTATAGTGTCGACCCACAGCTGAATATGTATATCAGTTCTATCGTTGAATAAAACAGTGTTGGATGCTCTCCAGTGTTAGACGTCGGTTTCTAGCTTCCCTTCATCAAGTGCAGTCCACATCGAACCTACCTGCCTAACACGTCAGGGATGTCCTGCAGATTGTAGATGTCCACAGCTTCGAATCCGCAGGATTCCAAAATGATTTTCTTAATGAAGAAGTTACGGCCAATGGATGTACCTCCTTCGCTGTCTTTCTCCACCACCATAATGTTGCTACTTAGTCGCTGGTTTAGGGCTCTGTTCGTTGTAGTGATCAGCTCTCCAAGTTCCCTATGATAGGCACTGAAGCCCTGGAAAGGGGAAACAAACAACCGCAGAAGAAGTTCCAATACTAAATGGCAATAGGCCGGAGCCTTTGCTGAAGCCAAACCACCCCTCCCCCACCGCTCCCCGCCCAAACATAAACAGAAATGAAACACACAAAACACAACTGCACATGTCCAGGGACAACCATGACTCTGGTCTCTCCCCGCCAATGACAATGCAGCACTCCCACACAGGGCTGCACCATACCATCAGCCAGATTATGTGCAATGGCCTCTGCAGTGAGACTCAAATCCAGAAATCTCTGACCTCAAGGCAAGAAAGCTACCTCTGAGGCAAGGTTTGCTCCTTCTGCTGGTATTTTGTGATACGTGGGTTTTTCATGTCAAGCAGCAGTCCCAATTGGCTTCACTAATTCAGCTGCAATGACCCAGTGAACAGCTATATTTGGAGGAGGGGGAAAATGTTACCCCTTATTACTGATCCAATGCATTTGTGGAAGAAAAAGAAAATACTGGAATTGGCATCTCCTTTTCCGCTTCCCCACCTACAGCATGTTTGAACAGCCTTGCCAATACTGCATGGGTTGGATTCTCGCGGCCCGACACCGAAATCGCGTTTGGCGACGGGGCGGAGTATCCGTTTTCGCGCACGAAATCGGAATTGGCGCCGGTTTCTCAATTCTCCGCCCCTTGAAAATCAGCGCACTCATGGAGTACGCCGCGCCGAATATCCACCACCTCAGGCCATTGCCTGAGGCCCCCTCTGCGATGCTCTGTTGCCGACCGGCTGAATTTCCGACGGCATGGTTCTAACATGGTCGCACCGTCCGTGATCCTCGTGTGACGGCTGCAGACCCAGTCCGGGGCCACCACAGTCGGGGGAGAGCCGATCAGGGTACAGGGGTGCTTCATTCGGGGCTGGGGGCTATGTGTGCTGGCGGTGCGGGCCACTATTGCGGAAGTCCAGGTCCGTGGGTTGAGTTGCGAGTTCTACGACAGCTGCCTGCTAGCCGCCCCCCCCCCCCCCCACCCCCCCCGCCCCCCGCAGAACAGGGAATCTGTGGCCTTTTGACGCCAGCTTTCCAGACGGCGTGGGGAGATAGTCCCAAAAACGGAGAATCCAGCCCGGTGTCGATGAGGATACATGAAAAATGGTGAGCTGAATCTCAATAGAGCTGTACGCACAATCTAGCACGGATTATTAAAGGAATGATGTGGGAAGAAATCTTTGATTATGTGAATTGTTATTAGGTGAACAATTTTTGTTTAGAAACCATGGACTAAATATAGGATGGATTCTCCGTACCTGAGACTTGTTGACGCCGGGGCAGGATTCGTGGACTTCTACCACAGCAGAACTGGCGTCGCACCTGGACCAATTCAGCGACTGTGGAAGGACGAGCATCAGCGCCACATTAACACAATCAGTTCCAATGAGAAACAGTGCCGGGTTCGCTGAGTTGATGATTGGCACTCAGGAGGTTGACAAGCTGTAGCCACATATACACACTTCACTCCCCACACACACACCATCCCAGCCAACAAGATGGCACTGGTCGCGCTAGAGCACGCCCACCCCACTGATGGGTTGGCTGGGGCCAAAGGGCACCTAGATGGGGTGGCTTGGGGGGACACCCACATGACCCGTGACACTAAGTTCGCAGTGGGCTGTTAGCGGCGTGCGCAGCTGCAGGGCTGCCTTGCAGGCTGCGGCAATGGCGTTCCATGCCAGTCCACCCCAGCTTCACGGCCCACCTCCTGGCCACCCCCTGCTACTCCCCCTCGCCCTGGCAGAAGCCCCCCCCCCGGCCAGTGGTACAACTGTCAGCAAGCTATGGCGATGTTGGGCACTTTCCGTACCCCCGCCCTCTCCCTCAGCAGCCACAGCGCCTGGTTTACGATTTTTAAAAGCACAAGTGAACCTCGCCGCCGGGAACTTGCCCCTAGTGTAGGCGGAGAATCGTGCAGGCCCCGCAGAATACCGGGTCAGAACTGCTAATCATATACCAATGCCGTTTACTGTACTTGCGGAATGGAAGGCATTGATGCCGCTGTCAAGACACCGGAGAATTTCGATTTGGCGTGAAACCGGTGCCTGCCACGATTTCGGCATCAAAACCGATTCTCCGCCCAATTGCGTTTCCCAATTCTGGCGTCGGCCAATGGGGAATCCTGCCCCCTAGAGTCTAGAATATGACAGGCCAAAAGGCTGTCTATGCAGACTGGATTCAACAGCGCAATTAACTCAAAAGATTGACATTAAATGTTTTCTTGTTACACTAATATATCAGAAGACAAGTGGGCTATCTCCAGTTAGCAGACCCTTTTGCAAGATTGGCTGTGATAGGCCATCAATAACACACGACGAGTGATGAACGTAACTGAGGCTTTAATACACTAAACAGCAAGCCTCCTGCCTCTGGACCTGAACTGGGTCGGAGGCAAAGACTTGCCACCTTTATACATAATCCCGATGGGAGGAGCCACAGGCGGAGCCAGCCGGGACAAGCCCAGGCATGTACAACACAACATAATGCCATACAATGCAATACCGTGGTTTACCACAGGCTGTTAGACTGCAAAGGATGCATTCATAGCCCTCCAGCCCCGCCCCACTTTCCTCAGATGACCATGCAGCTCCCCGCACAGATGGCTCAAATACACAACAACCTTACTGATTAATCACCTGCTAATGCTCGCATTCCAAGCATTGTCTGACATCTTTGAATCTGTCTATATATATGTTTCTGGAACATACCTCTTCATTCACCTGAGGAAGGAGCAGCGCTCCGAAAGCTAGTGACATCGAAACAAACCTGTTGGACTTTAACCTGGTGTTGTAGGACTTCTTACTGTGATAAAATAACGTTAGAAATCCAGCCCATATGACTGAGACATTTTATATGTTGCTGCAATGCATGACCTGGCCACGAGATGGCAGTATTAATTTGAAAATCAAAGTCCATCCTCCATGGATACTTGCTGTGGGAAAAGGATATTTATAATGAGTCACAATATGAGGTTCACAACATTAAAACTACACAAATACTCTGCACATTTAATTAAGCATTTAAGTGCCTAAAAGCTTGGCAGAATATTAAAAAAAATCTGCCAGGGTTTGTTTGAATCAATTCAGACTGATGGGATGAAAGCGTCCTCTTCACATTAGTTATAATGGGCAACAATTAAATCAAATTGGAACTTATCTCAGATTTAAGTGGGTGCAGTCTCCCAAAAATTCAGCTAAAAATTGGTGCAACATTCTTCTTTTATAGAAAAACTGGCAACATATGCGTTTTTTCTTGTTGTTGCTGACAAACTGCTGACAAAATTACAGCAAAGTGCGGTTCGCAAACCTGTGTTTCCTGTGAGTGTGATTACCCCGGTAACAGCGAACTTGCAGCCAATTGCAACACAGCTGGAGTAGCAGCAACCTTTCCATGCAGCTACTAAACCACTTCGCCATTCCGAAATATTGTCAGCACAGTTGTGGGATGCAAGGGCCGGCACCCTCTGTTACTGTGGATGCAAGCAGATCTCTGGTTGGGAAGGAAGGCTGCAAATATACAAAAAGAAGCCCCAGGTGTTAGGTATGTCCCTGACAATGCAGGAGTGGTCTCGGTGACTCGACGTACCGACTCGAACTCCTGAAAACGTTGCAGGGACTTTATAAAAAAATTGCAAATGTAAGGCACAGATATTACAGTAAGAATAGTGCGGATAAAGATATACATTAAAGGAAAGCAAACACCGTTAAAGAAGGCAGAAAAACTTGCATTCACATATAAATATTTTCAAAGAAGCAACGAGTAAATGTGATGAGATGCATAATGTAAGTTAGTACCTAATGTGGAGCACGACCTCTGACCACTAGGTGGCATTGTAAACTCATCACTTCATCATGTGATCTGGGAGTGGGGAGTAGATCGTGCTGGGAGATAGGCGTATTTGCAGTAGTTCCACGGGAGTTGTTAAGTGTTAGTTGTTTGTTAGTTAATTTACCGTAGTTATTTTACCACAAAGTTTGTTTTATAATAATTTATTTTAAACTATATGTTTTGTATTTGATCGTACACTTCGGCCAGTATACAGAACGTGACAGTAAATACTACGGGGTGGAAATAACAGTTATGCAAATTGCATCCAACCCTGGAAACAAATTTCCATCGATCCAATTGCCCATCTCTTTCAGTGGCAACCATTGGCACTCTTAGCTTAAATCCCCTTCCACCCTCAGGTACCATGCGCTAAGAGGGCATTGCCAGCTATCACATTCCATTGGATTGGTCCATGATGATGCTTGACAAAGCACTGCAGCAGTTTGCCTTTTGCAGTATGGCTGGCCAAGAAACTCGCCGACCCTGACCACCTGCTGCCAGGTGTGTTGGAATGATTTTAGACTGACAATTAACCTGTTGGGACACATGATGCACACACATTACATTACCATCTAGTCCTGAAGTGGGACTTGAACCCAAGCTTGGGACATTGCCACTGTCCCATAAGGGCTGGAATTCTCTGCCAATTGGGATACTCTGTTCCCGCTGGCAGTGCACCCCCGCTTGCGGGTTTCCCGGTGTTGTGGGGTGGCTTCAATGGAAAATCCCATTGACAAGCGGCGGGAAGAGAGAATCCTGCTGCCAGTGAATGGCACACCGCTGAGAAACATACGCTGACGGACTGGAGAATCCCGCCCAAGATCTCCCTTAGCTTAAATATAAAACTCAAAAACAATAAGAGGTTACAGAGTACAAGAGGAGGCGTGCTCCCAGACACAAAACAATGCATCATGTGAGGAACTTTACTCAGCAAAGAGGGTTTGGAAAGCATCGAAATGGTACTGATTGAAATAAAAGGGAAAAAAATGCACTTTTCATGACCTTACAAAAGCATTTTACAGTGAATTAAAGTACTACAAGTATAGTCATTGCTGTAATGTACGGAGTGCAGTGGCCAAATTCTCCACAGGAAACTCCCACAAACACCATTGTGCTAACGACCAGTTAATCTGTTTTTGTGAAGCTAATTGAGGGATAACTTTGCTGTCTTCTTTGAAATAGGGCTCTAGGATCTTTTACATCTATTGGAGGGAGCAGACAGGGCCTCGATTTAACGTTTAATCCAAAACACAGCACCTCCGACACTCCCACAGTACTGCACTAGAATGTCAGCCCTGGCTATCTGTGCTCAAGGTCTGGAAACCGATTGAACCCACAACCTTGAGACTCGGAGATGAATTTGCCCCTAACCGAGCCACATCTGACAGATTGGAGTGATGCAAAGTGTCATTATTCCTGTTATGAGGATGCCCAGCACGGGATCTAACCATTTTGCTGTCTGTCTCTGCTTATTAACTCCTCCCAATTTATACCAGATTTCTTTGGCAAAATAGACTTCCAGCGCTAAACATATTTTAGCAAGCAACAGCAGAGGCCACGAACAAAATGAACAAAATGACGTACTTGCTAGGGTGTTGAAAATTTTCAAACAGACTGTGTTGAGTTTCATTATTTCCGAAAACATGGGGTTGCACTCCAGAGAATCGGTTGCTGCAGGGTCCCAGTGTCCACCTGTTTCAGTTACTGACTACACTGGCTTTTGTGAGTTTATTCTGAGTAGGCTGATTTAGCTGGTATATTGCTCTTCTGGAAGGCCACAGTGAAGTGTTTACTGAGCCACTGTCACATCTGAAAACAAGGGTAAAATAGCTGCGCATTGGAAGTTTATTCATTGTAAAAATGGACGTGTTCTTCAGCACTAATAATATATTAGAACTCAAAGGTGAAAGTGAAGAGGCCCAGACTGAGAATATTTTTGAGGGGAAGGAAGCTATTTTGCGAACACAGATTGGTTTGGCAGTTTATGGTACGCTAACAAATCTTGCTCCCAACAAGGCAAACGTTGTACCATTCAAAATAATTATCACCAAATTGGAGGAGAATTTTAAACCTGAATCATAGAATCATAGAATTCGCTGGTGCAGTGGGTTAGCCCTGTTGCCTCAGAGCGCCAAGGTCCCAAGTTCGATCCCGGCTCTGGGTCACTGTCCGTGTGGAGTTTGCACATTCTCCCTGCGTTTGTGTGGGTTTCGCCCCCACAACCCAAAGATGTGCGGGGCAGGTGGATGGGCCACGCTAAATTGCCCCTTAATTGGAAAAAAATAATTGGGTACTCTAAATTTATTTTTAAAAAGAATCATAGAATTTACTGTGCAGAATAATAATAATAATCACTTATTGTCACAAGTAGGCTTCAATGAAGTTACTGTGAAAAGCCCCTAGTCGCCACATTCCGACGCCTGTTCGGGGAGGCTGGTATGGGAATTGAACCCGTGCTGCTGGCATTGTTCTGCATTACAAGCCAGCTGCTTTGCCGACTGTGCTAAACCAGCCCCTTATAAGGAGGCCATTCGGCCCATCAAGTCTGCACCGGCCCTTGTAAACAGCACCCTACTTAACCCCATATCTCCACCCTATCGCCATAACCCAACCTAACCTTTTTGGACACTAAGGGCAATTTAGCATGGCCAATCCACCTAACCTGCACATCTTTGGACCGTGGGAGGAAACCGGAGCACCCGGAGAAAACTCATGCAGACATGGGGAAAACATGCAGACTCCAAGCCAGGAATCGAACCTGGGACCCTGGAGCTGTGAAGCAACTGTACTACCCACTCTGCTACCGCACCACTTGAGATAATAAAAAGCTACAAATTTTGAACAAGAAACTATAAAGGTAGTGAAACATTTGGCAAACATATTGTGCCACTGAAGAATTTATCATTATATTTCAACTTTGGTACAATCTTAGATCACACATTACGAGACAGATTTGTGTGATCATTGGTGGATGAAAGAATCCTGCTGAAGTTACTAAACACAGGCAGCCAGATTCTCTGTGGAGCTCTACGACAGCAAAACTGGCACCGCACTTGGACCGATTCAGCGACCGTTAAAGGGCTAGCACCGGCGCCACATGGAACACAATCGAATCCAATGGGAAACGGAGCGGGATTCGCCAGGTTCGAGATTGGCACTCAGGATTTTGACAAACTGCAGCCACATAATCCCACTTCACTGACCACGCACACCATCTCAGCCAACAAGATAGCAGCAAGACATACGGCTCCAAGATTCACCAACGCAGAACTGGAGTCCCTGCTGGATGCCATGGAGGAGAGGCAGGCCACCCTGTACCCTGGCCCGGGAAGGAGGCTGCCAGTCACTGCCATTCACCGGGCTAAGGTGAATGCAAGAAAGGTGAATGCGGGCCCCCCCGGCGATTCTCCGGCCTGCGATGGGCCGAAGTCCCGCTGCTGGAATGCCTGTCCCGTCGGCGTGGATTAAACCACCTTTTGAACGGCGGGACAAGGCGGCGCGGGCGGGCTCCGGGGTCCTGGGGGAGCGTGGGGCGATCTGGCCCCGGGGGGTGCCCCCACGGTGGCCTGGCCCGCGATCGGGGCCCACTGATCCGCGGGCGGGCCTGTGCCGTGGGGGTACTCTTTTCCTTCCGCCTTCGCCATGGTCTCCACTATGGCGGAGGTGGAAGGGACCCCCTCCACTGCGCATGCGCGGGGATGCCGTGAGCGGTCGCTGATGCTCCCGTGCATGCGCCGCACGGCAAAGTCATTTCCGCGCCAGCTGGCGGGGCACCAAAGGCCTTTCCCGCCAGCTGGCGGGGCGGAAATCAGTCCGGCACGGGCCTAGCCCCTCAAGGTGAGGGCTCGGCCCCTCAAGATGCGGAGAATTCCGCACCTTTAGAGCGGCGCGATGCCGGACTGATTCACGCCATTTTTGGCACCGGTCAGCGGCCATCGCGCCGATTGCGGAGAATCCCGCCCCAGATCCAAGAAGTGTCTACTGAGTTTTGAAGTGTATACAAGACTACACTTAAACCACACAGTAGATTACTACACAAGGTTAAGGCAATTTCTTGCATCCCCAAAGCCTACACTGAGGAGGAACTTAAGAAGTAGCTGGAAATGGTTCACTGGTGAAAACAGATTAGTGATTGGACAACCCCAATTGTAGGAGCAACCAAATCAAACAAAATCCTCAATCTACACAGAGACTATTAAGTCACAAGTGATCAGGCAATGGATTATGAGCTGGATCCATTACTGACCTCTTAAGATTTGTGTGCAGAGAGAGTCATCAGGATATTATGATAAACACACCTATGAAGTTAAACTCCTGCACAAAACTGCCCTATGTGTCTGGTCTCCTTCAGAAATCTTCAGAACTTCAAAGGATAAGATTTTGCCAGGCATGTTGCATTGTTTGTGTAATCAGGATGACGCATTGACTGGAACCAAGGAAAATTATGTTCAAGTGTTGAATGAAGTGCTAAAAAGATTCAACGACCACAATGTGAAATTGAAAAGGAGTAATGTGCTTTTGTGTGTTGTCACCTATGTTCCGTGACTTGAAAATCAATGCAAAGGGCCTATAGTCAGTGAGAGATAGGTTGAGCCAAAAGATGATCTTTACAATGCACGGTCCAGTACTATTCGTGATTTCTGCCTGAGCTTTCAACTGTGTTATCTCCATTACAGAAAGATGTGAAATGGAATGGTCCAGAGCACAAAAAGTGCCTATGATGTCAACAACACCCGCAGGAAGTTCAAAATCTCCATCAACAAATTTTCAGCAGTGCTGTTGGGATGTTGTTGGGGCCCATGGCCTTTGGAATGTCCAGTGCACTCTGCCATGTCTCGATATCACGCGGGGTGAAGTGAACTAGCTGAAGACTTGTTCACGTGATGGTGGAGACCTCAGCAAGTGGCCAAGGTGGTCATCCACCCGACCCTTGCTGCTGCAGATGGTTGCGCATCATTTGTACTCGTGGGCTGGGCTTTGTCATCATTGAGGCTCATTGAGCTTGAAAAGTGTTCCAGTCTTTCCTGAAAGTTAAGCTTTGGAAACTCACTCCTTGATGCTCTCAAAATATTTAACTTTTGATGGTCAGCTGTGAAATATTAATGTATAAGTTCTCTCCTGAGAATCCATATCAGAGCCAGGCATTCACAAGGAGAATCTGAATGTCCTCATACTGTGGGCGCTAATCAGTGGACTGAGGTTAAAGTCCGCTGTCGGACCTGTTTAGTCGGGCATTTCTCAGTGGCTGCAGCGCCGAAAAACATCCCAATATCCAATGGCACTTTGCCATTTTCTTTAGCCTCGGGGAGTTCCTCCTCGCCGTGGCAGCATTTAAGAGGGATTTTGTGCTGAAGGGCCCAAGCTCACCAACAGGAAGCACTCCTTGTAGATCGGAGCATCTTTCTGTCCAGCAGCCCCAGTCTTCCTCCCACTTTCAAGCCCCCCCCCCTGCTTTATTGACCCCCCTCAACCCCCCCGACCTTGGGTAACCCCCTGGAAAATCCACTTGACCCTCCCTCCAAGTGGCAAGCGCCTCCCCCCCCCCCTCGCAAGGCCTGACCCTTGACACTGCACCTGGGTCTGGCACTGCCAGCCTGGCAGTAGCCCAGACACCCCGGCCCAGGTACCAGGGGAAGTGCCAGGATATCACCCAGCCCTGTCCCCGACCACTCGGGAGTATTCAATGGCCTGGGAAATGCCCCCAGATCCGTTATGCCTGGTCCATGTTTGTGTGGACTGGTCCTAAATGGCAGCGTGGACAGATCTCCCAGGCTCAGTCATTGGGCTCATTGAAGTAATTAGATCTGGATCTCGCCCAGTGAGGGTGTGATACAGATCACGCCGGTGGAGTGGGTCGGGTGACCCTACCCGGCGTGGAGCTGGATTTGGGGCATGCGCACAATTCCCACGTTCCGCCCGGACCTGTGCCAAGCTCAACAGGGTTGCTGAATTGTGCCCTGCGTATTTAAAGGCTGGACCTATCATATAGATCCTGCACTATAGAGCTATAAGGCGCGATTCAGTGGCCTCGTTGCGCTCAAGTGGGAGAGGCCAAAAACGAGAACATTGCCGGGTGGCAAACTGTCCACGATGCAACCGGCCAGTTCCCATAGGTGAAAGAGGAACCACCATAGCGTGGCGAGATGCCAATAATCACCACTTTAGCTCTATTCCCATACAATTAACAGGAGCCTGCCCATATCCACCGAACTTCCCATGATCCAGCCACCTGCCCAGCAAGTGATCACACTGGCACAGATTAGCACTCCTTTTGAAAAACGTGAACCTGGTGGATGGGCTGTTGTGGGAACCAAGGAGGTGAGTAGCCATCTTCACTCACAGGCAAATAGCCAGGGGGCATTGGGCTTGCTGCTCCTGTGCCTGGACGGGGTGGGGGGACAACCGGGGGTGCGGGGCGGGGGGGGGAAATAGAAGAAGGTTTCAGTGAGGGGGTGTTGGGGAGGGTGAGGTGTGGGCTGCATGAGGAGTGGCCAAGGGCACGGCATGGCGATGAGAGGAGGCGGCGGGTGGTGCCAGGGGCAGTCCTGTTGGGGGCTGGGTGCTCTGGTGCCAACTCACCAGTGCGGCCCGGTAGAGGTCGTTGACCTTGTGGCACTGGGTGCCAGTCCTCCTGGTGATGCTGCCCATGCTGAGAGCTGCTGCCGGACGGCACTGGCTGCCCTGTGGCTTACCCTCTGGGACTCTTGGGGAAACAGGACATCCATCCTGCCCTCTGGGAGCCTCCCCAGATCCGCATCACAGAATCGTGGGGCCGGTCACCTTGGTGCCATGGCTGCGTGCTGAGTGGGGTTGGCTGTGCAATAGCAGTTTAAGTGCTGCTCTATCTTGTTAGTGGGAGTCCCGGTGAATCGCCTGGTGAGCCTTGATTTGCAGCATGAAGCCCATTGGGCCTCCTAAGTGGACCAATTAACGTTGGATTGCGGTGAAGGCCCCACCGGGCCTAGTGCCGGGAACCTTGCGGCAGTTCCCGCTCACTACCGCACTTAGAAACTTTTTCATTGAAGCACTCACATTGTTAAATAAATCCTTCACGTTCTTTCAAAAAACATTTGACATTTGGGGTCGGCACAGTGGCACTGTGGTTATTACTGCTACCTCACAGCGCCGAGGACCCGGGTCGCTGTCCATGTGGAGTTTGCACATTTTCCCCGTGTCTTTGTGGGTCTCATCCCCACAACCCAAAGATGTGCAGGATGGGCAGCACGGTGGCGCAGAGGGTTAGCTCTGCAGCCTCACGGCGCCGAGGTCCCAGGTTCGATGCCGGCTCTGGGTCACTGTCCGTGTGGAGTTTGCACATTCTCCCTGTGTTTGCGTGGGTTTCGCTCCTACAACCCAAAGATGTGCAGAGCAGGTGGATTGGCCACGCTAAATTGCCCCTTAATTGGAATAAAATAATTAGGTACTCTAAATTTTTTTTTAAAAAATTGTCATTTAATGCATTTCTTTCTCATTTAATTCATTGCCATAGGCTTCCAATAGCAAGTTTTATTATCTTTGTCCATCACAGAAGCTTATATTTGCAACACCCATGTCACGAAGGAACTGGAAAGTGTCTCAACATTTTATTGATCAAATGCAAATTTGAAAAGCAACAAACTGGAACACCTACACATGCAAATCAAGGTTTAACAAGCATTGATCAAGAATTTTCTGTTTTTGACTCTTTGGCAATTGTGATCTTCTATTAAAGGGGAAATGTATTTCATTCAATTGCTATATAATTTAAAATAACTAATAATGCAAGATATAGTTCTTGTCCACTCATATCACCATCACAGGTGAATGTTTGAAAGTGTGAAGCACTCTTGCTTTCATGGTCTAATTGGGATCGAACTTCATTATGTCACAGCAGATTGGGGGAGAGGGGGAGAAACATTGAGGCTGCTACTTCACATTTATAGATATTGTCCCTTTATAACATTTATAAATAGGTAACAGCTCTATAAGTTACAGTTCCACTTTAAGCAGAGTAGTTTTGAGCCAGCGTCAAATTTCAAATTACTGTTTGTACTGTAAGTAGATTATGATATCGCCCAGGCATTCTCATGCATTTACATCTTATCTTCTGAAGACTGACGCAGTGGTTTGTACCTTTTCCAAAAATATGACAAAGTTGAAGTTTTCATTATAACTGGTGTTAGAAGTTTTGAAGTGCCAGGAAATGTTGCAGTTTCTGTTTGGAAAGCTGAACGTGTTCCAATTTGACACATGCTAAATTAACTTCAGGAAGTGTTTCAGTGAGTCTGTCTCAGGAATAGATCACTATACATGGTTGTCTTGACTCCAGAGTGATCTATTGGTTGATGTTAGGTGTCTTATGTAAGAGGTAGAAGTCTCTGTTTAGGAGTCGATGGGCTTGATTCACCGTTCCAGAGACAAACTGTTGACGCCAAGGCAGTATTTGTGGATTTCCATGACAGCAAAACTGGAGCTGCAACTCGACCGATTCAGTGACTGTGGAGGGGCTAGCACCGGTGCCACGTGGAACACAATCGATTCCAATGAAAAACAGTGCGGATTCGCCAGGTCCGTGAGTGACACTTAGGTGGCTGACAAGCTGCTGCCGCATACACACGTTACAATCCCCACACACACCATCCCAACCAGCAAGATGGCACTGGTTGTCTGGAGCACGTCCATACAGCTGATGGGTCTGTTGGCAGAGACTCTTACCCAATGTTCTCCCACCAAAGCTGAATTGCACCTGATTTGCGCTCATGCTGAGAGCACACCAGAGATCCCCTAATTAGAAAGATTCCCACCAGAGACCCCCCCAATTAGAGAGACACCCACCAGAGACGCCTCACTGAGAGAAACTTCCACCAGGGACCACCCCATAAGAGAGACGCCTGCCTGGGAGTCCCTAATAAGAGAGAGCCCTGCATGGAAGCTAGAGACCAGTCCAGACAGAGGCAGTGATAAAGATCACTAGCTGTGAAACTAATTGCAATGTTTATAAACATCTAGCTATGATTGACATCTGGACCACATCAAAGACAGTTAAGTGCTTTCTGCAGAGAAAAAGCAGCAGTGAGGGCACTTAAAGCACTTAACTGGTTAGTTTCACAGCTGTGTACCTCAAAGCCACTCAAGCGTGAAGGGAGATGAATGAAACAATGCAGATAGATGGATGTGTGGAAGCTGTCAATCACAGTCCAGTGAAAGCAATTTCACAGAGAAATGAATGAAAACATTGCAGATCAAAGATCTGAGGGGTTGAAACCCAGCTGACTGGTTTTTTCTTTCAAGGGATTGACAGGAGCAGGTTTCTCTGCCTGAGCCAGCAGGTGTATTGCACAGGTTGCAAATCAAGCATGACTTACCTTTCATAAAACCATGTTGACACTGGTGGATTAAACTTTGTCTTTCCAAATGTTCAGTCATCTCCTCCTTAATGATTGATGTCCCGAAGCATGGTACATTGGCGAGACCATGCAGACGCTGCGACAACGGATGAATGGACATTGTGCGACAATCGCCAGGCAGGAATGTTCACTTCCAGTCGGGGAACACTTCAGCAGTCAAGGGTATTCAATCTCTGATCTTTGGGTAAGCATTCTCCAAGGCGACCTTCAGGATGCGCGACAACGCAGAATCGCCGAGCAGAAACCTATAGCCAAGTTCCGCACACATGAGTATGGCCTCAACCGGGACCTTGGATTCATGTTGCATTACATTCACCCCCCACCATCTGGCCTGGGCTTGCAAAATCCTACCAACTGTCCTGGCTTGAGACAATTCACACCTCTTTAACATTGATTATCTCTCTCTCCAGTTCCTCCGTCTGCACCTGTAGACTTAATTACCTGCAAAGACTTGCATTCAAAGTATCGTATTACATCTTTGACTTTGTCTATGTATATGTTTCTGGAACCCGCCTCTTCATTCACCTGAGGAAGGAGCAATGATCCGAAAGCTAGTGATTCGAAACAAACCTGTTGGACTTTAACCTGGTGTTGTAAGACTTCTTATTAATGACTGATTGCAGCAACTTCCCTACCACAGAGGTCAAGTTAACCGGTCTATATCATAGAATTTTTATCATAGAATTTACAGTGCAGAAGGAGGCCATTCGGCCCCTATTTTTTCCCTCTCTCCCGTTTTGAATAGGGGCGTCACATTAACGTGTTCCCAATCCACCGAGACTCTTCCAGAAAGTGGATGAAAGAAAGCTCAACCCTAACAACAATACCACGCCAATTTCCAGTCAGGTTCTCCAAAAACCATTTGTAAAAATAATTAGAATTCTATATCGAGAAAGGAAGAGCTAGCATGCGGCTGAAGAGAAAAAACAGGAAGAATCTGAAGAGTCTGATGTTGACATGGACTTTGCTCTCTTTGATTAACTGTACCATGCAACAACACTGTTACAATTTAAAATTAAAATTGAATATACTTGCTCTTTCCTGAAAAAAAAATGCCTTTCATGATCCCAAGAGATCCAAAGTGCACTGCGTCCAGTGAGATATGTTTGAAGAATGGACACCCCTGTGATGCAGGTGGGCATTAATAACATTACAGTGAAAGAAAATGTAAAAGGTATAACATATTTCTCTTTTAAGAAGAGCCCTTACAATTTATGTTACGATACTGTAACAAATGCATTCAGAAACATCCTGTTTGCAACAATAAGAGCAGTTTAGGACTCTTTGAAGATATTACATTACATAAACCAGCTGGGCTTAGTAGGTAGATGAATCACTAACGGATTTGCATTTACAGTGGTGAAAATTATACATTTACTGCAAATCAATCTTCTGACGTTTGTGCATATGTACTTTGAGAAAGGTCAGAATTCAGAAGGGAAATGAAATATTCATTATAAAGATTTGATAAAAAATATGAATTTGGATGCACTTGCAGAATTCTCCAGCAAAATTAATAGATATTGCACGAAGGTGATTGGTGATTGTTGATATTGGTTGTCTTTTTTGCTATGAGTTCTGTTCTTGTGTCAAGGGTTGTGGTCAAGAATGCACTGTTGAGTCTAACTATAGACAAATATTGCCGGAGCCAAAGCAAATTCAACAGTGGTTTAAGTTAGAAAAGTAAAGGTTCTATTATTAGTACCAAGAACATGAAGTGAATGGAAAATATTACACAAAAATATTCCTTTCTAGTATTCTGCTGAATTAATCAGCCAGTGGCATTACATTTCTTATTAATATTTAATTAAATTACAAAGAGACTTGTGAATCAACAGTTAATTGACAATCCTTTGAATTAATAGATGTTGGTTAGCTTAAATTATTGATTGGTTTAATCTTGTTATACTCAATAATGAATAACCAGAAATGAAGTACAGGCTGAAAGCGTTGCAAGCTATTGCATTTCTATAGCATCCTTTCTCTTTACTTTGAATGCCGTTGCTGCCATTGTGTAGACAGAAAGCGAGCTTCAGGCTGAAATCTGATGTAAGGGTTTAGATAGACTTCCTTAAGGAATGGCAGGTTGCAGGAATGGAAAATAAAATTGAAAGTTAAATGGCCATTGTAAAACTCTGGATCAAAAATGCTCTGAACTACGGGTGTAACATGAACTTTATTCTGGCATGATGCATCAGTGCACCATACATCTTCTACCAAATAAGTACGATAACCTCAAATGAACAATATACACCCCTCCCATCTTGGAAAATGAGAGATATGAGAGATGTTGGGTGGGGTTCTCCATCCTGCCAGCCCCGTTCCGGCGCCCCCCCCCCCCCAAGGGATTCACCGTTCCCACAGCCGGCCAATGCGGTTTCTCACTGTGGTCACTCTCATGCTGTCGGGCAATCCGTGGGCTTGTGTGCGCTACTGGTGAAGCGGAGGAGCTCTCCGACAGAGAATCCCGTAGGTATTCTTTGAATCAGTAAAACATTCAAGCTTCTAGAATGAGTTACGAAAGAGAAAATGCTGGCAAATCTCAGCAGGTCTGGCAGCATCAGCATCTAAAGAGTCATTGGACTCGAAACGTTAGCTCTTTTCTCTCCCTACAGATGCTGCCAGACCTGCTGAGATTTTGCAGCATTTTCTCTTTCGTTTCAGATTCCAGCATCCGCGGTAATTTGCTTTTATTCTAGAATGAGTTATATGTTTCACAGTGTTTCAATGGTTCATTTCCAAAATCTAAACATTCACCTTCACCAGTAACACTGACCTTATTACGTCAATAATCTTTTCAATCTCTTCCTCCTTTTCAACTAATTTGAAGCCAGACTTATGCCAAACTTTCACTATTAAGTATGCAAATATTACTTCTTCCATGCATTTTTGCTTTCATTGATCTGCTTAAACATGGAATAAAGTTTATACATGCAAAAGAAAATATTATTTGTGTTAGGTTTATCACATTCAATTTATCAGAGACCGTGAGTGTTTTGACTTCGGTACTCCATGTCGCATTTGGTTTTCTGATTACTTGAGTGCTTACTGTTTAAAGCCAATCCATGCTTGATAGGAATTTGCTTGTAAGCTTATAGTTTTGCAGCCTTTTTGTATGAATTTAACAACATGGTACAGACTTTGCATTCAGTCATATATAATGAGATGAAAGGTTTTTTCACCGGCTTAAAGTAGTTTTCCTTGGAACATAATCGCTTAAGTATGGTGGATATTTCTGCTCATAAGTAGGATATCAATGTGCGACACCGTCTCATTTAACTGATGTTCTTCATCTGAGATGTTGATGCTTGAATCGGACTCAACACTTGTGAATGGTGTTTCAACACTTTGGAAAAAGAAACGTTTTGTATAGTGATGTGTGACCCACATTTAGCAGTAATCATTGATCCTTTTGCGTTGGTCACAACAAATAGCTGGATGTCATGGGGGAGATTTACTTTCCAGAGACCTTTCTCAAGCATTTTATCTCTTGGTTACAGCTCTGAATTTCATGTTTCACTCTGTGATTTCTTTTAAGTGGTCCTTCTGTCCTCGATCATACTCATGTACGTGTCAATTTGCAGGGTAGCTCAGGGAGACATGTGCATACAGGATGTTCAATGATGAGCTTAGCTGGAAGTTTTCCAGTGGTCGAGAGAGGAGCCACTACGTAATTTCAAAGAAAGTGACACAGCTCCTGTTTCGGTGACTTTCTCTAGCAGTGCCCGTACAGTTCACTTGTTTCAAGGCATGCATGAATCTCTTGACATCTCTATTAGCTTTTGACTAACAAATGTGACTTTTTGGTGCGTGAAGCCCAGGTTGTTCACAAATTTAATGAACTCATTGCTGTTGAATAGAGATACATTGTCACGTCGCGGTGATCCAATAGTCACGCTGCACCCGAAAACCAGCTTGCTGCGGTGCAGCATGGCCGATAAAAGCTGGACACTCCACTCCCGGGAACTACCTGGCTCACAACGCCTTGCGAGATCCAACACGATCTCGTGAATCGTTGCAATGTAAATCCCCCCCATTGCAGGGGGGTCACTTTTTGGTAAATGTATTGTGGTAGTATGTATTGGGGGTCATGTGGGACTGGAAGCCCTAATGTCATTGGCTGACAGATCCTGGGTCCTGGTTGGCCGTTGACCTCTAGCTCCGCCCTGGAGGCGGAGTATAAGCAGCCGGAGTCTTCCCCCGCAGGCCAGTTTACTATCGAGCTGCGGGGGAACAGACACGCTTAATAAAGCCTCATCGACTTCACTCTATTCGTCTCACGGAGTCTTTGTGCGCTACAATTTATTAAGCGTGCCTAAAAAGGACTATGGAGCTCAGGATCATTCCGGAATGCCTGAGGATCAGCCCCCACGCAGTGAACGCGGCAGCAGCCTTCAAGCACTGGCAGACTTGCTTCGAGGCCTACCTCAGAACAACCACCGGCCGGGTCACAGAAGACCAAAAACTGCAGGTCCTGCACTCGAGGGTGAGCACGGAGATTTTCTCTCTCATCGAAGACTCGGAGGATTTCCAGACGGCGTTCGCAGCACTGAAAAGTCTCTATGTCCACCCAGTTAACCAAATCTACGCTCGCTACCAGCTCGCGACGAGACGGCAAGCTCCCGGAGAATCGATGGACGAATTCTACGCCGCGCTGCTGATTTTGGGACGAGCCTGCAGCTGCCCGTCGGTGAACGCAAACGAACACACGGACATGTTAATGCGCGATGCTTTTGTGGCAGGTATGCAATCCTCCCAAATCCGCCAAAGACGTCTAGAAAAAGAGTCGCTAGGACTCTCAGAGGCACGGGCCCTAGCAGCCTCCCTAGACGTGGCCGCGCGTAATACCCGCGCCTACGGCCCCAACCGCGCGGCAACCCATTGGGCCCCGTGCGTACCCGTCGCGGCAAACCCCCTACCCCCCCCCCCCGGACACCCCACAGGCTTGCGCGGTCCAAACGCCGAGTCGCACCGGGGGCGCCCGCTGTTATTTCTGCGGCCAGGCGAAACACCCCCGACAGCGCTGCCCGGCCCGCGCAGCTATCTGCAAAAGCTGCGGGAAAAAGGGCCATTATGTGGTTGTGTGCCGGTCCCGCGAGGTCGCCGCTGTCCCGGGAGCACAGGGAGCCCTGCAAGCAGTTTACGCGCCCCAACCCCCCCAGCACGCCATGTACGACCCGCAGGCGCAGCCGCTCTGGGTCCCGACCACCGCGGTCCCGGGAGAACTGGGAGCTCTGCACGCCGCTTACGCTCCCCAACCCCCCTCCCCGCAGCCCATGTATGACCCGCCGCCGGCGCTACCGCTTTGCGTCCCGGCCAACACTCTCCACGGAGAGGAGGGAGTTTTGCGCGTCCCTAACGCCACCCTAACCCCCACCCCGCGCCCCACGCCTGACCCGCCGGTGCCACCTACTTGGGCCCCGACCACCGCTGTCCCCGGTGAGGGAGCTCCGCGCGGTCCTAGTGCTCGCGGTCCTAGCGCTCGCGGTCCTAGCGCTCCCCAGCCCCCCCAGCACACCATGTGCAACCCGCAGACGCCGCCATTTTGGGTCCCGGCCACCACGAGGGGAGGAGGGGCGCCGATGTGCGACCTGCAGACGCCGCCATTTTGGGTCCCGGCCACCACAAGGGGAGGAGGGGCGCCGCCATCTTGGACCGCCCCAGACCTGTACGACGCGTGGGGGTGGCCATTTTGTCCACCCCGCCGCCGTCTTGTGACCCCCCAGCCACGTGCGATGTATGGGGGCGGCCATTTTGTCCATCCCCGACCCCATCTTGGACGGCAACAACGGACCCCACTCCACTACTACAACCACGTCTCGCTTCAATTACGCTCGATCAAGCTCGGCCCCGGACACTCCAGACGACGACGAGGGGGGGCCCTTTGAAGTCGATACTGAGGCGCTCAAAGTGCCGGGAATAGGCCTTGCCTGGCCGGTAGAAGTGCGGCTTGCACTCTGTGCAGACTTGGCAATCCCTGGTCATGGCCCTGACCTCCTCGGTGGAGTAGGGCAGATTGTGGGCCTTAATAAAGTGGATAAGCCGAGTGACCCCCGGGTGACAGAGGTCATGGTGGATAACCCGAATTCGGTCATCTTGCGTGCTGGCACATGTGCCGCAGGACAGGGCATCTGGGGGCTCGTTGAGCTCTCCAGGGCGATACTTGATATCGTAAGTATAGGTGGAGAGTTTGATTCGCAACCTCAAGATTTTGTCGTTTTTAGTTTTGCCCCGTTGTGCGTTGTCGAACATAAAGGCAACCGACTGTTGGTCGGTGACGAGGGCGAACCTCCTACCGGCTAGGTAGTGCCTCCAGTGCCGCACAGCTTCCACAATGGTTTGCGCTTCCTTCTCGACAGAGGAGTGTCGAATCTCGGAGGCGTGGAGGGTTCTAGAAAAGAAGGCTACTGGCCTGCCCAGCTGGTTGAGGCCGGCGGCCAGGGCGAAGTCTGACGCATCGCTCTCTACCTGGAAGGGGACGGACTCGTCCACCACGTGCATCACGGCCTCAGTGATATCGGCCTTGATGCGGCTGAAGGCCGAGCGGGCCTCATCCGTCAGGGGGAATATAGTGGCTTTGATAAGTGGGCGGGCATTGTCCGCATAGTTGGGGACCCACTGGGCGTAATAGGAGAATAGCCCCAGGCAGCGTTTGACAGCCTTGAGGCTGTGGGGAAAGGGAAGTTTCATGAGGGGGCGCATGCGGTCGGGGTCGGGCCCTAGGACCCCATTTTCCACTACATAGCCGAGGATCGCTAGCCGGGTTGTGCAGAAAACGCACTTCTCCTTGTTATATGCGAGGATGAGAGATTGGGCGGCCTGGAGGAACCTCTGAAGGTTGGCGTCCTGCTGATCATGGCCGGGTATGTAGCCCGCAGCCCGTACTGGTCCACCATTCGGTCCATTGTTCTCTGGAAGACCGAGACCCCATTAGTAATGCCGAAAGGGACCCTGAGGAAGTGGAAGAGCCAGCTGGCTGCTTCAAAAGCAGTGTAGTGGCGATCACAGGAGCTGGTGGTAGGCCATCTTCAGATCTACCGTGGAGAACACCCGTGACTGTGCGACCTGGTTGACCATCTCCTCTATGCGGGCGAGGGGGTACGCATCAAGTTACGTGAACCGATTAATGGTCTGGCTATAGTCCACTGCCATCCGATTCTTCCATTGGAAGTCGGGTCCAAGCAGTAGCGGAGTGCAGAGGTGAGGGAGGACATACAGTTTTAAACGGGCGTACTCAGCGCTCTGTATCGCGAGGTTCGAGACACAGTACCCCCGAATCGGTACCGAATGGGATCCGGAAACAAGGGAGATTGTCTGGGACGAGGGGTAGATGTGGAGGGAACAGTGCCTTACCGTGTCGGGGTGGACGAAGCTCTCTGTGCTCCCGGAGTCGAAAAGACAGGGGGTCTCCTCGTGCCCATTGACCCGGGCGGCCATCATCGAGTTCTTCAAGTGTTTTGGCCGCGACTGGTCGAGGGTGACGGCACCGAGCTGCGGGTAGTCTGCATGGTCGGAGGTATCGGGGTCGTAAGATGGCGGCCCCCAAGGGTCGGGCTGGGTCGGAGGTGGCGACCAAGATGGCCACCCCCATCGGTCGCATGTGTCGGTTGGTGCTGAAGATGGTGGCCAATATGGCCACCCCCACGGGTCGCACATGTCGGGCTGGGTTAATGATTGCGGCCCCCACGAGCTGCACGAGGCGGATGACGCGTCTGAAGGGGGCAGTGCCGGCAGGCACGCAGCCACATTGTGGGGTCTGCGGGCCTGTGAGTCTGTGGGTCGGGCCTGGTACGCTTTCGACTTCGGGGCTTTGGATCGGGCCAGACAGACTCTGGCGAAATTACCCTTTTTGCCGCAGTCGGTGCATGTCACGGTGCGGGCTGGGCAAATCTGCCGGGGGTGTTGGCCCTGACCGCAGAAGTAGCAAGACGGTCCCCCGGGCGGAACGGGCAGCCGCGCGGCACAGGCCTGGGACGTAGTCGGGTCTGGTGAAGGCCGCGTCTGTGGTGCCCATGAGGGGTTCGCTGGGTCTGCCGGGAACGCGCTGAGGCTCAGGTAGGCCACCTCTAACGAGGAGACTAGCTTCACCGTGTCCTGTAGGTCAGTGTGTGCTGTGTGAGTGTGCAGTCTGTGCTGTGTGAGTGTGTGGTCAGTGCTGTGTGAGTGTGCAGTCTGTGCTGTGTGAGTGTGCAGTCAGTGCTGTGTGAGTGTGCAGTCAGTGCTGTGTGAGTGTGCAGTCTGTGCTGTGTGAGTGTGCAGTCTGTGCTGTGTGAGTGTGCAGTCAGTGCTGTGTGAGTGTGCAGTCAGTGCTGTGTGAGTGTGCAGTCTGTGCTGTGTGAGTGTGCAGTCTGTGCTGTGTGAGTGTGCACTGTGTGCTGTGTGAGTGTGCAGTCTGTGCTGTGTGAGTGTGCAGTCAGTGCTGTGTGAGTGTGCAGTCTGTGCTGTGTGAGTGTGCAGTCAGTGCTGTGTGAGTGTGCAGTCTGTGCTGTGTGAGTGTGCAGTCAGTGGTGTGTGAGTGCGCAGTGTGTGCTGTGTGAGTGTGCAGTCTGTGCTGTGTGAGTGTGCAGTCAGTGCTGTGTGAGTGTGCGGTCAGTGCTGAGTGAGTGTGCAGTCAGTGCTGTGTGAGTGTGCAGTCTGTGCTGTGTGAGTGTGCAGTCAGTGCTGTGTGAGTGTGCGGTCTGTGCTGTGTGAGTGTGCGGTCTGTGCTGTGTGAGTGTGCGGTCTGTGCTGTGTGAGTGTGCAGTCTGTGCTGTGAGTGTGCAGTCTGTGCTGTGTGAGTGTGCAGTCTGTGCTGTGTGAGTCTGCAGTCTGTGCTGTGTGAGTGTGCAGTCTGTGCTGTGTGAGTGTGCGGTCTGTGCTGTATGAGTGTGCAGTCAGTGCTGTGTGAGTGTGCAGTCTGTGCTGTATGAGTGTGCAGTCTGTGCTGTGTGAGTGTGCAGTCTGTGCTGTGTGAGTGTGCGGTCTGTGCTGTGTGAGTGTGCAGTCTGTGCTGTGTGAGTGTGCAGTCTGTGCTGTGTGAGTGTGCAGTCTGTGCTGTGTGAGTGTGCGGTCTGTGCTGTATGAGTGTGCAGTCTGTGCTGTGTGTGTGTGCAGTCAATGTGAGTGTGCTGTGTGAGTGTGCTGTGTGAGTGTGCAGTCTGTGCTGTGTGAGTGTGCAGTCTGTGCTGTGTGAGTGTGCAGTCTGTGCTGTGTGAGTGTGCAGTCTGTGCTGTGTGAGTGTGCAGTCAGTGCTGTGTGAGTGTGCAGTCTGTGCTGTGTGAGTGTGCAGTCAGTGCTGTGTGAGTGTGCAGTCAGTGCTGTGTGAGTGTGCAGTCTGTGCTGTGTGAGTGTGCAATGTGTGCTGTGTGAGTGTGCTGTGTGAGTGTGCAGTCTGTGCTGTGTGAGTGTGCAGTCTGTGCTGTGTGAGTGTGCAGTCTGTGCTGTGTGAGTGTGCAGTCTGTGCTGTGTGAGTGTGCAGTCTGTGCTGTGTGAGTGTGCAATGTGTGCTGTGTGAGTGTGCTGTGTGAGTGTGCAGTCTGTGCTGTGTGAGTGTGCAGTCTGTGCTGTGTGAGTGTGCAGTCTGTGCTGTGTGAGTGTGCAGTCAGTGCTGTGTGAGTGTGCAGTCAGTGCTGTGTGAGTGTGCAGTCTGTGCTGTGTGAGTGTGCAGTCTGTGCTGTGTGAGTGTGCAGTCAGTGCTGTGTGAGTGTGCAGTCTGTGCTGTGTGAGTGTGCAGTCAGTGCTGTGTGAGTGTGCAGTCTGTGCTGTGTGAGTGTGCAGTCTGTGCTGTGTGAGTGTGCAGTCTGTGCTGTGTGAGTGTGCAGTCAGTGCTGTGTGAGTGTGCAGTCTGTGCTGTGTGAGTGTGCAGTCTGTGCTGTGTGAGTGTGCAGTCAGTGCTGTGTGAGTGTGCAGTCAGTGCTGTGTGAGTGTGCAGTCTGTGCTGTGTGAGTGTGCAGTCAGTGCTGTGTGAGTGTGCTGTGTGAGTGTGCAGTCTGTGCTGTGTGAGTGTGCAGTCAGTGCTGTGTGAGTGTGCAGTCTGTGCTGTGTGAGTGTGCAGTCAGTGCTGTGTGAGGATGCAGTCAGTGCTGTGTGAGTGTGCAGTCAGTGCTGTGTGAGTGTGCAGTCTGTGCTGTGTGAGTGTGCAGTCTGTGCTGTGTGAGTGTGCAGTCAGTGCTGTGTGAGTGTGCAGTCTGTGCTGTGTGAGTGTGCAGTCTGTGCTGTGTGAGTGTGCAGTCTGTGCTGTGTGAGTGTGCAGTCAGTGCTGTGTGAGTGTGCAGTCTGTGCTGTGTGAGTGTGCAGTCCGTGCTGTGTGAGTGTGCAGTCAGTGCTGTGTGAGTGTGCAGTCTGTGCTGTGTGAGTGTGCAGTCAGTGCTGTGTGAGTGTGCAGTCTGTGCTGTGTGAGTGTGCAGTCTGTGCTGTGTGAGTGTGCAGTCAGTGCTGTGTGAGTGTGCAGTCAGTGCTGTGTGAGTGTGCAGTCTGTGCTGTGTGAGTGTGCAGTCAGTGCTGTGTGAGTGTGCAGTCTGTGCTGTGTGAGTGTGCAGTCTGTGCTGTGCAAGTGTGCAATGTGTGCTGTGTGAGTGTGCAGTCTGTGCTGTGTGAGTGTGCAGTCTGTGCTGTGTGAGTGTGCAGTCAGTGCTGTGTGAGTGTGCAGTCAGTGCTGTGTGAGTGTGCAGTCAGTGCTGTGTGAGTGTGCAGTCTGTGCTGTGTGAGTGTGCAGTCTGTGCTGTCGGTGTGTGCAGTCTGTGCTGTGTGAGTGTGCAGTCTGTGCTGTGTAAGTGTGCAGTCTGTGCTGTGTGAGTGTGCAGTCTGTGCTGTGTGAGTGTGCAGTCTGTGCTGTGTGAGTGTGCAGTCAGTGCTGTGTGAGTGTGCAGCCAGTGCTGTGTGAGTGTGCAGTCTGTGCTGTGTGAGTGTGCAGTCTGTGCTGTGTGAGTGTGCAGCCAGTGCTGTGTGAGTGTGCAGTCTGTGCTGTGTGAGTGTGCAGTCTGTGCTGTGTGAGTGTGCAGTCAGTGCTGTGTGAGTGTGCAGTCTGTGCTGTGAGTGTGCAGTCTGTGCTGTGTGAGTGTGCAGTCAGTGCTGTGTGTGTGTGCAGTCAATGCTGTGTGAGTGTGCAGTCAGTGCTGTGTGAGTGTGCAGTCAATGCTGTGTGAGTGTGCAGTCAATGCTGTGTGAGTGTGCAGTCTGTGCTGTGTGAGTGTGCAGTCTGTGCTGTATGAGTGTGCAGTCTGTGCTGTGTGAGTGTGCAGTCAGTGCTGTGTGAGTGTTCAGTCTGTGCTGTGTGAGTGTGCAGTCTGTGCTGTGTGAGTGTGCAGTCAGTGCTGTGTGAGTGTGCAGTCTGTGCTGTGTGAGTGTGCAGTCTGTGCTGTGTGAGTGTGCAGTCTGTGCTGTGTGAGTGTGCAGTCTGTGCTGTGTGAGTGTGCGGTCTGTGCTGTGAGTGTGCAGTCTGTGCTGTGTGAGTGTGCAGTCTGTGCTGTGTGAGTGTGCGGTCAGTGCTGTGTGAGTGTGCAGTCTGTGCTGTGTGAGTGTGCGGTCAGTGCTGTGTGAGTGTGCAGTCAGTGCTGTGTGAGTGTGCAGTCAGTGCTGTGTGAGTGTGCAGTCTGTGCTGTGTGAGTGTGCAGTCAGTGCTGTGAGTGTGCAGTCAGTGCTGTGTGAGTGTGCAGTCAGTGCTGTGTGAGTGTGCAGTCTGTGCTGTATGAGTGTGCAGTCTGTGCTGTGTGAGTGTGCAGTCTGTGCTGTGTGAGCGTGCAGTCAGTGCTGTGTGAGTGTGCAGTCTGTGCTGTGTGAGTGTGCAGTCTGTGCTGTGTGAGTGTGCAGTCTGTGCTGTGTGAGCGTGCAGTCAGTGCTGTGTGAGTGTGCAGTCAGTGCTGTGTGAGTGTGCAGTCTGTGCTGTGTGAGTGTGCAGTCTGTGCTGTGTGAGTGTGCAGTCTGTGCTGTGTGAGTGTGCAGTCAGTGCTGTGTGAGTGTGCAGTCAGTGCTGTGTGAGTGTGCAGTCTGTGCTGTGTGAGTGTGCAGTCTGTGCTGTGTGAGTGTGCAGTCAATGCTGTGTGAGTGTGCAGTCTGTGCTGTGTGAGTGTGCAGTCTGTGCTGTGTGAGTGTGCAGTCAATGCTGTGTGAGTGTGCAGTCTGTGCTGTGTGAGTGTGCGGTCTGTGCTGTGTGAGTGTGCAGTCAGTGCTGTGTGAGTGTGCAGTCTGTGCTGTGTGAGTGTGCAGTCCGTGCTGTGTGAGTGTGCAGTCTGTGCTGTGTGAGTGTGCAGTCCGTGCTGTGTGAGTGTGCAGTCAGTGCTGTGTGAGTGTGCAGTCTGTGCTGTGTGAGTGCGCAGTCAGTGCTGTGTGAGTGTGCAGTCTGTGCTGTGTGAGTGTGCAGTCTGTGCTGTGTGAGTGTGCAGTCAGTGCTGTGTGAGTGTGCAGTCAGTGCTGTGTGAGTGTGCAGTCTGTGCTGTGTGAGTGCGCAGTCAGTGCTGTGTGAGTGTGCAGTCTGTGCTGTGTGAGTGCGCAGTCAGTGCTGTGTGAGTGTGCAGTCAGTGCTGTGTGAGTGTGCAGTCTGTGCTGTGTGAGTGTGCAGTCTGTGCTGTGTGAGTGTGCAGTCTGTGCTGTATGAGTGTGCAGTCAGTGCTGTGTGAGTGTGCAGTCTGTGCTGTGTGAATGTGCAGTCTGTGCTGTGTGAGTGTGCAGTCTGTGCTGTGTGAGTGTGCAGTCAGTGCTGTGTGAGTGTACAGTCAGTGCTGTGTGAGTGTGCAGTCTGTGCTGTGTGAGTGTGCAGTCTGTGCTGTGTGAGTGTGCAGTCTGTGCTGTGTGAGTGTGCAGTCAGTGCTGTGTGAGTGTGCAGTCTGTGCTGTGTGAGTGTGCAGTCAGTGCTGTATGGGTGTGCAGTCTGTGCTGTGTGAGTGTGCGGTCTGTGCTGTGTGAGTGTGCAGTCAGTGCTGTGTGAGTGTGCAGTCTGTGCTGTGTGAGTGTGCAGTCCGTGCTGTGTGAGTGTGCAGTCTGTGCTGTGTGAGTGTGCAGTCCGTGCTGTGTGAGTGTGCAGTCAATGCTGTGTGAGTGTGCAGTCTGTGCTGTATGAGTGTGCAGTCTGTGCTGTGTGAGTGTGCAGTCTGTGCTGTGTGAGTGTGCAGTCTGTGCTGTGTGAGTGTGCAGTCTGTGCTGTATGAGTGTGCAGTCTGTGCTGTGTGAGTGCGCAGTCAGTGCTGTGTGAGTGTGCAGTCCGTGCTGTGTGAGTGTGCAGTCTGTGCTGTGTGAGTGTGCAGTCTGTGCTGTGTGAGTGTGCAGTCAATGCTGTGTGAGTGTGCAGTCTGTGCTGTATGAGTGTGCAGTCTGTGCTGTGTGAGTGTGCAGTCTGTGCTGTGTGAGTGCGCAGTCAGTGCTGTGTGAGTGTGCAGTCCGTGCTGTGTGAGTGTGCAGTCTGTGCTGTGTGAGTGTGCAGTCCGTGCTGTGTGAGTGTGCAGTCAATGCTGTGTGAGTGTGCAGTCTGTGCTGTATGAGTGTGCAGTCTGTGCTGTGTGAGTGTGCAGTCTGTGCTGTGTGAGTGTGCAGTCAGTGCTGTGTGAGTGTGCAGTCTGTGCTGTGTGAGTGTGCAGTCTGTGCTGTATGAGTGTGCAGTCAATGCTGTGTGAGTGTGCAGTCAATGCTGTGTGAGTGTGCGGTCAGTGCTGTGTGAGTGTGCAGTCAGTGCTGTGTGAGTGTGCAGTCTGTGCTGTATGAGTGTGCAGTCAGTGCTGTGTGAGTGTGCAGTCTGTGCTGTGTGAGTGTGCAGTCAATGCTGTGTGAGTGTGCGGTCAGTGCTGTGTGAGTGTGCAATGTGTGCTGTGTGAGTGTGCGGTCAGTGCTGTGTGAGTGTGCAGTCTGTGCTGTGTGAGTGTGAAGTCTGTGCTGTGTGAGTGTGCAGTCAGTGCTGTGTGAGTGTGCAGTCAGTGCTGTGTGAGTGTGCAGTCAGTGCTGTGTGAGTGTGCAGTCAGTGCTGTGTGAGTGTGCAGTCTGTGCTGTGTGAGTGTGCAGTCTGTGCTGTGTGAGTGTGCAGTCTGTGCTGTGTGAGTGCAGTCTGTGCTGTGTGAGTGTGCAGTCTGTGCAGTCTGTGCTGTGTGAGTGTGCAGTCTGTGCTGTGTGAGTGTGCAGTCTGTGCTGTGTGAGTGTGCTGTGTGAGTGTGCAGTCTGTGCTGTGTGAGTGTGCAGTCTGTGCTGTGTGAGTGTGCAGTCTGTGCTGTGTGAGTGTGCAGTCTGTGCTGTGTGAGTGTGCAGTCAGTGCTGTGTGAGTGTGCAGTCTGTGCTGTGTGAGTGTGCAGTCTGTGCTGTGTGAGTGTGCAGTCAGTGCTGTGTGAGTGTGCAGTCTGTGCTGTGTGAGTGTGCAGTCTGTGCTGTGTGAGTGTGCAGTCAGTGCTGTGAGTGTGCAGTCAGTGCTGTGTGAGTGTGCAGTCTGTGCTGTGTGAGTGTGCAGTCTGTGCTGTGTGAGTGTGCAGTCTGTGCTGTGTGAGTGTGCAGTCTGTGCTGTGTGAGTGTGCAGTCAGTGCTGTGTGAGTGTGCAGTCTGTGCTGTGTGAGTGTGCAGTCTGTGCTGTGTGAGTGTGCAGTCAGTGCTGTGAGTGTGCAGTCAGTGCTGTGTGAGTGTGCAGTCTGTGCTGTGTGAGTGTGCAGTCAGTGCTGTGTGAGTGTGCAGTCCGTGCTGTGTGAGTGTGCAGTCTGTGCTGTGTGAGTGTGCAGTCTGTGCTGTGTGAGTGTGCTGTGTGAGTGTGCAGTCAGTGCTGTGTGAGTGTGCAGTCTGTGCTGTGTGAGTGTGCAGTCAGTGCTGTGAGTGTGCAGTCTGTGCTGTGTGAGATTGCAGTCTGTGCTGTGTGAGTGTGCAGTCTGTGCTGTGTGAGTGTGCAGTCTGTGCTGTGTGAGTGTGCAGTCTGTGCTGTGTGTGAGTGCAGTCTGTGCTGTGTGAGTGTGCTGTGTGAGTGTGCAGTCAGTGCTGTGTGAGTGTGCAGTCTGTGCTGTGTGAGTGTGCTGTGTGAGTGTGCAGTCAGTGCTGTGTGAGTGTGCAGTCTGTGCTGTGTGAGTGTGCTGTGTGAGTGTGCAGTCAGTGCTGTGTGAGTGTGCAGTCTGTGCTGTGTGAGTGTGCTGTGTGAGTGTGCAGTCAGTGCTGTGTGAGTGTGCTGTGTGAGTGTGCAGTCAGTGCTGTGTGAGTGTGCTGTGTGAGTGTGCAGTCAGTGCTGTGTGAGTGTGCAGTCTGTGCTGTGTGAGTGTGCAGTCTGTGCTGTGTGAGTGTGCAGTCAGTGCTGTGTGAGTGTGCAGTCAGTGCTGTGTGAGTGTGCAGTCTGTGCTGTGTGAGTGTGCAGTCTGTGCTGTGTGAGTGTGCAGTCAGTGCTGTGTGAGTGTGCAGTCTGTGCTGTGTGAGTGTGCAGTCAGTGCTGTGTGAGTGTGCTGTCGGTGCTGTGTGAGTGTGCAGTCAGTGCTGTGTGAGTGTGCAGTCAGTGCTGTGTGAGTGTGCAGTCAGTGCTGTGTGAGTGTGCGGTCTGTGCTGTGTGAGTGTGCAGTCAGTGCTGTGTGAGTGTGCAGTCGGTGCTGTGTGAGTGTGCAGTCAGTGCTGTGTGAGTGTGCAGTCTGTGCTGTGTGAGTGCAGTCTGTGCTGTGTGAGTGTGCAGTCGGTGCTGTGTGAGTGTGCAGTCAGTGCTGTGTGAGTGTGCAGTCTGTGCTGTGTGAGTGCAGTCTGTGCTGTGTGAGTGTGCAGTCGGTGCTGTGTGAGTGTGCAGTCTGTGCTGTGTGAGTGTGCAGTCTGTGCTGTGTGAGTGCAGTCTGTGCTGTGTGAGTGTGCAGTCGGTGCTGTGTGAGTGTGCAGTCTGTGCTGTGTGAGTGTGCAGTCTGTGCTGTGTGAGTGTGCAGTCAGTGCTGTGTGAGTGTGCAGTCTGTGCTGTGTGAGTGTGCAGTCAGTGCTGTGTGAGTGTGCAGTCAGTGCTGTGTGAGTGTGCAGTCTGTGCTGTGTGAGTGTGCAGTCTGTGCTGTGTGAGTGTGCGGTCTGTGCTGTATGAGTGTGCAGTCAGTGCTGTGTGAGTGTGCAGTCTGTGCTGTGTGAGTGTGCAGTCAGTGCTGTGTGAGTGTGCAGTCAGTGCTGTGTGAGTGTGCAGTCTGTGCTGTGTGAGTGTGCGGTCTGTGCTGTGTGAGTGTGCAGTCAGTGCTGTGTGAGTGTGCAGTCTGTGCTGTGTGAGTGTGCAGTCAGTGCTGTGTGAGTGTGCAGTCAGTGCTGTGTGAGTGTGCAGTCTGTGCTGTGAGTGCGCGGTCTGTGCTGTGTGAGTGTGCAGTCTGTGCTGTGTGAGTGTGCAGTCTGTGCTGTGTGAGTGTGCAGTCTGTGCTGTGTGAGTGTGCAGTCTGTGCTGTGTGAGTGTGCAGTCTGTGCTGTGTGAGTGTGCATTGTGTGCTGTGTGAGTGTGCTGTGTGAGTGTGCAGTCCGTGCTGTGTGAGTGTGCAGTCTGTGCTGTGTGAGTGTGCAGTCTGTGCTGTGTGAGTGTGCATTGTGTGCTGTGTGAGTGTGCAGTCTGTGCTGTGTGAGTGTGCATTGTGTGCTGTGTGAGTGTGCAGTCAGTGCTGTGTGAGTGTGCAGTCTGTGCTGTGTGAGTGTGCAGTCTGTGCTGTGTGAGTGTGCAGTCTGTGCTGTGTGAGTGTGCAGTCTGTGCTGTGTGAGTGTGCAGTCGGTGCTGTGTGAGTGTGCAGTCTGTGATGTGTGAGTGTGCAGTCTGTGCTGTGTGAGTGTGCAGTCTGTGCTGTGTGAGTGTGCAGTCTGTGCTGTGTGAGTGTGCAGTCAGTGCTGTGTGAATGTGCAGTCTGTGCTGTGTGAGTGTGCAGTCTGTGCTGTGTGAGTGTGCAGTCTGTGCTGTGTGAGTGTGCAGTCTGTGCTGTGTGAGTGTGCAGTCTGTGCTGTGTGAGTGTGCAGTCTGTGCTGTATGAGTGTGCAGTCAGTGCTGTGTGAGTGTGCAGTCAGTGCTGTGTGAGTGTGCAGTCTGTGCTGTGTTAGTGTGCAGTCAGTGCTGTGTGAGTGTGAAGTCTGTGCTGTGTGAGTGTGCAGTCTGTGCTGTGTGAGTGTGCAGTCTGTGCTGTGTGAGTGTGCAGTCACTGCTGTGTGAGTGTGCAGTCTGTGCTGTGTGAGTGTGCAGTCAATGCTGTGTGAGTGTGCAGTCAGTGCTGTGTGAGTGTGCAGTCTGTGCTGTGTGAGTGTGCAGTCTGTGCTGTGTGAGTGTGCAGTCTGTGCTGTGTGAGTGTGCAGTCACTGCTGTGTGAGTGTGCAGTCTGTGCTGTGTGAGTGTGCAGTCAGTGCTGTATGAGTGTGCAGTCTGTGCTGTGTGAGTGTGCAGTCAGTGCTGTATGAGTGTGCAGTCAGTGCTGTGTGAGTGTGCTGTGTGAGTGTGCAGTCAGTGCTGTGTGAGTGTGCTGTGTGAGTGTGCAGTCCGTGCTGTGTGAGTGTGCAGTCAGTGCTGTGTGAGTGTGCAGTCAGTGCTGTGTGAGTGTGCAGTCTGTGCTGTGTGAGTGTGCAGTCTGTGCTGTGTGAGTGTGCAGTCTGTGCTGTGTGAGTGTGCAGTCTGTGCTGTGTGAGTGTGCAGTCTGTGCTGTGTGAGTGTGCAGTCTGTGCTGTATGAGTGTGCAGTCTGTGCTGTGTGAGTGTGCAGTCTGTGCTGTGTGAGTGTGCAGTCTGTGCTGTGTGAATGTGCAGTCTGTGCTGTGTGAGTGTGCAGTCTGTGCTGTGTGAGTGTGCAGTCTGTGCTGTGTGAGTGTGCAGTCAGTGCTGTGTGAGTGTGCGGTCTGTGCTGTGTGAGTGTGCAGTCAGTGCTGTGTGAGTGTGCAGTCTGTGCTGTGTGAGTGTGCAGTCTGTGCTGTGTGAGTGTGCAGTCAGTGCTGTGTGAGTGTGCAGTCTGTGCTGTGTGAGTGTGCAGTCCGTGCTGTGTGAGTGTGCAGTCTGTGCTGTGTGAGTGTGCAGTCAGTGCTGTGTGAGTGTGCAGTCAGTGCTGTGTGAGTGTGCAGTCTGTGCTGTGTGAGTGTGCAGTCAGTGCTGTGTGAGTGTGCAGTCTGTGCTGTGTGAGTGTGCAGTCAGTGCTGTGTGAGTGTGCAGTCAGTGCTGTGTGAGTGTGCGGTCTGTGCTGTGTGAGTGCAGTCTGTGCTGTGTGAGTGTGCAGTCAGTGCTGTGTGAGTGTGCAGTCAGTGCTGTGTGAGTGTGCGGTCTGTGCTGTGTGAGTGTGCGGTCTGTGCTGTGTGAGTGTGCAGTCTGTGCTGTGTGAGTGTGCAGTCTGTGCTGTGTGAGTGTGCAGTCTGTGCTGTGTGAGTGTGCAGTCTGTGCTGTGTGAGTGTGCAGTCAGTGCTGTGTGAGTGTGCAGTCTGTGCTGTGTGAGTGTGCAGTCTGTGCTGTGTGAGTGTGCAGTCTGTGCTGTGTGAGTGTGCAGTCAGTGCTGTGTGAGTGTGCAGTCAGTGCTGTGTGAGTGTGCGGTCTGTGCTGTGTGAGTGTGCAGTCTGTGCTGTGTGAGTGTGCAGTCTGTGCTGTGTGAGTGTGCAGTCTGTGCTGTGTGAGTGCAGTCTGTGCTGTGTGAGTGTGCAGTCTGTGCTGTGTGAGTGTGAGTCTGTGCTGTGTGAGTGTGCAGTCAGTGCTGTGTGAGTGTGCAGTCGGTGCTGTGTGAGTGTGCAGTCTGTGCTGTGTGAGTGTGAGTCTGTGCTGTGTGAGTGTGCAGTCTGTGCTGTGAGAGTGTGCAGTCTGTGCTGTGTGAGTGTGCAGTCTGTGCTGTGTGAGTGTGCAGTCTGTGCTGTGTGAGTGTGAGTCTGTGCTGTGTGAGTGTGCAGTCTGTGCTGTGAGAGTGTGCAGTCTGTGCTGTGTGAGTGTGCAGTCTGTGCTGTGCGAGTGTGCAGTCAGTGCTGTGTGAGTGTGCAGTCTGTGCTGTGTGAGTGCAGTCTGTGCTGTGTGAGTGTGCAGTCTGTGCTGTGTGAGTGTGCAGTCTGTGCTGTGTGAGTGTGCAGTCTGTGCTGTGTGAGTGTGCAGTCAGTGCTGTGTGAGTGTGCAGTCAGTGCTGTGTGAGTGTGCAGTCTGTGCTGTGTGAGTGTGCAGTCTGTGCTGTGTGAGTGTGCAGTCTGTGCTGTGTGAGTGTGCAGTCTGTGCTGTGTGAGTGTGCAGTCAGTGCTGTGTGAGTGTGCAGTCAGTGCTGTGTGAGTGTGCAGTCTGTGCTGTGTGAGTGCAGTCTGTGCTGTGTGAGTGTGCAGTCTGTGCTGTGTGAGTGTGCAGTCAGTGCTGTGTGAGTGTGCAGTCAGTGCTGTGTGAGTGTGCAGTCTGTGCTGTGTGAGTGTGCAGTCTGTGCTGTGTGAGTGTGCAGTCAGTGCTGTGTGAGTGTGCAGTCTGTGCTGTGTGAGTGCAGTCTGTGCTGTGTGAGTGTGCAGTCAGTGCTGTGTGAGTGTGCAGTCAGTGCTGTGTGAGTGTGCAGTCTGTGCTGTGTGAGTGTGCAGTCAGTGCTGTGTGAGTGCAGTCTGTGCTGTGTGAGTGTGCAGTCTGTGCTGTGTGAGTGTGCAGTCAGTGCTGTGTGAGTGTGCAGTCAGTGCTGTATGAGTGTGCAGTCTGTGCTGTGTGAGTGTGCAGTCTGTGCTGTATGAGTGTGCAGTCTGTGCTGTGTGAGTGTGCAGTCTGTGCTGTGTGAGTGTGCAGTCAGTGCTGTGTGAGTGTGCAGTCAGTGCTGTGTGAGTGTGCAGTCTGTGCTGTGTGAGTGTGCAGTCTGTGCTGTGTGAGTGGGCAGTCTGTGCTGTGTGAGTGTGCAGTCTGTGCTGTATGAGTGTGCAGTCAGTGCTGTGTGAGTGTGCAGTCAGTGCTGTGTGAGTGTGCAGTCTGTGCTGTGTGAGTGTGCAGTCTGTGCTGTGTGAGTGTGCAGTCTGTGCTGTGTGAGTGTGCAGTCGGTGCTGTGTGAGTGTGCAGTCGGTGCTGTGTGAGTGTGCAGTCGGTGCTGTGTGAGTGTGCAGTCTGTGCTGTGTGAGTGTGCAGTCTGTGCTGTGTGAGTGTGCAGTCTGTGCTGTGTGAGTGTGCGGTCAGTGCTGTGTGAGTGTGCAGTCTGTGCTGTGTGAGTGTGCAGTCTGTGCTGTGTGAGAGTGCAGTCTGTGCTGTGTGAGTGTGCAGTCCGTGCTGTGTGAGTGTGCAGTCAGTGCTGTGTGAGTGTGCAGTCAGTGCTGTGTGAGTGCAGTCTGTGCTGTGTGAGTGTGCAGTCAGTGCTGTGTGAGTGTGCAGTCTGTGCTGTGTGAGTGTGCAGTCTGTGCTGTGTGAGTGCAGTCTGTGCTGTGTGAGTGTGCAGTCAGTGCTGTGTGAGTGTGCAGTCTGTGCTGTGTGAGTGTGCAGTCTGTGCTGTGTGAGTGTGCAGTCTGTGCTGTGTGAGTGTGCAGTCTGTGCTGTGTGAGTGTGCGGTCAGTGCTGTGTGAGTGTGCAGTCTGTGCTGTGTGAGTGTGCAGTCTGTGCTGTGTGAGAGTGCAGTCTGTGCTGTGTGAGTGTGCAGTCCGTGCTGTGTGAGTATGCAGTCAGTGCTGTGTGAGTGTGCAGTCTGTGCTGTGTGAGTGTGCAGTCAGTGCTGTGTGAGTGTGCAGTCAGTGCTGTGTGAGTGTGCAGTCTGTGCTGTGTGAGTGCAGTCTGTGCTGTGTGAGTGTGCAGTCTGTGCTGTGTGAGTGTGCAGTCAGTGCTGTGTGAGTGTGCAGTCAGTGCTGTGTGAGTGTGCAGTCTGTGCTGTGTGAGTGTGCAGTCTGTGCTGTGTGAGTGTGCAGTCAGTGCTGTGTGAGTGTGCAGTCTGTGCTGTGTGAGTGCAGTCTGTGCTGTGTGAGTGTGCAGTCAGTGCTGTGTGAGTGTGCAGTCAGTGCTGTGTGAGTGTGCAGTCTGTGCTGTGTGAGTGTGCAGTCAGTGCTGTGTGAGTGCAGTCTGTGCTGTGTGAGTGTGCAGTCTGTGCTGTGTGAGTGTGCAGTCAGTGCTGTGTGAGTGTGCAGTCAGTGCTGTATGAGTGTGCAGTCTGTGCTGTGTGAGTGTGCAGTCTGTGCTGTATGAGTGTGCAGTCTGTGCTGTGTGAGTGTGCAGTCTGTGCTGTGTGAGTGTGCAGTCAGTGCTGTGTGAGTGTGCAGTCAGTGCTGTGTGAGTGTGCAGTCTGTGCTGTGTGAGTGTGCAGTCTGTGCTGTGTGAGTGGGCAGTCTGTGCTGTGTGAGTGTGCAGTCTGTGCTGTATGAGTGTGCAGTCAGTGCTGTGTGAGTGTGCAGTCAGTGCTGTGTGAGTGTGCAGTCTGTGCTGTGTGAGTGTGCAGTCTGTGCTGTGTGAGTGTGCAGTCTGTGCTGTGTGAGTGTGCAGTCGGTGCTGTGTGAGTGTGCAGTCGGTGCTGTGTGAGTGTGCAGTCGGTGCTGTGTGAGTGTGCAGTCTGTGCTGTGTGAGTGTGCAGTCTGTGCTGTGTGAGTGTGCAGTCTGTGCTGTGTGAGTGTGCGGTCAGTGCTGTGTGAGTGTGCAGTCTGTGCTGTGTGAGTGTGCAGTCTGTGCTGTGTGAGAGTGCAGTCTGTGCTGTGTGAGTGTGCAGTCCGTGCTGTGTGAGTGTGCAGTCAGTGCTGTGTGAGTGTGCAGTCAGTGCTGTGTGAGTGCAGTCGGTGCTGTGTGAGTGTGCAGTCGGTGCTGTGTGAGTGTGCAGTCGGTGCTGTGTGAGTGTGCAGTCGGTGCTGTGTGAGTGTGCAGTCTGTGCTGTGTGAGTGTGCAGTCGGTGCTGTGTGAGTGTGCAGTCAGTGCTGTGTGAGTGTGCAGTCTGTGCTGTGTGAGTGCAGTCTGTGCTGTGTGAGTGTGCAGTCGGTGCTGTGTGAGTGTGCAGTCGGTGCTGTGTGAGTGTGCAGTCTGTGCTGTGTGAGTGTGCAGTCTGTGCTGTTTGAGTGTGCAGTCAGTGCTGTGTGAGTGTGCAGTCAGTGCTGTGTGAGTGTGCAGTCTGTGCTGTGTGAGTGTGCAGTCTGTGCTGTGTGAGTGTGCAGTCGGTGCTGGGTGAGTGTGCGGTCTGTGCTGTGTGAGTGCAGTCAGTGCTGTGTGAGTGTGCAGTCTGTGCTGTGTGAGTGCAGTCTGTGCTGTGTGAGTGTGCAGTCGGTGCTGTGTGAGTGTGCAGTCAGTGCTGTGTGAGTGTGCAGTCGGTGCTGGGTGAGTGTGCGGTCTGTGCTGTGTGAGTGCAGTCAGTGCTGTGTGAGTGTGCAGTCTGTGCTGTGTGAGTGCAGTCTGTGCTGTGTGAGTGTGCAGTCGGTGCTGTGTGAGTGTGCAGTCTGTGCTGTGTGAGTGTGTAGTCTGTGCTGTGTGAGTGTGCAGTCTGTGCTGTGTGAGTGTGCAGTCTGTGCTGTGTGAGTGTGCAGTCAATGCTGTGTGTGTGTGCAGTCAGTGCTGTGTGAGTGTGCAGTCTGTGCTGTATGAGTGTGCAGTCTGTGCTGTGTGAGTGTGCGGTCTGTGCTGTGTGAGTGCAGTCAGTGCTGTGTGAGTGTGCAGTCTGTGCTGTGTGAGTGCAGTCTGTGCTGTGTGAGTGTGCAGTCAGTGCTGTGTGAGTGTGCAGTCTGTGCTGTGTGAGTGTGCAGTCTGTGCTGTGTGAGTGTGCAGTCAGTGCTGTGTGAGTGTGCAGTCTGTGCTGTGTGAGTGCAGTCTGTGCTGTGTGAGTGTGCAGTCGGTGCTGTGTGAGTGTGCAGTCTGTGCTGTGTGAGTGTGTAGTCTGTGCTGTGTGAGTGTGCAGTCTGTGCTGTGTGAGTGTGCAGTCTGTGCTGTGTGAGTGTGCAGTCAATGCTGTGTGTGTGTGCAGTCAGTGCTGTGTGAGTGTGCAGTCTGTGCTGTATGAGTGTGCAGTCTGTGCTGTGTGAGTGTGCGGTCTGTGCTGTGTGAGTGCAGTCAGTGCTGTGTGAGTGTGCAGTCTGTGCTGTGTGAGTGCAGTCTGTGCTGTGTGAGTGTGCAGTCAGTGCTGTGTGAGTGTGCAGTCTGTGCTGTGTGAGTGTGCAGTCTGTGCTGTGTGAGTGTGCAGTCAGTGCTGTGTGAGTGTGCAGTCTGTGCTGTGTGAGTGCAGTCTGTGCTGTGTGAGTGTGCAGTCGGTGCTGTGTGAGTGTGCAGTCTGTGCTGTGTGAGTGTGCAGTCTGTGCTGTGTGAGTGTGCAGTCAGTGCTGTGTGAGTGTGCAGTCTGTGCTGTGTGAGTGTGCAGTCAGTGCTGTGTGAGTGTGCAGTCAGTGCTGTGTGAGTGTGCAGTCTGTGCTGTGTGAGTGTGCAGTCTGTGCTGTGTGAGTGTGCAGTCTGTGCTGTGTGAGTGTGCAGTCTGTGCTGTGTGAGTGTGCGGTCTGTGCTGTATGAGTGTGCAGTCAGTGCTGTGTGAGTGTGCAGTCTGTGCTGTGTGAGTGTGCAGTCAGTGCTGTGTGAGTGTGCAGTCAGTGCTGTGTGAGTGTGCAGTCTGTGCTGTGTGAGTGTGCGGTCTGTGCTGTGTGAGTGTGCAGTCAGTGCTGTGTGAGTGTGCAGTCTGTGCTGTGTGAGTGTGCAGTCAGTGCTGTGTGAGTGTGCAGTCTGTGCTGTGAGTGCGCGGTCTGTGCTGTGTGAGTGTGCAGTCTGTGCTGTGTGAGTGTGCAGTCTGTGCTGTGTGAGTGTGCAGTCTGTGCTGTGTGAGTGTGCAGTCTGTGCTGTGTGAGTGTGCAGTCTGTGCTGTGTGAGTGTGCATTGTGTGCTGTGTGAGTGTGCTGTGTGAGTGTGCAGTCCGTGCTGTGTGAGTGTGCAGTCTGTGCTGTGTGAGTGTGCAGTCTGTGCTGTGTGAGTGTGCAGTCTGTGCTGTGTGAATGTGCAGTCTGTGCTGTGTGAGTGTGCAGTCTGTGCTGTGTGAGTGTGCAGTCTGTGCTGTGTGAGTGTGCATTGTGTGCTGTGTGAGTGTGCAGTCTGTGCTGTGTGAGTGTGCAGTCTGTGCTGTGTGAGTGTGCAGTCTGTGCTGTGTGAGTGTGCAGTCTGTGCTGTGTGAGTGTGCAGTCTGTGCTGTGTGAGTGTGCAGTCGGTGCTGTGTGAGTGTGCAGTCTGTGATGTGTGAGTGTGCAGTCTGTGCTGTGTGAGTGTGCAGTCTGTGCTGTGTGAGTGTGCAGTCTGTGCTGTGTGAGTGTGCAGTCAGTGCTGTGTGAATGTGCAGTCTGTGCTGTGTGAGTGTGCAGTCTGTGCTGTGTGAGTGTGCAGTCTGTGCTGTGTGAGTGTGCAGTCTGTGCTGTGTGAGTGTGCAGTCTGTGCTGTGTGAGTGTGCAGTCTGTGCTGTGTGAGTGTGCAGTCTGTGCTGTGTGAGTGCGCAGTCTATGCTGTGTGAGTGTGCAGTCTGTGCTGTGTGAGTGTGCAGTCAGTGCTGTGTGAGTGTGCAGTCTGTGCTGTGTGAGTGTGCAGTCTGTGCTGTGTGAGTGTGCAGTCAGTGCTGTGTGAGTGTGCAGTCTGTGCTGTGTGAGTGTGCAGTCTGTGCTGTGTGAGTGTGCAGTCTGTGCTGTATGAGTGTGCAGTCAGTGCTGTGTGAGTGTGCAGTCAGTGCTGTGTGAGTGTGCAGTCTGTGCTGTGTGAGTGTGCAGTCAGTGCTGTGTGAGTGTGCAGTCTGTGCTGTGTGAGTGTGCAGTCTGTGCTGTGTGAGTGTGCAGTCTGTGCTGTGTGAGTGTGCAGTCACTGCTGTGTGAGTGTGCAGTCTGTGCTGTGTGAGTGTGCAGTCAATGCTGTGTGAGTGTGCAGTCAGTGCTGTGTGAGTGTGCAGTCTGTGCTGTGTGAGTGTGCAGTCTGTGCTGTGTGAGTGTGCAGTCTGTGCTGTGTGAGTGTGCAGTCACTGCTGTGTGAGTGTGCAGTCTGTGCTGTGTGAGTGTGCAGTCAGTGCTGTATGAGTGTGCAGTCTGTGCTGTGTGAGTGTGCAGTCAGTGCTGTATGAGTGTGCAGTCAGTGCTGTGTGAGTGTGCTGTGTGAGTGTGCAGTCAGTGCTGTGTGAGTGTGCAGTCTGTGCTGTGTGAGTGTGCAGTCTGTGCTGTGTGAGTGTGCAGTCAGTGCTGTGTGAGTGTGCAGTCAGTGCTGTGTGAGTGTGCAGTCTGTGCTGTGTGAGTGTGCAGTCTGTGCTGTGTGAGTGTGCAGTCTGTGCTGTGTGAGTGTGCAGTCTGTGCTGTATGAGTGTGCAGTCTGTGCTGTGTGAGTGTGCAGTCTGTGCTGTATGAGTGTGCAGTCTGTGCTGTGTGAGTGTGCAGTCTGTGCTGTGTGAGTGTGCAGTCTGTGCTGTGTGAGTGTGCAGTCTGTGCTGTATGAGTGTGCAGTCTGTGCTGTGTGAGTGTGCAGTCTGTGCTGTGTGAGTGTGCAGTCTGTGCTGTGTGAGTGTGCAGTCTGTGCTGTGTGAGTGTGCAGTCTGTGCTGTGTGAGTGTGCAGTCTGTGCTGTATGAGTGTGCAGTCTGTGCTGTGTGAGTGTGCAGTCTGTGCTGTGTGAGTGTGCAGTCAGTGCTGTGTGAGTGTGCAGTCTGTGCTGTGTGAATGTGCAGTCTGTGCTGTGTGAGTGTGCAGTCTGTGCTGTGTGAGTGTGCAGTCAGTGCTGTGTGAGTGTGCAGTCTGTGCTGTATGAGTGTGCAGTCTGTGCTGTGTGAGTGTGCAGTCTGTGCTGTGTGAGTGTGCAGTCAATGCTGTGTGAGTGTGCAGTCAGTGCTGTGTGAGTGTGAAGTCTGTGCTGTGTGAGAGTGCAGTCAATGCTGTGTGAGTGTGCAGTCTGTGCTGTGTGAGTGTGCAGTCTGTGCTGTGTGAGTGTGCAGTCTGTGCTGTGTGAGTGTGCAGTCTGTGCTGTGTGAGTGTGCAGTCTGTGCTGTATGAGTGTGCAGTCTGTGCTGTGTGAGTGTGCAGTCTGTGCTGTGTGAGTGTGCAGTCTGTGCTGTGTGAGTGTGCAGTCTGTGCTGTGTGAGTGTGCAGTCTGTGCTGTGTGAGTGTGCTGTGTGAGTGTGCAGTCTGTGCTGTGTGAATGTGCAGTCAGTGCTGTATGAGTGTGCAGTCAGTGCTGTGTGAGTGTGCAGTCTGTGCTGTGTGAGTGTGCAGTCTGTGCTGTGTGAGTGTGCAGTCTGTGCTGTGTGAGTGTGCAGTCTGTGCTGTGTGAGTGTGCAGTCTGTGCTGTGTGAGTGTGCAGTCAGTGCTGTGTGAGTGTGCAGTCTGTGCTGTGTGAGTGTGCAGTCTGTGCTGTGTGAGTGTGCAGTCTGTGCTGTGTGAGTGTGCAGTCTGTGCTGTGTGAGTGTGCAGTCTGTGCTGTGTGAGTGTGCAGTCTGTGCTGTGTGAGTGTGCAGTCTGTGCTGTGTGAATGTGCAGTCTGTGCTGTGTGAGTGTGCTGTGTGAGTGTGCAGTCTGTGCTGTGTGAGTGTGCTGTGTGAGTGTGCAGTCTGTGCTGTGTGAGTGTGCAGTCTGTGCTGTGTGAATGTGCAGTCTGTGCTGTGTGAGTGTGCAGTCTGTGCTGTGTGAGTGTGCAGTCTGTGCTGTGTGAGTGTGCAGTCTGTGCTGTGTGAGTGTGCAGTCTGTGCTGTGTGAGTGTGCAGTCTGTGCTGTGTGAGTGTGCAGTCTGTGCTGTGTGAGTGTGCAGTTTGTGCTGTGTGAGTGTGCAGTCTGTGCTGTGTGAGTGTGCAGTCTGTGCTGTGTGAGAGTGCAGTCTGTGCTGTGTGAATGTGCAGTCTGTGCTGTGTGAGTGTGCAGTCAGTGCTGTGTGAGTGTGCAGTCAGTGCTGTGTGAGTGTGCAGTCAGTGCTGTGTGAGTGTGCAGTCAGTGCTGTGTGAGTGTGCAGTCAATGCTGTGTGAGTGTGCAGTCAGTGCTGTGTGAGTGTGCAGTCAGTGCTGTGTGAGTGTGCAGTCAGTGCTGTGTGAGTGTGCATTGTGTGCTGTGTGAGTGTGCAGTCAGTGCTGTGTGAGTGTGCAGTCTGTGCTGTGTGAGTGTGCAGTCAGTGCTGTGTGAGTGTGCAGTCTGTGCTGTGTGAGTGTGCAGTCTGTGCTGTGTGAGTGTGCAGTCTGTGCTGTGTGAGTGTGCAGTCAGTGCTGTGTGAATGTGCAGTCTGTGCTGTGTGAGTGTGCAGTCTGTGCTGTGTGAGTGTGCAGTCTGTGCTGTGTGAGTGTGCAGTCTGTGCTGTGTGAGTGTGCAGTCTGTGCTGTGTGAGTGTGCAGTCTGTGCTGTATGAGTGTGCAGTCAGTGCTGTGTGAGTGTGCAGTCAGTGCTGTGTGAGTGTGCAGTCTGTGCTGTGTGAGTGTGCAGTCTGTGCTGTGTGAGTGCGCAGTCTGTGCTGTGTGAGTGTGCAGTCTGTGCTGTGTGAGTGTGCAGTCTGTGCTGTGTGAGTGTGCAGTCAGTGCTGTATGAGTGTGCAGTCTGTGCTGTGTGAGTGTGCAGTCAGTGCTGTATGAGTGTGCAGTCAGTGCTGTGTGAGTGTGCAGTCAGTGCTGTGTGAGTGTGCAGTCTGTGCTGTGTGAGTGTGCAGTCAGTGCTGTATGAGTGTGCAGTCAGTGCTGTGTGAGTGTGCAGTCTGTGCTGTATGAGTGTGCAGTCTGTGCTGTGAGTGTGCAGTCAGTGCTGTGTTAGTGTGCAGTCTGTGCTGTGTGAGTGTGCAGTCTGTGCTGTGTGAGTGTGCAGTCTGTGCTGTGTGAGTGTGCAGTCTGTGCTGTGTGAGTGTGCAGTCTGTGCTGTATGAGTGTGCAGTCTGTGCTGTGTGAGTGTGCAGTCTGTGCTGTGTGAGTGTGCGGTCTGTGCTGTGTGAGTGTGCAGTCTGTGCTGTGTGAGTGTGCAGTCTGTGCTGTGTGAGTGTGCAGTCTGTGCTGTGTGAGTGTGCGGTCTGTGCTGTGTGAGTGTGCAGTCTGTGCTGTGTGAGTGTGCAGTCTGTGCTGTGTGAGTGTGCAGTCTGTGCTGTGTGAGTGTGCGGTCTGTGCTGTATGAGTGTGCAGTCAGTGCTGTGTGAGTGTGCAGTCAGTGCTGTGTGAGTGTGCAGTCTGTGCTGTGTGAGTGTGCAGTCTGTGCTGTGTGAGTGTGCAGTCTGTGCTGTGTGAGTGTGCGGTCTGTGCTGTATGAGTGTGCAGTCAGTGCTGTGTGAGTGTGCAGTCAGTGCTGTGTGAGTGTGCGGTCTGTGCTGTATGAGTGTGCAGTCAGTGCTGTGTGAGTGTGCGGTCTGTGCTGTGTGAGTGTGCAGTCGGTGCTGTGTGAGTGTGCAGTCAGTGCTGAGTGAATGTGCAGTCAGTGCTGTGTGAGTGTGCAGTCAGTGCTGTGTGAGTGTGCAGTCTGTGCTGTGTGAGTGTGCAGTCGGTGCTGTGTGAGTGCGCAGTCAGTGCTGTGTGAGTGTGCAGTCAGTGCTGTGTGAGTGTGCAGTCTGTGCTGTGTGAGTGTGCAGTCTGTGCTGTGTGAGTGTGCAGTCTGTGCTGTGTGAGTGTGCGGTCTGTGCTGTATGAGTGTGCAGTCAGTGCTGTGTGAGTGTGCAGTCAGTGCTGTGTGAGTGTGCGGTCTGTGCTGTATGAGTGTGCAGTCAGTGCTGTGTGAGTGTGCGGTCTGTGCTGTGTGAGTGTGCAGTCAGTGCTGTGTGAGTGTGCAGTCAGTGCTGTGTGAGTGTGCAGTCAGTGCTGTGTGAGTGTGCAGTCTGTGCTGTATGAGTGTGCAGTCAGTGCTGTGTGAGTGTGCGGTCTGTGCTGTGTGAGTGTGCAGTCAGTGCTGTGTGAGTGTGCAGTCAGTGCTGTGTGAGTGTGCAGTCTGTGCTGTGTGAGTGTGCAGTCTGTGCTGTGTGAGTGTGCAGTCAGTGCTGTGTGAGTGTGCAGTCTGTGCTGTGTGAGTGTGCGGTCTGTGCTGTGTGAGTGTGCAGTCTGTGCTGTGTGAGTGTGCAGTCAGTGCTGTGTGAGTGTGCAGTCTGTGCTGTGTGAGTGTGCAGTCAGTGCTGTGTGAGTGTGCAGTCTGTGCTGTGTGAGTGTGAAGTCCGTGCTGTGTGAGTGTGCAGTCGGTGCTGTGTGAGTGTGCAGTCTGTGCTGTGTGAGTGTGCGGTCTGTGCTGTGTGAGTGTGCAGTCTGTGCTGTGTGAGTGTGCAGTCTGTGCTGTGTGAGTGTGCAGTCTGTGCTGTGTGAGTGTGCGGTCTGTGCTGTGTGAGTGTGCAGTCTGTGCTGTGTGAGTGTGCAGTCTGTGCTGTGTGAGTGTGCAGTCTGTGCTGTGTGAGTGTGCGGTCTGTGCTGTATGAGTGTGCAGTCAGTGCTGTGTGAGTGTGCAGTCAGTGCTGTGTGAGTGTGCAGTCTGTGCTGTGTGAGTGTGCAGTCTGTGCTGTGTGAGTGTGCAGTCTGTGCTGTGTGAGTGTGCGGTCTGTGCTGTATGAGTGTGCAGTCAGTGCTGTGTGAGTGTGCAGTCAGTGCTGTGTGAGTGTGCGGTCTGTGCTGTATGAGTGTGCAGTCAGTGCTGTGTGAGTGTGCGGTCTGTGCTGTGTGAGTGTGCAGTCGGTGCTGTGTGAGTGTGCAGTCAGTGCTGAGTGAATGTGCAGTCAGTGCTGTGTGAGTGTGCAGTCAGTGCTGTGTGAGTGTGCAGTCTGTGCTGTGTGAGTGTGCAGTCGGTGCTGTGTGAGTGCGCAGTCAGTGCTGTGTGAGTGTGCAGTCAGTGCTGTGTGAGTGTGCAGTCTGTGCTGTGTGAGTGTGCAGTCTGTGCTGTGTGAGTGTGCAGTCTGTGCTGTGTGAGTGTGCGGTCTGTGCTGTATGAGTGTGCAGTCAGTGCTGTGTGAGTGTGCAGTCAGTGCTGTGTGAGTGTGCGGTCTGTGCTGTATGAGTGTGCAGTCAGTGCTGTGTGAGTGTGCGGTCTGTGCTGTGTGAGTGTGCAGTCAGTGCTGTGTGAGTGTGCAGTCAGTGCTGTGTGAGTGTGCAGTCAGTGCTGTGTGAGTGTGCAGTCTGTGCTGTATGAGTGTGCAGTCAGTGCTGTGTGAGTGTGCGGTCTGTGCTGTGTGAGTGTGCAGTCAGTGCTGTGTGAGTGTGCAGTCAGTGCTGTGTGAGTGTGCAGTCTGTGCTGTGTGAGTGTGCAGTCTGTGCTGTGTGAGTGTGCAGTCAGTGCTGTGTGAGTGTGCAGTCTGTGCTGTGTGAGTGTGCGGTCTGTGCTGTGTGAGTGTGCAGTCTGTGCTGTGTGAGTGTGCAGTCAGTGCTGTGTGAGTGTGCAGTCTGTGCTGTGTGAGTGTGCAGTCAGTGCTGTGTGAGTGTGCAGTCTGTGCTGTGTGAGTGTGAAGTCCGTGCTGTGTGAGTGTGCAGTCGGTGCTGTGTGAGTGTGCAGTCAGTGCTGTGTGAGTGTGCAGTCTGTGCTGTGTGAGTGTGAAGTCCGTGCTGTGTGAGTGTGCAGTCGGTGCTGTGTGAGTGTGCTGTCTGTGCTGTGTGAGTGTGCAGTCTGTGCTGTGTGAGTGTGCAGTCTGTGCTGTGTGAGTGTGCAGTCTGTGCTGTGTGAGTGTGCAGTCAATGCTGTGTGAGTGTGCAGTCTGTGCTGTGATAGTGTGCAGTCTGTGCTGTGTGAGTGTGCAGTCAGTGCTGTGTGAGTGTGAAGTCTGTGCTGTGTGAGTGTGCAGTCAGTGCTGTGTGAGTGTGCAGTCTGTGCTGTGTGAGTGTGCAGTCAGTGCTGTGTGAGTGTGCAGTCAGTGCTGTGTGAGTGTGCAGTCAGTGCTGTGTGAGTGTGCAGTCTGTGCTGTGTGAGTGTGCAGTCAGTGCTGTGTGAGTGTGCAGTCTGTGCTGTGTGAGTGTGCAGTCTGTGCTGTGTGAGTGTGCAGTCAGTGCTGTGTGAGTGTGCAGTCTGTGCTGTGTGAGTGTGCAGTCTGTGCTGTGTGAGTGTGCAGTCTGTGCTGCGTGAGTGTGCAGTCAGTGCTGTGTGAGTGTGCAGTCTGTGCTGTGTGAGTGTGAAGTCCGTGCTGTGTGAGTGTGCAGTCCGTGCTGTGTGAGTGTGCAGTCTGTGCTGTGTGAGTGTGCAATGTGTGCTGTGTGAGTGTGCAGTCTGTGCTGTGAGTGTGCAGTCAGTGCTGTGTGAGTGTGCAATGTGTGCTGTGTGAGTGTGCAGTCTGTGCTGTGTGAGTGTGAAGTCCGTGCTGTGTGAGTGTGCAGTCTGTGCTGTGTGAGTGTGCAGTCTGTGCTGTGTGAGTGTGAAGTCCGTGGTGTGTGAGTGTGCAGTCAATGCTGTGTGAGTGTGAAGTCTGTGCTGTGTGAGTGTGCAGTCCGTGCTGTGTGAGTGTGCAGTCTGTGCTGTGTGAGTGTGCAATGTGTGCTGTGTGAGTGTGCAGTCTGTGCTGTGAGTGTGCAGTCAGTGCTGTGTGAGTGTGCAATGTGTGCTGTGTGAGTGTGCAGTCTGTGCTGTGTGAGTGTGAAGTCCGTGCTGTGTGAGTGTGCAGTCTGTGCTGTGTGAGTGTGCAATGTGTGCTGTGTGAGTGTGCAGTCTGTGCTGTGAGTGTGCAGTCTGTGCTGTGTGAGTGTGCAGTCAGTGCTGTGTGAGTGTGCAGTCAGTGCTGTGTGAGTGTGCAGTCTGTGCTGTGTGAGTGTGCAGTCTGTGCTGTGTGAGTGTGCAGTCTGTGCTGTGTGAGTGTGCAGTCAGTGCTGTGTGAGTGTGCAGTCAGTGCTGTGTGAGTGTGCAGTCAGTGCTGTGTGAGTGTGCAGTCTGTGCTGTGTGAGTGTGCAGTCAGTGCTGTGTGAGTGTGCAGTCTGTGCTGTGTGAGTGTGCAGTCAGTGCTGTGTGAGTGTGCAGTCTGTGCTGTGTGAGTGTGCAGTCTGTGCTGTGTGAGTGTGCAGTCTGTGCTGTGTGAGTGTGCAGTCAGTGCTGTGTGAGTGTGCAGTCAGTGCTGTGTGAGTGTGCAGTCAGTGCTGTGTGAGTGTGCAGTCTGTGCTGTGTGAGTGTGCAGTCAGTGCTGTGTGAGTGTGCAGTCAGTGCTGTGTGAGTGTGCAGTCTGTGCTGTGTGAGTGTGCAATGTGTGCTGTGTGAGTGTGCAGTCTGTGCTGTGTGAGTGTGCAGTCTGTGCTGTGTGAGTGTGCAGTCTGTGCTGTGTGAGTGTGCAATGTGTGCTGTGTGAGTGTGCAGTCTGTGCTGTGTGAGTGTGCAGTCTGTGCTGTGTGAGTGTGCAGTCTGTGCTGTGTGAGTGTGCAGTCAGTGCTGTGTGAGTGTGCAGTCAGTGCTGTGTGAGTGTGCAGTCAGTGCTGTGTGAGTGTGCAGTCAGTGCTGTGTGAGTGTGCAGTCTGTGCTGTGTGAGTGCGCAGTCTGTGCTGTGTGAGTGTGCTGTGTGAGTGTGCAGTCAGTGCTGTGTGAGTGTGCAGTCTGTGCTGTGTGAGTGTGCTGTGTGAGTGTGCAGTCAGTGCTGTGTGAGTGTGCAGTCAGTGCTGTGTGAGTGTGCAGTCAGTGCTGTGTGAGTGTGCAGTCTGTGCTGTGTGAGTGTGCAGTCAGTGCTGTGTGAGTGTGCAGTCTGTGCTGTGTGAGTGTGCAGTCAGTGCTGTGTGAGTGTGCAGTCTGTGCTGTGTGAGTGTGCAGTCTGTGCTGTGTGAGTGTGCAGTCTGTACTGTGTGAGTGTGAAGTCAGTGCTGTGTGAGTGTGCAGTCTGTGCTGTGTGAGTGTGCAGTCAGTGCTTTGTGAGTGTGCAGTCTGTGCTGTGTGAGTGTGCAGTCTGTGCTGTGTGAGTGTGCAGTCTGTGCTGTGTGAGTGTGCAGTCAGTGCTGTGTGAGTGTGCAGTCTGTGCTGTATGAGTGTGCAGTCTGTGCTGTGTGAGTGTGCAGTCTGTGCTGTGTGAGTGTGCGGCCTGTGCTGTGTGAGTGTGCAGTCTGTGCTGTGTGAGTGTGCGGTCTGTGCTGTGTGAGTGTGCAGTCTGTGCTGTGTGAGTGTGCAGTCAGTGCTGTGTGAGTGTGCAGTCTGTGCTGTGTGAGTGTGCAGTCAGTGGTGTGTGAGTACGCAGTCTGTGCTGTGTGAGTGTGCAGTCAATGCTGTGTGAGTGTGCAGTCTGTGCTGTGTGAGTGTGCAGTCAGTGCTGTGTGAGTGTGCAGTCTGTGCTGTGTGAGTGTGCAGTCAGTGCTGTGTGAGTGTGCAGTCTGTGCTGTGTGAGTGTGCAGTCAGTGGTGTGTGAGTGCGCAGTGTGTGCTGTGTGAGTGTGCAGTCAATGCTGTGTGAGTGTGCAATGTGTGCTGTGTGAGTGTGCAGTCTGTGCTGTGTGAGTGTGCAATGTGTGCTGTGTGAGTGTGCAGTCTGTGCTGTGTGAGTGTGCAGTCTGTGCTGTGTGAGTGTGCAGTCAGTGCTGTGTGAGTGTGCAGTCTGTGCTGTGTGAGTGTGCGGTCAGTGCTGTGTGAGTGTGCAGTCTGTGCTGTGTGAGTGTGCAGTCTGTGCTGTGTGAGTGTGCAGTCTGTGCTGTGTGAGTGTGCAGTCAGTGCTGTGTGAGTGTGCGGTCAGTGCTGTGAGTGTGCAGTCAGTGCTGTGTGAGTGTGCAGTCTGTGCTGTGTGAGGGTGCAGTCTGTGCTGTGTGAGTGTGCAGTCTGTGCTGTGTGAGTGTGCAATGTGTGCTGTGTGAGTGTGCAGTCTGTGCTGTGTGAGTGTGCAGTCAGTGCTGTGTAAGTGTGCAGTCTGTGCTGTGTGAGTGTGCAGTCTGTGCTGTGTGAGTGTGCAGTCAGTGCTGTGTGAGTGTGCAGTCAGTGCTGTGTGAGTGTGCAGTCTGTGCTGTATGAGTGTGCAGTCTGTGCTGTGTGAGTGTGCGGTCTGTGCTGTGTGAGTGTGCAGTCAGTGCTGTGTGAGTGTGCAGTCAGTGCTGTGAGTGTGCAGTCAGTGCTGTGTGAGTGTGCAGTCAGTGCTGTGTGAGTGTGCAGTCTGTGCTGTGTGAGTGTGCAGTCAGTGCTGTGTGAGTGTGCAGTCAGTGCTGTGTGAGTGTGCAGTCAGTGCTGTGAGTGTGCAGTCAGTGCTGTGTGAGTGTGCAGTCAGTGCTGTGTGAGTGTGCAGTCTGTGCTGTGTGAGTGTGCAGTCAGTGCTGTGTGAGTGTGCAGTCTGTGCTGTGTGAGTGTGCAGTCAGTGCTGTGTGAGTGTGCAGTCAGTGCTGTGTGAGTGTGCAGTCTGTGCTGTGTGAGTGTGCAGTCAGTGCTGTGTGAGTGTGCAGTCTGTGCTGTGTGAGTGTGCAGTCAGTGGTGTGTGAGTGCGCAGTGTGTGCTGTGTGAGTGTGCAGTCAATGCTGTGTGAGTGTGCAATGTGTGCTGTGTGAGTGTGCAGTCTGTGCTGTGTGAGTGTGCAATGTGTGCTGTGTGAGTGTGCAGTCTGTGCTGTGTGAGTGTGCAGTCTGTGCTGTGTGAGTGTGCAGTCAGTGCTGTGTGAGTGTGCAGTCTGTGCTGTGTGAGTGTGCGGTCAGTGCTGTGTGAGTGTGCAGTCTGTGCTGTGTGAGTGTGCAGTCTGTGCTGTGTGAGTGTGCAGTCTGTGCTGTGTGAGTGTGCAGTCTGTGCTGTGTGAGTGTGCAGTCAGTGCTGTGTGAGTGTGCGGTCAGTGCTGTGAGTGTGCAGTCAGTGCTGTGTGAGTGTGCAGTCTGTGCTGTGTGAGTGTGCAGTCTGTGCTGTGTGAGTGTGCAGTCTGTGCTGTGTGAGTGTGCAATGTGTGCTGTGTGAGTGTGCAGTCTGTGCTGTGTGAGTGTGCAGTCTGTGCTGTGTGAGTGTGCAGTCAGTGCTGTGTGAGTGTGCAGTCTGTGCTGTGTGAGTGTGCAGTCTGTGCTGTGTGAGTGTGCGGTCTGTGCTGTGTGAGTGTGCAGTCAGTGCTGTGTGAGTGTGCAGTCAGTGCTGTGAGTGTGCAGTCTGTGCTGTGTGAGTGTGCAGTCTGTGCTGTGTGAGTGTGCAGTCTGTGCTGTGTGAGTGTGCAGTCAGTGCTGTGTGAGTGTGCAGTCAGTGCTGTGTGAGTGTGCAGTCAGTGCTGTGTGAGTGTGCAGTCTGTGCTGTGTGAGTGTGCAGTCTGTGCTGTGTGAGTGTGCAGTCTGTGCTGTGTGAGTGTGCAGTCTGTGCTGTGTGAGTGTGCAGTCTGTGCTGTGTGAGTGTGCAGTCTGTGCTGTGTGAGTGTGCGGTCTGTGCTGTGTGAGTGTGCAGTCCGTGCTGTGTGAGTGTGCGGTCTGTGCTGTGTGAGTGTGCAGTCTGTGCTGTGTGAGTGTGCAGTCTGTGCTGTGTGAGTGTGTAGTCTGTGCTGTGTGAGTGTGCAGTCAGTGCTGTATGAGTGTGCAGTCTGTGCTGTGTGAGTGTGCAGTCTGTGCTGTGTGAGTGTGCAGTCTGTGCTGTGTGAGTGTGCAGTCTGTGCTGTGTGAGTGTGCAGTCAGTGCTGTGTGAGTGTGCAGTCTGTGCTGTGTGAGTGTGCAGTCTGTGCTGTGTGAGTGTGCAGTCTGTGCTGTGTGAGTGTGCAGTCTGTGCTGTGTGAGTGTGCAGTCAGTGCTGTGTGAGTTTGCAGTCAGTGCTGTGTGAGTGTGCAGTCTGTGCTGTGTGAGTGTGCAGTCTGTGCTGTGTGAGTGTGCAGTCTGTGCTGTGTGAGTGTGCAGTCAGTGCTGTGTGAGTGTGCAGTCTGTGCTGTGTGAGTGTGCAGTCTGTGCTGTATGAGTGTGCAGTCTGTGCTGTGTGAGTGTGCAGTCTGTGCTGTGTGAGTGTGCAGTCAGTGCTGTATGAGTGTGCAGTCTGTGCTGTGTGAGTGTGCAGTCTGTGCTGTGTGAGTGTGCAGTCAGTGCTGTGTGAGTGTGCAGTCAGTGCTGTGTGAGTGTGCAGTCTGTGCTGTGTGAGTGTGCAGTCTGTGCTGTGTGAGTGTGCAGTCAGTGCTGTGTGAGTGTGCAGTCTGTGCTGTGAGAGTGTGCAGTCTGTGCTGTGTGAGTGTGCAGTCTGTGCTGTGTGAGTGTGCAGTCTGTGCTGTGTGAGTGTGCAGTCTGTGCTGTGTGAGTGTGCAGTCTGTGCTGTGTGAGTGTGCAGTCTGTGCTGTGTGAGTGTGCAGTCTGTGCTGTGTGAGTGTGCAGTCTGTGCTGTGTGAGTGTGTAGTCAGTGCTGTGTGAGTGTGCAGTCTGTGCTGTGTGAGTGTGTAGTCTGTGCTGTGTGAGTGTTCAGTCTGTGCTTTGTGAGTGTTCAGTCTGTGCTGTGTGAGTGTGCAGTCAGTGCTGTGTGAGTGTGCAGTCAGTGCTGTGTGAGTGTGCAGTCAGTGCTGTGTGAGTGTGCAGTCAGTGCTGTGTGAGTGTGCAGTCTGTGCTGTGTGAGTGTGCAGTCTGTGCTGTGTGAGTGTGCAGTCTGTGCTGTGTGAGTGTGCAGTCTGTGCTGTGTGAGTGTGCAGTCAGTGCTGTGTGAGTGTGCAGTCTGTGCTGTGTGAGTGTGCAGTCAGTGCTGTGTGAGTGTGCAGTCTGTGCTGTGCGAGTGTGCAGTCAGTGCTGTGTGAGTGTTCAGTCTGTGCTGTGTGAGTGTGCAGTCAGTGCTGTGTGAGTGTTCAGTCTGTGCTGTGCGAGTGTGCAGTCAGTGCTGTGTAAGTGTGCAGTCAGTGCTGTGTGAGTGTTCAGTCTGTGCTGTGAGTGTGCAGTCAGTGCTGTGTGAGTGTGCAGTCTGTGCTGTGCGAGTGTGCAGTCAGTGCTGTGTAAGTGTGCAGTCAGTGCTGTGTGAGTGTTCAGTCTGTGCTGTGTGAGTTTGCAGTCAGTGCTGTGTGAGTGTGCAGTCTGTGCTGTATGAGTGTGCAGTCTGTGCTGTGTGAGTGTGCAGTCAGTGCTGTGTGAGTGTGCAGTCTGTGCTGTATGAGTGTGCAGTCAGTGCTGTGTGAGTGTGCAGTCTGTGCTGTGTGAGTGTGCAGTCTGTGCTGTGTGAGTGTGCAGTCAGTGCTGTGTGAGTGTGCAGTCTGTGCTGTATGAGTGCGCAGTCTGTGCTGTGTGAGTGTGCAGTCTGTGCTGTGTGAGTATGCAGTCAGTGCTGTGTGAGTGTGCAGTCTGTGCTGTGTGAGTGTGCAGTCTGTGCTGTATGAGTGTGCAGTCAGTGCTGTGTGAGTGTGCAGTCTGTGCTGTATGAGTGTGCAGTCAGTGCTGTGTGAGTGTGCAGTCTGTGCTGTGTGAGTGTGCAGTCTGTGCTGTGTGAGTGTGCAGTCAGTGCTGTGTGAGTGTGCAGTCAGTGCTGTGTGAGTGTGCAGTCTGTGCTGTGTGAGTGTGCAGTCTGTGCTGTGTGAGTATGCAGTCAGTGCTGTGTGAGTGCAGTCTGTGCTGTGTGAGTGTGCAGTCAGTGCTGTGTGAGTGTGCAGTCTGTGCTGTGTGAGTGTGCAGTCAGTGCTGTATGAGTGTGCAGTCTGTGCTGTGTGAGTGTGCAGTCTGTGCTGTGTGAGTGTGCAGTCTGTGCTGTGTGAGTGTTCAGTCCGTGCTGTGTGAGTGTGCAGTCTGTGCTGTGTGAGTGTGCAGTCTGTGCTGTGTGAGTGTGCAGTCAGTGCTGTATGAGTGTGCAGTCTGTGCTGTGTGAGTGTGCAGTCTGTGCTGTGTGAGTGTGCAGTCTGTGCTGTGTGAGTGTGCAGTCAGTGCTGTGTGAGTGTGCAGTCTGTGCTGTGTGAGTGTGCAGTCTGTGCTGTGTGAGTGTGCAGTCAGTGCTGTGTGAGTGTGCAGTCTGTGCTGTGTGAGTGTGCAGTCTGTGCTGTGTGAGTGTGCAGTCTGTGCTGTGTGAGTGTGCAGTCTGTGCTGTGTGAGTGTGCAGTCTGTGCTGTGTGAGTGTGCAGTCTGTGCTGTATGAGTGTGCAGTCTGTGCTGTGTGAGTGTGCAGTCTGTGCTGTGTGAGTGTGCAGTCTGTGCTGTGTGAGTGTGCAGTCTGTGCTGTATGAGTGCGCAGTCTGTGCTGTGTGAGTGTGCAGTCAGTGCTGTGTGAGTGTGCAGTCAGTGCTGTGTGAGTGTGCAGTCTGTGCTGTGTGAGTATGCAGTCTGTGCTGTGTGAGTGTGCAGTCTGTGCTGTATGAGTGCGCAGTCTGTGCTGTGTGAGTGTGCAGTCAGTGCTGTGTGAGTGTGCAGTCTGTGCTGTGTGAGTGTGCAGTCAGTGCTGTGTGAGTGTGCAGTCTGTGCTGTGTGAGTGTGCAGTCAGTGCTGTGTGAGTGTGCAGTCTGTGCTGTGTGAGTGTGCAGTCTGTGCTGTGTGAGTGTGCAGTCTGTGCTGTGTGAGTGTGTAGTCAGTGCTGTGTGAGTGTGCAGTCAGTGCTGTGTGAGTGTGCAGTCTGTGCTGTGTGAGTGTGCAGTCTGTGCTGTGTGAGTGTGTAGTCAGTGCTGTGTGAGTGTGCAGTCAGTGCTGTGTGAGTGTGCAGTCTGTGCTGTGTGAGTGTGCAGTCTGTGCTGTGTGAGTGTGCAGTCTGTGCTGTGTGAGTGTGTAGTCAGTGCTGTGTGAGTGTGCAGTCAGTGCTGTGTGAGTGTGCAGTCTGTGCTGTGTGAGTGTGCAGTCTGTGCTGTGTGAGTGTGCAGTCAGTGCTGTATGAGTGTTCAGTCCGTGCTGTGTGAGTGTGCAGTCAGTGCTGTGTGAGTGTGCAGTCTGTGCTGTGTGAGTGCGCAGACTGTGCTGTATGAGTGTTCAGTCCGTGCTGTGTGAGTGTGCAGTCAGTGCTGTGTGAGTGTGCAGTCTGTGCTGTGTGAGTGTGCAGTCAGTGCTGTATGAGTGTGCAGTCTGTGCTGTGTGAGTGTGCAGTCTGTGCTGTGTGAGTGTGCAGTCTGTGCTGTGTGAGTGTGCAGTCTGTGCTGTATGAGTGCGCAGTCTGTGCTGTGTGAGTGTGCAGTCAGTGCTGTGTGAGTGTGCAGTCTGTGCTGTGTGAGTGTGCAGTCAGTGCTGTGTGAGTGTGCAGTCAGTGCTGTGTGAGTGTGCAGTCAGTGCTGTGTGAATGTGCAGTCCGTGCTGTGTGAGTGTGCAGTCTGTGCTGTGTGAGTGTGCAGTCTGTGCTGTGTGAGTGTGCAGTCAGTGCTGTGTGAGTGTGCATTGTGTGCTGTGTGAGTGTGCAGTCTGTGCTGTGTGAGTGTGCAGTCTGTGCGGTGTGAGTGTGCAGTCTGTGCTGTGTGAGTGTGCAGTCAGTGCTGTGCGAGTGTGCAGTCTGTGCGGTGTGAGTGTGCAGTCTGTGCTGTGTGAGTGTGCAGTCAGTGCTGTGTGAGTGTGCATTGTGTGCTGTGTGAGTGTGCAGTCTGTGCTGTGTGAGTGTGCAGTCTGTGCTGTGTGAGTGTGCAGTCTGTGCTGTGTGAGTGTGCAGTCTGTGCTGTGTGAGTGTGCAGTCAGTGCTGTGAGAGTGTGCAGTCTGTGCTGTGTGAGTGTGCAGTCAGTGCTGTGTGAGTGTGCATTGTGTGCTGTGTGAGTGTGCAGTCTGTGCTGTGTGAGTGTGCAGTCAGTGCTGTGTGAGTGTGCAGTCTGTGCTGTGTGAGTGTGCAGTCTGTGCTGTGTGAGTGTGCAGTCTGTGCTGTGTGAGTGCAGTCTGTGCTGTGTGAGTGTGCAGTCTGTGCTGTGTGAGTGTGCAGTCTGTGCTGTGTGAGTGTGCAGTCTGTGCTGTGTGAGTGTGCAGTCTGTGCTGTGTGAGTGTGCAGTCAGTGCTGTGTGAGTGTGCAGTCAGTGCTGTGTGAGTGTGCAGTCTGTGCTGTGTGAGTGTGCAGTCTGTGCTGTGTGAGTGTGCAGTCTGTGCTGTGTGAGTGTGCAGTCTGTGCTGTGTGAGTGTGCAGTCAGTGCTGTGTGAGTGTGCAGTCTGTGCTGTGTGAGTGCAGTCTGTGCTGTGTGAGTGTGCAGTCTGTGCTGTGTGAGTGTGCAGTCTGTGCTGTGTGAGTGTGCTGTGTGAGTGTGCAGTCTGTGCTGTGTGAGTGTGCAGTCTGTGCTGTGTGAGTGTGCAGTCTGTGCTGTGTGAGTGTGCAGTCAATGCTGTGTGAGTGTGCAGTCAGTGCTGTGTGAGTGTGCTGTGTGAGTGTGCAGTCTGTGCTGTGTGAGTGTGCAGTCAATGCTGTGTGAGTGTGCAGTCTGTGCTGTGTGAGTGTGCAGTCTGTGCTGTGTGAGTGTGCAGTCTGTGCTGTGTGAGTGTGCTGTGTGAGTGTGCAGTCTGTGCTGTGTGAGTGTGCAGTCTGTGCTGTGTGAGTGTGCTGTGTGAGTGTGCAGTCTGTGCTGTGTGAGTGTGCAGTCTGTGCTGTGTGAGTGCAGTCTGTGCTGTGTGAGTGTGCAGTCTGTGCTGTGTGAGTGTGCAGTCTGTGCTGTGTGAGTGTGCTGTGTGAGTGTGCAGTCTGTGCTGTGTGAGTGTGCAGTCTGTGCTGTGTGAGTGTGCAGTCAGTGCTGAGTGAGTGTGCAGTCTGTGCTGTGTGAGTGTGCAGTCTGTGCTGTGTGAGTGTGCAGTCTGTGCTGTGTGAGTGTGCAGTCTGTGCTGTGTGAGTGTGCAGTCAGTGCTGTGTGAGTGTGCAGTCTGTGCTGTGTGAGTGTGCAGTCTGTGCTGTGTGAGTGTGCAGTCTGTGCTGTGTGAGTGTGCAGTCAGTGCTGTGTGAGTGTGCAGTCAGTGCTGTGTGAGAGTGCAGTCTGTGCTGTGTGAGTGTGCAGTCTGTGCTGTGTGAGTGTGCAGTCAGTGCTGTGTGAGTGTGCTGTGTGAGTGTGCAGTCAGTGCTGTGTGAGTGTGCAGTCTGTGCTGTGTGAGAGTGCAGTCTGTGCTGTGTGAGTGTGCAGTCAGTGCTGTGTGAGTGTGCAGTCAGTGCTGTGAGTGTGCAGTCTGTGCTGTGTGAGTGTGCAGTCTGTGCTGTGTGAGTGTGCAGTCAGTGCTGTGAGTGTGCAGTCTGTGCTGTGTGAGTGTGCAGTCAGTGCTGTGTGAGTGTGCAGTCAGTGCTGTGAGTGTGCAGTCTGTGCTGTGTGAGTGTGCAGTCAGTGCTGTGTGAGTGTGCAGTCTGTGCTGTGTGAGTGTGCAGTCAGTGCTGTGTGAGTGTGCAGTCTGTGCTGTGTGAGAGTGCAGTCTGTGCTGTGTGAGTGTGCAGTCTGTGCTGTGTGAGAGTGCAGTCTGTGCTGTGTGAGTGTGCAGTCTGTGCTGTGTGAGTGTGCAGTCTGTGCTGTGTGAGTGTGCAGTCTGTGCTGTGTGAGTGTGCAGTCAGTGCTGTGTGAGTGTGCAGTCTGTGCTGTGTGAGTGGGCAGTCAGTGCTGTGTGAGTGTGCAGTCTGTGCTGTGTGAGTGTGCAGTCTGTGCTGTGTGAGTGTGCAGTCAGTGCTGTATGAGTGTGCAGTCTGTGCTGTGTGAGTGTGCAGTCTGTGCTGTGTGAGTGTGCAGTCAGTGCTGTGAGTGTGCAGTCTGTGCTGTGTGAGTGTGCAGTCAGTGCTGTGTGAGTGTGCAGTCTGTGCTGTGTGAGTGTGCAGTCTGTGCTGTGTGAGTGTGCAGTCTGTGCTGTGTGAGTGTGCAGTCAGTGCTGTGTGAGTGTGCAGTCTGTGGTGTGTGAGAGTGCAGTCTGTGCTGTGTGAGAGTGCAGTCTGTGCTGTGTGAGAGTGCAGTCAGTGCTGTGTGAGTGTGCAGTCTGTGCTGTGTGAGTGTGCAGTCAGTGCTGTGTGAGTGTGCAGTCTGTGCTGTGTGAGTGTGCAGTCAGTGCTGTGAGTGTGCAGTCTGTGCTGTGTGAGTGTGCAGTCTGTGCTGTGTGAGTGTGCAGTCAGTGCTGTATGAGTGTGCAGTCTGTGCTGTGTGAGTGTGCAGTCAGTGCTGTGAGTGTGCAGTCTGTGCTGTATGAGTGTGCAGTCTGTGCTGTGTGAGTGTGCAGTCTGTGCTGTATGAGTGTGCAGTCAGTGCTGTGAGTGTGCAGTCTGTGCTGTGTGAGTGTGCAGTCTGTGCTGTGTGAGTGTGCAGTCAGTGCTGTGAGTGTGCAGTCTGTGCTGTGTGAGTGTGCAGTCTGTGCTGTGTGAGAGTGCAGTCTGTGCTGTGTGAGTGTGCAGTCAGTGCTGTATGAGTGTGCAGTCTGTGCTGTGTGAGTGTGCAGTCAGTGCTGTGTGAGAGTGCAGTCTGTGCTGTGTGAGTGTGCAGTCAGTGCTGTGAGTGTGCAGTCTGTGCTGTGTGAGTGTGCAGTCAGTGCTGTGAGTGTGCAGTCTGTGCTGTGTGAGTGTGCAGTCTGTGCTGTGTGAGTGTGCAGTCTGTGCTGTGTGAGTGTGCAGTCAGTGCTGTGTGAGAGTGCAGTCTGTGCTGTGTGAGTGTGCAGTCAGTGCTGTATGAGTGTGCAGTCTGTGCTGTGTGAGTGTGCAGTCTGTGCTGTGTGAGTGTGCAGTCAGTGCTGTATGAGTGTGCAGTCTGTGCTGTGTGAGTGTGCAGTCAGTGCTGTGAGTGTGCAGTCTGTGCTGTGTGAGTGTGCAGTCAGTGCTGTGAGTGTGCAGTCTGTGCTGTGTGAGTGTGCAGTCTGTGCTGTGTGAGTGTGCAGTCAGTGCTGTGTGAGTGGGCAGTCAGTGCTGTGTGAGTGTGCAGTCAGTGCTGTGTGAGAGTGCAGTCTGTGCTGTGTGAGTGTGCAGTCAGTGCTGTGTGAGTGTGCAGTCTGTGCTGTGTGAGTGTGCAGTCTGTGCTGTGTGAGTGTGCAGTCTGTGCTGTGTGAGTGTGCAGTCAGTGCTGTGTGTGTGTGCAGTCTGTGCTGTGTGAGTGTGCAGTCAGTGCTGTGTGAGTGTGCAGTCAGTGCTGTGTGAGTGTGCAGTCTGTGCTGTGTGAGTGTGCAGTCAGTGCTGTGAGTGTGCAGTCTGTGCTGTGTGAGTGTGCAGTCTGTGCTGTGTGAGAGTGCAGTCTGTGCTGTGTGAGAGTGCAGTCTGTGCTGTGTGAGTGTGCAGTCAGTGCTGTGAGTGTGCAGTCTGTGCTGTGTGAGAGTGCAGTCTGTGCTGTGTGAGTGTGCAGTCTGTGCTGTGTGAGTGTGCAGTCAGTGCTGTGTGAGAGTGCAGTCTGTGCTGTGTGAGTGTGCAGTCTGTGCTGTGTGAGTGTGCAGTCTGTGCTGTGTGAGTGTGCAGTCTGTGCTGTGTGAGAGTGCAGTCTGTGCTGTGTGAGTGTGCAGTCTGTGCTGTGTGAGTGTGCAGTCAGTGCTGTGAGTGTGCAGTCTGTGCTGTGTGAGTGTGCAGTCAGTGCTGTGTGAGTGTGCAGTCTGTGCTGTGTGAGTGTGCAGTCTGTGCTGTGTGAGTGTGCAGTCAGTGCTGTGAGTGTGCAGTCTGTGCTGTGTGAGTGTGCAGTCAGTGCTGTGTGAGTGTGCAGTCTGTGCTGTGTGAGTGTGCAGTCTGTGCTGTGTGAGTGTGCAGTCTGTGCTGTGTGAGTGTGTAGTCAGTGCTGTGTGAGTGTGCAGTCTGTGCTGTGTGAGTGTGCAGTCTGTGCTGTGTGAGTGTGCAGTCAGTGCTGTGTGAGTGTGCAGTCAGTGCTGTGTGAGTGTGCAGTCTGTGCTGTGTGAGTGTGCAGTCAGTGCTGTGAGTGTGCAGTCTGTGCTGTGTGAGTGTGCAGTCTGTGCTGTGTGAGTGTGCAGTCTGTGCTGTGTGAGAGTGCAGTCTGTGCTGTGTGAGTGTGCAGTCTGTGCTGTGCGAGTGTGCAGTCTGTGCTGTGAGTGTGCAGTCTGTGCTGTGTGAGTGTGCAGTCTGTGCTGTGCGAGTGTGCAGTCTGTGCTGTGAGTGTGCAGTCTGTGCTGTGTGAGTGTGCAGTCTGTGCTGTGTGAGTGTGCAGTCTGTGCTGTGTGAGTGTGCAGTCTGTGCTGTGCGAGTGTGCAGTCTGTGCTGTGAGTGTGCAGTCTGTGCTGTGTGAGTGTGCAGTCTGTGCTGTGTGAGTGTGCAGTCTGTGCTGTGTGAGTGTGCAGTCTGTGCTGTGTGAGAGTGCAGTCTGTGCTGTGTGAGAGTGCAGTCTGTGCTGTGTGAGAGTGTGCAGTCAGTGCTGTGTGAGTGTGCAGTCTGTGCTGTGTGAGAGTGCAGTCTGTGCTGTGTGAGTGTGCAGTCTGTGCTGTGTGAGTGTGCTGTGTGAGTGTGCAGTCTGTGCTGTGTGAGTGTGCAGTCAGTGCTGTGAGTGTGCAGTCTGTGCTGTGTGAGTGTGCAGTCTGTGCTGTGTGAGTGTGCAGTCAGTGCTGTGTGAGTGTGCTGTGTGAGTGTGCAGTCTGTGCTGTGTGAGTGTGCAGTCAGTGCTGTGAGTGTGCAGTCTGTGCTGTGTGAGTGTGCTGTGAGAGTGTGCAGTCAGTGCTGTGTGAGTGTGCTGTGTGAGTGTGCAGTCTGTGCTGTGTGAGTGTGCAGTCAGTGCTGTGAGTGTGCAGTCTGTGCTGTGTGAGTGTGCAGTCAGTGCTGTGTGAGTGTGCAGTCGGTGCTGTGTGAGTGTGCAGTCTGTGCTGTGTGAGTGTGCAGTCAGTGCTGTGTGAGTGTGCAGTCGGTGCTGTGTGAGTGTGCAGTCTGTGCTGTGTGAGTGTGCAGTCAGTGCTGTGTGAGTGTGCAGTCTGTGCTGTGTGAGTGTGCAGTCAGTGCTGTGTGAGAGTGCAGTCAGTGCTGTGTGAGTATGCAGTCAGTGCTGTGTGAGTGTGCTGTCAGTGCTGTGTGAGAGTGCAGTCTGTGCTGTGTGAGTGTGCAGTCTGTGCTGTGTGAGTATGCAGTCAGTGCTGTGTGAGTGTGCAGTCAATGCTGTGTGAGTGTGCAGTCTGTGCTGTGTGAGTGTGCAGTCTGTGCTGTGTGAGAGTGCAGTCAGTGCTGTGTGAGTATGCAGTCAGTGCTGTGTGAGTGTGCTGTCAGTGCTGTGTGAGAGTGCAGTCTGTGCTGTGTGAGTGTGCAGTCAGTGCTGTGTGAGTGTGCAGTCTGTGCTGTGTGAGTATGCAGTCAGTGCTGTGTGAGTGTGCAGTCAGATGCTGTGTGAGTGTGCAGTCTGTGCTGTGTGAGTGTGCAGTCAGTGCTGTGTGAGTGTGCTGTCAGTGCTGTGTGAGAGTGCAGTCTGTGCTGTGTGAGTGTGCAGTCAGTGCTGTGTGAGTGTGCAGTCAGTGCTGTGTGAGTGTGCAGTCTGGCTGTGTGAGTGTGCAGTCTGTGCTGTGTGAGTGTGCAGTCTGTGCTGTGTGAGTGTGCTGTCAGTGCTGTGTGAGTATGCAGTCAGTGCTGTGTGAGTGTGCAGTCTGTGCTGTGTGAGTGTGCAGTCTGTGCTGTGTGAGTGTGCAGTCAGTGCTGTGTGAGTGTGCTGTCAGTGCTGTGTGAGAGTGCAGTCTGTGCTGTGTGAGTGTGCAGTCAGTGCTGTGTGAGTATGCAGTCAGTGCTGTGTGAGGTGCTGTGTGAGTGTGCAGTCAGTGCTGTGTGAGTGTGCAGTCTGTGCTGTGTGAGTGTGCAGTCAGTGCTGTGTGAGTGTGCAGTCTGTGCTGTGTGATTGTGCAGTCTGTGCTGTGTGAGTGTGCTGTCAGTGCTGTGTGAGTGTGCTGTCAGTGCTGTGTGAGAGTGCAGTCTGTGCTGTGTGAGGTGCAGTCAGTGCTGTGTGAGTGTGCTGTCAGTGCTGTGTGAGAGTGCAGTCTGTGCTGTGTGAGTGTGCTGTCAGTGCTGTGTGAGAGTGCAGTCTGTGCTGTGTGAGTGTGCAGTCTGTGCTGTGTGAGTGTGCAGTCAGTGCTGTGAGTGTGCAGTCTGTGCTGTGTGAGTGTGCAGTCTGTGCTGTGTGAGAGTGCAGTCTGTGCTGTGTGAGAGTGCAGTCTGTGCTGTGTGAGTGTGCAGTCTGTGCTGTGTGAGAGTGCAGTCTGTGCTGTGTGAGTGTGCAGTCTGTGCTGTGTGAGTGTGCAGTCTGTGCTGTGTGAGTGTGCAGTCAGTGCTGTGTGAGTGTGCAGTCTGTGCTGTGTGAGTGGGCAGTCAGTGCTGTGTGAGTGTGCAGTCTGTGCTGTGTGAGTGTGCAGTCTGTGCTGTGTGAGTGTGCAGTCAGTGCTGTATGAGTGTGCAGTCTGTGCTGTGTGAGTGTGCAGTCTGTGCTGTGTGAGTGTGCAGTCAGTGCTGTGAGTGTGCAGTCTGTGCTGTGTGAGTGTGCAGTCTGTGCTGTGTGAGAGTGCAGTCTGTGCTGTGTGAGTGTGCAGTCAGTGCTGTGTGAGTGTGCAGTCTGTGCTGTGTGAGTGTGCAGTCAGTGCTGTGAGTGTGCAGTCTGTGCTGTGTGAGAGTGCAGTCTGTGCTGTGTGAGTGTGCAGTCAGTGCTGTGTGAGTGTGCAGTCAGTGCTGTGAGTGTGCAGTCTGTGCTGTGTGAGTGTGCAGTCTGTGCTGTGTGAGAGTGCAGTCTGTGCTGTGTGAGAGTGCAGTCTGTGCTGTGTGAGTGTGCAGTCAGTGCTGTGTGAGTGTGCAGTCTGTGCTGTGTGAGTGTGCAGTCAGTGCTGTGTGAGTGTGCAGTCTGTGCTGTGTGAGTGTGCAGTCTGTGCTGTGTGAGTGTGCAGTCCGTGCTGTGTGAGTGTGCAGTCTGTGCTGTGTGAGTGTGCAGTCTGTGCTGTGTGAGTGTGCAGTCAGTGCTGTGTGAGAGTGCAGTCTGTGCTGTGTGAGTGTGCAGTCTGTGCTGTGTGAGTGTGCAGTCTGTGCTGTATGAGTGTGCAGTCTGTGCTGTGTGAGTGTGCAGTCTGTGCTGTGTGAGTGTGCAGTCTGTGCTGTGTGAGTGTGCAGTCTGTGCTGTGTGAGTGTGCAGTCTGTGCTGTGTGAGTGTGCAGTCTGTGCTGTGTGAGTGTGCAGTCAGTGCTGTGTGAGTGTGCAGTCAGTGCTGTGTGAGTGTGCAGTCTGTGCTGTGTGAGTGTGCAGTCTGTGCTGTGTGAGAGTGCAGTCTGTGCGGTGTGAGTGTGCAGTCTGTGCTGTGTGAGTGTGCAGTCTGTGCTGTGTGAGAGTGCAGTCTGTGCTGTGTGAGTGTGCAGTCTGTGCTGTGTGAGTGTGCAGTCAGTGCTGTGTGAGTGTGCAGTCAGTGCTGTGTGAGTGTGCGGTCAGTGCTGTGTGAGTGTGCAGTCTGTGCTGTGTGAGTGTGCAGTCTGTGCTGTGTGAGTGTGCAGTCTGTGCTGTGTGAGTGTGCAGTCAGTGCTGTGTGAGTGTGCAGTCAGTGCTGTGTGAGTGTGCGGTCAGTGCTGTGTGAGTGTGCAGTCTGTGCTGTGTGAGTGTGCAGTCTGTGCTGTGTGAGTGTGCAGTCTGTGCTGTGTGAGTGTGCAGTCAGTGCTGTGTGAGTGTGCAGTCAGTGCTGTGTGAGTGTGCAGTCTGTGCTGTGTGAGTGTGCAGTGTGTGCTGTGTGAGTGTGCAGTCTGTGCTGTGTGAGTGTGCAGTCAGTGCTGTGTGAGTGTGCGGTCAGTGCTGTGTGAGTGTGCAGTCTGTGCTGTGTGAGTGTGCAGTCTGTGCTGTGTGAGTGTGCAGTCAGTCCTGTATGAGTGTGCAGTCTGTGCTGTGTGAGCGTGCAGTCTGTGCTGTGTGAGTGTGCAGTCTGTGCTGTGTGAGTGTGCAGTCTGTGCTGTCGGTGTGTGCAGTCTGTGCTGTGTGAGTGTGCAGTCTGTGCTGTGTGAGTGTGCAGTCTGTGCTGTGTGAGTGTGCAGTCTGTGCTGTGTGAGTGTGCAGTCAGTGCTGTGTGAGTGTGCAGTCTGTGCTGTGTGAGTGTGCAGTCAGTGCTGTGTGAGTGTGCAGTCAGTGCTGTGTGAGTGTGCAGTCTGTGCTGTCGGTGTGTGCAGTCTGTGCTGTGTGAGTGTGCAGTCCTGTGCTGTGTGAGTGTGCAGTCTGTGCTGTGTGAGTGTGCAGTCAGTGCTGTATGAGTGTGCAGTCAGTGCTGTGTGAGTGTGCAGTCTGTGCTGTGTGAGTGTGCAGTCTGTGCTGTGTGAGTGTGCAGTCTGTGCTGTGTGAGTGTGCAGTCTGTGCTGTGTGAGTGTGCAGTCAGTGCTGTGTGAGTGTGCAGTCAGTGCTGTGTGAGTGTGCAGTCTGTGCTGTGTGAGTGTGCAGTCAGTGCTGTGTGAGTGTGCAGTCAGTGCTGTGTGAGTGTGCAGTCAGTGCTGTGTGAGTGTGCAGTCTGTGCTGTGTGAGTGTGCAGTCTGTGCTGTGTGAGTGTGCAGTCAGTGCTGTGTGAGTGTGCAGTCTGTGCTGTGTGAGTGTGCAGTCAGTGCTGTGTGAGTGTGCAGTCTGTGCTGAGTGAGTGTGCAGTCAGTGCTGTGTGAGTGTGCAGTCTGTGCTGAGTGAGTGTGCAGTCAGTGCTGTGTGAGTGTGCAGTCAGTGCTGTGTGAGTGTGCAGTCTGTGCTGAGTGAGTGTGCAGTCAGTGCTGTGTGAGTGTGCAGTCTGTGCTGAGTGAGTGTGCAGTCAGTGCTGTGTGAGTGTGCAGTCAGTGCTGTGTGAGTGTGCAGTCTGTGCTGAGTGAGTGTGCAGTCAGTGCTGTGTGAGTGTGCAGTCAGTGCTGTGTGAGTGTGCAGTCTGTGCTGTGTGAGTGTGCAGTCAGTGCTGTGTGAGTGTGCAGTCTGTGCTGAGTGAGTGTGCAGTCAGTGCTGTGTGAGTGTGCAGTCAGTGCTGTGTGAGTGTGCAGTCTGTGCTGTGTGAGTGTGCAGTCAGTGCTGTGTGAGTGTGCAGTCAGTGCTGTGTGAGTGTGCAGTCTGTGGTGAGTGAGTGTGCAGTCTGTGCTGTGTGAGTGTGCAGTCAGTGCTGTGTGAGTGTGCAGTCTGTGCTGTGTGAGTGTGCAGTCTGTGGTGAGTGAGTGTGCAGTCTGTGCTGTGTGAGTGTGCAGTCAGTGCTGTGTGAGTGTGCAGTCTGTGCTGTGTGAGTGTGCAGTCTGTGCTGTGTGTGTGCAGTCAGTGCTGTGTGAGTGTGCAGTCAGTGCTGTGTGAGTGTGCAGTCTGTGCTGTGTGAGTGTGCAGTCTGTGCTGTGTGAGTGTGCAGTCAGTGCTGTGTGAGTGTGCAGTCAGTGCTGTGTGAGTGTGCAGTCAGTGCTGTGTGAGTGTGCAGTCTGTGCTGTGTGAGTGTGCAGTCTGTGCTGTGTGAGTGTGCAGTCTGTGCTGTGTGAGTGTGCAGTCAGTGCTGTGTGAGTGTGCAGTCTGTGCTGTGTGAGTGTGCAGTCGGTGCTGTGTGAGTGTGCAGTCTGTGCTGTGTGAGTGTGCAGTCTGTGCTGTGTGAGTGTGCAGTCTGTGCTGTGTGAGTGTGTAGTCAGTGCTGTGTGAGTGTGCAGTCTGTGCTGTGTGAGTGTGCAGTCAGTGCTGTGTGAGTGTGCAGTCTGTGCTGTGTGAGTGTGCAGTCTGTGCTGTGTGAGTGTGCAGTCAGTGCTGTGTGAGTGTGCAGTCTGTGCTGTGTGAGTGTGCAGTCTGTGCTGTGTGAGTGTGCAGTCTGTGCTGTGAGTGTGCAGTCTGTGCTGTGTGAGTGTGCAGTCTGTGCTGTGTGAGTGTGCAGTCAGTGCTGTGTGAGTGTGCAGTCTGTGCTGTGTGAGTGTGCAGTCTGTGCTGTGTGAGTGTGCAGTCTGTGCTGTGAGTGTGCAGTCTGTGCTGTGTGAGTGTGCAGTCTGTGCTGTGTGAGTGTGCAGTCAGTGCTGTGTGAGTGTGCAGTCTGTGCTGTGTGAGTGTGCAGTCTGTGCTGTGTGAGTGTGCAGTCTGTGCTGTGTGAGTGTGCAGTCTGTGCTGTGTGAGAGTGCAGTCAGTGCTGTGTGAGTGTGCAGTCCGTGCTGTGTGAGAGTGCAGTCAGTGCTGTGTGAGTGTGCAGTCTGTGCTGTGTGAGTGTGCAGTCAGTGCTGTGTGAGTGTGCAGTCTGTGCTGTGTGAGTGTGCAGTCTGTGCTGTGTGAGTGTGCAGTCTGTGCTGTGTGAGTGTGCAGTCAGTGCTGTGTGAGTGTGCAGTCTGTGCTGTGTGAGAGTGCAGTCTGTGCTGTGTGAGAGTGCAGTCTGTGCTGTGTGAGTGTGCAGTCTGTGCTGTGTGAGTGTGCAGTCTGTGCTGTGTGATTGTGCAGTCTGTGCTGTGTGAGTGTGCAGTCTGTGCTGTGTGAGTGTGCAGTCTGTGCTGTGTGAGTGTGCAGTCTGTGCTGTGTGAGTGTGCAGTCTGTGCTGTGTGAGTGTGCAGTCAGTGCTGTGTGAGTGTGCAGTCTGTGCTGTGTGAGTGTGCAGTCTGTGCTGTGTGAGTGTGCAGTCTGTGCTGTGTGAGTGTGCAGTCAGTGCTGTGTGAGTGTGCAGTCTGTGCTGTGTGAGAGTGCAGTCTGTGCTGTGTGAGTGTGCAGTCAGTGCTGTGTGAGTGTGCAGTCTGTGCTGTGTGAGTGTGCAGTCTGTGCTGTGTGAGTGTGCAGTCTGTGCTGTGTGAGTGTGCAGTCAGTGCTGTGTGAGTGTGCAGTCAGTGCTGTGTGAGTGTGCAGTCTGTGCTGTGTGAGAGTGCAGTCTGTGCTGTGTGAGTGTGCAGTCAGTGCTGTGTGAGTGTGCAGTCTGTGCTGTGTGAGTGTGCAGTCTGTGCTGTGTGAGTGTGCAGTCTGTGCTGTGTGAGTGTGCAGTCAGTGCTGTGTGAGTGTGCAGTCTGTGCTGTGTGAGTGTGCAGTCTGTGCTGTGTGAGAGTGCAGTCTGTGCTGTGTGAGTGTGCAGTCAGTGCTGTGTGAGTGTGCAGTCTGTGCTGTGTGAGTGTGCAGTCTGTGCTGTGTGAGTGTGCAGTCTGTGCTGTGTGAGTGTGCGGTCTGTGCTGTGTGAGTGTGCAGCCTGTGCTGTGTGAGTGTGCAGTCTGTGCTGTGTGAGTGCGCAGTCTGTGCTGTGTGAGTGTGCAGGCTGTGCTGTGTGAGTGTGCAGTCTGTGCTGTGTGAGTGTGCAGTCTGTGCTGTGTGAGTGTGCTGTGTGAGTGTGCAGTCTGTGCTGTGTGAGTGTGCAGTCTGTGCTGTGTGAGAGTGCAGTCAGTGCTGTGTGAGTGTGCAGTCTGTGCTGTGTGAGTGTGCAGTCTGTGCTGTGTGAGTGTGCAGTCAGTGCTGTGTGAGTGTGCAGTCTGTGCTGTGTGAGTGTGCAGTCTGTGCTGTGTGAGTGTGCAGTCAGTGCTGTGTGAGTGTGCAGTCAGTGCTGTGTGAGTGTGCTGTGTGAGTGTGCAGTCTGTGCTGTGTGAGTGTGCAGTCAGTGCTGTGTGAGTGTGCAGTCTGTGCTGTGTGAGTGTGCAGTCTGTGCTGTGTGAGTGTGCAGTCTGTGCTGTGTGAGTGTGCAGTCAGTGCTGTGTGAGTGTGCAGTCTGTGCTGTGTGAGTGTGCAGTCTGTGCTGTGTGAGTGTGCAGTCAGTGCTGTGTGAGTGTGCAGTCAGTGCTGTGTGAGTGTGCTGTGTGAGTGTGCAGTCTGTGCTGTGTGAGTGTGCAGCCTGTGCTGTGTGAGTATGCAGTCTGTGCTGTGTGAGTGTGCAGTCTGTGCTGTGTGAGTGTGCAGTCAGTGCTGTGTGAGTGTGCAGTCTGTGCTGTGTGAGTGTGCAGTCTGTGCTGTGTGAGTGTGCAGTCTGTGCTGTGTGAGTGTGCAGTCTGTGCTGTGTGAGTGTGCAGTCTGTGCTGTGTGAGTGTGCAGTCAGTGCTGTGTGAGTGTGCAGTCTGTGCTGTGTGAGTGTGCAGTCTGTGCTGTGTGAGTGTGCAGTCTGTGCTGTGTGAGTGTGCAGTCAGTGCTGTGTGAGTGTGCAGTCTGTGCTGTGTGAGTGTGCAGTCTGTGCTGTGTGAGTGTGCAGTCAGTGCTGTGTGAGTGTGCAGTCAGTGCTGTGTGAGTGTGCAGTCCGTGCTGTGTGAGTGTGCAGTCAGTGCTGTGTGAGTGTGCAGTCTGTGCTGTGTGAGTGTGCAGTCCGTGCTGTGTGAGTGTGCAGTCAGTGCTGTGTGAGTGTGCAGTCTGTGCTGTGTGAGTGTGCAGTCCGTGCTGTGTGAGTGTGCAGTCTGTGCTGTGTGAGTGTGCAGTCTGTGCTGTGTGAGTGTGCAGTCTGTGCTGTGTGAGTGTGCAGTCAGTGCTGTGTGAGTGTGCTGTGTGAGTGTGCAGTCTGTGCTGTGTGAGTGTGCAGTCTGTGCTGTGTGAGTGTGCAGTCAGTGCTGTGTGAGTGTGCAGTCAGTGCTGTGTGAGTGTGCTGTGTGAGTGTGCAGTCTGTGCTGTGTGAGTGTGCAGCCTGTGCTGTGTGAGTATGCAGTCTGTGCTGTGTGAGTGTGCAGTCTGTGCTGTGTGAGTGTGCAGTCAGTGCTGTGTGAGTGTGCAGTCTGTGCTGTGTGAGTGTGCAGTCTGTGCTGTGTGAGTGTGCAGTCTGTGCTGTGTGAGTGTGCAGTCTGTGCTGTGTGAGTGTGCAGTCTGTGCTGTGTGAGTGTGCAGTCAGTGCTGTGTGAGTGTGCAGTCTGTGCTGTGTGAGTGTGCAGTCTGTGCTGTGTGAGTGTGCAGTCTGTGCTGTGTGAGTGTGCAGTCAGTGCTGTGTGAGTGTGCAGTCTGTGCTGTGTGAGTGTGCAGTCTGTGCTGTGTGAGTGTGCAGTCAGTGCTGTGTGAGTGTGCAGTCAGTGCTGTGTGAGTGTGCAGTCCGTGCTGTGTGAGTGTGCAGTCAGTGCTGTGTGAGTGTGCAGTCTGTGCTGTGTGAGTGTGCAGTCCGTGCTGTGTGAGTGTGCAGTCAGTGCTGTGTGAGTGTGCAGTCTGTGCTGTGTGAGTGTGCAGTCCGTGCTGTGTGAGTGTGCAGTCTGTGCTGTGTGAGTGTGCAGTCTGTGCTGTGTGAGTGTGCAGTCTGTGCTGTGTGAGTGTGCAGTCTGTGCTGTGTGTGTGTGCAGTCTGTGCTGTGTGAGTGTGCAGTCTGTGCTGTGTGAGTGTGCAGTCAGTGCTGTGTGAGTATGCAGTCTGTGCTGTGTGAGTGTGCAGTCTGTGCTGTGTGAGTGTGCAGTCGGTGCTGTGTGAGTGTGCAGTCAGTGCTGTGTGAGTGTGCTGTGTGTGTGTGCAGTCTGTGCTGTGTGAGTGTGCAGTCTGTGCTGTGTGAGTGTGCAGTCAGTGCTGTGTGAGTATGCAGTCTGTGCTGTGTGAGTGTGCAGTCTGTGCTGTGTGAGTGTGCAGTCGGTGCTGTGTGAGTGTGCAGTCTGTGCTGTATGAGTGTGCAGTCTGTGCTGTGTGAGTGTGCAGTCTGTGCTGTGTGAGTGTGCAGTCTGTGCTGTGTGAGTGTGCAGTCAGTGCTGTGTGAGTGTGCAGTCTGTGCTGTGTGAGTGTGCGGTCAGTGCTGTGTGAGTGTGCAGTCAGTGCTGTGTGAGTGTGCAGTCGGTGCTGTGTGAGTGTGCAGTCTGTGCTGTATGAGTGTGCAGTCTGTGCTGTGTGAGTGTGCAGTCTGTGCTGTGTGAGTGTGCAGTCTGTGCTGTGTGAGTGTGCAGTCTGTGCTGTGTGAGTGTGCAATGTGTGCTGTGTGAGTGTGCAGTCTGTGCTGTGTGAGTGTGCAGTCTGTGCTGTGTGAGTGTGCAGTCTGTGCTGTGTGAGTGTGCAGTCTGTGCTGTGTGAGTGTGCAGTCTGTGCTGTGTGAGTGTGCAGTCTGTGCTGTGTGAGTGTGCAGTCTGTGCTGTGTGAGTGTGCAGTCTGTGCTGTGTGAGTGTGCAGTCTGTGCTGTGTGAGTGTGCAGTCTGTGCTGTGTGAGTGTGCAGTCTGTGCTGTGTGAGTGTGCAGTCAGTGCTGTGTGAGTGTGCAGTCTGTGCTGTGTGAGTGTGCAGTCTGTGCTGTGTGAGTGTGCAGTCAGTGCAGTGTGAGTGTGCAGTCTGTGCTGTGTGAGTGTGCAGTCAGTGCTGTGTGAGTGTGCAGTCTGTGCTGTGTGAGTGTGCAGGTCAGTGCTGTGTGAGTGTGCAGTCTGTGCTGTATGAGTGTGCAGTCAGTGCTGTGTGAGTGTGCAGTCTGTGCTGTGTGAGTGTGCAGTCTGTGCTGTGTGAGTGTGCAGTCAGTGCTGTGTGAGTGTGCGGTCAGTGCTGTATGAGTGTGCAGTCAGTGCTGTGTGAGTGTGCAGTCTGTGCTGTGTGAGTGTGCAGTCTGTGCTGTGTGAGTGTGCAGTCTGTGCTGTGTGAGTGTGCTGTGTGAGTGTGCAGTCTGTGCTGTGTGAGTGTGCAGTCTGTGCTGTGTGAGTGTGCTGTGTGAGTGTGCAGTCAGTGCTTATGAGTGTGCAGTCAGTGCTGTGTGAGTGTGCAGTCTGTGCTGTGTGAGTGTGCAGTCTGTGCTGTGTGAGTGTGCAGTCTGTGCTGTGTGAGTGTGCAGTCTGTGCTGTGTGAGTGTGCAGTCTGTGCTGTGTGAGTGTGCTGTGTGAGTGTGCAGTCAGTGCTGTATGAGTGTGCAGTCAGTGCTGTGTGAGTGCGCAGTCAGTGCTGTGTGAGTGTGCAGTCTGTGCTGTGCGAGTGTGCAGTCTGTGCTGTGAGTGTGCAGTCTGTGCTGTGTGAGTGTGCAGTCTGTGCTGTGTGAGTGTGCAGTCAGTGCTGTGTGAGTGCGCAGTCAGTGCTGTGTGAGTGTGCAGTCAGTGCTGTATGAGTGTGCAGTCTGTGCTGTGTGAGTGTGCAGTCAGTGCTGTGTGAGTGTGCAGTCAGTGCTGTGTGAGTGTGCAGTCAGTGCTGTATGAGTGTGCAGTCTGTGCTGTGTGAGTGTGCAGTCAGTGCTGTGTGAGTGTGCAGTCAGTGCTGTGTGAGTGTGCAGTCTGTGCTGCGTGAGTGTGCAGTCTGTGCTGTGTGAGTGTGCAGTCTGTGCTGTGTGAGTGTGCTGTGTGAGTGTGCAGTCAGTGCTGTGTGAGTGTGCAGTCTGTGCTGCGTGAGTGTGCAGTCTGTGCTGTGTGAGTGTGCAGTCTGTGCTGTGTGAGTGTGCTGTGTGAGTGTGCAGTCCGTGCTGTGTGAGTGTGCAGTCAGTGCTGTGTGAGTGTGCAGTCTGTGCTGTGTGAGTGTGCAGTCTGTGCTGAGTGAGTGTGCAGTCAGTGCTGTGTGAGTATGCAGTCAGTGCTGTGTGAGTGTGCAGTCTGTGCTGTGTGAGTGTGCAGTCTGTGCTGAGTGAGTGTGCAGTCAGTGCTGTGTGAGTGTGCAGTCTGTGGTGAGTGAGTGTGCAGTCTGTGCTGTGTGAGTGTGCAGTCAGTGCTGTGTGAGTGTGCAGTCTGTGCTGTGTGAGTGTGCAGTCTGTGCTGTGTGTGTGCAGTCAGTGCTGTGTGAGTGTGCAGTCAGTGCTGTGTGAGTGTGCAGTCTGTGCTGTGTGAGTGTGCAGTCTGTGCTGTGTGAGTGTGCAGTCAGTGCTGTGTGAGTGTGCAGTCAGTGCTGTGTGAGTGTGCAGTCTGTGCTGTGTGAGTGTGCAGTCTGTGCTGTGTGAGTGTGCAGTCAGTGCTGTGTGAGTGTGCAGTCCGTGCTGTGTGAGTGTGCAGTCAGTGCTGTGTGAGTGTGCAGTCTGTGCTGTGTGAGTGTGCAGTCTGTGCTGTGTGAGTGTGCAGTCTGTGCTGTATGAGCGTGCAGTCTGTGCTGTGTGAGTGTGCAGTCTGTGCTGTGTGAGTGTGTAGTCTGTGCTGTGTGTGTGTGCAGTCTGTGCTGTGTGAGTGTGCAGTCTGTGCTGTGTGAGTGTGCAGTCTGTGCTGTGTGAGTGTGCAGTCTGTGCTGTGTGAGTGTGCAGTCGGTGCTGTGTGAGTGTGCAGTCTGTGCTGTGTGAGTGTGCAGTCTGTGCTGTGTGAGTGTGCAGTCTGTGCTGTGTGAGTGTGCAGTCAGTGCTGTGTGAGTGTGCAGTCTGTGCTGTGTGAGTGTGCAGTCTGTGCTGTGTGAGTGTGCAGTCAGTGCTGTGTGAGTGTGCAGTCTGTGCTGTGTGAGTGTGCAGTCTGTGCTGTGTGAGTGTGTAGTCAGTGCTGTGTGAGTGTGCAGTCAGTGCTGTGTGAGTGTGCAGTCTGTGCTGTGTGAGTGTGCAGTCTGTGCTGTGTGAGTGTGCAGTCTGTGCTGTGTGAGTGTGCAGTCAGTGCTGTGTGAGTGTGCAGTCTGTGCTGTGTGAGTGTGCAGTCTGTGCTGTGTGAGTGTGCATTGTGTGCTGTGTGAGTGCAGTCTGTGCTGTGTGAGTGTGTAGTCAGTGCTGTGTGAGTGTGCAGTCAGTGCTGTGTGAGTGTGCAGTCTGTGCTGTGTGAGTGTGCAGTCTGTGCTGTGTGAGTGTGCAGTCTGTGCTGTGTGAGTGTGTAGTCAGTGCTGTGTGAGTGTGCAGTCAGTGCTGTGTGAGTGTGCAGTCTGTGCTGTGTGAGTGTGCAGTCTGTGCTGTGTGAGTGTGCAGTCTGTGCTGTGTGTGTGTGCAGTCTGTGCTGTGTGAGTGTGCAGTCTGTGCTGTGTGAGTGTGCAGTCTGTGCTGTGTGAGTGTGCAGTCTGTGCTGTGTGAGTGTGCAGTTGGTGCTGTGTGAGTGTGCAGTCAGTGCTGTGTGAGTGTGCAGTCTGTGCTGTGTGAGTGTGCAGTCTGTGCTGTGTGAGTGTGCAGTCAGTGCTGTGTGAGTGTGCAGTCTGTGCTGTGTGAGTGTGCAGTCTGTGCTGTGTGAGTGTGCAGTCTGTGCTGTGTGAGTGTGCAGTCTGTGCTGTGTGAGTGTGCAGTCTGTGCTGTGTGAGTGTGCAGTCAGTGCTGTGTGAGTGTGCAGTCAGTGCTGTGTGAGTGTGCAGTCAGTGCTGTGTGAGTGTGCAGTCCGTGCTGTGTGAGTGTGCAGTCAGTGCTGTGTGAGTGTGCAGTCTGTGCTGTGTGAGTGTGCAGTCTGTGCTGTCTGAGCGTGCAGTCTGTGCTGTGTGAGTGTGCAGTCAGTGCTGTGTGTGTGTGCAGTCTGTGCTGTGTGAGTGTGCAGTCTGTGCTGTGTGAGTGTGCAGTCTGTGCTGTGTGAGTGTGCAGTCAGTGCTGTGTGAGTATGCAGTCTGTGCTGTGTGAGTGTGCAGTCTGTGCTGTGTGAGTGTGCAGTCGGTGCTGTGTGAGTGTGCAGTCTGTGCTGTGTGAGTGTGCAGTCTGTGCTGTGTGAGTGTGCAGTCAGTGCTGTGTGAGTGTGCAGTCTGTGCTGTGTGAGTGTGCGGTCAGTGCTGTGTGAGTGTGCAGTCAGTGCTGTGTGAGTGTGCAGTCGGTGCTGTGTGAGTGTGCAGTCTGTGCTGTATGAGTGTGCAGTCTGTGCTGTGTGAGTGTGCAGTCTGTGCTGTGTGAGTGTGCAGTCTGTGCTGTGTGAGTGTGCAGTCTGTGCTGTGTGAGTGCGCAGTCTGTGCTGTGTGAGTGTGCAGTCTGTGCTGTGTGAGTGTGCAATGTGTGCTGTGTGAGTGTGCAGTCTGTGCTGTGTGAGTGTGCAGTCTGTGCTGTGTGAGTGTGCAGTCTGTGCTGTGTGAGTGTGCAATGTGTGCTGTGTGAGTGTGCAGTCTGTGCTGTGTGAGTGTGCAGTCTGTGCTGTGTGAGTGTGCAGTCTGTGCTGTGTGAGTGTGCAGTCTGTGCTGTGTCAGTGTGCAGTCTGTGCTGTGTGAGTGTGCAGTCTGTGCTGTGTGAGTGTGCAGTCTGTGCTGTGTGAGTGTGCAGTCAGTGCTGTGTGAGTGTGCAGTCTGTGCTGTGTGAGTGTGCAGTCTGTGCTGTGTGAGTGTGCAGTCAGTGCAGTGTGAGTGTGCAGTCTGTGCTGTGTGAGTGTGCGGTCAGTGCTGTGTGAGTGTGCAGTCTGTGCTGTGTGAGTGTGCGGTCAGTGCTGTGTGAGTGTGCAGTCTGTGCTGTATGAGTGTGCAGTCAGTGCTGTGTGAGTGTGCAGTCTGTGCTGTGTGAGTGTGCAGTCTGTGCTGTGTGAGTGTGCAGTCAGTGCTGTGTGAGTGTGCGGTCAGTGCTGTATGAGTGTGCAGTCAGTGCTGTGTGAGTGTGCAGTCTGTGCTGTGTGAGTGTGCAGTCTGTGCTGTGTGAGTGTGCTGTGTGAGTGTGCAGTCAGTGCTGTGTGAGTGTGCAGTCTGTGCTGTGTGAGTGTGCTGTGTGAGTGTGCAGTCAGTGCTGTATGAGTGTGCAGTCAGTGCTGTGTGAGTGTGCAGTCTGTGCTGTGTGAGTGTGCAGTCTGTGCTGTGTGAGTGTGCAGTCTGTGCTGTGTGAGTGTGCAGTCTGTGCTGTGTGAGTGTGCAGTCTGTGCTGTGTGAGTGTGCTGTGTGAGTGTGCAGTCAGAGCTGTATGAGTGTGCAGTCAGTGCTGTGTGAGTGCGCAGTCAGTGCTGTGTGAGTGTGCAGTCTGTGCTGTGCGAGTGTGCAGTCAGTGCTGTGTGAGTGCGCAGTCTGTGCTGTGTGAGTGTGCTGTGTGAGTGTGCAGTCAGAGCTGTATGAGTGTGCAGTCAGTGCTGTGTGAGTGCGCAGTCAGTGCTGTGTGAGTGTGCAGTCTGTGCTGTGCGAGTGTGCAGTCAGTGCTGTGTGAGTGCGCAGTCTGTGCTGTGTGAGTGTGCAGTCAGTGCTGTGTGAGTGTGCAGTCAGTGCTGTGTGAGTGTGCAGTCAGTGCTGTATGAGTGTGCAGTCAGTGCTGTATGAGTGTGCAGTCTGTGCTGTGTGAGTGTGCAGTCTGTGCTGTGAGTGTGCAGTCTGTGCTGTGTGAGTGTGCAGTCTGTGCTGTGTGAGTGCAGTCTGTGCTGTGTGAGTGTGCAGTCAGTGCTGTGTGAGTGTGCAGTCAGTGCTGTGTGAGTGCGCAGTCAGTGCTGTGTGAGTGTGCAGTCTGTGCTGTGTGAGTGTGCAGTCAGTGCTGTGTGAGTGTGCAGTCTGTGCTGTGTGAGTGTGCAGTCAGTGCTGTGTGAGTGTGCAGTCAGTGCTGTGTGAGTGTGCAGTCTGTGCTGTGTGAGTGTGCAGTCTGTGCTGTGTGAGTGTGCAGTCAGTGCTGTATGAGTGTGCAGTCTGTGCTGTGTGAGTGTGCAGTCTGTGCTGTGAGTGTGCAGTCTGTGCTGTGTGAGTGTGCAGTCTGTGCTGTGTGAGTGCAGTCTGTGCTGTGTGAGTGTGCAGTCTGTGCTGTGTGAGTGTGCAGTCTGTGCTGTGTGAGTGTGCGGTCAGTGCTGTGTGAGTGTGCAGTCTGTGCTGTGTGAGTGCAGTCTGTGCTGTGAGTGTGCAGTCTGTGCTGTGTGAGTGTGCAGTCTGTGCTGTGTGAGTGTGCGGTCAGTGCTGTGTGAGTGTGCAGTCTGTGCTGTGTGAGTGTGCAGTCAGTGCTGTGTGAGTGTGCAGTCAGTGCTGTGTGAGTGCGCAGTCAGTGCTGTGTGAGTGTGCAGTCAGTGCTGTATGAGTGTGCAGTCTGTGCTGTGTGAGTGTGCAGTCTGTGCTGTGAGTGTGCAGTCTGTGCTGTGTGAGTGTGCAGTCTGTGCTGTGTGAGTGCAGTCAGTGCTGTGTGAGTGTGCAGTCAGTGCTGTGTGAGTGTGCAGTCAGTGCTGTGTGAGTGCGCAGTCAGTGCTGTGTGAGTGTGCAGTCAGTGCTGTGTGTGTGTGCAGTCTGTGCTGTGAGTGTGCAGTCTGTGCTGTGTGAGTGTGCAGTCAGTGCTGTGTGAGTGTGCAGTCTGTGCTGTGAGTGTGCAGTCTGTGCTGTGTGAGTGTGCAGTCAGTGCTGTGTGAGTGTGCAGTCAGTGCTGTGTGAGTGTGCAGTCTGTGCTGTGTGAGTGTGCAGTCAGTGCTGTGTGAGTGCACAGTCAGTGCTGTGTGAGTGTGCAGTCAGTGCTGTATGAGTGTGCAGTCTGTGCTGTGTGAGTGTGCAGTCAGTGCTGTGTGAGTGTGCAGTCAGTGCTGTGTGAGTGTGCAGTCAGTGCTGTATGAGTGTGCAGTCTGTGCTGTGTGAGTGTGCAGTCAGTGCTGTGTGAGTGTGCAGTCAGTGCTGTGTGAGTGTGCAGTCTGTGCTGCGTGAGTGTGCAGTCTGTGCTGTGTGAGTGTGCAGTCTGTGCTGTGTGAGTGTGCTGTGTGAGTGTGCAGTCAGTGCTGTGTGAGTGTGCAGTCTGTGCTGCGTGAGTGTGCAGTCTGTGCTGTGTGAGTGTGCAGTCTGTGCTGTGTGAGTGTGCTGTGTGAGTGTGCAGTCCGTGCTGTGTGAGTGTGCAGTCAGTGCTGTGTGAGTGTGCAGTCTGTGCTGCGTGAGTGTGCAGTCTGTGCTGTGTGAGTGTGCTGTGTGAGTGTGCAGTCTGTGCTGTGTGACTGTGCAGTCTGTGCTGTGTGAGTGTGCAGTCGGTGCTGTGTGAGTGTGCAGTCTGTGCTGTGTGAGTGTGCAGTCTGTGCTGTGTGAGTGTGCAGTCTGTGCTGTGTGAGTGTGCAGTCAGTGCTGTGTGAGTGTGCAGTCTGTGCTGTGTGAGTGTGCAGTCAGTGCTGTGTGAATGTGCAGTCAGTGCTGTATGAGTGTGCAGTCTGTGCTGTGTGAGTGTGCAGTCTGTGCTGTATGAGTGTGCAGTCAGTGCTGTGTGAGTGTGCAGTCTGTGCTGTGTGAGTGTGCAGTCTGTGCTGTGTGAGTGTGCAGTCTGTGCTGTGTGAGTGTGCAGTCTGTGCTGTGTGAGTGTGCAGTCTGTGCTGTGTGAGTGTGCAGTCTGTGCTGTGTGAGTGTGCAGTCTGTGCTGTGTGAGTGTGCAGTCCGTGCTGTGTGAGTGTGCAGTCAGTGCTGTGTGAGTGTGCAGTCAGTGCTGTGTGAGTGTGCAGTCAGTGCTGTATGAGTGTGCAGTCAGTGCTGTGTGAGTGTGCAGTCTGTGCTGTGTGAGTGTGCAGTCAGTGCTGTGTGAGTGTGCAGTCAGTGCTGTGTGAGTGTGCAGTCTGTGCTGTGTGAGTGTGCAGTCTGTGCTGTGTGAGTGTGCAGTCAGTGCTGTATGAGTGTGCAGTCTGTGCTGTGTGAGTGTGCAGTCAGTGCTGTGTGAGTGTGCAGTCTGTGCTGTGTGAGTGTGCAGTCTGTGCTGTGTGAGTGTGCAGTCAGTGCTGTGTGAGTGTGCGGTCTGTGCTGTGTGAGTGTGCAGTCAGTGCTGTGTGAGTGTGCAGTCAGTGCTGTGTGAGTGTGCAGTCTGTGCTGTGTGAGTGTGCAGTCTGTGCTGTGTGAGTGTGCAGTCAGTGCTGTGTGAGTGTGCAGTCTGTGCTGTATGAGAGTGCAGTCTGTGCTGTGTGAGTGTGCGGTCTGTGCTGTGTGAGTGTGCAGTCAGTGCTGTGTGAGAGTGCAGTCTGTGCTGTGTGAGTGTGCGGTCTGTGCTGTGTGAGTGTGCAGTCTGTGCTGTGAGTGTGCAGTCAGTGCTGTGTGAGTGTGCAGTCTGTGCTGTGTGAGTGTGCAGTCTGTGCTGTGTGAGTGTGCAGTCAGTGCTGTATGAGTGTGCAGTCTGTGCTGTGTGAGTGTGCTGTGTGAGTGTGCAGTCAGTGCTGTGTGAGTGTGCAGTCAGTGCTGTGTGAGAGTGCAGTCTGTGCTGTGTGAGTGTGCAGTCTGTGCTGTGAGTGTGCAGTCAGTGCTGTGTGAGTGTGCAGTCTGTGCTGTGTGAGTGTGCAGTCAGTGCTGTGTGAGTGTGCAGTCTGTGCTGTGAGTGTGCAGTCAGTGCTGTGTGAGTGTGCAGTCTGTGCTGTGTGAGTGTGCAGTCAGTGCTGTGTGAGTGTGCAGTCTGTGCTGTGAGTGTGCAGTCAGTGCTGTGTGAGTGTGCAGTCTGTGCTGTGTGAGTGTGCAGTCAGTGCTGTGTGAGTGTGCAGTCTGTGCTGTGAGTGTGCAGTCAGTGCTGTGTGAGTGTGCAGTCTGTGCTGTGTGAGTGTGCAGTCAGTGCTGTGTGAGTGTGCAGTCAGTGCTGTGTGAGTGTGCGGTCTGTGCTGTGTGAGTGTGCAGTCAGTGCTGTGTGAGTGTGCAGTCTGTGCTGTGTGAGTGTGCGGTCTGTGCTGTGTGAGTGTGCAGTCAGTGCTGTGTGAGAGTGCAGTCTGTGCTGTGTGAGTGTGCAGTCTGTGCTGTGTGAGTGTGCAGTCTGTGCTGTGTGAGTGTGCAGTCTGTGCTGTGTGAGTGTGCAGTCTGTGCTGTGTGAGTGTGCAGTCAGTGCTGTGTGAGTGTGCAGTCTGTGCTGTGTGAGTGTGCAGTCTGTGCTGTGTGAGTGTGCAGTCTGTGCTGTGTGAGTGTGCAGTCTGTGCTGTGTGAGTGTGCAGTCTGTGCTGTGTGAGTGTGCAGTCTGTGCTGTGTGAGTGTGCAGTCAGTGCTGTGTGAGAGTGCAGTCAGTGCTGTATGGGTGTGCAGTCTGTGCTGTGTGAGTGTGTAGTCTGTGCTGTGTGAGTGTGCAGTCAGTGCTGTGTGAGTGTGCAGTCTGTGCTGTGTGAGTGTGCAGTCTGTGCTGTGTGAGAGTGCAGTCTGTGCTGTGTGAGTGTGCAGTCTGTGCTGTGTGAGTGTGCAGTCTGTGCTGTGTGAGTGTGCAGTCTGTGCTGTGTGAGTGTGCAGTCTGTGCTGTGTGAGTGTGCAGTCAGTGCTGTATGGGTGTGCAGTCTGTGCTGTGTGAGTGTGCAGTCTGTGCTGTGTGAGTGTGCAGTCAGTGCTGTATGGGTGTGCAGTCTGTGCTGTGTGAGTGTGTAGTCTGTGCTGTGTGAGTGTGCAGTCTGTGCTGTGTGAGTGTGCAGTCTGTGCTGTGTGAGTGTGCAGTCTGTGCTGTGTGAGTGTGCAGTCAGTGCTGTGTGAGTGTGCAGTCTGTGCTGTGTGAGTGTGCAGTCTGTGCTGTGTGAGAGTGCAGTCTGTGCTGTGTGAGTGTGCGGTCTGTGCTGTGTGAGTGTGCAGTCAGTGCTGTGTGAGAGTGCAGTCTGTGCTGTGTGAGTGTGCAGTCTGTGCTGTGTGAGTGTGCAGTCAGTGCTGTGTGAGAGTGCAGTCTGTGCTGTGTGAGTGTGCGGTCTGTGCTGTGTGAGTGTGCAGTCTGTGCTGTGAGTGTGCAGTCAGTGCTGTGTGAGTGTGCAGTCTGTGCTGTGTGAGTGTGCAGTCAGTGCTGTGTGAGTGTGCAGTCTGTGCTGTGTGAGTGTGCAGTCTGTGCTGTGTGAGTGTGCAGTCTGTGCTGTGTGAGTGTGCAGTCTGTGCTGTGTGAGTGTGCAGTCTGTGCTGTGTGAGTGTGCAGTCAGTGCTGTGTGAGTGTGCAGTCTGTGCTGTGTGAGTGTGCAGTCAGTGCTGTGTGAGTGTGCAGTCTGTGCTGTGTGAGTGTGAAGTCCGTGCTGTGTGAGTGTGCAGTCGGTGCTGTGTGAGTGTGCAGTCAGTGCTGTGTGAGTGTGCAGTCTGTGCTGTGTGAGTGCGCAGTCTGTGCTGTGTGAGTGTGCAGTCTGTGCTGTGTGAGTGTGCAGTCTGTGCTGTGTGAGTGTGCAGTCAGTGCTGTGTGAGTGTGAAGTCTGTGCTGTGTGAGTGTGCAGTCAGTGCTGTGTGAGTGTGCAGTCAGTGCTGTGTGAGTGTGCAGTCTGTGCTGTGTGAGTGTGCAGTCAGTGCTGTGTGAGTGTGCAATGTGTGCTGTGTGAGTATGCAGTCTGTGCTGTGTTAGTGTGCAGTCTGTGCTGTGTGAGTGTGCAGTCTGTGCTGTGTGAGTGTGCAGTCTGTGCTGTGTGAGTGTGCAGTCTGTGCTGTGAGTGTGCAGTCAGTGCTGTGTGAGTGTGCAGTCAGTGCTGTGTGAGTGTGCAGTCTGTGCTGTGTGAGTGTGCAGTCAGTGCTGTGTGAGTGTGCAATGTGTGCTGTGTGAGTATGCAGTCTGTGCTGTGTTAGTGTGCAGTCTGTGCTGTGTGAGTGTGCAGTCTGTGCTGTGTGAGTGTGCAGTCTGTGCTGTGTGAGTGTGCAGTCTGTGCTGTGTGAGTGTGCAGTCTGTGCTGTGTGAGTGTGCAGTCTGTGCTGTGTGAGTGTGCAGTCAGTGCAGTGTGAGTGTGCAGTCTGTGCTGTGTGAGTGTGCGGTCAGTGCTGTGTGAGTGTGCAGTCTGTGCTGTGTGAGTGTGCGGTCAGTGCTGTGTGAGTGTGCAGTCTGTGCTGTATGAGTGTGCAGTCAGTGCTGTGTGAGTGTGCAGTCTGTGCTGTGTGAGTGTGCAGTCTGTGCTGTGTGAGTGTGCAGTCTGTGCTGTGTGAGTGTGCAGTCAGTGCTGTGTGAGTGTGCGGTCAGTGCTGTATGAGTGTGCAGTCAGTGCTGTGTGAGTGTGCAGTCTGTGCTGTGTGAGTGTGCAGTCTGTGCTGTGTGAGTGTGCTGTGTGAGTGTGCAGTCTGTGCTGTGTGAGTGTGCAGTCTGTGCTGTGTGAGTGTGCAGTCTGTGCTGTGTGAGTGTGCTGTGTGAGTGTGCAGTCAGTGCTGTATGAGTGTGCAGTCAGTGCTGTGTGAGTGTGCAGTCTGTGCTGTGTGAGTGTGCAGTCTGTGCTGTGTGAGTGTGCAGTCAGTGCTGTGTGAGTGTGCAGTCTGTGCTGTGTGAGTGTGCAGTCTGTGCTGTGTGAGTGTGCAGTCTGTGCTGTGTGAGTGTGCTGTGTGAGTGTGCAGTCAGTGCTGTGTGAGTGTGCAGTCAGTGCTGTGTGAGTGTGCAGTCAGTGCTGTGTGAGTGTGCAGTCTGTGCTGTGTGAGTGTGCAGTCTGTGCTGTGTGAGTGTGCAGTCAGTGCTGTGTGAGTGCGCAGTCAGTGCTGTGTGAGTGTGCAGTCTGTGCTGTGCGAGTGTGCAGTCTGTGCTGTGAGTGTGCAGTCTGTGCTGTGTGAGTGTGCAGTCTGTGCTGTGTGAGTGTGCAGTCAGTGCTGTGTGAGTGCGCAGTCAGTGCTGTGTGAGTGTGCAGTCAGTGCTGTATGAGTGTGCAGTCTGTGCTGTGTGAGTGTGCAGTCAGTGCTGTGTGAGTGTGCAGTCAGTGCTGTGTGAGTGTGCAGTCAGTGCTGTGTGAGTGTGCAGTCTGTGCTGTATGAGTGTGCAGTCTGTGCTGTGTGAGTGTGCAGTCTGTGCTGTATGAGTGTGCAGTCTGTGCTGTGTGAGTGTGCAGTCTGTGCTGTATGAGTGTGCAGTCTGTGCTGCGTGAGTGTGCAGTCAGTGCTGTGTGAGTGTGCAGTCAGTGCTGTGTGAGTGTGCAGTCTGTGCTGCGTGAGTGTGCAGTCTGTGCTGTGTGAGTGTGCAGTCTGTGCTGTGTGAGTGTGCTGTGTGAGTGTGCAGTCAGTGCTGTGTGAGTGTGCAGTCTGTGCTGCGTGAGTGTGCAGTCTGTGCTGTGTGAGTGTGCAGTCTGTGCTGTGTGAGTGTGCTGTGTGAGTGTGCAGTCCGTGCTGTGTGAGTGTGCAGTCAGTGCTGTGTGAGTGTGCAGTCTGTGCTGCGTGAGTGTGCAGTCTGTGCTGTGTGAGTGTGCTGTGTGAGTGTGCAGTCTGTGCTGTGTGAGTGTGCAGTCTGTGCTGTGTGAGTGTGCAGTCTGTGCTGTGTGAGTGTGCAGTCTGTGCTGTGTGAGTGTGCAGTCTGTGCTGTGTGAGTGTGCAGTCAGTGCTGTGTGAGTGTGCAGTCAGTGCTGTGTGAATGTGCAGTCAGTGCTGTATGAGTGTGCAGTCTGTGCTGTGTGAGTGTGCAGTCTGTGCTGTATGAGTGTGCAGTCTGTGCTGTGTGAGTGTGCAGTCTGTGCTGTGTGAGTGTGCAGTCAGTGCTGTGTGAGTGTGCAGTCTGTGCTGTGTGAGTGTGCAGTCTGTGCTGTGGGAGTGTGCAGTCTGTGCTGTGTGAGTGTGCAGTCTGTGCTGTGTGAGTGTGCAGTCTGTGCTGTGTGAGTGTGCAGTCTGTGCTGTGTGAGTGTGCAGTCTGTGCTGTGTGAGTGTGCAGTCTGTGCTGTGTGAGTGTGCAGTCTGTGCTGTGTGAGTGTGCAGTCCGTGCTGTGTGAGTGTGCAGTCAGTGCTGTGTGAGTGTGCAGTCAGTGCTGTGTGAGTGTGCAGTCAGTGCTGTATGAGTGTGCAGTCAGTGCTGTGTGAGTGTGCAGTCTGTGCTGTGTGAGTGTGCAGTCAGTGCTGTGTGAGTGTGCAGTCTGTGCTGTGTGAGTGTGCAGTCTGTGCTGTGTGAGTGTGCAGTCAGTGATGTATGAGTGTGCAGTCAGTGCTGTGTGAGTGTGCAGTCTGTGCTGTGTGAGTGTGCAGTCTGTGCTGTGTGAGTGTGCAGTCTGTGCTGTGTGAGTGTGCAGTCCGTGCTGTGTGAGTGTGCAGTCTGTGCTGTGTGAGTGTGCAGTCAGTGCTGTGTGAGTGTGCAGTCTGTACTGTGTGAGTGTGCGGTCTGTGCTGTGTGAGTGTGCAGTCTGTGCTGTGTGAGTGTGCAGTCAGTGCTGTGTGAGTGTGCAGTCTGTGCTGTGTGAGTGTGCAGTCAGTGCTGTGTGAGTGTGCGGTCTGTGCTGTGTGAGTGTGCAGTCAGTGCTGTGTGAGTGTGCAGTCAGTGCTGTGTGAGTGTGCAGTCTGTGCTGTGTGAGTGTGCGGTCTGTGCTGTGTGAGTGTGCAGTCTGTGCTGTGTGAGTGTGCAGTCAGTGCTGTGTGAGTGTGCAGTCTGTGCTGTGTGAGTGTGCAGTCAGTGCTGTGTGAGTGTGCAGTCTGTGCTGTGTGAGTGTGAAGTCCGTGCTGTGTGAGTGTGCAGTCGGTGCTGTGTGAGTGTGCAGTCAGTGCTGTGTGAGTGTGCAGTCTGTGCTGTGTGAGTGCGCAGTCTGTGCTGTGTGAGTGTGCAGTCTGTGCTGTGTGAGTGTGCAGTCAATGCTGTGTGAGTGTGTAGTCTGTGCTGTGTGAGTGTGCAGTCTGTGCTGTGTGAGTGTGCAGTCAGTGCTGTGTGAGTGTGAAGTCTGTGCTGTGTGAGTGTGCAGTCAGTGCTGTGTGAGTGTGCAGTCAGTGCTGTGTGAGTGTGCAGTCAGTGCTGTGTGAGTGTGCAGTCAGTGCTGTGTGAGTGTGCAGTCTGTGCTGTGTGAGTGTGCAGTCAGTGCTGTGTGAGTGTGCAGTCTGTGCTGTGTGAGTGTGCAGTCAGTGCTGTGTGAGTGTGCAGTCTGTGCTGTGTGAGTGTGCAGTCTGTGCTGTGTGAGTGTGCAGTCAGTGCTGTGTGAGTGTGCAGTCTGTGCTGTGTGAGTGTACAGTCTGTGCTGTGTGAGTGTGCAGTCTGTGCTGTGTGAGTGTGCAGTCTGTGCTGCGTGAGTGTGCAGTCAGTGCTGTGTGAGTGTGCAGTCAGCGCTGTGTGAGTGTGCAGTCCGTGCTGTGTGAGTGTGCAGTCTGTGCTGTGTGAGTGTGCAATGTGTGCTGTGTGAGTGTGCAGTCTGTGCTGTGAGTGTGCAGTCAGAGCTGTGTGAGTGTGCAATGTGTGCTGTGTGAGTGTGCAGTCTGTGCTGTGTGAGTGTGAAGTCCGTGCTGTGTGAGTGTGCAGTCTGTGCTGTGTGAGTGTGCAGTCTGTGCTGTGTGAGTGTGAAGTCCGTGCTGTGTGAGTGTGCAGTCAATGCTGTGTGAGTGTGAAGTCCGTGCTGTGTGAGTGTGCAGTCCGTGCTGTGTGAGTGTGCAGTCTGTGCTGTGTGAGTGTGCAATGTGTGCTGTGTGAGTGTGCAGTCTGTGCTGTGAGTGTGCAGTCAGTGCTGTGTGAGTGTGCAATGTGTGCTGTGTGAGTGTGCAGTCTGTGCTGTGTGAGTGTGAAGTCCGTGCTGTGTGAGTGTGCAGTCTGTGCTGTGTGAGTGTGCAGTCTGTGCTGTGTGAGTGTGCGGTCAGTGCTGTGTGAGTCTGCAGTCAGTGCTGTGTGAGTGTGCAGTCTGTGCTGTGAGTGTGCAGTCTGTGCTGTGTGAGTGTGCAGTCAGTGCTGTGTGAGTGTGCAGTCAGTGCTGTGTGAGTGTGCAGTCAGTGCTGTGTGAGTGTGCAGTCAGTGCTGTGTGAGTGTGCAGTCTGTGCTGTGTGAGTGTGCAGTCTGTGCTGTTTGAGTGCGCAGTCTGTGCTGTGTGAGTGTGCTGTGTGAGTGTGCAGTCAGTGCTGTGTGAGTGTGCAGTCTGTGCTGTGTGAGTGTGCTGTGTGAGTGTGCAGTCAGTGCTGTGTGAGTGTGCAGTCTGTGCTGTGTGAGTGTGCAGTCTGTGCTGTGTGAGTGCGCAGTCTGTGCTGTGTGAGTGTGCAGTCAGTGCTGTGTGAGTGTGCAGTCAGTGCTGTGTGAGTGTGCAGTCAGTGCTGTGTGAGTGTGCGGTCAGTGCTGTGTGAGTGTGCAGTCAGTGCTGTGTGAGTGTGCAGTCTGTGCTGTGTGAGTGTGCAGTCTGTGCTGTGTGAGTGTGAAGTCAGTGCTGTGTGAGTGTGCAGTCTGTGCTGTGTGAGTGTGCAGTCAGTGCTCTGTGAGTGTGCAGTCAGTGCTGTGTGAGTGTGCAGTCTGTGCTGTGTGAGTGTGCGGTCTGTGCTGTGTGAGTGTGCAGTCTGTGCTGTGTGAGTGTGCAGTCAGTGCTGTGTGAGTGTGCAGTCTGTGCTGTGTGAGTGTGAAGTCCGTGCTGTGTGAGTGTGCAGTCGGTGCTGTGTGAGTGTGCAGTCAGTGCTGTGTGAGTGTGCAGTCTGTGCTGTGTGAGTGCGCAGTCTGTGCTGTGTGAGTGTGCAGTCTGTGCTGTGTGAGTGTGCAGTCTGTGCTGTGTGAGTGTGCAGTCAGTGCTGTGTGAGTGTGAAGTCTGTGCTGTGTGAGTGTGCAGTCAGTGCTGTGTGAGTGTGCAGTCAGTGCTGTGTGAGTGTGCAGTCAGTGCTGTGTGAGTGTGCAGTCTGTGCTGTGTGAGTGTGCAGTCAGTGCTGTGTGAGTGTGCAATGTGTGCTGTGTGAGTATGCAGTCTGTGCTGTGTTAGTGTGCAGTCTGTGCTGTGTGAGTGTGCAGTCTGTGCTGTGTGAGTGTGCAGTCTGTGCTGTGTGAGTGTGCAGTCTGTGCTGTGTGAGTGTGCAGTCTGTGCTGTGTGAGTGTGCAGTCTGTGCTGTGTGAGTGTGCAGTCAGTGCAGTGTGAGTGTGCAGTCTGTGCTGTGTGAGTGTGCGGTCAGTGCTGTGTGAGTGTGCAGTCTGTGCTGTGTGAGTGTGCGGTCAGTGCTGTGTGAGTGTGCAGTCTGTGCTGTATGAGTGTGCAGTCAGTGCTGTGTGAGTGTGCAGTCTGTGCTGTGTGAGTGTGCAGTCTGTGCTGTGTGAGTGTGCAGTCTGTGCTGTGTGAGTGTGCAGTCAGTGCTGTGTGAGTGTGCGGTCAGTGCTGTATGAGTGTGCAGTCAGTGCTGTGTGAGTGTGCAGTCTGTGCTGTGTGAGTGTGCAGTCTGTGCTGTGTGAGTGTGCAGTCTGTGCTGTGTGAGTGTGCTGTGTGAGTGTGCAGTCTGTGCTGTGTGAGTGTGCAGTCTGTGCTGTGTGAGTGTGCAGTCTGTGCTGTGTGAGTGTGCTGTGTGAGTGTGCAGTCAGTGCTGTATGAGTGTGCAGTCAGTGCTGTGTGAGTGTGCAGTCTGTGCTGTGTGAGTGTGCAGTCTGTGCTGTGTGAGTGTGCAGTCTGTGCTGTGTGAGTGTGCTGTGTGAGTGTGCAGTCAGTGCTGTATGAGTGTGCAGTCTGTGCTGCGTGAGTGTGCAGTCAGTGCTGTGTGAGTGTGCAGTCAGTGCTGTGTGAGTGTGCAGTCTGTGCTGCGTGAGTGTGCAGTCTGTGCTGTGTGAGTGTGCAGTCTGTGCTGTGTGAGTGTGCTGTGTGAGTGTGCAGTCAGTGCTGTGTGAGTGTGCAGTCTGTGCTGCGTGAGTGTGCAGTCTGTGCTGTGTGAGTGTGCAGTCTGTGCTGTGTGAGTGTGCTGTGTGAGTGTGCAGTCCGTGCTGTGTGAGTGTGCAGTCAGTGCTGTGTGAGTGTGCAGTCTGTGCTGCGTGAGTGTGCAGTCTGTGCTGTGTGAGTGTGCTGTGTGAGTGTGCAGTCTGTGCTGTGTGAGTGTGCAGTCTGTGCTGTGTGAGTGTGCAGTCGGTGCTGTGTGAGTGTGCAGTCTGTGCTGTGTGAGTGTGCAGTCTGTGCTGTGTGAGTGTGCAGTCTGTGCTGTGTGAGTGTGCAGTCAGTGCTGTGTGAGTGTGCAGTCAGTGCTGTGTGAATGTGCAGTCAGTGCTGTATGAGTGTGCAGTCTGTGCTGTGTGAGTGTGCAGTCTGTGCTGTATGAGTGTGCAGTCTGTGCTGTGTGAGTGTGCAGTCAGTGCTGTGTGAGTGTGCAGTCTGTGCTGTGTGAGTGTGCAGTCTGTGCTGTGGGAGTGTGCAGTCTGTGCTGTGTGAGTGTGCAGTCTGTGCTGTGTGAGTGTGCAGTCTGTGCTGTGTGAGTGTGCAGTCTGTGCTGTGTGAGTGTGCAGTCTGTGCTGTGTGAGTGTGCAGTCTGTGCTGTGTGAGTGTGCAGTCTGTGCTGTGTGAGTGTGCAGTCCGTGCTGTGTGAGTGTGCAGTCAGTGCTGTGTGAGTGTGCAGTCAGTGCTGTGTGAGTGTGCAGTCAGTGCTGTATGAGTGTGCAGTCAGTGCTGTGTGAGTGTGCAGTCTGTGCTGTGTGAGTGTGCAGTCAGTGCTGTGTGAGTGTGCAGTCTGTGCTGTGTGAGTGTGCAGTCTGTGCTGTGTGAGTGTGCAGTCAGTGCTGTATGAGTGTGCAGTCAGTGCTGTGTGAGTGTGCAGTCTGTGCTGTGTGAGTGTGCAGTCTGTGCTGTGTGAGTGTGCAGTCTGTGCTGTGTGAGTGTGCAGTCCGTGCTGTGTGAGTGTGCAGTCTGTGCTGTGTGAGTGTGCAGTCAGTGCTGTGTGAGTGTGCAGTCTGTACTGTGTGAGTGTGCGGTCTGTGCTGTGTGAGTGTGCAGTCTGTGCTGTGTGAGTGTGCAGTCAGTGCTGTGTGAGTGTGCAGTCTGTGCTGTGTGAGTGTGCAGTCAGTGCTGTGTGAGTGTGCGGTCTGTGCTGTGTGAGTGTGCAGTCAGTGCTGTGTGAGTGTGCAGTCAGTGCTGTGTGAGTGTGCAGTCTGTGCTGTGTGAGTGTGCGGTCTGTGCTGTGTGAGTGTGCAGTCTGTGCTGTGTGAGTGTGCAGTCAGTGCTGTGTGAGTGTGCAGTCTGTGCTGTGTGAGTGTGCAGTCAGTGCTGTGTGAGTGTGCAGTCTGTGCTGTGTGAGTGTGAAGTCCGTGCTGTGTGAGTGTGCAGTCGGTGCTGTGTGAGTGTGCAGTCAGTGCTGTGTGAGTGTGCAGTCTGTGCTGTGTGAGTGCGCAGTCTGTGCTGTGTGAGTGTGCAGTCTGTGCTGTGTGAGTGTGCAGTCAATGCTGTGTGAGTGTGCAGTCTGTGCTGTGTGAGTGTGCAGTCTGTGCTGTGTGAGTGTGCAGTCAGTGCTGTGTGAGTGTGAAGTCTGTGCTGTGTGAGTGTGCAGTCAGTGCTGTGTGAGTGTGCAGTCAGTGCTGTGTGAGTGTGCAGTCAGTGCTGTGTGAGTGTGCAGTCAGTGCTGTGTGAGTGTGCAGTCTGTGCTGTGTGAGTGTGCAGTCAGTGCTGTGTGAGTGTGCAGTCTGTGCTGTGTGAGTGTGCAGTCAGTGCTGTGTGAGTGTGCAGTCTGTGCTGTGTGAGTGTGCAGTCTGTGCTGTGTGAGTGTGCAGTCAGTGCTGTGTGAGTGTGCAGTCTGTGCTGTGTGAGTGTACAGTCTGTGCTGTGTGAGTGTGCAGTCTGTGCTGTGTGAGTGTGCAGTCTGTGCTGCGTGAGTGTGCAGTCAGTGCTGTGTGAGTGTGCAGTCAGCGCTGTGTGAGTGTGCAGTCCGTGCTGTGTGAGTGTGCAGTCTGTGCTGTGTGAGTGTGCAATGTGTGCTGTGTGAGTGTGCAGTCTGTGCTGTGAGTGTGCAGTCAGAGCTGTGTGAGTGTGCAATGTGTGCTGTGTGAGTGTGCAGTCTGTGCTGTGTGAGTGTGAAGTCCGTGCTGTGTGAGTGTGCAGTCTGTGCTGTGTGAGTGTGCAGTCTGTGCTGTGTGAGTGTGAAGTCCGTGCTGTGTGAGTGTGCAGTCAATGCTGTGTGAGTGTGAAGTCCGTGCTGTGTGAGTGTGCAGTCCGTGCTGTGTGAGTGTGCAGTCTGTGCTGTGTGAGTGTGCAATGTGTGCTGTGTGAGTGTGCAGTCTGTGCTGTGAGTGTGCAGTCAGTGCTGTGTGAGTGTGCAATGTGTGCTGTGTGAGTGTGCAGTCTGTGCTGTGTGAGTGTGAAGTCCGTGCTGTGTGAGTGTGCAGTCTGTGCTGTGTGAGTGTGCAGTCTGTGCTGTGTGAGTGTGCGGTCAGTGCTGTGTGAGTCTGCAGTCAGTGCTGTGTGAGTGTGCAGTCTGTGCTGTGAGTGTGCAGTCTGTGCTGTGTGAGTGTGCAGTCAGTGCTGTGTGAGTGTGCAGTCAGTGCTGTGTGAGTGTGCAGTCAGTGCTGTGTGAGTGTGCAGTCAGTGCTGTGTGAGTGTGCAGTCTGTGCTGTGTGAGTGTGCAGTCTGTGCTGTTTGAGTGCGCAGTCTGTGCTGTGTGAGTGTGCTGTGTGAGTGTGCAGTCAGTGCTGTGTGAGTGTGCAGTCTGTGCTGTGTGAGTGTGCTGTGTGAGTGTGCAGTCAGTGCTGTGTGAGTGTGCAGTCTGTGCTGTGTGAGTGTGCAGTCTGTGCTGTGTGAGTGCGCAGTCTGTGCTGTGTGAGTGTGCAGTCAGTGCTGTGTGAGTGTGCAGTCAGTGCTGTGTGAGTGTGCAGTCAGTGCTGTGTGAGTGTGCGGTCAGTGCTGTGTGAGTGTGCAGTCAGTGCTGTGTGAGTGTGCAGTCTGTGCTGTGTGAGTGTGAAGTCAGTGCTGTGTGAGTGTGCAGTCTGTGCTGTGTGAGTGTGCAGTCAGTGCTCTGTGAGTGTGCAGTCAGTGCTGTGTGAGTGTGCAGTCTGTGCTGTGTGAGTGTGCGGTCTGTGCTGTGTGAGTGTGCAGTCTGTGCTGTGTGAGTGTGCAGTCTGAGCTGTGTGAGTGTGCAGTCTGTGCTGTGTGAGTGTGCAGTCAGTGCTGTGTGAGTCTGCAGTCAGTGCTGTGTGAGTGTGCAGTCTGTGCTGTGTGAGTGTGCAGTCTGTGCTGTGTGAGTGTGCAGTCTGTGCTGTGTGAGTGTGCGGCCTGTGCTGTGTGAGTGTGCAGTCTGTGCTGTGTGAGTGTGCGGTCTGTGCTGTGTGAGTGTGCAGTCTGTGCTGTGTGAGTGTGCAGTCAGTGCTGTGTGAGTGTGCAGTCTGTGCTGTGTGAGTGTGCAGTCAGTGGTGTGTGAGTGTGCAGTCAGTGCTGTGTGAGTGTGCAGTCTGTGCTGTGTGAGTGTGCAGTCTGTGCTGTATGAGTCTGCAGTCTGTGCTGTGTGAGTGTGCAGTCTGTGCTGTGTGAGTGTGCAGTCTGTGCTGTGTGAGTGTGCAGTCAGTGCTGTGTGAGTGTGCAGTCAATGCTGTGTGAGTGTGCAGTCTGTGCTGTGTGAGTGTGCGGTGTGAGTGTGCGGTCTGTGCTGTGTGAGTGTGCAGTCTGTGCTGTGTGAGTGTGCGGTGTGAGTGTGCGGTCTGTGCTGTGTGAGTGTGCAGTCTGTGCTGTGTGAGTGTGCAGTCAGTGCTGTGTGAGTGTGCAGTCTGTGCTGTGTGAGTGTGCAGTCAGTGCTGTGTGAGTGTGCAGTCTGTGCTGTGTGAGTGTGCAGTCAGTGCTGTGTGAGTGTGCAGTCTGTGCTGTGTGAGTGTGCAGTCAGTGGTGTGTGAGTGCGCAGTGTGTGCTGTGTGAGTGTGCAGTCAATGCTGTGTGAGTGTGCAGTCTGTGCTGTGTGAGTGTGCAGTCTGTGCTGTATGAGTGTGCAGTCTGTGCTCTGTGAGTGTGCAGTCTGTGCTGTGTGAGTGTGCAGTCAGTGCTGTGTGAGTGTGCAGTCTGTGCTGTGTGAGTGTGCAGTCTGTGCTGTGTGAGTGTGCAGTCTGTGCTGTGTGAGTGTGCAGTCTGTGCTGTGTGAGTGTGCAGTCTGTGCTGTGTGAGTGTGCGGTCAGTGCTGTGAGTGTGCAGTCAGTGCTGTGTGAGTGTGCAGTCTGTGCTGTGTGAGTGTGCAGTCTGTGCTGTGTGAGTGTGCAGTCTGTGCTGTGTGAGTGTGCAGTCTGTGCTGTGTGAGTGTGCAATGTGTGCTGTGTGAGTGTGCAGTCTGTGCTGTGTGAGTGTGCAGTCTGTGCTGTGTGAGTGTGCAGTCCGTGCTGTGTGAGTGTGCAGTCTGTGCTGTGTGAGTGTGCAGTCCGTGCTGTGTGAGTGTGCAGTCAGTGCTGAGTGAGTGTGCAGTCAGTGCTGTGTGAGTGTGCGGTCTGTGCTGTGTGAGTGTGCAGTCAGTGCTGTGTGAGTGTGCAGTCTGTGCTGTGTGAGTGTGCAGTCCGTGCTGTGTGAGTGTGCAGTCAGTGCTGTGTGAGTGTGCAGTCAGTGCTGTGTGAGTGTGCAGTCAGTGCTGTGTGAGTGTGCAGTCTGTGCTGTGTGAGTGTGCAGTCTGTGCTGTGTGAGTGTGCAGTCAGTGCTGTATGAGTGTGCAGTCAGTGCTGTGTGAGTGTGCAGTCTGTGCTGTGTGAGTGTGCAGTCAGTGCTGTGTGAGTGTGCAGTCTGTGCTGTGTGAGTGTGCAGTCAGTGCTGTATGAGTGTGCAGTCTGTGCTGTGTGAGTGTGCAGTCAGTGCTGTGTGAGTGTGCAGTCTGTGCTGTGTGAGTGTGCACTGTGTGCTGTGTGAGTGTGCAGTCAGTGCTGTGTGAGTGTGCAGTCTGTGCTGTGTGAGTGTGCAGTCAGTGCTGTGTGAGTGTGCAGTCTGTGCTGAGTGAGTGTGCAGTCTGTGCTGTGTGAGTGTGCAGTCAGTGCTGCGTGAGTGTGCAGTCAGTGCTGTGTGAGTGTGCAGTCAGTGCTGTGTGAGTGTGCAGTCTGTGCTGAGTGAGTGTGCAGTCTGTGCTGTGTGCGTGTGCAGTCAGTGCTGTGTGAGTGTGCAGTCTGTGCTGTGTGAGTGTGCAGTCAGTGCTGTGTGAGTGTGCAGTCTGTGCTGTGTGAGTGTGCAGTCTGTGCTGTGTGAGTGTGCAGTCTGTGCTGTGTGAGTGTGCAGTCAGTGCTGTATGAGTGTGCAGTCAGTGCTGTGTGAGTGTGCAGTCTGTGCTGTGTGAGTGTGCAGTCAGTGCTGTGTGAGTGTGCAGTCTGTGCTGTGTGAGTGTGCAGTCAGTGCTGTATGAGTGTGCAGTCAGTGCTGTGTGAGTGTGCAGTCTGTGCTGTGTGAGTGTGTAGTCAGTGCTGTGTGAGTGTGCAGTCTGTGCTGTGTGAGTGTGCAGTCTGTGCTGTGTGAGTGTGCAGTCAGTGCTGTGTGAGTGCAGTCCGTGCTGTGTGAGTGTGCAGTCAGTGCTGTGTGAGTGTGCAGTCAGTGCTGTGTGAGTGTGCAGTCAGTGCTGTGTGAGTGTGTTGTGTGAGTGTGCAGTCTGTGCTGTGTGAGTGTGCAGTCTGTGCTGTGTGAGTGTGCAGTCAGTGCTGTGTGAGTGTGCAGTCAGTGCTGTGTGAGTGTGCAGTCAGTGCTGTGTGAGTGTGCTGTGTGAGTGTGCAGTCTGTGCTGTGTGAGTGTGCTGTGTGAGTGTGCAGTCAGTGCTGTGTGAGTGTGCAGTCAGTGCTGTGTGAGTGTGCAGTCAGTGCTGTGTGAGTGTGCAGTCTGTGCTGTGTGAGTGTGCTGTGTGAGTGTGCAGTCAGTGCTGTGTGAGTGTGCAGTCAGTGCTGTGTGAGTGTGCAGTCTGTGCTGTGTGAGTGTGCAGTCAGTGCTGTGTGAGTGCAGTCCGTGCTGTGTGAGTGTGCAGTCTGTGCTGTGTGAGTGTGCAGTCAGTGCTGTGTGAGTGTGCAGTCAGTGCTGTGTGAGTGTGCAGTCAGTGCTGTGTGAGTGTGCAGTCAGTGCTGTGTGAGTGTGCAGTCAGTGCTGTGTGAGTGTGCTGTGTGAGTGTGCAGTCTGTGCTGTGTGAGTGTGCAGTCTGTGCTGTGTGAGTGTGCAGTCCGTGCTGTGTGAGTGTGCAGTCAGTGCTGTGTGAGTGTGCTGTGTGAGTGTGCAGTCAGTGCTGTGTGAGTGTGCAGTCAGTGCTGTGTGAGTGTGCAGTCAGTGCTGTGTGAGTGTGCTGTGTGAGTGTGCAGTCTGTGCTGTGTGAGTGTGCTGTGTGAATGTGCAGTCAGTGCTGTGTGAGTGTGCAGTCAGTGCTGTGTGAGTGTGCAGTCAGTGCTGTGTGAGTGTGCAGTCAATGCTGTGTGAGTGTGCAGTCTGTGCTGTGTGAGTGTGCAGTCTGTGCTGTGTGAGTGTGCAGTCAGTGCTGTGTGAGTGTGCAGTCTGTGCTGTGTGAGTGTGCTGTGTGAGTGTGCAGTCTGTGCTGTGTGAGTGTGCTGTGTGAGTGTGCAGTCTGTGCTGTGTGAGTGTGCAGTCTGTGCTGTGTGAGTGTGCAGTCAGTGCTGTGTGAGTGTGCAGTCTGTGCTGTGTGAGTGTGCAGTCTGTGCTGTGTGAGTGTGCAGTCTGTGCTGTGTGAGTGTGCAGTCTGTGCTGTGTGAGTGTGCAGTCTGTGCTGTGTGAGTGTGCGGTCTGTGCTGTGTGAGTGTGCAGTCAGTGCTGTGTGAGTGTGCAGTCTGTGCTGTGTGAGTGTGCAGTCTGTGCTGTGTGAGTGTGCAGTCAGTGCTGTATGAGTGCGCAGTCTGTGCTGTGAGTGTGCAGTCTGTGCTGTGTGAGTGTGCAGTCAGTGCTGTATGAGTGTGCAGTCTGTGCTGTGTGAGTGTGCAGTCTGTGCTGTGTGAGTGTGCAGTCTGTGCTGTGTGAGTGTGCAGTTTGTGCTGTGTGAGTGTGCAGTCTGTGCTGTGTGAATGTGCAGTCTGTGCTGTGTGAGTGTGCAGTCTGTGCTGTGTGAGTGTGCAGTCTGTGCTGTGTGAGTGTGCAGTCAGTGCTGTGTGAGTGTGCAGTCTGTGCTGTGTGAGTGTGCAGTCAGTGCTGTGTGAGTGTGCAGTCTGTGCTGTGTGAGTGTGCAGTCAGTGCTGTGTGAGTGTGCAGTCTGTGCTGTGTGAGTGTGCAGTCAGTGCTGTGTGAGTGTGCAGTCAGTGCTGTGTGAGTGTGCAGTCTGTGCTGTGTGAGTGTGCAGTCAGTGCTGTGTGAGTGTGCAGTCTGTGCTGTGTGAGTGTGCTGTGTGAGTGTGCAGTCTGTGCTGTATGAGTGTGCAGTCTGTGCTGTGTGAGTGTGCAGTCTGTGCTGTGTGAGTGTGCAGTCTGTGTTGTGTGAGTGTGCAGTCTGTGCTGTGTGAGTGCGCAGTCAGTGCTCTGTGAGTGTGCAGTCAGTGCTGTGTGAGTGTGCAGTCTGTGCTGTGTGAGTGTGCAGTCTGTGCTGTGTGAGTGTGCAGTCTGTGCTGTGTGAGTGTGCAGTCTGTGCTGTGTGAGTGTGCAGTCGGTGCTGTGTGAGTGTGCAGTCTGTGCTGTGTGAGTGTGCAGTCTGTGCTGTGTGAGTGTGCAGTCAGTGCTGTGTGAGTGTGCAGTCTGTGCTGTGTGAGTGTGCAGTCTGTGCTGTGTGAGTGTGCAGTCTGTGCTGTGTGAGTGTGCAGTCAGTGCTGTGTGAGTGCGCAGACTGTGCTGTGAGAGTGTGCAGTCAGTGCTGTGTGAGTGTGCAGTCTGTGCTGTGTGAGTGTGCAGTCAGTGCTGTGTGAGTGTGCAGTCAGTGCTGTGTGAGTGTGCAGTCTGTGCTGTGTGAGTGTGCAGTCTGTGCTGTGTGAGTGTGCGGTGTGAGTGTGCAGTCTGTGCTGTGTGAGTGTGCAGTCAGTGCTGTGTGAGTGTGCAGTCTGTGCTGTGTGAGTGTGCAGTCTGTGCTGTGTGAGTGTGCAGTCTGTGCTGTGTGAGTGTGCAGTCTGTGCTGTGAGTGTGCAGTCTGTGCTGTGTGAGTGTGCAGTCAGTGCTGTGTGAGTGTGCAGTCTGTGCTGTGTGAGTGTGCGGTGTGAGTGTGCAGTCTGTGCTGTGTGAGTGTGCAGTCAGTGCTGTGTGAGTGTGCAGTCTGTGCTGTGTGAGTGTGCAGTCTGTGCTGTGTGAGTGTGCAGTCTGTGCTGTGAGTGTGCAGTCTGTGCTGTGTGAGTGTGCAGTCAGTGCTGTGTGAGTGTGCAGTCTGTGCTGTGAGTGTGCAGTCTGTGCTGTGTGAGTGTGCAGTCTGTGCTGTGTGAGTGTGCAGTCAATGCTGTGTGAGTGTGCAGTCAGTGCTGTGCGAGTGTGCAGTCTGTGCTGTGTGAGTGTGCAGTCTGTGCTGTGTGAGTGTGCAGTCAATGCTGTGTGAGTGTGCAGTCAGTGCTGTGTGAGTGTGCAGTCTGTGCTGTGTGAGTGTGCAGTCTGTGCTGTGTGAGTGTGCAGTCAGTGCTGTGTGAGTGTGCAGTCTGTGCTGTGTGAGTGTGCAGTCTGTGCTGTGTGAGTGTGCAGTCAGTGCTGTGTGAGTGTGCAGTCTGTGCTGTGTGAGTGTGCAGTCTGTGCTGTGTGAGTGTGCAGTCTGTGCTGTGTGAGTGTGCAGTCTGTGCTGTGTGAGTGTGCAGTCAGTGCTGTGTGAGTGTGCAGTCTGTGCTGTGTGAGTGTGCAGTCTGTGCTGTGTGAGTGTGCAGTCAATGCTGTGTGAGTGTGCAGTCAGTGCTGTGTGAGTGTGCAGTCTGTGCTGTGTGAGTGTGCAGTCTGTGCTGTGTGAGTGTGCAGTCTGTGCTGTGTGAGTGTGCAGTCTGTGCTGTGTGAGTGTGCAGTCTGTGCTGTGTGAGTGTGCAGTCTGTGCTGTGTGAGTGTGCAGTCTGTGCTGTGTGAGTGTGCAGTCTGTGCTGTGTGAGTGTGCAGTCTGTGCTGTGTGAGTGTGCAGTCAATGCTGTGTGAGTGTGCAGTCTGTGCTGTGTGAGTGTGCAGTCAGTGCTGTGTGATTGTGCAGTCAGTGCTGTGTGAGTGTGCAGTCTGTGCTGTGTGAGTGTGCAGTCTGTGCTGTGTGAGTGTGCAGTCTGTGCTGTGTGAGTGTGCAGTCTGTGCTGTGTGAGTGTGCAGTCAGTGCTGTGTGAGTGTGCAGTCAGTGCTGTGTGAGTGTGCAGTCTGTGCTGTGTGAGTGTGCAGTCTGTGCTGTGTGAGTGTGCAGTCTGTGCTGTGTGAGTGTGCAGTCTGTGCTGTGTGAGTGTGCAGTCTGTGCTGTGTGAGTGTGCAGTCAGTGCTGTGTGAGTGTGCAGTCTGTGCTGTGTGAGTGTGCAGTCTGTGCTGTGTGAGTGTGCAGTCTGTGCTGTGTAAGTGTGCAGTCTGTGCTGTGTGAGTGTGCAGTCTGTGCTGTGTGAGTGCAGTCTGTGCTGTGTGAGTGTGCAGTCTGTGCTGTGTGAGTGTGCAGTCAGTGCTGTGTGAGTGTGCAGTCCGTGCTGTGTGAGTGTGCAGTCAGTGCTGTGTGAGTGTGCAGTCTGTGCTGTGTGAGTGTGCAGTCTGCGCTGTGTGAGCGTGCAGTCAGTGCTGTGTGAGTGTGCAGTCTGTGCTGTGTGAGTGTGCAGTCTGTGCTGTGTGAGTGTGCAGTCAGTGCTGTGTGAGTGTGCAGTCCGTGCTGTGTGAGTGTGCAGTCTGTGCTGTGTGAGTGTGCAGTCTGTGCTGTGTGAGTGTGCAGTCTGTGCTGTGTGAGTGCGCAGTCTGTGCTGTGTGAGTGTGCAGTCAGTGCTGTGTGAGTGTGCAGTCAGTGCTGTGTGAGTGTGCAGTCCGTGCTGTGTGAGTGTGCAGTCTGTGCTGTGTGAGTGTGCAGTCTGTGCTGTGTGAGTGTGCAGTCCGTGCTGTGTGAGTGTGCAGTCTGTGCTGTGTGAGTGTGCTGTGTGAGTGTGCAGTCTGTGCTGTGTGAGTGTGCAGTCTGTGCTGTGTGAGTGTGCAGTCCGTGCTGTGTGAGTGTGCAGTCTGTGCTGTGTGAGTGTGCAGTCTGTGCTGTGTAAGTGTGCAGTCTGTGCTGTGTGAGTGTGCAGTCTGTGCTCTGTGAGTGTGCAGTCTGTGCTGTGTGAGTGTGCAGTCTGTGCTGTGTGAGTGTGCAGTTTGTGCTGTGTGAGTGTGCTGTGTGAGTGTGCTGTGTGAGTGTGCAGTCTATGCTGTGTGAGTGTGCTGTGTGAGTGTGCAGTCAATGCTGTGTGAGTGTGCATTGTGTGCTGTGTGAGTGTGCAGTCTGTGCTGTGTGAGTGTGCAGTCTGTGCTGTGTGAGTGTGCAGTCAGTGCTGTGTGAGTGTGCAGTCTGTGCTGTGTAAGTGTGCAGTCTGTGCTGTGTGAGTGTGCAGTCAGTGCTGTGTGAGTGTGCAGGCTGTGCTGTGTGAGTGTGCAGTCAATGCTGTGTGAGTGTGCAGTCTGTGCTGTGTAAGTGTGCAGTCTGTGCTGTGTGAGTGTGCAGTCTGTGCTGTGTGAGTGTGGAGTCAGTGCTGAGTGAGTGTGTAGTCAGTGCTGTGTGAGTGTGCAGTCAGTGCTGTGTGAGTGTGCAGTCTGTGCTGTGTGAGTGTGCAGTCTGTGCTGTGTGAGTGTGCAGTCTGTGCTGTGTGAGTGTGCAGTCTGTGCTGTGTGAGTGTGCAGTCTGTGCTGTGTGAGTGTGCAGTCTGTGCTGTGTGAGTGTGCAGTCTGTGCTGTGTGAGTGTGCAGTCAGTGCTGTGTGAGTGTGCAGTCTGTGCTGTGTGAGTGTGCATTGTGTGCTGTGTGAGTGTGCAGTCTGTGCTGTGTGAGTGTGCAGTCTGTGCTGTGTGAGTGCGCAGTCTGTGCTGTGTGAGTGTGCAGTCTGTGCTGTGTGAGTGTGCAGTCAGTGCTGTGTGAGTGTGCAGTCTGTGCTGTGTGAGTGTGGAGTCAGTGCTGAGTGAGTGTGTAGTCAGTGCTGTGTGAGTGTGCTGTGTGAGTGCGCAGTCTGTGCTGTGTGAGTGTGCAGTCAGTGCTGTGTGAGTGTGCAGTCAGTGCTGTGTGAGTGTGCTGTGTGAGTGCGCAGTCTGTGCTGTGTGAGTGTGCAGTCTGTGCTGTGTGAGTGTGCAGTCTGTGCTGTGTGAGTGTGCAGTCAGTGCTGTGTGAGTGTGCAGTCAATGCTGTGTGAGTGCGCAGTCTGTGCTGTGTGAGTGTGCAGTCTGTGCTGTGTGAGTGTGCAGTCCGTGCTGTGTGAGTGTGCAGTCTGTGCTGTGTGAGTGTGCAGTCTGTGCTGTGTGAGTGTGCAGTCAGTGCTGTGTGAGTGTGCTGTGTGAGTGTGCAGTCAATGCTGTGTGAGTGCGCAGTCAGTGCTCTGTGAGTGTGCAGTCTGTGCTGTGTGAGTGTGCTGTGTGAGTGTGCTGTGTGAGTGTGCAGTCAATGCTGTGTGAGTGTGCAGTCAGTGCTGTGTGAGTGTGCAGTCTGTGCTGTGTGAGTGTGGAGTCAGTGCTGAGTGAGTGTGTAGTCAGTGCTGTGTGAGTGTGCAGTCTGTGCTGTGTGAGTGTGCAGTCTGTGCTGTGTAAGTGTGCAGTCTGTGCTGTGTGAGTGTGGAGTCAGTGCTGAGTGAGTGTGCAGTCAGTGCTGTGTGAATGTGCAGTCAATGCTGTGTGAGTGTGCAGTCTGTGCTGTGTGAGTGTGCAGTCTGTGCTGTGTGAGTGTGCAGTCTGTGCTGTGTGAGTGCAGTCAGTGCTGTGTGAGTGTGCAGTCTGTGCTGTGTGAGTGTGCAGTCTGTGCTGTGTGAGTGTGCAGTCTGTGCTGTGTGAGTGCAGTCTGTGCTGTGTGAGTGTGCAGTCAGTGCTGTGTGAGTGTGCAGTCTGTGCTGTGTGAGTGTGCAGTCAGTGCTGTGAGTGTGCAGTCTGTGCTGTGTGAGTGTGCAGTCAGTGCTGTGTGAGTGTGCAGTCTGTGCTGTGTGAGTGTGCAGTCAGTGCTGTGTGAGTGTGCAGTCTGTGCTGTGTGAGTGTGCAGTCAGTGCTGTGAGTGTGCAGTCTGTGCTGTGTGAGTGTGCAGTCAGTGCTGTGAGTGTGCAGTCTGTGCTGTGTGAGTGTGCAGTCAGTGCTGTGTGAGTGTGCAGTCTGTGCTGTGTGAGTGTGCAGTCTGTGCTGTATGAGTGTGCAGTCAGTGCTGTGTGAGTGTGCAGTCAGTGCTGTGTGAGTGTGCAGTCTGTGCTGTGTGAGTGTGCAGTCTGTGCTGTGTGAGTGTGCAGTCTGTGCTGTGTGAGTGTGCAGTCTGTGCTGTGTGAGTGTGCAGTCTGTGCTGTGTGAGTGTGCAGTCAATGCTGTGTGAGTGTGCAGTCAGTGCTGTGTGAGTGTGCAGTCAGTGCTGTGTGAGTGTGCAGTCAGTGCTGTGTGAGTGTGCAGTCTGTGCTGTGTGAGTGTGCAGTCAGTGCTGTGTGAGTGTGCAGTCTGTGCTGTGTGAGTGCAGTCAGTGCTGTGTGAGTGTGCAGTCTGTGCTGTGTGAGTGTGCAGTCAGTGCTGTGTGAGTGTGCAGTCTGTGCTGTGTGAGTGTGCAGTCTGTGCTGTGTGAGTGTGCAGTCTGTGCTGTGTGAGTGTGCAGTCAGTGCTGTGTGAGTGTGCAGTCTGTGCTGTGTGAGTGTGCAGTCTGTGCTGTGTGAGTGTGCAGTCTGTGCTGTGTGAGTGTGCAGTCTGTGCTGTGTGAGTGTGCAGTCAGTGCTGTGTGAGTGTGCAGTCTGTGCGGTGTGAGTGTGCAGTCAGTGCTGTGTGAGTGTGCAGTCTGTGCGGTGTGAGTGTGCAGTCTGTGCTGTGTGAGTGTGCGGTCTGTGCTGTGTGAGTGTGCAGTCTGTGCTGTGTGAGTGTGCGGTCTGTGCTGTGTGAGTGTGCAGTCTGTGCTGTGTGAGTGTGCAGTCTGTGCTGTGTGAGTGTGCAGTCAGTGCTGTGTGAGTGTGCAGTCTGTGCGGTGTGAGTGTGCAGTCTGTGCTGTGTGAGTGTGCAGTCTGTGCTGTGTGAGTGTGCAGTCCGTGCTGTGTGAGTGTGCAGTCAGTGCTGTGTGAGTGTGCAGTCTGTGCTGTGTGAGTGTGCAGTCCGTGCTGTGTGAGTGTGCAGTCTGTGCTGTGTGAGTGTGCAGTCCGTGCTGTGTGAGTGTGCAGTCTGTGCTGTGTGAGAGTGCAGTCAGTGCTGTGTGAGTGTGCTGTCAGTGCTGTGTGAGTGTGCAGTCTGTGCTGTGTGAGTGTGCAGTCAGTGCTGTGTGAGTGTGCAGTCAGTGCTGTGTGAGTGTGCAGTCCGTGCTGTGTGAGTGTGCAGTCAGTGCTGTGTGAGTGTGCAGTCTGTGCTGTGTGAGTGTGCAGTCAGTGCTGTGTGAGTGTGCAGTCAGTGCTGTGAGTGTGCAGTCTGTGCTGTGTGAGTGTGCAGTCTGTGCTGTATGAGCGTGCAGTCAGTGCTGTGTGAGTGTGCAGTCAGTGCTGTGTGAGTGTGCAGTCTGTGCTGTGTGAGTGTGCAGTCAGTGCTGTGTGAGTGTGCAGTCAGTGCTGTGTGAGTGTGCGGTCAGTGCTGTGTGAGTGTGCAGTCAGTGCTGTGAGTGTGCAGTCTGTGCTGTGTGAGTGTGCAGTCTGTGCTGTATGAGCGTGCAGTCAGTGCTGTGTGAGTGTGCAGTCAGTGCTGTGTGAGTGTGCAGTCTGTGCTGTGTGAGTGTGCAGTCAGTGCTGTGTGAGTGTGCAGTCAGTGCTGTGTGAGTGTGCGGTCAGTGTTGTGTGAGTGTGCAGTCAGTGCTGTGAGTGTGCAGTCTGTGCTGTGTGAGTGTGCAGTCTGTGCTGTATGAGCGTGCAGTCAGTGCTGTGTGAGTGTGCAGTCAGTGCTGTGTGAGTGTGCAGTCTGTGCTGTGTGAGTGTGCAGTCAGTGCTGTGTGAGTGTGCAGTCAGTGCTGTGTGAGTGTGCGGTCAGTGCTGTGTGAGTGTGCAGTCAGTGCTGTGTGAGTGTGCAGTCTGTGCTGTGTGAGTGTGCAGTCAGTGCTGTGTGAGTGTGCAGTCAGTGCTGTGTGAGTGTGCAGTCAGTGCTGTGTGAGTGTGCAGTCTGTGCTGTGTGAGTGTGCAGTCTGTGCTGTATGAGTGTGCAGTCAGTGCTGTGTGAGTGTGCAGTCTGTGCTGTGTGAGTGTGCAGTCTGTGCTGTGTGAGTGTGCAGTCTGTGCTGTATGAGTGTGCAGTCTGTGCTGTGTGAGTGTGCAGTCTGTGCTGTGTGAGTGTGCAGTCTGTGCTGTGTGAGTGTGCAGTCAGTGCTGTGTGAGTGTGCAGTCTGTGCTGTGTGAGTGTGCAGTCTGTGCTGTGTGAGTGTGCAGTCTGTGCTGTGTGAGTGTGCAGTCAGTGCTGTGTGAGTGTGCAGTCTGTGCGGTGTGAGTGTGCAGTCTGTGCTATGTGAGTGTGCAGTCCGTGCTGTGTGAGTGTGCAGTCCGTGCTGTGTGAGTGTGCAGTCAGTGCTGTGTGAGTGTGCAGTCTGTGCTGTGTGAGTGTGCAGTCTGTGCTGTGTGAGTCTGCGGTCAGTGCTGTGTGAGTGTGCAGTCAGTGCTGTGTGAGTGTGCAGTCTGTGCTGTGTGAGTGTGCAGTCAGTGCTGTGTGAGTGTGCAGTCAGTGCTGTGTGAGTGTGCAGTCTGTGCTGTGTGAGTGTGCAGTCTGTGCTGTATGAGTGTGCAGTCTGTGCTGTGTGAGTGCGCAGTCTGTGCTGTGTGAGTGTGCAGTCAGTGCTGTGTGAGTGTGCAGTCTGTGCTGTGTGAGTGTGCAGTCAGTGCTGTGTGAGTGTGCAGTCGGTGCTGTGTGAGTGTGCAGTCAGTGCAGTGTGAGTGTGCAGTCAATGCTGTGTGAGTGTGCAGTCTGTGCTGTGTGAGTGCGCAGTCTGTGCTGTGTGAGTGTGCAGTCTGTGCTGTGTGAGTGTGCAGTCAGTGCTGTGTGAGTGTGCAGTCTGTGCTGTGTGAGTGTGCAGTCTGTGCTGTGTGAGTGTGCAGTCAGTGCTGTGTGAGTGTGCAGTCAGTGCTGTGTGAGTGTGCAGTCAGTGCTGTGTGAGTGTGCAGTCAGTGCTGTGTGAGTGTGCGGTCTGTGCTGTGTGAGTGTGCAGTCTGTGCTGTGTGAGTGTGCAGTCTGTGCTGTGTGAGTGTGCAGTCAGTGCTGTGAGTGTGCAGTCTGTGCTGTGTGAGTGTGCAGTCTGTGCTGTGTGAGTGTGCAGTCAGTGCTGTGTGAGTGTGCAGTCAGTGCTGTGTGAGTGTGCGGTCTGTGCTGTGTGAGTGTGCAGTCTGTGCTGTGTGAGTGTGCAGTCTGTGCTGTGTGAGTGTGCAGTCAGTGCTGTGAGTGTGCAGTCTGTGCTGTGTGAGTGTGCAGTCTGTGCTGTGTGAGTGTGCAGTCTGTGCTGTGTGAGTGTGCGGTCTGTGCTGTGTGAGTGTGCGGTCTGTGCTGTGTGAGTGTGCAGTCTGTGCTGTGTGAGTGTGCGGTCTGTGCTGTGTGAGTGTGCAGTCTGTGCTGTGTGAGTGTGCAGTCTGTGCTGTGTGAGTGTGCAGTCAGTGCTGTATGGGTGTGCAGTCTGTGCTGTGTGAGTGTGCAGTCTGTGCTGTGTGAGTGTGCAGTCTGTGCTGTGTGAGTGTGCAGTCAGTGCTGTGTGAGTGTGCAGTCAGTGCTGTGAGTGTGCAGTCTATGCTGTGTGAGTGTGCAGTCTGTGCTGTGTGAGTGTGCAGTCAGTGCTGTGTGAGTGTGCAGTCAGTGCTGTATGGGTGTGCAGTCTGTGCTGTATGAGGGTGCAGTCTGTGCTGTGTGAGTGTGCAGTCAGTGCTGTGTGAGTGTGCAGTCTGTGCTGTGAGTGTGCAGTCAGTGCTGTGAGTGTGCAGTCTATGCTGTGTGAGTGTGCAGTCTGTGCTGTGTGAGTGTGCAGTCAGTGCTGTGTGAGTGTGCAGTCAGTGCTGTATGGGTGTGCAGTCTGTGCTGTATGAGGGTGCAGTCTGTGCTGTGTGAGTGTGCAGTCAGTGCTGTGTGAGTGTGCAGTCTGTGCTGTGAGTGTGCAGTCAGTGCTGTGAGTGTGCAGTCTGTGCTGTGTGAGTGTGCAGTCAGTGCTGTGTGAGTGTGCAGTCAGTGCTGTCTGAGTGTGCAGTCTGTGCTGTGTGAGTGTGCAGTCTGTGCTGTGTGAGTGTGCAGTCAGTGCTGTGTGAGTGTGCAGTCTGTGCTGTGTGAGTGTGCAGTCTGTGCTGTGTGAGTGTGCAGTCTGTGCTGTGTGAGTGTGCAGTCAGTGCAGTGTGAGTGTGCAGTCCGTGCTGTGTGAGTGTGCAGTCTGTGCTGTGTGAGTGTGCAGTCTGTGCTGTGTGAGTGTGCAGTCAGTGCTGTGTGAGTGTGCTGTGTGAGTGTGCAGTCAGTGCTGTGAGTGTGTTCAGTCTGTGCTGTGTGAGTGTGCAGTCTGTGCTGTGTGAGTGTGCAGTCTGTGCTGTGTGAGTGTGCAGTCTGTGCTGTGTGAGTGTGCAGTCTGTGCTGTGTGAGTGTGCAGTCTGTGCTGTGTGAGTGTGCAGTCTGTGCTGTGTGAGTGTGCAGTCTGTGCTGTGTGAGTGTGCAGTCTGTGCTGTGTGGGTGTGCAGTCTGTGCTGTGTGAGTGTGCAGTCTGTGCTGTGTGAGTGTGCAGTCAGTGCTGTGTGAGTGTGCAGTCTGTGCTGTGTGAGTGTGCAGTCTGTGCTGTGTGAGTGTGCAGTCAGTGCTGTGTGAGTGTGCTGTGTGAGTGTGCAGTCAGTGCTGTGAGTGTGTTCAGTCTGTGCTGTGTGAGTGTGCAGTCTGTGCTGTGTGAGTGTGCAGTCAATGCTGTGTGTGTGTGCAGTCTGTGCTGTGTGAGTGTGCAGTCTGTGCTGTGTGAGTGTGCAGTCTGTGCTGTGTGAGTGTGCAGTCAGTGCTGTGTGTGTGTGCAGTCAGTGCTGTGTGAGTGTGCAGTCTGTGCTGTGTGAGTGTGCAGTCAGTGCTGTGTGAGAGTGCAGTCTGTGCTGTATGAGTGTGCAGTCTGTGCTGTGAGTGTGTGCAGTCAGTGCTGTGTGTGTGTGCAGTCAATGCTGTGTGTGTGTGCAGTCAGTGCTGTGTGAGTGTGCAGTCTGTGCTGTGTGAGTGTGCAGTCTGTGCTGTGTGAGTGTGCAGTCAATGCTGTGTGAGTGTGCAGTCAGTGCTGTGTGAGTGTGCAGTCAATGCTGTGTGAGTGTGCAGTCAGTGCTGTGTGAGAGTGCAGTCTGTGCTGTGTGAGTGTGCAGTCAGTGCTGTGTGAGTGTGCAGTCTGTGCTGTGTGTGTGTGCAGTCAGTGCTGTGTGAGTGTGCAGTCAGTGCTGTGTGAGTGTGCAGTCTGTGCTGTGTGAGTGTGCAGTCTGTGCTGTGTGAGTGTGCAGTCAATGCTGTATGAGTGTGCAGTCTGTGCTGTGTGAGTGTGCAGTCAGTGCTGTGTGAGTGTGCAGTCTGTGCTGTGTGAGTGTGCAGTCTGTGCTGTGTGAGTGTGCAGTCTGTGCTGTGTGAGTGTGCAGTCAGTGCTGTGTGAGTGTGCAGTCAGTGCTGTGTGAGTGTGCAGTCAGTGCTGCGTGAGTGTGCAGTCTGTGCTGTGTGAGTGTGCAGTCAGTGCTGTGTGAGTGTGCAGTCAGTGCTGTGTGAGTGTGCAGTCAGTGCTGTGTGAGTGTGCAGTCTGTGCTGTGTGAGTGTGCAGTCTGTGCTGTATGAGTGTGCAGTCTGTGCTGTGTGAGTGCGCAGTCTGTGCTGTGTGAGTGTGCAGTCAGTGCTGTGTGAGTGCGCAGTCTGTGCTGTGAGTGTGCAGTCAGTGCTGTGTGAGTGTGCAGTCTGTGCTGTGAGTGTGCAGTCAGTGCTGTGTGAGTGTGCAGTCTGTGCTGTGTGAGTGCGCAGTCTGTGCTGTGAGTGTGCAGTCAGTGCTGTGTGAGTGTGCAGTCTGTGCTGTGTGAGTGTGCTGTGTGAGTGTGCAGTCAGTGCTGTGTGAGTGTGCAGTCTGTGCTGTATGAGTGTGCAGTCTGTGCTGTGTGAGTGCGCAGTCTGTGCTGTGAGTGTGCAGTCTATGCTGTGTGAGTGCGCAGTCTGTGCTGTGAGTGTGCAGTCTATGCTGTGTGAGTGTGCAGTCTGTGCTGTGAGTGTGCAGTCTGTGCTGTGTGAGTGTGCAGTCTGTGCTGTGTGAGTGCGCAGTCTGTGCTGTGAGTGTGCAGTCTATGCTGTGTGAGTGTGCAGTCTGTGCTGTGTGAGTGTGCAGTCAGTGCTGTGTGAGTGTGCAGTCAGTGCTGTATGGGTGTGCAGTCTGTGCTGTATGAGGGTGCAGTCTGTGCTGTGTGAGTGTGCAGTCAGTGCTGTGTGAGTGTGCAGTCTGTGCTGTGAGTGTGCAGTCTGTGCTGTGTGAGTGTGCAGTCAGTGCTGTGTGAGTGTGCAGTCAGTGCTGTGAGTGTGCAGTCTATGCTGTGTGAGTGTGCAGTCTGTGCTGTGTGAGTGTGCAGTCAGTGCTGTGTGAGTGTGCAGTCAGTGCTGTATGGGTGTGCAGTCTGTGCTGTGTGAGTGTGCAGTCAGTGCTGTGTGAGTGTGCAGTCTGTGCTGTGTGAGTGTGCAGTCTGTGCTGTGTGAGTGTGCAGTCAGTGCTGTATGAGTGTGCAGTCTGTGCTGTGTGAGTGTGCAGTCAGTGCTGTGTGAGTGTGCAGTCAGTGCTGTATGAGTGTGCAGTCTGTGCTGTGTGAGTGTGCAGTCTGTGCTGTGTGAGTGTGCAGTCAGTGCTGTGTGAGTGTGCAGTCAGTGCTGTATGAGTGTGCAGTCTGTGCTGTGTGAGTGTGCAGTCAGTGCTGTGTGAGTGTGCAGTCAGTGCTGTGTGAGTGTGCAGTCAGTGCTGTATGAGTGTGCAGTCTGTGCTGTGTGAGTGTGCAGTCTGTGCTGTATGAGTGTGCAGTCTGTGCTGTGTGAGTGTGCAGTCTGTGCTGTATGAGTGTGCAGTCTGTGCTGTGTGAGTGTGCAGTCAGTGCTGTGTGAGTGTGCAGTCAGTGCTGTGTGAGTGTGCAGTCTGTGCTGCGTGAGTGTGCAGTCAGTGCTGTGTGAGTGTGCAGTCTGTGCTGTATGAGTGTGCAGTCTGTGCTGTGTGAGTGTGCAGTCAGTGCTGTGTGAGTGTGCAGTCAGTGCTGTGTGAGTGTGCAGTCTGTGCTGCGTGAGTGTGCAGTCTGTGCTGTGTGAGTGTGCAGTCTGTGCTGTGTGAGTGTGCTGTGTGAGTGTGCAGTCAGTGCTGTGTGAGTGTGCAGTCTGTGCTGCGTGAGTGTGCAGTCTGTGCTGTGTGAGTGTGCAGTCTGTGCTGTGTGAGTGTGCTGTGTGAGTGTGCAGTCCGTGCTGTGTGAGTGTGCAGTCAGTGCTGTGTGAGTGTGCAGTCTGTGCTGCGTGAGTGTGCAGTCTGTGCTGTGTGAGTGTGCTGTGTGAGTGTGCAGTCTGTGCTGTGTGAGTGTGCAGTCTGTGCTGTGTGAGTGTGCAGTCTGTGCTGTGTGAGTGTGCAGTCTGTGCTGTGTGAGTGTGCAGTCTGTGCTGTGTGAGTGTGCAGTCAGTGCTGTGTGAGTGTGCAGTCTGTGCTGTGTGAGTGTGCAGTCAGTGCTGTGTGAATGTGCAGTCAGTGCTGTATGAGTGTGCAGTCTGTGCTGTGTGAGTGTGCAGTCTGTGCTGTATGAGTGTGCAGTCTGTGCTGTGTGAGTGTGCAGTCTGTGCTGTGTGAGTGTGCAGTCAGTGCTGTGTGAGTGTGCAGTCTGTGCTGTGTGAGTGTGCAGTCTGTGCTGTGGGAGTGTGCAGTCTGTGCTGTGTGAGTGTGCAGTCTGTGCTGTGTGAGTGTGCAGTCTGTGCTGTGTGAGTGTGCAGTCTGTGCTGTGTGAGTGTGCAGTCTGTGCTGTGTGAGTGTGCAGTCTGTGCTGTGTGAGTGTGCAGTCCGTGCTGTGTGAGTGTGCAGTCAGTGCTGTGTGAGTGTGCAGTCAGTGCTGTGTGAGTGTGCAGTCAGTGCTGTATGAGTGTGCAGTCAGTGCTGTGTGAGTGTGCAGTCTGTGCTGTGTGAGTGTGCAGTCAGTGCTGTGTGAGTGTGCAGTCTGTGCTGTGTGAGTGTGCAGTCTGTGCTGTGTGAGTGTGCAGTCAGTGCTGTATGAGTGTGCAGTCAGTGCTGTGTGAGTGTGCAGTCTGTGCTGTGTGAGTGTGCAGTCTGTGCTGTGTGAGTGTGCAGTCTGTGCTGTGTGAGTGTGCAGTCCGTGCTGTGTGAGTGTGCAGTCTGTGCTGTGTGAGTGTGCAGTCAGTGCTGTGTGAGTGTGCAGTCTGTACTGTGTGAGTGTGCGGTCTGTGCTGTGTGAGTGTGCAGTCTGTGCTGTGTGAGTGTGCAGTCAGTGCTGTGTGAGTGTGCAGTCTGTGCTGTGTGAGTGTGCAGTCAGTGCTGTGTGAGTCTGCGGTCTGTGCTGTGTGAGTGTGCAGTCAGTGCTGTGTGAGTGTGCAGTCAGTGCTGTGTGAGTGTGCAGTCTGTGCTGTGTGAGTGTGCGGTCTGTGCTGTGTGAGTGTGCAGTCTGTGCTGTGTGAGTGTGCAGTCAGTGCTGTGTGAGTGTGCAGTCTGTGCTGTGTGAGTGTGCAGTCAGTGCTGTGTGAGTGTGCAGTCTGTGCTGTGTGAGTGTGAAGTCCGTGCTGTGTGAGTGTGCAGTCGGTGCTGTGTGAGTGTGCAGTCAGTGCTGTGTGAGTGTGCAGTCTGTGCTGTGTGAGTGCGCAGTCTGTGCTGTGTGAGTGTGCAGTCTGTGCTGTGTGAGTGTGCAGTCAATGCTGTGTGAGTGTGCAGTCTGTGCTGTGTGAGTGTGCAGTCTGTGCTGTGTGAGTGTGCAGTCAGTGCTGTGTGAGTGTGAAGTCTGTGCTGTGTGAGTGTGCAGTCAGTGCTGTGTGAGTGTGCAGTCAGTGCTGTGTGAGTGTGCAGTCAGTGCTGTGTGAGTGTGCAGTCAGTGCTGTGTGAGTGTGCAGTCTGTGCTGTGTGAGTGTGCAGTCAGTGCTGTGTGAGTGTGCAGTCTGTGCTGTGTGAGTGTGCAGTCAGTGCTGTGTGAGTGTGCAGTCTGTGCTGTGTGAGTGTGCAGTCAGTGCTGTGTGAGTGTGCAGTCTGTGCTGTGTGAGTGTGCAGTCTGTGCTGTGTGAGTGTGCAGTCTGTGCTGTGTGAGTGTGCAGTCTGTGCTGCGTGAGTGTGCAGTCAGTGCTGTGTGAGTGTGCAGTCAGCGCTGTGTGAGTGTGCAGTCCGTGCTGTGTGAGTGTGCAGTCTGTGCTGTGTGAGTGTGCAATGTGTGCTGTGTGAGTGTGCAGTCTGTGCTGTGAGTGTGCAGTCAGAGCTGTGTGAGTGTGCAATGTGTGCTGTGTGAGTGTGCAGTCTGTGCTGTGTGAGTGTGAAGTCCGTGCTGTGTGAGTGTGCAGTCTGTGCTGTGTGAGTGTGCAGTCTGTGCTGTGTGAGTGTGAAGTCCGTGCTGTGTGAGTGTGCAGTCAATGCTGTGTGAGTGTGAAGTCCGTGCTGTGTGAGTGTGCAGTCCGTGCTGTGTGAGTGTGCAGTCTGTGCTGTGTGAGTGTGCAATGTGTGCTGTGTGAGTGTGCAGTCTGTGCTGTGAGTGTGCAGTCAGTGCTGTGTGAGTGTGCAATGTGTGCTGTGTGAGTGTGCAGTCTGTGCTGTGTGAGTGTGAAGTCCGTGCTGTGTGAGTGTGCAGTCTGTGCTGTGTGAGTGTGCAGTCTGTGCTGTGTGAGTGTGCGGTCAGTGCTGTGTGAGTCTGCAGTCAGTGCTGTGTGAGTGTGCAGTCTGTGCTGTGAGTGTGCAGTCTGTGCTGTGTGAGTGTGCAGTCAGTGCTGTGTGAGTGTGCAGTCAGTGCTGTGTGAGTGTGCAGTCAGTGCTGTGTGAGTGTGCAGTCAGTGCTGTGTGAGTGTGCAGTCTGTGCTGTGTGAGTGTGCAGTCTGTGCTGTTTGAGTGCGCAGTCTGTGCTGTGTGAGTGTGCTGTGTGAGTGTGCAGTCAGTGCTGTGTGAGTGTGCAGTCTGTGCTGTGTGAGTGTGCTGTGTGAGTGTGCAGTCAGTGCTGTGTGAGTGTGCAGTCTGTGCTGTGTGAGTGTGCAGTCTGTGCTGTGTGAGTGCGCAGTCTGTGCTGTGTGAGTGTGCAGTCAGTGCTGTGTGAGTGTGCAGTCAGTGCTGTGTGAGTGTGCAGTCAGTGCTGTGTGAGTGTGCGGTCAGTGCTGTGTGAGTGTGCAGTCAGTGCTGTGTGAGTGTGCAGTCTGTGCTGTGTGAGTGTGCAGTCTGTGCTGTGTGAGTGTGAAGTCAGTGCTGTGTGAGTGTGCAGTCTGTGCTGTGTGAGTGTGCAGTCAGTGCTCTGTGAGTGTGCAGTCAGTGCTGTGTGAGTGTGCAGTCTGTGCTGTGTGAGTGTGCGGTCTGTGCTGTGTGAGTGTGCAGTCTGTGCTGTGTGAGTGTGCAGTCTGAGCTGTGTGAGTGTGCAGTCTGTGCTGTGTGAGTGTGCAGTCAGTGCTGTGTGAGTCTGCAGTCAGTGCTGTGTGAGTGTGCAGTCTGTGCTGTGTGAGTGTGCAGTCTGTGCTGTGTGAGTGTGCAGTCTGTGCTGTGTGAGTGTGCGGCCTGTGCTGTGTGAGTGTGCAGTCTGTGCTGTGTGAGTGTGCGGTCTGTGCTGTGTGAGTGTGCAGTCTGTGCTGTGTGAGTGTGCAGTCAGTGCTGTGTGAGTGTGCAGTCTGTGCTGTGTGAGTGTGCAGTCAGTGGTGTGTGAGTGTGCAGTCAGTGCTGTGTGAGTGTGCAGTCTGTGCTGTGTGAGTGTGCAGTCTGTGCTGTATGAGTCTGCAGTCTGTGCTGTGTGAGTGTGCAGTCTGTGCTGTGTGAGTGTGCAGTCTGTGCTGTGTGAGTGTGCAGTCAGTGCTGTGTGAGTGTGCAGTCAATGCTGTGTGAGTGTGCAGTCTGTGCTGTGTGAGTGAGCGGTGTGAGTGTGCGGTCTGTGCTGTGTGAGTGTGCAGTCTGTGCTGTGTGAGTGTGCAGTCAGTGCTGTGTGAGTGTGCAGTCTGTGCTGTGTGAGTGTGCAGTCAGTGCTGTGTGAGTGTGCAGTCTGTGCTGTGTGAGTGTGCAGTCAGTGCTGTGTGAGTGTGCAGTCTGTGCTGTGTGAGTGTGCAGTCAGTGGTGTGTGAGTGCGCAGTGTGTGCTGTGTGAGTGTGCAGTCAATGCTGTGTGAGTGTGCAGTCTGTGCTGTGTGAGTGTGCAGTCTGTGCTGTATGAGTGTGCAGTCTGTGCTCTGTGAGTGTGCAGTCTGTGCTGTGTGAGTGTGCAGTCAGTGCTGTGTGAGTGTGCAGTCTGTGCTGTGTGAGTGTGCAGTCTGTGCTGTGTGAGTGTGCAGTCTGTGCTGTGTGAGTGTGCAGTCTGTGCTGTGTGAGTGTGCAGTCTGTGCTGTGTGAGTGTGCGGTCAGTGCTGTGAGTGTGCAGTCAGTGCTGTGTGAGTGTGCAGTCTGTGCTGTGTGAGTGTGCAGTCTGTGCTGTGTGAGTGTGCAGTCTGTGCTGTGTGAGTGTGCAGTCTGTGCTGTGTGAGTGTGCAATGTGTGCTGTGTGAGTGTGCAGTCTGTGCTGTGTGAGTGTGCAGTCTGTGCTGTGTGAGTGTGCAGTCCGTGCTGTGTGAGTGTGCAGTCTGTGCTGTGTGAGTGTGCAGTCTGTGCTGTGTGAGTGTGCAGTCCGTGCTGTGTGAGTGTGCAGTCAGTGCTGAGTGAGTGTGCAGTCAGTGCTGTGTGAGTGTGCGGTCTGTGCTGTGTGAGTGTGCAGTCAGTGCTGTGTGAGTGTGCAGTCTGTGCTGTGTGAGTGTGCAGTCCGTGCTGTGTGAGTGTGCAGTCAGTGCTGTGTGAGTGTGCAGTCAGTGCTGTGTGAGTGTGCAGTCAGTGCTGTGTGAGTGTGCAGTCTGTGCTGTGTGAGTGTGCAGTCTGTGCTGTGTGAGTGTGCAGTCAGTGCTGTATGAGTGTGCAGTCAGTGCTGTGTGAGTGTGCAGTCTGTGCTGTGTGAGTGTGCAGTCAGTGCTGTGTGAGTGTGCAGTCTGTGCTGTGTGAGTGTGCAGTCAGTGCTGTATGAGTGTGCAGTCTGTGCTGTGTGAGTGTGCAGTCAGTGCTGTGTGAGTGTGCAGTCTGTGCTGTGTGAGTGTGCACTGTGTGCTGTGTGAGTGTGCAGTCAGTGCTGTGTGAGTGTGCAGTCTGTGCTGTGTGAGTGTGCAGTCAGTGCTGTGTGAGTGTGCAGTCTGTGCTGAGTGAGTGTGCAGTCTGTGCTGTGTGAGTGTGCAGTCAGTGCTGTGTGAGTGTGCAGTCAGTGCTGTGTGAGTGTGCAGTCAGTGCTGTGTGAGTGTGCAGTCTGTGCTGAGTGAGTGTGCAGTCTGTGCTGTGTGCGTGTGCAGTCAGTGCTGTGTGAGTGTGCAGTCTGTGCTGTGTGAGTGTGCAGTCAGTGCTGTGTGAGTGTGCAGTCTGTGCTGTGTGAGTGTGCAGTCTGTGCTGTGTGAGTGTGCAGTCTGTGCTGTGTGAGTGTGCAGTCAGTGCTGTATGAGTGTGCAGTCAGTGCTGTGTGAGTGTGCAGTCTGTGCTGTGTGAGTGTGCAGTCTGTGCTGTGTGAGTGTGCAGTCTGTGCTGTGTGAGTGTGCAGTCTGTGCTGTGTGAGTGTGCAGTCTGTGCTGTGTGAGTGTGCAGTCTGTGCTGTGTGAGTGTGCAGTCTGTGCTGTGTGAGTGTGCAGTCTGTGCTGTGTGAGTGTGCAGTCAGTGCTGTGTGAGTGTGCAGTCTGTGCTGTGTGAGTGTGCAGTCAGTGCTGTATGAGTGTGCAGTCAGTGCTGTGTGAGTGTGCAGTCTGTGCTGTGTGAGTGTGTAGTCAGTGCTGTGTGAGTGTGCAGTCTGTGCTGTGTGAGTGTGCAGTCTGTGCTGTGTGAGTGTGCAGTCAGTGCTGTGTGAGTGCAGTCCGTGCTGTGTGAGTGTGCAGTCAGTGCTGTGTGAGTGTGCAGTCAGTGCTGTGTGAGTGTGCAGTCAGTGCTGTGTGAGTGTGTTGTGTGAGTGTGCAGTCTGTGCTGTGTGAGTGTGCAGTCTGTGCTGTGTGAGTGTGCAGTCAGTGCTGTGTGAGTGTGCAGTCAGTGCTGTGTGAGTGTGCAGTCAGTGCTGTGTGAGTGTGCTGTGTGAGTGTGCAGTCTGTGCTGTGTGAGTGTGCTGTGTGAGTGTGCAGTCAGTGCTGTGTGAGTGTGCAGTCAGTGCTGTGTGAGTGTGCAGTCAGTGCTGTGTGAGTGTGCAGTCTGTGCTGTGTGAGTGTGCTGTGTGAGTGTGCAGTCAGTGCTGTGTGAGTGTGCAGTCAGTGCTGTGTGAGTGTGCAGTCTGTGCTGTGTGAGTGTGCAGTCAGTGCTGTGTGAGTGCAGTCCGTGCTGTGTGAGTGTGCAGTCTGTGCTGTGTGAGTGTGCAGTCAGTGCTGTGTGAGTGTGCAGTCAGTGCTGTGTGAGTGTGCAGTCAGTGCTGTGTGAGTGTGCAGTCAGTGCTGTGTGAGTGTGCAGTCAGTGCTGTGTGAGTGTGCTGTGTGAGTGTGCAGTCTGTGCTGTGTGAGTGTGCAGTCTGTGCTGTGTGAGTGTGCAGTCCGTGCTGTGTGAGTGTGCAGTCAGTGCTGTGTGAGTGTGCAGTCAGTGCTGTGTGAGTGTGCTGTGTGAGTGTGCAGTCTGTGCTGTGTGAGTGTGCTGTGTGAGTGTGCAGTCAGTGCTGTGTGAGTGTGCAGTCAGTGCTGTGTGAGTGTGCAGTCAGTGCTGTGTGAGTGTGCAGTCAATGCTGTGTGAGTGTGCAGTCTGTGCTGTGTGAGTGTGCAGTCTGTGCTGTGTGAGTGTGCAGTCAGTGCTGTGTGAGTGTGCAGTCTGTGCTGTGTGAGTGTGCTGTGTGAGTGTGCAGTCTGTGCTGTGTGAGTGTGCTGTGTGAGTGTGCAGTCTGTGCTGTGTGAGTGTGCAGTCTGTGCTGTGTGAGTGTGCAGTCAGTGCTGTGTGAGTGTGCAGTCTGTGCTGTGTGAGTGTGCAGTCTGTGCTGTGTGAGTGTGCAGTCTGTGCTGTGTGAGTGTGCAGTCTGTGCTGTGTGAGTGTGCAGTCTGTGCTGTGTGAGTGTGCGGTCTGTGCTGTGTGAGTGTGCAGTCAGTGCTGTGTGAGTGTGCAGTCTGTGCTGTGTGAGTGTGCAGTCTGTGCTGTGTGAGTGTGCAGTCAGTGCTGTATGAGTGCGCAGTCTGTGCTGTGAGTGTGCAGTCTGTGCTGTGTGAGTGTGCAGTCAGTGCTGTATGAGTGTGCAGTCTGTGCTGTGTGAGTGTGCAGTCTGTGCTGTGTGAGTGTGCAGTCTGTGCTGTGTGAATGTGCAGTCTGTGCTGTGTGAGTGTGCAGTCTGTGCTGTGTGAGTGTGCAGTCTGTGCTGTGTGAGTGTGCAGTCAGTGCTGTGTGAGTGTGCAGTCAGTGCTGTATGAGTGTGCAGTCTGTGCTGTGTGAGTGTGCAGTCTGTGCTGTGTGAGTGTGCAGTCAGTGCTGTGTGAGTGTGCAGTCTGTGCTGTGTGAGTGTGCTGTGTGAGTGTGCAGTCTGTGCTGTATGAGTGTGCAGTCTGTGCTGTGTGAGTGTGCAGTCTGTGCTGTGTGAGTGTGCAGTCTGTGTTGTGTGAGTGTGCAGTCTGTGCTGTGTGAGTGCGCAGTCAGTGCTCTGTGAGTGTGCAGTCTGTGCTGTGTGAGTGTGCAGTCTGTGCTGTGTGAGTGTGCAGTCTGTGCTGTGTGAGTGTGCAGTCGGTGCTGTGTGAGTGTGCAGTCTGTGCTGTGTGAGTGTGCAGTCTGTGCTGTGTGAGTGTGCAGTCTGAGCTGTGTGAGTGTGCAGTCAGTGCTGTGTGAGTGTGCAGTCAGTGCTGTGAGAGTGTGCAGTCAGTGCTGTGTGAGTGCGCAGACTGTGCTGTGAGAGTGTGCAGTCAGTGCTGTGTGAGTGTGCAGTCTGTGCTGTGTGAGTGTGCAGTCAGTGCTGTGTGAGTGTGCAGTCAGTGCTGTGTGAGTGTGCAGTCTGTGCTGTGTGAGTGTGCAGTCTGTGCTGTGTGAGTGTGCGGTGTGAGTGTGCAGTCTGTGCTGTGTGAGTGTGCAGTCTGTGCTGTGTGAGTGTGCAGTCAGTGCTGTGTGAGTGTGCAGTCTGTGCTGTGTGAGTGTGCAGTCTGTGCTGTGTGAGTGTGCAGTCTGTGCTGTGTGAGTGTGCAGTCAGTGCTGTGTGAGTGTGCAGTCTGTGCTGTGTGAGTGTGCAGTCTGTGCTGTGAGTGTGCAGTCTGTGCTGTGTGAGTGTGCAGTCTGTGCTGTGTGAGTGTGCAGTCAATGCTGTGTGAGTGTGCAGTCAGTGCTGTGCGAGTGTGCAGTCTGTGCTGTGTGAGTGTGCAGTCTGTGCTGTGTGAGTGTGCAGTCAATGCTGTGTGAGTGTGCAGTCAGTGCTGTGTGAGTGTGCAGTCTGTGCTGTGTGAGTGTGCAGTCTGTGCTGTGTGAGTGTGCAGTCAGTGCTGTGTGAGTGTGCAGTCTGTGCTGTGTGAGTGTGCAGTCTGTGCTGTGTGAGTGTGCAGTCAGTGCTGTGTGAGTGTGCAGTCTGTGCTGTGTGAGTGTGCAGTCTGTGCTGTGTGAGTGTGCAGTCTGTGCTGTGTGAGTGTGCAGTCTGTGCTGTGTGAGTGTGCAGTCAGTGCTGTGTGAGTGTGCAGTCTGTGCTGTGTGAGTGTGCAGTCTGTGCTGTGTGAGTGTGCAGTCAATGCTGTGTGAGTGTGCAGTCTGTGCTGTGTGAGTGTGCAGTCTGTGCTGTGTGAGTGTGCAGTCAGTGCTGTGTGAGTGTGCAGTCAATGCTGTGTGAGTGTGCAGTCAGTGCTGTGTGATTGTGCAGTCAGTGCTGTGTGAGTGTGCAGTCTGTGCTGTGTGAGTGTGCAGTCTGTGCTGTGTGAGTGTGCAGTCTGTGCTGTGTGAGTGTGCAGTCTGTGCTGTGTGAGTGTGCAGTCTGTGCTGTGTGAGTGTGCAGTCAATGCTGTGTGAGTGTGCAGTCTGTGCTGTGTGAGTGTGCAGTCAGTGCTGTGCGAGTGTGCAGTCTGAGCTGTGTGAGTGTGCAGTCAGTGCTGTGTGAGTGTGCAGTCAATGCTGTGTGAGTGTGCAGTCTGTGCTGTGTGAGTGTGCAGTCTGTGCTGTGTGAGTGTGCAGTCTGTGCTGTGTGAGTGTGCAGTCAATGCTGTGTGAGTGTGCAGTCTGTGCTGTGTGAGTGTGCAGTCAGTGCTGTGCGAGTGTGCAGTCTGAGCTGTGTGAGTGTGCAGTCAGTGCTGTGCGAGTGTGCAGTCTGAGCTGTGTGAGTGTGCAGTCTGTGCTGTGTGAGTGTGCAGTCTGTGCTGTGTAAGTGTGCAGTCTGTGCTGTGTGAGTGTGCAGTCTGTGCTGTGTGAGTGTGCAGTCAGTGCTGTGTGAGTGTGCAGTCAATGCTGTGTGAGTGTGCAGTCTGTGCTGTGTGAGTGTGCAGTCAGTGCTGTGTGATTGTGCAGTCAGTGCTGTGTGAGTGTGCAGTCTGTGCTGTGTGAGTGTGCAGTCTGTGCTGTGTGAGTGTGCAGTCTGTGCTGTGTGAGTGTGCAGTCTGTGCTGTGTGAGTGTGCAGTCTGTGCTGTGTGAGTGTGCAGTCAATGCTGTGTGAGTGTGCAGTCTGTGCTGTGTGAGTGTGCAGTCAGTGCTGTGCGAGTGTGCAGTCTGAGCTGTGTGAGTGTGCAGTCAGTGCTGTGCGAGTGTGCAGTCTGAGCTGTGTGAGTGTGCAGTCTGTGCTGTGTGAGTGTGCAGTCTGTGCTGTGTAAGTGTGCAGTCTGTGCTGTGTGAGTGTGCAGTCTGTGCTGTGTGAGTGTGCAGTCTGTGCTGTGTGAGTGTGCAGTCTGTGCTGTGTGAGTGTGCAGTCTGTGCTGTGTGAGTGTGCAGTCTGTGCTGTGTGAGTGTGCAGTCTGTGCTGTGTGAGTGTGCAGTCAGTGCTGTGTGAGTGTGCAGTCTGTGCTGTGTGAGTGTGCAGTCAGTGCTGTGTGAGTGTGCAGTCTGTGCTGTGTGAGTGTGCAGTCAGTGCTGTGTGAGTGTGCAGTCTGTGCTGTGTGAGTGTGCAGTCTGTGCTGTGTGAGTGTGCAGTCTGTGCTGTGAGTGTGCAGTCTGTGCTGTGTGAGTGTGCAGTCAGTGCTGTGTGAGTGTGCAGTCTGTGCTGTGTGAGTGTGCAGTCTGTGCTGTGTGAGTGTGCAGTCTGTGCTGTGTGAGTGTGCAGTCTGTGCTGTGTGAGTGTGCAGTCAGTGCTGTGTGAGTGTGCAGTCTGTGCTGTGTGAGTGTGCAGTCTGTGCTGTGTGAGTGTGCAGTCTGTGCTGTGTAAGTGTGCAGTCTGTGCTGTGTGAGTGTGCAGTCTGTGCTGTGTGAGTGCGCAGTCTGTGCTGTGTGAGTGTGCTGTGTGAGTGTGCAGTCTGTGCTGTGTGAGTGTGCAGTCTGTGCTGTGTGAGTGTGCAGTCAGTGCTGTGTGAGTGTGCAGTCCGTGCTGTGTGAGTGTGCAGTCTGTGCTGTGTGAGTGTGCAGTCTGTGCTGTGTGAGTGTGCAGTCTGTGCTGTGTGAGTGCGCAGTCTGTGCTGTGTGAGTGTGCAGTCAGTGCTGTGTGAGTGTGCAGTCAGTGCTGTGTGAGTGTGCAGTCCGTGCTGTGTGAGTGTGCAGTCTGTGCTGTGTGAGTGTGCTGTGTGAGTGTGCAGTCTGTGCTGTGTGAGTGTGCAGTCTGTGCTGTGTGAGTGTGCAGTCCGTGCTGTGTGAGTGTGCAGTCTGTGCTGTGTGAGTGTGCAGTCCGTGCTGTGTGAGTGTGCAGTCTGTGCTGTGTGAGTGTGCTGTGTGAGTGTGCAGTCTGTGCTGTGTGAGTGTGCAGTCTGTGCTGTGTGAGTGTGCAGTCCGTGCTGTGTGAGTGTGCAGTCTGTGCTGTGTGAGTGTGCAGTCTGTGCTGTGTAAGTGTGCAGTCTGTGCTGTGTGAGTGTGCAGTCTGTGCTCTGTGAGTGTGCAGTCTGTGCTGTGTGAGTGTGCAGTCTGTGCTGTGTGAGTGTGCAGTTTGTGCTGTGTGAGTGTGCTGTGTGAGTGTGCAGTCTGTGCTGTGTGAGTGTGCAGTCAATGCTGTGTGAGTGTGCTGTGTGAGTGTGCAGTCAATGCTGTGTGAGTGTGCATTGTGTGCTGTGTGAGTGTGCAGTCTGTGCTGTGTGAGTGTGCAGTCTGTGCTGTGTGAGTGTGCAGTCAGTGCTGTGTGAGTGTGCAGTCTGTGCTGTGTAAGTGTGCAGTCTGTGCTGTGTGAGTGTGCAGTCAGTGCTGTGTGAGTGTGCAGGCTGTGCTGTGTGAGTGTGCAGTCAATGCTGTGTGAGTGTGCAGTCTGTGCTGTGTAAGTGTGCAGTCTGTGCTGTGTGAGTGTGCAGTCTGTGCTGTGTGAGTGTGGAGTCAGTGCTGAGTGAGTGTGTAGTCAGTGCTGTGTGAGTGTGCTGTGTGAGTGTGCAGTCTGTGCTGTGTGAGTGCGCAGTCTGTGCTGTGTGAGTGTGCAGTCTGTGCTGTGTGAGTGTGCAGTCAGTGCTGTGTGAGTGTGCAGTCTGTGCTGTGTGAGTGTGCAGTCTGTGCTGTGTGAGTGTGGAGTCAGTGCTGAGTGAGTGTGTAGTCAGTGCTGTGTGAGTGTGCTGTGTGAGTGCGCAGTCTGTGCTGTGTGAGTGTGCAGTCAGTGCTGTGTGAGTGTGCAGTCAGTGCTGTGTGAGTGTGCTGTGTGAGTGCGCAGTCTGTGCTGTGTGAGTGTGCAGTCTGTGCTGTGTGAGTGTGCAGTCTGTGCTGTGTGAGTGTGCAGTCAGTGCTGTGTGAGTGTGCAGTCAATGCTGTGTGAGTGCGCAGTCTGTGCTGTGTGAGTGTGCAGTCTGTGCTGTGTGAGTGTGCAGTCCGTGCTGTGTGAGTGTGCAGTCTGTGCTGTGTGAGTGTGCAGTCTGTGCTGTGTGAGTGTGCAGTCAGTGCTGTGTGAGTGTGCTGTGTGAGTGTGCAGTCAATGCTGTGTGAGTGCGCAGTCAGTGCTCTGTGAGTGTGCAGTCTGTGCTGTGTGAGTGTGCTGTGTGAGTGTGCTGTGTGAGTGTGCAGTCAATGCTGTGTGAGTGTGCAGTCAGTGCTGTGTGAGTGTGCAGTCTGTGCTGTGTGAGTGTGGAGTCAGTGCTGAGTGAGTGTGTAGTCAGTGCTGTGTGAGTGTGCAGTCTGTGCTGTGTGAGTGTGCTGTCTGTGCTGTGTGAGTGTGCAGTCTGTGCTGTGTGAGTGTGCAGTCAGTGCTGTGTGAGTGTGCAGTCTGTGCTGTGTGAGTGTGCAGTCTGTGCTGTGTGAGTGTGTAGTCAGTGTTGTGTGAGTGTGCAGTCTGTGCTGTGTGAGTGTGCAGTCTGTGCTGTGTGAGTGTGCAGTCTGTGCTGTGTGAGTGTTCAGTCTGTGCTGTGTGAGTGTGCAGTCCGTGCTGTGTGAGTGTGCAGTCTGTGCTGTGTGAGTGTGCAGTCTGTGCTGTGTGAGTGTGCAGTCAGTGCTGTGTGAGTGTGCAGTCTGTGCTGTGTGAGTGTGCAGTCAGTGCTGTGTGAGTGTGCAGTCTGTGCTGTGTGAGTGTGCAGTCAGTGCTGTGAGTGTGCAGTCTGTGCTGTGTGAGTGTGCAGTCAGTGCTGTGAGTGTGCAGTCTGTGCTGTGTGAGTGTGCAGTCTGTGCTGTGTGAGTGTGCAGTCTGTGCTGTGTGAGTGTGCAGTCTGTGCTGTGTGAGTGTGCAGTCTGTGCTGTGTGAGTGTGCAGTCTGTGCTGTGTGAGTGTGCAGTCTGTGCTGTGTGAGTGTGCAGTCAATGCTGTGTGAGTGTGCAGTCAGTGCTGTGTGAGTGTGCAGTCAGTGCTGTGTGAGTGTGCAGTCAGTGCTGTGTGAGTGTGCAGTCTGTGCTGTGTGAGTGTGCAGTCAGTGCTGTGTGAGTGTGCAGTCTGTGCTGTGTGAGTGCAGTCAGTGCTGTGTGAGTGTGCAGTCTGTGCTGTGTGAGTGTGCAGTCTGTGCTGTGTGAGTGTGCAGTCAGTGCTGTGTGAGTGTGCAGTCTGTGCTGTGTGAGTGTGCAGTCTGTGCTGTGTGAGTGTGCAGTCTGTGCTGTGTGAGTGTGCAGTCAGTGCTGTGTGAGTGTGCAGTCTGTGCTGTGTGAGTGTGCAGTCTGTGCTGTGTGAGTGTGCAGTCTGTGCTGTGTGAGTGTGCAGTCTGTGCTGTGTGAGTGTGCAGTCAGTGCTGTGTGAGTGTGCAGTCTGTGCGGTGTGAGTGTGCAGTCAGTGCTGTGTGAGTGTGCAGTCTGTGCGGTGTGAGTGTGCAGTCTGTGCTGTGTGAGTGTGCGGTCTGTGCTGTGTGAGTGTGCAGTCTGTGTTGTGTGAGTGTGCGGTCTGTGCTGTGTGAGTGTGCAGTCTGTGCTGTGTGAGTGTGCAGTCTGTGCTGTGTGAGTGTGCAGTCAGTGCTGTGTGAGTGTGCAGTCTGTGCGGTGTGAGTGTGCAGTCTGTGCTGTGTGAGTGTGCAGTCTGTGCTGTGTGAGTGTGCAGTCCGTGCTGTGTGAGTGTGCAGTCAGTGCTGTGTGAGTGTGCAGTCTGTGCTGTGTGAGTGTGCAGTCCGTGCTGTGTGAGTGTGCAGTCTGTGCTGTGTGAGTGTGCAGTCCGTGCTGTGTGAGTGTGCAGTCTGTGCTGTGTGAGAGTGCAGTCAGTGCTGTGTGAGTGTGCTGTCAGTGCTGTGTGAGTGTGCAGTCTGTGCTGTGTGAGTGTGCAGTCAGTGCTGTGTGAGTGTGCAGTCAGTGCTGTGTGAGTGTGCAGTCCGTGCTGTGTGAGTGTGCAGTCAGTGCTGTGTGAGTGTGCAGTCTGTGCTGTGTGAGTGTGCAGTCAGTGCTGTGTGAGTGTGCAGTCAGTGCTGTGAGTGTGCAGTCTGTGCTGTGTGAGTGTGCAGTCTGTGCTGTATGAGCGTGCAGTCAGTGCTGTGTGAGTGTGCAGTCAGTGCTGTGTGAGTGTGCAGTCTGTGCTGTGTGAGTGTGCAGTCAGTGCTGTGTGAGTGTGCAGTCAGTGCTGTGTGAGTGTGCGGTCAGTGCTGTGTGAGTGTGCAGTCAGTGCTGTGAGTGTGCAGTCTGTGCTGTGTGAGTGTGCAGTCTGTGCTGTGTGAGTGTGCAGTCTGTGCTGTGTGAGTGTGCGGTCTGTGCTGTATGAGCGTGCAGTCAGTGCTGTGTGAGTGTGCAGTCAGTGCTGTGTGAGTGTGCAGTCTGTGCTGTGTGAGTGTGCAGTCAGTGCTGTGTGAGTGTGCAGTCAGTGCTGTGTGAGTGTGCGGTCAGTGTTGTGTGAGTGTGCAGTCAGTGCTGTGAGTGTGCAGTCTGTGCTGTGTGAGTGTGCAGTCTGTGCTGTATGAGCGTGCAGTCAGTGCTGTGTGAGTGTGCAGTCAGTGCTGTGTGAGTGTGCAGTCTGTGCTGTGTGAGTGTGCAGTCAGTGCTGTGTGAGTGTGCAGTCAGTGCTGTGTGAGTGTGCGGTCAGTGCTGTGTGAGTGTGCAGTCAGTGCTGTGTGAGTGTGCAGTCTGTGCTGTGTGAGTGTGCAGTCAGTGCTGTGTGAGTGTGCAGTCAGTGCTGTGTGAGTGTGCAGTCTGTGCTGTGTGAGTGTGCAGTCTGTGCTGTATGAGTGTGCAGTCAGTGCTGTGTGAGTGTGCAGTCTGTGCTGTGTGAGTGTGCAGTCAATGCTGTGTGAGTGTGCAGTCTGTGCTGTGTGAGTGTGCAGTCTGTGCTGTATGAGTGTGCAGTCTGTGCTGTGTGAGTGTGCAGTCTGTGCTGTGTGAGTGTGCAGTCTGTGCTGTGTGAGTGTGCAGTCAGTGCTGTGTGAGTGTGCAGTCTGTGCTGTGTGAGTGTGCAGTCTGTGCTGTGTGAGTGTGCAGTCTGTGCTGTGTGAGTGTGCAGTCAGTGCTGTGTGAGTGTGCAGTCTGTGCGGTGTGAGTGTGCAGTCTGTGCTGTGTGAGTGTGCAGTCCGTGCTGTGTGAGTGTGCAGTCCGTGCTGTGTGAGTGTGCAGTCAGTGCTGTGTGAGTGTGCAGTCTGTGCTGTGTGAGTGTGCAGTCTGTGCTGTGTGAGTGTGCGGTCAGTGCTGTGTGAGTGTGCAGTCAGTGCTGTGTGAGTGTGCAGTCTGTGCTGTGTGAGTGTGCAGTCAGTGCTGTGTGAGTGTGCAGTCAGTGCTGTGTGAGTGTGCAGTCTGTGCTGTGTGAGTGTGCAGTCTGTGCTGTATGAGTGTGCAGTCTGTGCTGTGTGAGTGCGCAGTCTGTGCTGTGTGAGTGTGCAGTCTGTGCTGTGTGAGTGTGCAGTCAGTGCTGTGTGAGTGTGCAGTCGGTGCTGTGTGAGTGTGCAGTCAGTGCAGTGTGAGTGTGCAGTCAATGCTGTGTGAGTGTGCAGTCTGTGCTGTGTGAGTGCGCAGTCTGTGCTGTGTGAGTGTGCAGTCTGTGCTGTGTGAGTGTGCAGTCAGTGCTGTGTGAGTGTGCAGTCTGTGCTGTGTGAGTGTGCAGTCTGTGCTGTGTGAGTGTGCAGTCAGTGCTGTGTGAGTGTGCAGTCAGTGCTGTGTGAGTGTGCAGTCAGTGCTGTGTGAGTGTGCAGTCAGTGCTGTGTGAGTGTGCGGTCTGTGCTGTGTGAGTGTGCAGTCTGTGCTGTGTGAGTGTGCAGTCTGTGCTGTGTGAGTGTGCAGTCAGTGCTGTGAGTGTGCAGTCTGTGCTGTGTGAGTGTGCAGTCTGTGCTGTGTGAGTGTGCAGTCAGTGCTGTGTGAGTGTGCAGTCAGTGCTGTGTGAGTGTGCGGTCTGTGCTGTGTGAGTGTGCAGTCTGTGCTGTGTGAGTGTGCAGTCTGTGCTGTGTGAGTGTGCAGTCAGTGCTGTGAGTGTGCAGTCTGTGCTGTGTGAGTGTGCAGTCTGTGCTGTGTGAGTGTGCAGTCTGTGCTGTGTGAGTGTGCGGTCTGTGCTGTGTGAGTGTGCGGTCTGTGCTGTGTGAGTGTGCAGTCTGTGCTGTGTGAGTGTGCGGTCTGTGCTGTGTGAGTGTGCAGTCTGTGCTGTGTGAGTGTGCAGTCTGTGCTGTGTGAGTGTGCAGTCTGTGCTGTGTGAGTGTGCAGTCAGTGCTGTATGGGTGTGCAGTCTGTGCTGTGTGAGTGTGCAGTCTGTGCTGTGTGAGTGTGCAGTCAGTGCTGTGTGAGTGTGCAGTCAGTGCTGTGAGTGTGCAGTCTATGCTGTGTGAGTGTGCAGTCTGTGCTGTGTGAGTGTGCAGTCAGTGCTGTGTGAGTGTGCAGTCAGTGCTGTATGGGTGTGCAGTCTGTGCTGTATGAGGGTGCAGTCTGTGCTGTGTGAGTGTGCAGTCAGTGCTGTGTGAGTGTGCAGTCTGTGCTGTGAGTGTGCAGTCTGTGCTGTGTGAGTGTGCAGTCTGTGCTGTGTGAGTGTGCAGTCAGTGCTGTGAGTGTGCAGTCTGTGCTGTGTGAGTGTGCAGTCAGTGCTGTGTGAGTGTGCAGTCAGTGCTGTCTGAGTGTGCAGTCTGTGCTGTGTGAGTGTGCAGTCTGTGCTGTGTGAGTGTGCAGTCAGTGCTGTGTGAGTGTGCAGTCTGTGCTGTGTGAGTGTGCAGTCTGTGCTGTGTGAGTGTGCAGTCTGTGCTGTGTGAGTGTGCAGTCAGTGCAGTGTGAGTGTGCAGTCCGTGCTGTGTGAGTGTGCAGTCAGTGCTGTGTGAGTGTGCAGTCTGTGCTGTGTGAGTGTGCAGTCTGTGCTGTGTGAGTGTGCAGTCTGTGCTGTGTGAGTGTGCAGTCAGTGCTGTGTGAGTGTGCTGTGTGAGTGTGCAGTCAGTGCTGTGAGTGTGTTCAGTCTGTGCTGTGTGAGTGTGCAGTCAGTGCTGTGTGAGTGTGCAGTCAGTGCTGTATGGGTGTGCAGTCTGTGCTGTATGAGGGTGCAGTCAGTGCTGTGTGAGTGTGCAGTCTGTGCTGTGTGAGTGTGCAGTCAGTGCTGTGAGTGTGCAGTCTGTGCTGTGTGAGTGTGCAGTCTGTGCTGTGTGAGTGTGCAGTCAGTGCTGTGTGAGTGTGCAGTCAGTGCTGTGTGAGTGTGCAGTCAGTGCTGTGTGAGTGTGCAGTCTGTGCTGTGTGAGTGTGCAGTCAGTGCTGTGTGAGTGTGCAGTCTGTGCTGTGAGTGTGCAGTCTGTGCTGTGTGAGTGTGCAGTCAGTGCTGTGTGAGTGTGCAGTCAGTGCTGTGAGTGTGCAGTCTGTGCTGTGTGAGTGTGCAGTCAGTGCTGTGTGAGTGTGCAGTCTGTGCTGTGTGAGTGTGCAGTCTGTGCTGTGTGAGTGTGCAGTCAGTGCTGTGTGAGTGTGCAGTCAGTGCTGTATGGGTGTGCAGTCTGTGCTGTGTGAGTGTGCAGTCAGTGCTGTGTGAGTGTGCAGTCTGTGCTGTGTGAGTGTGCAGTCTGTGCTGTGTGAGTGTGCAGTCTGTGCTGTATGAGGGTGCAGTCTGTGCTGTGTGAGTGTGCAGTCAGTGCTGTGTGAGTGTGCAGTCTGTGCTGTGAGTGTGCAGTCTGTGCTGTGTGAGTGTGCAGTCTGTGCTGTGTGAGTGTGCAGTCAGTGCTGTGAGTGTGCAGTCTGTGCTGTGTGAGTGTGCAGTCAGTGCTGTGTGAGTGTGCAGTCAGTGCTGTCTGAGTGTGCAGTCAGTGCTGTGTGAGTGTGCAGTCTGTGCTGTGTGAGTGTGCAGTCAGTGCTGTGTGAGTGTGCAGTCTGTGCTGTGTGAGTGTGCAGTCTGTGCTGTGTGAGTGTGCAGTCTGTGCTGTGTGAGTGTGCAGTCAGTGCAGTGTGAGTGTGCAGTCCGTGCTGTGTGAGTGTGCAGTCAGTGCTGTGTGAGTGTGCAGTCTGTGCTGTGTGAGTGTGCAGTCTGTGCTGTGTGAGTGTGCAGTCTGTGCTGTGTGAGTGTGCAGTCAGTGCTGTGTGAGTGTGCTGTGTGAGTGTGCAGTCAGTGCTGTGAGTGTGTTCAGTCTGTGCTGTGTGAGTGTGCAGTCTGTGCTGTGTGAGTGTGCAGTCAATGCTGTGTGTGTGTGCAGTCTGTGCTGTGTGAGTGTGCAGTCTGTGCTGTGTGAGTGTGCAGTCTGTGCTGTGTGAGTGTGCAGTCAGTGCTGTGTGTGTGTGCAGTCAGTGCTGTGTGAGTGTGCAGTCTGTGCTGTGTGAGTGTGCAGTCAGTGCTGTGTGAGAGTGCAGTCTGTGCTGTATGAGTGTGCAGTCTGTGCTGTGAGTGTGTGCAGTCAGTGCTGTGTGTGTGTGCAGTCAATGCTGTGTGTGTGTGCAGTCAGTGCTGTGTGAGTGTGCAGTCTGTGCTGTGTGAGTGTGCAGTCTGTGCTGTGTGAGTGTGCAGTCAATGCTGTGTGAGTGTGCAGTCAGTGCTGTGTGAGTGTGCAGTCAGTGCTGTGTGAGTGTGCAGTCAGTGCTGTGTGAGTGCACAGTCTGTGCTGTGTGAGTGTGCAGTCAGTGCTGTTTGAGTGTGCAGTCTGTGCTGTGTGAGTGTGCAGTCTGTGCTGTGTGAGTGTGCAGTCAATGCTGTATGAGTGTGCAGTCTGTGCTGTGTGAGTGTGCAGTCAGTGCTGTGTGAGTGTGCAGTCTGTGCTGTGTGAGTGTGCAGTCTGTGCTGTGTGAGTGTGCAGTCTGTGCTGTGTGAGTGTGCAGTCAGTGCTGTGTGAGTGTGCAGTCAGTGCTGTGTGAGTGTGCAGTCAGTGCTGCGTGAGTGTGCAGTCTGTGCTGTGTGAGTGTGCAGTCTGTGCTGTGTGAGTGTGCAGTCAGTGCTGTGTGAGTGTGCAGTCTGTGCTGTGTGAGTGTGCAGTCTGTGCTGTGTGAGTGTGCAGTCTGTGCTGTGTGAGTGTGCGGTCAGTGCTGTGTGAGTGTGCAGCCAGTGCTGTGTGAGTGTGCAGTCAGTGCTGTGTGAGTGTGCAGTCAGTGCTGTGTGAGTGTGCAGTCTGTGCTGTGTGAGTGTGCAGTCAGTGCTGTGTGAGTGTGCAGTCTGTGCTGTATGAGTGTGCAGTCTGTGCTGAGTGAATGTGCAGTCAGTGCTGTATGAGTGTGCAGTCTGTGCTGTGTGAGTGTGCAGTCAGTGCTGTGTGAGTGTGCAGTCTGTGCTGTGTGAGTGTGCAGTCAGTGCTGTGTGAGTGTGCAGTCTGTGCTGTGTGAGTGTGCAGTCTGTGCTGTGTGAGTGTGCAGTCAGTGCTGTGTGAGTGTGCAGTCTGTGCTGTGTGAGTGTGCAGTCAGTGCTGTGTGAGTGTGCAGTCAGTGCTGTGTGAGTGTGCAGTCTGTGCTGTGTGAGTGTGCAGTCAGTGCTGTGTGAGTGTGCAGTCTGTGCTGTGTGAGTGTGCAGTCAGTGCTGTGTGAGTGTGCAGTCTGTGCTGTGTGAGTGTGCAGTCAGTGCTGTGTGAGTGTGCAGTCAGTGCTGTGTGAGTGTGCAGTCTGTGCTGTGTGAGTGTGCAGTCTGTGCTGTATGAGTGTGCAGTCTGTGCTGTGTGAGTGTGCAGTCTGTGCTGTGTGAGTGTGCAGTCTGTGCTGTGTGAGTGTGCAGTCTGTGCTGTGTGAGTGTGCAGTCTGTGCTGTGTGAGTGTGCAGTCTGTGCTGTGTGAGTGCGCAGTGTGTGCTGTGTGAGTGTGCAGTCTGTGCTGTGTGAGTGTGCAGTCTGTGCTGTGTGAGTGTGCAGTCAGTGCTGTGTGAGGATGCAGTCTGTGCTGTGTGAGTGTGCAGTCAGTGCTGTGTGAGTGTGCGGTCTGTGCTGGGTGAGTGTGCAGTCAGTGCTGTGTGAGTGTGCAGTCTGTGCTGTGTGAGGATGCAGTCTGTGCTGGGTGAGTGTGCAGTCAGTGCTGTGTGAGTGTGCGGTCAGTGCTGTGTGAGTGTGCAGTCTGTGCTGTATGAGTGTGCAGTCTGTGCTGTGTGAGTGTGCAGTCTGTGCTGTGTGAGTGTGCAGTCTGTGCTGTGTGAGTGCAGTCTGTGCTGTGTGAGTGTGCAGTCAGTGCTGTGTGAGTGCGCAGTGTGTGCTGTGTGAGTGTGCAGTCTGTGCTGTGTGAGTGTGCAGTCTGTGCTGTGTGAGTGTGCAGTCAGTGCTGTGTGAGGATGCAGTCTGTGCTGGGTGAGTGTGCAGTCAGTGCTGTGTGAGTGTGCGGTCTGTGCTGTGTGAGTGTGCAGTCAATGCTGTGTGAGTGTGCAGTCTGTGCTGTGTGAGTGTGCGGTCTGTGCTGTGTGAGTGTGCAGTCAATGCTGTGTGAGTGTGCAGTCAGTGCTGTGTGAGTGTGCGGTCTGTGCTGTGTGAGTGTGCAGTCTGTGCTGTGTGAGTGTGCAGTCTGTGCTGTGAGTGTGCAGTCTGTGCTGTGTGAGTGTGCAGTCTGTGCTGTGTGAGTGTGCAGTCAGTGCTGTGAGTGTGCAGTCAGTGCTGTGTGAGTGTGCAGTCTGTGCGGTGCGAGTGTGCAGTCTGTGCTGTGTGAGTGCAGTCTGTGCTGTGTGAGTGTGCAGTCAGTGCTGTGTGAGTGTGCTGTGTGAGTGTGCAGTCAGTGCTGTGTGAGTGTGCAGTCGGTGCTGTGTGAGTGTGCAGTCTGTGCTGTGTGAATGTGCAGTCTGTGCTGTGTGAGTGTGCAGTCTGTGCTGTGTGAATGTGCAGTCAGTGCTGTGTGAGTGTGCTGTGTGAGTGTGCGGTCTGTGCTGTGTGAGTGTGCAGTCAGTGCTGTGTGAGAGTGCAGTCTGTGCTGTGTGAGTGTGCAGTCTGTGCTGTGTGAGTGTGCAGTCTGTGCTGTGTGAATGTGCAGTCAGTGCTGTGTGAGTGTGCGGTCTGTGCTGTGTGAGTGTGCAGTCTGTGCTGTGTGAATGTGCAGTCAGTGCTGTGTGAGTGTGCAGTCAGTGCTGTATGAGTGTTCAGTCCGTGCTGTGTGAGTGTGCGGTCTGTGCTGTGTGAGTGTGCAGTCTGTGCTGTGTGAATGTGCAGTCTGTGCTGTGTGAATGTGCAGTCAGTGCTGTGTGAGTGTGCGGTCTGTGCTGTGTGAGTGTGCAGTCTGTGCTGTGTGAATGTGCAGTCAGTGCTGTGTGAGTGTGCAGTCTGTGCTGTGTGAGTGTGCAGTCTGTGCTGTGTGAATGTGCAGTCAGTGCTGTGTGAGTGTGCGGTCTGTGCTGTGTGAGTGTGCAGTCTGTGCTGTGTGAATGTGCAGTCTGTGCTGTGTGAATGTGCAGTCAGTGCTGTGTGAGTGTGCAGTCTGTGCTGTGTGAGTGTGCGGTCTGTGCTGTGTGAGTGTGCAGTCTGTGCTGTGTGAATGTGCAGTCAGTGCTGTGTGAGTGTGCGGTCTGTGCTGTGTGAGTGTGCAGTCTGTGCTGTGTGAGTGTGCAGTCAGTGCTGTGTGAGTGTGCAGTCTGTGCTGTGTGAGTGTGCGGTCTGTGCTGTGTGAGTGTGCAGTCTGTGCTGTGTGAGTGTGCAGTCTGTGCTGTGTGAGTGTGCAGTCTGTGCTGTGTGAGTGCGCAGTCTGTGCTGTGTGTGTGTGCAGTCAGTGCTGTGTGAGTGTGCAGTCTGTGCTGTGTGAGTGTGCAGTCTGTGCTGTGTGAGTGTGCTGTGTGAGTGTGCAGTCTGTGCTGTGTGAGTGTGCAGTCTGTGCTGTATGAGTGTGCAGTCTGTGCTGTATGAGTGTGCAGTCTGTGCTGTGTAAGTGTGCAGTCAGTGCTGTGTGAGTGTGCAGTCAGTGCTGTGTGAGTGTGCAGTCTGTGCTGTGTGAGTGCAGTCTGTGCTGTATGAGTGTGCAGTCAGTGCTGTGTGAGTGTGCAGTCTGTGCTGTGTGAGTGTGCAGTCAGTGCTGTGTGAGTGTGCAGTCAGTGCTGTGTGAGTGTGCAGTCAGTGCTGTGTGAGTGTGCAGTCTGTGCTGTGTGAGTGTGCAGTCTGTGCTGTGTGAGTGTGCAGTCAGTGCTGTGTGAGTGTGCTGTGTGAGTGTGCAGTCTGTGCTGTGTGAGTGTGCAGTCTGTGCTGTGTGAGTGCAGTCTGTGCTGTGTGAGTGTGCAGTCTGTGCTGTGTGAGTGTGCAGTCCGTGCTGTGTGAGTGTGCTGTGTGAGTGTGCAGTCTGTGCTGTGTGAGTGTGCAGTCTGTGCTGTGTGAGTGCAGTCTGTGCTGTGTGAGTGTGCAGTCTGTGCTGTGTGAGTGTGCAGTCCGTGCTGTGTGAGTGTGCAGTCAGTGCTGTGTGAGTGTGCAGTCTGTGCTGTGTGAGTGTGCAGTCTGTGCTGTGTGAGTGTGCAGTCAGTGCTGTGTGAGTGCAGTCTGTGCTGTATGAGTGTGCAGTCTGTGCTGTGTGAGTGTGCAGTCTGTGCTGTGTGAGTGTGCAGTCTGTGCTGTGTGAGTGTGCAGTCCGTGCTGTGTGAGTGTGCAGTCAGTGCTGTGTGAGTGTGCAGTCTGTGCTGTGTGAGTGTGCAGTCTGTGCTGTGTGAGTGTGCAGCCTGTGCTGTATGAGTGTGCAGTCCGTGCTGTGTGAGTGTGCAGTCAGTGCTGTATGAGTGTGCAGTCTGTGCTGTGTGAGTGTGCAGTCAGTGCTGTGTGAGTGTGCAGTCAGTGCTGTGTGAGTGTGCAGTCAGTGCTGTATGAGTGTGCAGTCTGTGCTGTGTGAGTGTGCAGTCCGTGCTGTGTGAGTGTGCAGTCTGTGCTGTGTGAGTGTGCAGTCCGTGCTGTGTGAGTGTGCAGTCAGTGCTGTGTGAGTGTGCAGTCAGTGCTGTGTGAGTGTGCAGTCCGTGCTGTGTGAGTGTGCAGTCTGTGCTGTGTGAGTGTGCAGTCTGTGCTGTGTGAGTGTGCAGTCCGTGCTGTGTGAGTGTGCAGTCAGTGCTGTGTGTGTGTGCAGTCTGTGCTGTGTGAGTGTGCAGTCAGTGCTGTGTGAGTGTGCAGTCTGTGCTGTGTGAGTGTGCGGTCTGTGCTGTGTGAGTGTGCAGTCCGTGCTGTGTGAGTGTGCAGTCTGTGCTGTGTAAGTGTGCAGTCCGTGCTGTGTGAGTGTGCAGTCAGTGCTGTGTGAGTGTGCAGTCAGTGCTGTGTGAGTGTGCAGTCCGTGCTGTGTGAGTGTGCAGTCTGTGCTGTGTGAGTGTGCAGTCAGTGCTGTGTGAGTGTGCAGTCAGTGCTGTGTGAGTGTGCGGTCTGTGCTGTGTGAGTGCAGTCTGTGCTGTGTGAGTGTGCAGTCTGTGCTGTGTGAGTGTGCAGTCAGTGCTGTGTGAGTGTGCGGTCTGTGCTGTGTGAGTGCAGTCTGTGCTGTGTGAGTGTGCAGTCAGTGCTGTGTGAGTGTGCAGTCTGTGCTGTATGAGTGTGCAGTCCGTGCTGTGTGAGTGTGCAGTCAGTGCTGTGTGAGTGTGCAGTCTGTGCTGTATGAGTGTGCAGTCCGTGCTGTGTGAGTGTGCAGTCTGTGCTGTGTGAGTGTGCAGTCTGTGCTGTGTCAGTGTGCAGTCTGTGCTGTGTGAGTGTGCAGTCTGTGCTGTATGAGTGTGCAGTCCGTGCTGTGTGAGTGTGCAGTCAGTGCTGTGTGAGTGTGCAGTCTGTGCTGTATGAGTGTGCAGTCCGTGCTGTGTGAGTGTGCAGTCTGTGCTGTGTGAGTGTGCAGTCTGTGCTGTGTGAGTGTGCAGTCTGTGCTGTGTGAGTGTGCAGTCTGTGCTGTATGAGTGTGCAGTCCGTGCTGTGTGAGTGTGCAGTCAGTGCTGTGTGAGTGTGCAGTCTGTGCTGTATGAGTGTGCAGTCCGTGCTGTGTGAGTGTGCAGTCTGTGCTGTGTGAGTGTGCAGTCTGTGCTGTATGAGTGTGCAGTCCGTGCTGTGTGAGTGTGCAGTCTGTGCTGTGTGAGTGTGCAGTCAATGCTGTGTGTGTGTGCAGTCTGTGCTGTGTGAGTGTGCAGTCTGTGCTGTGTGAGTGTGCAGTCAATGCTGTGTGTGTGTGCAGTCAGTGCTGTGTGAGTGTGCAGTCTGTGCTGTATGAGTGTGCAGTCTGTGCTGTGTGAGTGTGCAGTCCGTGCTGTGTGAGTGTGCAGTCCGTGCTGTGTGAGTGTGCAGTCTGTGCTGTGTGAGTGTGCAGTCTGTGCTGTGTGAGTGTGCAGTCAGTGCTGTGTGTGTGTGCAGTCTGTGCTGTGTGAGTGTGCAGTCAGTGCTGTGTGAGTGTGCAGTCAGTGCTGTGTGAGTGTGCAGTCAGTGCTGTGTGAGTGTGCAGTCTGTGCTGTGTGAGTGCGCAGTCTGTGCTGTGTGAGTGTGCAGTCTGTGCTGTGTGAGTGTGCAGTCAGTGCTGTGTGAGTGCACAGTCAGTGCTGTGTGAGTGTGCAGTCTGTGCTGTGTGAGTGTGCAGTCTGTGCAGTATGAGTGTGCAGTCTGTGCTGTGTGAGTGTCCAGTCAGTGCTGTGTGAGTGTGCAGTCCGTGCTGTGTGAGTGTGCAGTCCGTGCTGTGTGAGTGTGCAGTCTGTGCTGTGAGTGTGCAGTCAGTGCTGTGTGAGTGTGCAGTCGGTGCTGTATGAGTGTGCAGTCTGTGCTGTGTGAGTGTGCAGTCCGTGCTGTGTGAGTGTGCAGTCAGTGCTGTGTGAGTGTGCAGTCAGTGCTGTGAGTGTGCAGTCTGTGCTGTGTGAGTGTGCAGTCAATGCTGTGTGTGTGTGCAGTCTGTGCTGTGTGAGTGTGCAGTCAGTGCTGTGTGTGTGTGCAGTCTGTGCTGTGTGAGTGTGCAGTCTGTGCTGTGTGAGTGTGCAGTCAGTGCTGTGTGAGTGTGCGGTCTGTGCTGTGTGAGTGTGCAGTCTGTGCTGTGTGAGTGTGCAGTCAGTGCTGTGTGTGTGTGCAGTCTGTGCTGTGTGAGTGTGCAGTCTGTGCTGTGTGAGTGTGCAGTCAGTGCTGTGTGAGTGTGCAGTCTGTGCTGTGTGAGTGTGCAGTCCGTGCTGTGTGAGTGTGCAGTCAGTGCTGTGTGAGTGTGCAGTCTGTGCTGTGTGAGTGTGCAGTCGGTGCTGTGTGAGTGTGCAGTCAGTGCTGTGTGAGTGTGCAGTCTGTGCTGTGTGAGTGTGCAGTCAGTGCTGTGTGTGTGTGCAGTCTGTGCTGTGTGAGTGTGCAGTCTGTGCTGTGTGAGTGTGCAGTCAGTGCTGTGTGAGTGTGCGGTCTGTGCTGTGTGAGTGTGCAGTCAGTGCTGTGTGAGTGTGCAGTCAGTGCTGTGTGAGTGTGCAGTCTGTGCTGTGTGAGTGTGCAGTCAGTGCTGTGTGAGTGTGCAGTCTGTGCTGTGTGAGTGTGCAGTCAGTGCTGTGTGAGTGTGCAGTCTGTGCTGTGTGAGTGTGCAGTCTGTGCTGTGTGAGTGTGCAGTCAATGCTGTGTGTGTGTGCAGTCTGTGCTGTGTGAGTGTGCAGTCAGTGCTGTGTGAGTGTGCTGTGTGAGTGTGCAGTCTGTGCTGTGTGAGTGGGCAGTCAGTGCTGTGTGAGTGTGCAGTCTGTGCTGTGTGAGTGTGCAGTCTGTGCTGTGTGAGTGTGCAGTCTGTGCTGTGTGCGTGTGCAGTCAGTGCTGTGTGAGTGTGCAGTCTGTGCTGTGTGAGTGTGCAGTCTGTGCTGTGTGAGTGTGCAGTCTGTGCTGTGTGAGTGTGCAGTCTGTGCTGTGTGAGTGTTCAGTCTGTGCTGTGTGAGTGTGCAGTCTGTGCTGTGTGCGTGTGCAGTCAGTGCTCTGTGAGTGTGCAGTCTGTGCTGTGTGAGTGTGCAGTCAGTGCTGTGTGAGTGTGCAGTCTGTGCTGTGTGAGTGTGCAGTCTGTGCTGTGTGAGTGTGCAGTCTGTGCTGTGTGTGTGTGCAGTCTGTGCTGTGTGAGTGTGCAGTCTGTGCTGTGTGAGTGTGCAGTCTGTGCTGTGTGAGTGTGCAGTCTGTGCTGTGTGCGTGTGCAGTCAGTGCTGTGTGAGTGTGCAGTCTGTGCTGTGTGCGTGTGCAGTCAGTGCTGTGTGAGTGTGCAGTCTGTGCTGTGTGAGTGTGCAGTCAGTGCTGTGTGAGTGTGCAGTCTGTGCTGTGTGAGTGTGCAGTCTGTGCTGTGTGAGTGTGCAGTCAGTGCTGTGTGAGTGTGCAGTCTGTGCTGTGTGAGTGTGCTGTGTGAGTGTGCAGTCTGTGCTGTGTGAGTGTGCAGTCAGTGCTGTGTGAGTGTGCAGTCAGTGCTGTGTGAGTGTGCGGTCAGTGCTGTGTGAGTGTGCAGTCTGTGCTGTGTGAGGATGCAGTCTGTGCTGTGTGAGTGTGCAGTCTGTGCTGTGTGAGTGTGCAGTCAGTGCTGTGTGAGTGTGCAGTCTGTGCTGTGTGAGTGTGCAGTCTGTGCTGTGTGAGTGTGCAGTCTGTGCTGTGTCAGTGTGTAGTCTGTGCTGTGTGAGTGTGCAGTCAGTGCTGTATGAGTGTGCAGTCAGTGCTGTGTGAGTGTGCATTGTGTGCTGTGTGAGTGTGCAGTCTGTGCTGTGTGAGTGTGCATTGTGTGCTGTGTGAGTGTGCAGTCTGTGCTGTGTGAGTGTGCATTGTGTGCTGTGTGAGTGTGCAGTCTGTGCTGTGTGAGTGTGCAGTCTGTGCTGTGTGAGTGTGCAGTCTGTGCTGTGTGAGTGTGCAGTCTGTGCTGTGTGAGTGTGCAGTCTGTGCTGTGTGAGTGTGCAGTCTGTGCTGTGTCAGTGTGTAGTCTGTGCTGTGTGAGTGTGCAGTCTGTGCTGTGTGAGTGTGCAGTCAGTGCTGTATGAGTGTGCAGTCAGTGCTGTGTGAGTGTGCAGTCTGTGCTGTGTGAGTGTGCAGTCTGTGCTGTGTGAGTGTGCAGTCAGTGCTGTGTGAGTGTGCAGTCTGTGCTGTGTGAGTGTGCAGTCGGTGCTGTGTGAGTGTGCAGTCTGTGCTGTGTGAGTGTGCAGTCTGTGCTGTGTGAGTGTGCAGTCTGTGCTGTGTGAGTGTGCAGTCAGTGCTGTGTGAGTGTGCAGTCAGTGCTGTGTGAGTGTGCAGTCAGTGCTGTGTGAGTGTGCAGTCAGTGCTGTGTGAGTGTGCAGTCTGTGCTGTGTGAGTGCGCAGTCGGTGCTGTGTGAGTGTGCAGCCTGTGCTGTATGAGTGTGCAGTCTGTGCTGTGTGAGTGTGCAGTCTGTGCTGTGTGAGTGTGCAGTCTGTGCTGTGTGAGTGTGCGGTCAGTGCTGTGTGAGTGTGCGGTCAGTGCTGTGTGAGTGTGCAGTCTGTGCTGTGTGAGTGTGCAGTCTGTGCTGTGTGAGTGTGCAGTCTGTGCTGTGTGAGTGTGCAGTCTGTGCTGTGTGAGTGTGCAGTCTGTGCTGTGTGAGTGTGCGGTCAGTGCTGTGTGAGTGTGCAGTCTGTGCTGTGTGAGTGTGCAGTCTGTGCTGTGTGAGTGTGCAGTCTGTGCTGTGTGAGTGTGCAGTCAGTGCTGTGTGAGTGTGCAGTCAGTGCTGTGTGAGTGTGCAGTCTGTGCTGTATGAGTGTGCAGTCTGTGCTGTGTGAGTGTGCAGTCTGTGCTGTGTGAGTGTGCAGTCTGTGCTGTGTGAGTGTGCAGTCTGTGCTGTGTGAGTGTGCAGTCGGTGCTGTGTGAGTGTGTAGTCTGTGCTGTGTGAGTGTGCAGTCTGTGCTGTGTGAGTGTGCAGTCTGTGCTGTGTGAGTGTGCAGTCTGTGCTGTGTGAGTGTGCAGTCTGTGCTGTGTGAGTGTGCAGTCTGTGCTGTGTGAGTGTGCAGTCTGTGCTGTGTGAGTGTGCAGTCTGTGCTGTGTGAGTGTGCAATGTGTGCTGTGTGAGTGTGCAGTCTGTGCTGTGTAAGTGTGCAGTCTGTGCTGTGTGAGTGCAGTCTGTGCTGTGTGAGTGTGCAGTCAGTGCTGTGTGAGTGTGCAGTCTGTGCTGTGTGAGTGTGCAGTCTGTGCTGTGTGAGTGTGCAGTCTGTGCTGTGTGAGTGTGCATTGTGTGCTGTGTGAGCGTGCAGTCAGTGCTGTGTGAGTGTGCAGTCTGTGCTGTGTGAGTGTGCTGTGTGAGTGTGCAGTCTGTGCTGTGTGAGTGTGCATTGTGTGCTGTGTGAGTGTGCAGTCAGTGCTGTGTGAGTGTGCAGTCTGTGCTGTGTGAGTGTGCAGTCTGTGCTGTGTGAGTGTGCAGTCTGTGCTGTGAGTGGGCAGTCTGTGCTGTGTGAGTGTGCAGTCTGTGCTGTGTGAGTGTGCAGTCTGTGCTGTGTGAGTGTGCAGTCTGTGCTGTGTGAGTGTGCAGTCTGTGCTGTGTGAGTGTGCAGTCTGTGCTGTGAGAGTGTGCAGTCTGTGCTGTGTGAGTGTGCAGTCTGTGCTGTGTGAGTGTGCAGTCTGTGCTGTGTGAGTGTGCAGTCTGTGCTGTGAGTGTGCAGTCTGTGCTGTGTGAGTGTGCAGTCCGTGCTGTGTGAGTGTGCAGTCAGTGCTGTGTGAGTGTGCAGTCAGTGCTGTGTGAGTGTGCAGTCTGTGCTGTGTGAGTGTGCAGTCTGTGCTGTGTGAGTGTGCTGTGTGAGTGCGCAGTCAGTGCTGTGTGAGTGTGCAGTCTGTGCTGTGTGAGTGTGCAGTCTGTGCTGTGTGAGTGTGCAGTCTGTGCTGTGTGAGTGTGCAGTCAGTGCTGTGCGAGTGTGCAGTCTGTGCTGTGTGAGTGTGCAGTCTGTGCTGTGTGAGTGTGCAGTCAGTGCTGTGTGAGTGTGCAGTCAGTGCTGTGTGAGTGTGCAGTCTGTGCTGTGTGAGTGTGCAGTCAGTGCTGTGTGAGTGTGCAGTCGGTGCTGTGTGGGTGTGCAGTCTGTGCTGTGTGGGTGTGCAGTCGGTGCTGTGTGGGTGTGCAGTCAGTGCTGTGTGAGTGTGCTGTGTGAGTGTGCTGTGTGAGTGTGCAGTCAATGCTGTGTGAGTGTGCAGTCAGTGCTGTGTGAGTGTGCAGTCTGTGCTGTGTGAGTGTGGAGTCAGTGCTGAGTGAGTGTGTAGTCAGTGCTGTGTGAGTGTGCAGTCAGTGCTGTGTGAGTGTGCAGTCAGTGCTGTGTGAGTGTGTAGTCAGTGTTGTGTGAGTGTGCAGTCTGTGCTGTGTGAGTGTGCAGTCCGTGCTGTGTGAGTGTGCAGTCTGTGCTGTGTGAGTGTGCAGTCTGTGCTGTGTGAGTGTGCAGTCAGTGCTGTGTGAGTGTGCAGTCTGTGCTGTGTGAGTGTGCAGTCAGTGCTGTGTGAGTGTGCAGTCTGTGCTGTGTGAGTGTGCAGTCAGTGCTGTGAGTGTGCAGTCTGTGCTGTGTGAGTGTGCAGTCAGTGCTGTGAGTGTGCAGTCTGTGCTGTGTGAGTGTGCAGTCTGTGCTGTGTGAGTGTGCAGTCTGTGCTGTGTGAGTGTGCAGTCTGTGCTGTGTGAGTGTGCAGTCAGTGCTGTGTGAGTGTGCAGTCAGTGCTGTGTGAGTGTGCAGTCTGTGCTGTATGATTGTGCAGTCAGTGCTGTGTGAGTGTGCAGTCTGTGCTGTGTGAGTGCAGTCAGTGCTGTGTGAGTGTGCAGTCTGTGCTGTGTGAGTGTGCAGTCAGTGCTGTGTGAGTGTGCAGTCTGTGCTGTGTGAGTGTGCAGTCTGTGCTGTGTGAGTGTGCAGTCTGTGCTGTGTGAGTGTGCAGTCAGTGCTGTGTGAGTGTGCAGTCTGTGCTGTGTGAGTGTGCAGTCTGTGCTGTGTGAGTGTGCAGTCTGTGCTGTGTGACTGTGCAGTCTGTGCTGTGTGAGTGTGCAGTCAGTGCTGTGTGAGTGTGCAGTCTGTGCGGTGTGAGTGTGCAGTCAGTGCTGTGTGAGTGTGCAGTCTGTGCGGTGTGAGTGTGCAGTCTGTGCTGTGTGAGTGTGCGGTCTGTGCTGTGTGAGTGTGCAGTCTGTGCTGTGTGAGTGTGCGGTCTGTGCTGTGTGAGTGTGCAGTCTGTGCTGTGTGAGTGTGCAGTCTGTGCTGTGTGAGTGTGCAGTCAGTGCTGTGTGAGTGTGCAGTCTGTGCGGTGTGAGTGTGCAGTCTGTGCTGTGTGAGTGTGCAGTCTGTGCTGTGTGAGTGTGCAGTCCGTGCTGTGTGAGTGTGCAGTCAGTGCTGTGTGAGTGTGCAGTCCGTGCTGTGTGAGTGTGCAGTCCGTGCTGTGTGAGTGTGCAGTCTGTGCTGTGTGAGTGTGCAGTCCTTGCTGTGTGAGTGTGCAGTCTGTGCTGTGTGAGAGTGCAGTCAGTGCTGTGTGAGTGTGCTGTCAGTGCTGTGTGAGTGTGCAGTCTGTGCTGTGTGAGTGTGCAGTCAGTGCTGTGTGAGTGTGCAGTCAGTGCTGTGTGAGTGTGCAGTCCGTGCTGTGTGAGTGTGCAGTCAGTGCTGTGTGAGTGTGCAGTCTGTGCTGTGTGAGTGTGCAGTCAGTGCTGTGTGAGTGTGCAGTCAGTGCTGTCTGAGTGTGCAGTCTGTGCTGTGTGAGTGTGCAGTCTGTGCTGTGTGAGTGTGCAGTCTGTGCTGTGTGAGTGTGCAGTCAGTGCAGTGTGAGTGTGCAGTCCGTGCTGTGTGAGTGTGCAGTCCGTGCTGTGAGTGTGCAGTCTGTGCTGTGTGAGTGTGCAGTCAGTGCTGTGTGAGTGTGCAGTCTGTGCTGTGTGAGTGTGCAGTCTGTGCTGTGTGAGTGTGCAGTCTGTGCTGTGTGAGTGTGCAGTCAGTGCTGTGTGAGTGTGCAGTCAGTGCTGTGTGAGTGTGCAGTCTGTGCTGTGTGAGTGTGCAGTCTGTGCTGTGCGAGTGTGCAGTCTGTGCTGTGTGAGTGTGCAGTCTGTGCTGTGTGAGTGTGCAGTCTGTGCTGTGTGAGTGTGCAGTCTGTGCTGTGTGAGTGTGCAGTCAGTGCTGTGTGAGTGTGCAGTCTGTGCTGTGTGAGTGTGCAGTCAGTGCTGTGTGAGTGTGCAGTCTGTGCTGTATGAGTGTGCAGTCTGTGCTGTGTGAGTGTGCAGTCAGTGCTGTGTGAGTGTGCAGTCAGTGCTGTGTGAGTGTGCAGTCAGTGCTGTGTGAGTGTGCAGTCAGTGCTGTGTGAGTGTGCAGTCTGTGCTGTGTGAGTGCAGTCTGTGCTGTGTGAGTGTGCAGTCTGTGCTGTGTGAGTGTGCAGTCAGTGCTGTGTGAGTGTGCAGTCTGTGCTGTATGAGTGTGCAGTCCGTGCTGTGTGAGTGTGCAGTCTGTGCTGTGTGAGTGTGCAGTCTGTGCTGTGTGAGTGTGCAGTCTGTGCTGTGTGAGTGTGCAGTCAGTGCTGTGTGAGTGTGCAGTCAGTGCTGTGTGAGTGTGCAGTCTGTGCTGTGTGAGTGTGCAGTCTGTGCTGTGTGAGTGTGCAGTCAGTGCTGTGTGAGTGTGCAGTCAGTGCTGTGTGAGTGTGCAGTCTGTGCTGTGTGAGTGTGCAGTCAGTGCTGTGTGAGTGTGCAGTCAGTGCTGTGTGAGTGTGCAGTCAGTGCTGTGTGAGTGTGCAGTCAGTGCTGTGTGAGTGTGCAGTCTGTGCTGTGTGAGTGCAGTCTGTGCTGTGTGAGTGTGCAGTCCGTGCTGTGTGAGTGTGCAGTCTGTGCTGTGTGAGTGTGCAGTCCGTGCTGTGTGAGTGTGCAGTCTGTGCTGTGTGAGTGTGCAGTCCGTGCTGTGTGAGTGTGCGGTCAGTGCTGTGTGAGTGTGCAGTCTGTGCTGTGTGAGTGTGCAGTCAGTGCTGTGTGAGTGTGCAGTCTGTGCTGTGTGAGTGTGCAGTCTGTGCTGTATGAGTGTGCAGTCCGTGCTGTGTGAGTGTGCAGTCAGTGCTGTGTGAGTGTGCAGTCAGTGCTGTGTGAGTGTGCGGTCTGTGCTGTGTGAGTGTGCAGTCTGTGCTGTGTGAGTGTGCAGTCAGTGCTGTGTGAGTGTGCGGTCTGTGCTGTGTGAGTGTGCAGTCAGTGCTGTGTGAGTGTGCTGTGTGTGTGTGCAGTCAGTGCTGTGTGAGTGTGCAGTCAGTGCTGTGTGAGTGTGCGGTCTGTGCTGTGTGAGTGTGCAGTCTGTGCTGTGTGAGTGTGCAGTCCGTGCTGTGTGAGTGTGCAGTCAGTGCTGTGTGAGTGTGCAGTCTGTGCTGTGTGAGTGTGCAGTCTGTGCTGTGTGAGTGTGCAGTCAGTGCTGTGTGAGTGTGCAGTCAGTGCTGTGTGAGTGTGCAGTCTGTGCTGTGTGAGTGTGCAGTCTGTGCTGTGTGAGTGTGCAGTCAGTGCTGTGTGAGTGTGCAGTCTGTGCTGTGTGAGTGTGCAGTCTGTGCTGTGTGAGTGTGCAGTCTGTGCTGTGTGAGTGTGCAGTCTGTGCTGTGTGAGTGCAGTCAGTGCTGTGTGAGTGTGCAGTCAGTGCTGTGTGAGTGTGCAGTCTGTGCTGTGTGAGTGTGCAGTCAGTGCTGTGTGAGTGTGCAGTCTGTGCTGTGTGAGTGTGCAGTCTGTGCTGTGTGAGTGCAGTCAGTGCTGTGTGAGTGTGCAGTCTGTGCTGTATGAGTGTGCAGTCACTGCTGTGTGAGTGTGCAGTCTGTGCTGTGTGAGTGTGCAGTCTGTGCTGTGTGAGTGTGCAGTCTGTGCTGTATGAGTGTGCAGTCAGTGCTGTGTGAGTGTGCAGTCTGTGCTGTGTGAGTGCAGTCTGTGCTGTGTGAGTGTGCAGTCTGTGCTGTGTGAGAGTGCAGTCTGTGCTGTGTGAGTGTGCAGTCAGTGCTGTGTGAGTGTGCAGTCTGTGCTGTGTGAGTGTGCAGTCTGTGCTGTGTGAGTGTGCAGTCAGTGCTGTGTGAGTGTGCAGTCTGTGCTGTGTGAGTGTGCAGTCTGTGCTGTGTGAGTGTGCAGTCTGTGCTGTGTGAGTGTGCAGTCAGTGCTGTGTGAGTGTGCAGTCTGTGCTGTATGAGTGTGCAGTCTGTGCTGTATGAGTGTGCAGTCAGTGCTGTGTGAGTGTGCAGTCTGTGCTGTGTGAGTGCAGTCTGTGCTGTGTGAGTGTGCAGTCTGTGCTGTGTGAGAGTGCAGTCTGTGCTGTGTGAGTGTGCAGTCAGTGCTGTGTGAGTGTGCAGTCTGTGCTGTGTGAGTGTGCAGTCTGTGCTGTGTGAGTGTGCATTGTGTGCTGTGTGAGTGTGCAGTCAGTGCTGTGTGAGTGTGCAGTCTGTGCTGTGTGAGTGTGCAGTCTGTGCTGTGTGAGTGTGCAGTCTGTGCTGTGTGAGTGCAGTCTGTGCTGTGTGAGTGTGCATTGTGTGCTGTGTGAGTGCAGTCTGTGCTGTGTGAGTGTGCAGTCTGTGCTGTGTGAGTGTGCAGTCGGTGCTGTGTGAGTGTGCAGTCTGTGCTGTGTGAGTGTGCAGTCAATGCTGTGTGAGTGTGCATTGTGTGCTGTGTGAGTGTGCAGTCAGTGCTGTGTGAGTGTGCAGTCTGTGCTGTGTGAGTGTGCAGTCTGTGCTGTGTGAGTGTGCAGTCTGTGCTGTGTGAGTGCAGTCTGTGCTGTGTGAGTGTGCATTGTGTGCTGTGTGAGTGCAGTCTGTGCTGTGTGAGTGTGCAGTCTGTGCTGTGTGAGTGTGCAGTCGGTGCTGTGTGAGTGTGCAGTCTGTGCTGTGTGAGTGTGCAGTCTGTGCTGTGTGAGTGTGCTGTGTGAGTGTGCAGTCTGTGCTGTGTGAGTGTGCAGTCTGTGCTGTGTGAGTGTGCAGTCGGTGCTGTGTGAGTGTGCAGTCTGTGCTCTGTGAGTGTGCAGTCTGTGCTGTGTGAGTGTGCAGTCAGTGCTGTGTGAGTGTGCAGTCAGTGCTGTGTGAGTGTGCAGTCTGTGCTGTGTGAATGTGCAGTCTGTGCTGTGTGAGTGTGCAGTCAGTGCTGTGTGAGTGTGCAGTCTGTGCTGTGTGAGTGTGCAGTCTGTGCTGTATGAGTGTGCAGTCCGTGCTGTGTGAGTGTGCAGTCTGTGCTGTGTGAGTGTGCAGTCTGTGCTGTGTGAGTGTGCAGTCTGTGCTGTGTGAATGTGCAGTCAGTGCTGTGTGAGTGTGCAGTCAGTGCTGTGTGAGTGTGCAGTCTGTGCTGTGTGAGTGTGCAGTCGGTGCTGTGTGAGTGTGCAGTCAGTGCTGTGTGAGTGTGCAGTCAGTGCTGTGTGAGTGTGCAGTCTGTGCTGTGTGAGTGTGCAGTCTGTGCTGTGTGAGTGTGCAGTCTGTGCTGTGTGAGTGTGCAGTCTGTGCTGTATGAGTGTGCAGTCTGTGCTGTGTGAGTGTGCAGTCTGTGCTGTGTGAGTGTGCAGTCAGTGCTGTGTGAGTGTGCAGTCTGTGCTGTGTGAGAGTGCAGTCTGTGCTGTGTGAGTGTGCAGTCTGTGCTGTGTGAGTGTGCAGTCTGTGCTGTGTGAGTGTGCAGTCAGTGCTGTGTGAGTGTGCAGTCTGTGCTGTGTGAGTGTGCAGTCTGTGCTGTGTGAGTGTGCAGTCAGTGCTGTGTGAGTGTGCAGTCTGTGCTGTGTGAGTGTGCAGTCTGTGCTGTGTGAGTGTGCAGTCAGTGCTGTGTGAGTGTGCAGTCTGTGCTGTGTGAGTGTGCAGTCTGTGCTGTGTGAGTGCGCAGTCTGTGCTGTGTGAGTGCAGTCTGTGCTGTGTGAGTGTGCTGTCAGTGCTGTGTGAGTGTGTAGTCCGTGCTGTGTGAGTGTGCAGTCTGTGCTGTGTGAGTGTGCAGTCAGTGCTGTGTGAGTGTGCAGTCTGTGCTGTGTGAGTGTGCAGTCTGTGCTGTATGAGTGTGCAGTCTGTGCTGTGTGAGTGTGCAGTCTGTGCTGTGTGAGTGTGCAGTCTGTGCTGTATGAGTGTGCAGTCAGTGCTGTGTGAGTGTGCAGTCTGTGCTGTGTGAGTGTGCAGTCAGTGCTGTGTGAGTGTGCAGTCTGTGCTGTGTGAGTGTGCAGTCAATGCTGTGTGAGTGTGCAGTCAGTGCTGTGTGAGTGTGCAGTCAGTGCTGTGTGAGTGTGCAGTCTGTGCTGTGTGAGTGTGCAGTCTGTGCTGTGTGAGTGTGCAGTCAGTGCTGTGTGAGTGTGCAGTCAGTGCTGTGTGAGTGTGCAGTCAATGCTGTGTGAGTGCGCAGTCTGTGCTGTGTGAGTGTGCAGTCAGTGCTGTGTGAGTGTGCAGTCTGTGCTGTGTGAGTGTGCAGTCTGTGCTGTGTGAGTGTGCAGTCAATGCTGTGTGAGTGTGCAGTCAGTGCTGTGTGAGTGTGCAGTCAGTGCTGTGTGAGTGTGCAGTCAGTGCTGTGTGAGTGTGCAGTCAGTGCTGTGTGAGTGTGCAGTCAGTGCTGTGTGAGTGCAGTCAGTGCTGTGTGAGTGCAGTCAGTGCTGTGTGAGTGTGCAGTCAGTGCTGTGTGAGTGTGCAGTCTGTGCTGTGTGAGTGCAGTCAGTGCTGTGTGAGTGCAGTCAGTGCTGTGTGAGTGTGCAGTCTGTGCTGTGTGAGTGTGCAGTCTGTGCTGTGTGAGTGTGCTGTGTGAGTGTGCAGTCTGTGCTGTGTGAGTGTGCTGTGTGAGTGTGCAGTCTGTGCTGTGTGAGTGTGCTGTGTGAGTGTGCAGTCTGTGCTGTGTGAGTGTGCAGTCTGTGCTGTGTGAGTGTGCAGTCTGTGCTGTGTGAGTGTGCAGTCTGTGCTGTGTGAGTGTGCAGTCTGTGCTGTGTGAGTGTGCTGTGTGAGTGTGCAGTCTGTGCTGTGTGAGTGTGCAGTCTGTGCTGTGTGAGTGTGCAGTCTGTGCTGTGTGAGTGTGCAGTCTGTGCTGTGTGAGTGTGCAGTCTGTGCTGTGTGAGTGTGCAGTCTGTGCTGTGTGAGTGTGCAGTCTGTGCTGTGTGAGTGTGCTGTGTGAGTGTGCAGTCTGTGCTGTGTGAGTGTGCAGTCAGTGCTGTGTGAGTGTGCAGCCTGTGCTGTGTGAGTGTGCAGTCTGTGCTGTGTGAGTGTGCAGTCAGTGCAGTGTGAGTGTGCAGTCCGTGCTGTGTGAGTGTGCAGTCTGTGCTGTGTGAGAGTGCAGTCTGTGCTGTGTGAGTGTGCAGTCTGTGCTGTGTGAGTGTGCAGTCTGTGCTGTGTGAGTGCAGTCAGTGCTGTGTGAGTGTGCAGTCTGTGCTGTGTGAGTGTGCAGTCTGTGCTGTGTGAGTGTGCAGTCTGTGCTGTGTGAGTGTGCAGTCAGTGCTGTGTGAGTGTGCAGTCTGTGCTGTGTGAGTGCGCGGTCTGTGCTGTGTGAGTGTGCAGTCAGTGCTGTGTGAGTGTGCAGTCAGTGCTGTGTGAGTGTGCAGTCAGTGCTGTGTGAGTGTGCAGTCAGTGCTGTGTGAGTGTGCAGTCTGTGCTGTGTGAGTGTGCAGTCAGTGCTGTGTGAGTGTGCAGTCTGTGCTGTGTGAGTGTGCAGTCAGTGCTGTGTGAGTGTGCAGTCTGTGCTGTGTGAGTGTGCAGTCAGTGCTGTGTGAGTGTGCAGTCAGTGCTGTGTGAGTGTGCAGTCAGTGCTGTGTGAGTGTGCAGTCTGTGCTGTGTGAGTGTGCAGTCAGTGCTGTGTGAGTGTGCAGTCTGTGCTGTGTGAGTGTGCAGTCAGTGCTGTGTGAGTGTGCAGTCTGTGCTGTGTGAGTGTGCAGTCAGTGCTGTGTGAGTGTGCAGTCTGTGCTGTGTGAGTGTGCAGTCAGTGCTGTGTGAGTGTGCAGTCTGTGCTGTGTGAGTGTGCAGTCAGTGCTGTGTGAGTGTGCAGTCAGTGCTGTGTGAGTGTGCAGTCTGTGCTGTGTGAGTGTGCAGTCAGTGCTGTGTGAGTGTGCAGTCTGTGCTGTGTGAGTGTGCAGTCAGTGCTGTGTGAGTGTGCAGTCAGTGCTGTGTGAGTGTGCAGTCTGTGCTGTGTGAGTGCGCGGTCTGTGCTGTATGAGTGCAGTCAGTGCTGTGTGAGTGCAGTCAGTGCTGTGTGAGTGTGCAGTCAGTGCTGTGTGAGTGTGCGGTCTGTGCTGTGTGAGTGCAGTCTGTGCTGTGTGAGTGTGCGGTCTGTGCTGTGTGAGTGTGCAGTCTGTGCTGTGTGAGTGTGCAGTCTGTGCTGTGTGAGTGTGCAGTCTGTGCTGTATGAGTGTGCAGTCCGTGCTGTGTGAGTGTGCAGTCTGTGCTGTATGAGTGTGCAGTCCGTGCTGTGTGAGTGTGCGGTCTGTGCTGTGTGAGTGTGCAGTCTGTGCTGTGTGAGTGTGCAGTCTGTGCTGTATGAGTGTGCAGTCCGTGCTGTGTGAGTGTGCAGTCAGTGCTGTGTGAGTGTGCAGTCTGTGCTGTATGAGTGTGCAGTCCGTGCTGTGTGAGTGTGCAGTCTGTGCTGTGTGAGTGTGCAGTCTGTGCTGTATGAGTGTGCAGTCCGTGCTGTGTGAGTGTGCAGTCTGTGCTGTGTGAGTGTGCAGTCAATGCTGTGTGTGTGTGCAGTCTGTGCTGTGTGAGTGTGCAGTCTGTGCTGTGTGAGTGTGCAGTCAGTGCTGTGTGAGTGTGCAGTCAATGCTGTGTGTGTGTGCAGTCAGTGCTGTGTGAGTGTGCAGTCTGTGCTGTATGAGTGTGCAGTCTGTGCTGTGTGAGTGTGCAGTCCGTGCTGTGTGAGTGTGCAGTCCGTGCTGTGTGAGTGTGCAGTCAGTGCTGTGTGAGTGTGCAGTCAGTGCTGTGTGAGTGTGCAGTCTGTGCTGTGTGAGTGTGCAGTCCGTGCTGTGTGAGTGTGCAGTCAGTGCTGTGTGAGTGTGCAGTCAGTGCTGTGTGAGTGTGCAGTCTGTGCTGTGTGAGTGTGCAGTCTGTGCTGTGTGAGTGCAGTCTGTGCTGTGAGTGTGCAGTCAGTGCTGTGTGAGTGTGCAGTCAGTGCTGTGTGAGTGTGCAGTCAGTGCTGTGTGAGTGTGCAGTCAGTGCTGTGTGAGTGTGCAGTCTGTGCTGTGTGAGTGTGCAGTCTGTGCTGTGTGAGTGTGCAGTCAGTGCTGTGTGAGTGTGCAGTCTGTGCTGTGTGAGTGTGCAGTCTGTGCTGTGTGAGTGTGCAGTCAGTGCTGTGTGAGTGTGCAGTCTGTGCTGTGTGAGTGTGCAGTCAGTGCTGTGTGAGTGTGCAGTCTGTGCTGTATGAGTGTGCAGTCTGTGCTGTGTGAGTGTGCAGTCAGTGCTGTGTGAGTGTGCAGTCAGTGCTGTGTGAGTGTGCAGTCTGTGCTGTGTGAGTGTGCAGTCAGTGCTGTGTGAGTGTGCAGTCAGTGCTGTGTGAGTGTGCTGTGTGAGTGCGCAGTCTGTGCTGTGTGAGTGCGCAGTCTGTGCTGTGTGAGTGCGCAGTCAGTGCTGTGTGAGTGTGCAGTCTGTGCTGTGTGAGTGTGCAGTCAGTGCTGTGTGAGTGTGCAGTCAGTGCTGTGTGAGTGTGCAGTCTGTGCTGTGTGAGTGTGCAGTCTGTGCTGTATGAGTGTGCAGTCTGTGCTGTGTGAGTGTGCAGTCTGTGCTGTGAGTGTGCAGTCAGTGCTGTGTGAGTGTGCAGTCTGTGCTGTGTGAGTGTGCAGTCCGTGCTGTGTGAGTGTGCAGTCAGTGCTGTGTGAGTGTGCAGTCAGTGCTGTGTGAGTGTGCAGTCTGTGCTGTGTGAGTGTGCAGTCAATGCTGTGTGTGTGTGCTGTGTGAGTGCGCAGTCTGTGCTGTGTGAGTGTGCAGTCAGTGCTGTGTGTGTGTGCTGTGTGAGTGCGCAGTCAGTGCTGTGTGAGTGTGCAGTCTGTGCTGTGTGAGTGTGCAGTCAGTGCTGTGTGTGTGTGCAGTCTGTGCTGTGTGAGTGTGCAGTCAGTGCTGTGTGAGTGTGCAGTCAGTGCTGTGTGAGTGTGCAGTCTGTGCTGTGTGAGTGTGCAGTCAGTGCTGTGTGAGTGTGCAGTCTGTGCTGTGTGAGTGTGCAGTCTGTGCTGTGTGAGTGTGCAGTCTGTGCTGTGTGAGTGTGCAGTCTGTGCTGTGTGAGTGTGCAGTCAGTGCTGTGTGAGTGTGCAGTCTGTGCTGTGTGAGTGTGCAGTCAGTGCTGTGTGTGTGTGCAGTCTGTGCTGTGTGAGTGTGCAGTCCGTGCTGTGTGAGTGTGCAGTCTGTGCTGTGTGAGTGTGCAGTCCGTGCTGTGTGAGTGTGCAGTCTGTGCTGTCGGTGTGTGCAGTCTGTGCTGTGTGAGTGTGCAGTCTGTGCTGTGTGAGTGTGCAGTCAATGCTGTGTGTGTGTGCAGTCTGTGCTGTGTGAGTGTGCAGTCAGTGCTGTGTGAGTGTGCAGTCTGTGCTGTGTGAGTGTGCAGTCAGTGCTGTGTCAGTGTGCAGTCTGTGCTGTGTGAGTGTGCAGTCTGTGCTGTGTGAGTGTGCAGTCTGTGCTGTGTGAGTGTGCAGTCTGTGCTGTGTGAGTGTGCAGTCAGTGCTGTGTGAGTGTGCAGTCTGTGCTGTGTGAGTGTGCAGTCAGTGCTGTGTGAGTGTGCAGTCTGTGCTGTGTGAGTGTGCAGTCAGTGCTGTGTGAGTGTGCAGTCTGTGCTGTGTGAGTGTGCAGTCAGTGCTGTGTGAGTGTGCAGTCTGTGCTGTGTGAGTGTGCAGTCTGTGCTGTGTGAGTGTGCAGTCAGTGCTGTGTGAGTGTGCAGTCTGTGCTGTGTGAGTGCGCAGTCGGTGCTGTGTGAGTGCGCAGTCAGTGCTGTGTGAGTGTGCAGTCTGTGCTGTGTGAGTGTGCAGTCTGTGCTGTGTGAGTGTGCAGTCTGTGCTGTGTGAGTGTGCAGTCTGTGCTGTGTGAGTGTGCAGTCTGTGCTGTGTGAGTGTGCAGTCTGTGCTGTGTGAGTGTGCAGTCAGTGCTGTATGGGTGTGCAGTCAGTGCTGTATGAGTGTGCAGTCCGTGCTGTGTGAGTGTGCAGTCAGTGCTGTGTGAGTGTGCAGTCAGTGCTGTATGGGTGTGCAGTCTGTGCTGTGTGAGTGTGCAGTCTGTGCTGTGTGAGTGTGCAGTCTGTGCTGTGTGAGTGCGCAGTCGGTGCTGTGTGAGTGTGTAGTCTGTGCTGTGTGAGTGTGCAGTCTGTGCTGTGTGAGTGTGCAGTCTGTGCTGTGTGAGTGTGCAGTCAATGCTGTGGGAGTGTGCAGTCTGTGCTGTGTGAGTGTGCAGTCTGTGCTGTGTGAGTGTGCAGTCAGTGCTGTGTGAGTGTGCAGTCAGTGCTGTGTGAGTGTGCAGTCTGTGCTGTGTGAGTGTGCAGTCTGTGCTGTGTGAGTGTGCAGTCAGTGCTGTGTGAGTGTGCAGTCTGTGCTGTGTGAGTGTGCAGTCGGTGCTGTGTGAGTGTGCAGTCTGTGCTGTGTGAGTGTGCAGTCTGTGCTGTGTGAGTGTGCAGTCTGTGCTGTGTGAGTGTGCAGTCAGTGCTGTGAGAGTGTGCAGTCAGTGCTGTGTGAGTGTGCAGTCAGTGCTGTGTGAGTGTGCAGTCTGTGCTGTGTGAGTGCGCAGTCGGTGCTGTGTGAGTGTGCAGCCTGTGCTGTATGAGTGTGCAGTCTGTGCTGTGTGAGTGTGCAGTCTGTGCTGTGTGAGTGTGCAGTCTGTGCTGTGTGAGTGTGCGGTCAGTGCTGTGTGAGTGTGCGGTCAGTGCTGTGTGAGTGTGCAGTCTGTGCTGTGTGAGTGTGCAGTCTGTGCTGTGTGAGTGTGCAGTCTGTGCTGTGTGAGTGTGCAGTCAGTGCTGTGTGAGTGTGCAGTCTGTGCTGTGTGAGTGTGCAGTCAGTGCTGTGTGAGTGTGCAGTCTGTGCTGTGTGAGTGTGCAGTCTGTGCTGTGTGAGTGTGCAGTCTGTGCTGTGTGAGTGTGCAGTCTGTGCTGTCTGAGTGTGCAGTCTGTGCTGTGTGAGTGTGCAGTCTGTGCTGTGTGAGTGTGCAGTCTGTGCTGTGTGAGTGTGCAGTCAGTGCTGTGTGAGTGTGCAGTCTGTGCTGTGTGAGTGTGCAGTCTGTGCTGTGTGAGTGTGCAGTCTGTGCTGTGTGAGTGTGCAGTCTGTGCTGTGTGAGTGTGCAGTCGGTGCTGTGTGAGTGTGCAGTCTGTGCTGTATGAGTGTGCAGTCTGTGCTGTGTGAGTGTGCAGTCTGTGCTGTATGAGTGTGCAGTCTGTGCTGTGTGAGTGTGCAGCCTGTGCTGTATGAGTGTGCAGTCAGTGCTGTGTGTGTGTGCAGTCTGTGCTGTGTGAGTGTGTAGTCTGTGCTGTGTGAGTGTGCGGTCAGTGCCGTGTGAGTGTGCAGTCTGTGCTGTGTGAGTGTGCAGTCTGTGCTGTGTGAGTGTGCAGTCTGTGCCGTGTGAGTGTGCAGTCTGTGCTGTGTGAGTGTGCAGTCAGTGCTGTGTGAGTGTGCAGTCTGTGCTGTGTGAGTGTGCAGTCAGTGCTGTGTGAGTGTGCAGTCTGTGCTGTGTGAGTGTGCTGTGTGAGTGTGCAGTCAGTGCTGTGTGAGTGTGCTGTGTGAGTGTGCAGTCCGTGCTGTGTGAGTGTGCTGTGTGAGTGTGCAGTCCGTGCTGTGTGAGTGTGCAGTCCGTGCTGTGTGAGTGTGCAGTCTGTGCTGTGTGAGTGTGCAGTCTGTGCTGTGTGAGTGTGCAGTCTGTGCTGTGTGAGTGTGCAGTCCGTGCTGTGTGAGTGTGCAGTCAGTGCTGTGTGACTGTGCAGTCTGTGCTGTGTGAGTGTGCAGTCTGTGCTGTGTGAGTGTGCAGTCTGTGCTGGGTGAGTGTGCAGTCTGTGCTGTGTGAGTGTGCAGTCAGTGCTGTGTGAGTGTGCAGTCTGTGCTGTGTGAGTGTGCAGTCAGTGCTGTGTGAGTGTGTAGTCTGTGCTGTGTGAGTGTGCAGTCTGTGCTGTGTGAGTGTGCAGTCTGTGCTGTGTGAGTGTGCAGTCTGTGCTGTGTGAGTGTGCAGTCTGTGCTGTGTGAGTGTGCAGTCTGTGCTGTGTGAGTGTGCAGTCAGTGCTGTGTGAGTGTGCAGTCTGTGCTGTGTGAGTGTGCAGTCAGTGCTGTGTGAGTGTGCAGTCTGTGCTGTGTGAGTGTGCAGTCAGTGCTGTGTGAGTGAGCAGTCAGTGCTGTGTGAGTGTGCAGTCAGTGCTGTGTGAGTGTGCAGTCTGTGCTGTGTGAGTGTGCAGTCAGTGCTGTGTGAGTGTGCAGTCTGTGCTGTGTGAGTGTGCAGTCTGTGCTGTGTGAGTGTGCAGTCTGTGCTGTGTGAGTGTGCAGTCTGTGCTGTGTGAGTGTGCAGTCAGTGCTGTGTGAGTGTGCAGTCAGTGCTGTGTGAGTGTGCAGTCAGTGCTGTGTGAGTGTGCAGTCTGTGCTGTGTGAGTGTGCAGTCAGTGCTGTGTGAGTGTGCAGTCTGTGCTGTGTGAGTGTGCAGTCTGTGCTGTGTGAGTGTGCAGTCAGTGCTGTGTGAGTGTGCAGTCAGTGCTGTGTGAGTGTGCAGTCTGTGCTGTGTGAGTGTGCAGTCAATGCTGTGTGAGTGTGCAGTCTGTGCTGTGTGAGTGTGCAGTCTGTGCTGTGTGAGTGTGCTGTGTGAGTGTGCAGTCAGTGCTGTGTGAGTGTGCAGTCAGTGCTGTGTGAGTGTGCAGTCTGTGCTGTGTGAGTGTGCAGTCAATGCTGTGTGAGTGTGCAGTCTGTGCTGTGTGAGTGTGCAGTCTGTGCTGTGTGAGTGTGCAGTCTGTGCTGTGTGAGTGTGCAGTCAGTGCTGTGTGAGTGTGCAGTCAGTGCTGTGTGAGTGTGCAGTCAGTGCTGTGTGAGTGTGCAGTCAGTGCTGTGTGAGTGTGCAGTCAGTGCTGTATGAGTGTGCAGTCTGTGCTGTGTGAGTGTGCAGTCAGTGCTGTGTGAGTGTGCAGTCTGTGCTGTGTGAGTGTGCAGTCTGTGCTGTGTGAGTGTGCAGTCTGTGCTGTGTGAGTGTGCAGTCTGTGCTGTGTGAGTGTGCAGTCTGTGCTGTGTGAGTGTGCAGTCAGTGCTGTGTGAGTGTGCAGTCTGTGCTGTGTGAGTGTGCAGTCTGTGCTGTGTGAGTGTGCAGTCAGTGCTGTGTGAGTGTGCAGTCTGTGCTGTGTGAGTGTGCAGTCTGTGCTGTATGAGTGTGCAGCCTGTGCTGTGTGAGTGTGCAGTCTGTGCTGTATGAGTGTGCAGTCAGTGCTGTGTGAGTGTGCAGTCTGTGCTGTGTGAGTGTGCAGTCTGTGCTGTGTGAGTGTGCAGTCTGTGCTGTGTGAGTGTGCTGTGTGAGTGTGCAGTCTGTGCTGTGTGAGTGTGCAGTCGGTGCTGTGTGAGTGTGCAGTCTGTGCTGTGTGAGTGTGCAGTCTGTGCTGTGTGAGTGTGCAGTCAGTGCTGTGTGAGTGTGCAGTCTGTGCTGTGTGAGTGTGCAGTCTGTGCTGTGTGAGTGTGCAGTCTGTGCTGTGTGAGTGTGCAGTCTGTGCTGTGTGAGTGTGCATTGTGTGCTGTGTGAGCGTGCAGTCAGTGCTGTGTGAGTGTGCTGTGTGAGTGTGCAGTCTGTGCTGTGTGAGTGTGCAGTCTGTGCTGTGTGAGTGTGCTGTGTGAGTGTGCAGTCTGTGCTGTGTGAGTGTGCAGTCTGTGCTGTGTGAGTGTGCAGTCGGTGCTGTGTGAGTGTGCAGTCTGTGCTGTGTGAGTGTGCAGTCGGTGCTGTGTGAGTGTGCAGTCTGTGCTGTGTGAGTGTGCAGTCTGTGCTGTGTGAGAGTGCAGTCTGTGCTGTGTGAGTGTGCAGTCAGTGCTGTGTGAGTGTGCAGTCAGTGCTGTGTGAGTGTGCAGTCTGTGCTGTGTGAGTGTGCAGTCTGTGCTGTGTGAGTGTGCAGTCTGTGCTGTGTGAGTGCAGTCGGTGCTGTGTGAGTGTGCAGTCAGTGCTGTGTGAGTGTGCAGTCTGTGCTGTGTGAGTGTGCAGTCGGTGCTGTGTGAGTGTGCAGTCTGTGCTGTGTGAGTGCAGTCGGTGCTGTGTGAGTGTGCAGTCAGTGCTGTGTGAGTGTGCAGCCTGTGCTGTGTGAGTGTGCAGTCGGTGCTGTGTGAGTGTGCAGTCTGTGCTGTGTGAGTGTGCTGTGTGAGTGTGCAGTCTGTGCTGTGTGAGTGTGCAGTCTGTGCTGTGTGAGTGTGCAGTCAGTGCTGTGTGAGTGTGCAGTCTGTGCTGTGTGAGAGTGCAGTCTGTGCTGTGTGAGTGTGCAGTCTGTGCTGTGTGAGTGTGCAGTCTGTGCTGTGTGAGTGTGCAGTCTGTGCTGTGTGAGTGTGCAGTCTGTGCTGTGTGAGTGTGCAGTCTGTGCTGTGCGAGTGTGCAGTCAGTGCTGTGTGAGTGTGCAGTCTGTGCTGTGTGAGTGTGCAGTCAATGCTGTGTGAGTGTGCAGTCAGTGCTGTGTGAGTGTGCAGTCTGTGCTGTGTGAGTGTGCAGTCTGTGCTGTGTGAGTGTGCAGTCTGTGCTGTGAGTGTGCAGTCTGTGCTGTGTGAGTGTGCAGTCTGTGCTGTGTGAGTGTGCAGTCTGTGCTGTGTGAGTGTGCAGTCTGTGCTGTGTGAGAGTGCAGTCTGTGCTGTGTGAGTGTGCAGTCTGTGCTGTGAGAGTGTGCAGTCTGTGCTGTGTGAGTGTGCAGTCTGTGCTGTGTGAGTGTGCAGTCTGTGCTGTGTGAGTGTGCAGTCTGTGCTGTGAGTGTGCAGTCTGTGCTGTGTGAGTGTGCAGTCCGTGCTGTGTGAGTGTGCAGTCTGTGCTGTGTGAGTGTGCAGTCAGTGCTGTGTGAGTGTGCAGTCTGTGCTGTGTGAGTGTGCAGTCTGTGCTGTGTGAGTGTGCAGTCAATGCTGTGTGAGTGTGCAGTCAGTGCTGTGTGAGTGTGCAGTCTGTGCTGTGTGAGTGTGCAGTCGGTGCTGTGTGGGTGTGCAGTCTGTGCTGTGTGAGTGTGCAGTCTGTGCTGTGTGAGTGTGCAGTCAGTGCTGTGTGAGTGTGCAGTCAGTGCTGTGTGAGTGTGCAGTCTGTGCTGTGTGAGTGTGCAGTCAGTGCTGTGTGAGTGTGCAGTCGGTGCTGTGTGGGTGTGCAGTCTGTGCTGTGTGGGTGTGCAGTCGGTGCTGTGTGGGTGTGCAGTCAGTGCTGTGTGAGTGTGCAGTCTGTGCTGTGTGAGTGTGGAGTCTGTGCTGTGTGAGTGTGCAGTCAGTGCTGTGTGAGTGTGCAGTCTGTGCTGTGTGAGTGTGCAGTCAGTGCTGTGTGAGTGTGCAGTCGGTGCTGTGTGGGTGTGCAGTCTGTGCTGTGTGGGTGTGCAGTCGGTGCTGTGTTGGTGTGCAGTCAGTGCTGTGTGAGTGTGCAGTCAGTGCTGTGTGAGTGTGCAGTCTGTGCTGTGTGAGTGTGCAGTCTGTGCTGTGTGAGTGTGCAGTCTGTGCTGTGTGAGTGTGCAGTCAGTGCTGTGTGAGTGTGCAGTCTGTGCTGTGTGAGTGTGCAGTCTGTGCTGTGTGAGTGTGCAGTCTGTGCTGTGTGAGTGTGCAGTCTGTGCTGTGTGAGTGTGCAGTCGGTGCTGTGTGGGTGTGCAGTCTGTGCTGTGTGAGTGTGCAGTCTGTGCTGTGTGAGTGTGCAGTCAGTGCTGTGTGAGTGTGCAGTCTGTGCTGTGTGAGTGTGCAGTCAGTGCTGTGTGAGTGTGCAGTCAGTGCTGTGTGAGTGTGCAGTCTGTGCTGTGTGAGTGTGCAGTCAGTGCTGTGTGAGTGTGCAGTCAGTGCTGTGTGAGTGTGCAGTCTGTGCTGTGTGAGTGTGCAGTCAGTGCTGTGTGAGTGTGCAGTCTGTGCTGTGTGAGTGTGCAGTCTGTGCTGTGTGAGTGTGCAGTCTGTGCTGTGTGAGTGTGCAGTCTGTGCTGTGTGAGTGTGCAGTCAGTGCTGTGTGAGTGTGCAGTCTGTGCTGTGTGAGTGTGCAGTCTGTGCTGTGTGAGTGTGCAGTCTGTGCTGTGTGAGTGTGCAGTCAGTGCTGTGTGAGTGTGCAGTCTGTGCTGTGTGAGTGTGCAGTCAGTGCTGTATGAGTGTGCGGTCAGTGCTGTATGAGTGTGCAGTCTGTGCTGTGTGAGTGTGCAGTCAGTGCTGTGTGAGTGTGCAGTCTGTGCTGTGTGAGTGTGCGATCTGTGCTGTGTGAGTGTGCAGTCTGTGCTGTGTGAGTGTGCAGTCAGTGCTGTGTGAGTGTGCAGTCAGTGCTGTATGAGTGTGCAGTCAGTGCTGTGTGAGTGTGCAGTCTGTGCTGTGTGAGTGTGCGGTCAGTGCTGTATGAGTGTGCAGTCTGTGCTGTGTGAGTGTGCAGTCTGTGCTGTGTGAGTGTGCAGTCTGTGCTGTGTGAGTGTGCGGTCTGTGCTGTGTGAGTGTGCAGTCAGTGCTGTATGAGTGCAGTCTGTGCTGTGTGAGTGTGCAGTCTGTGCTGTGTGAGTGCGCAGTCTGTGCTGTGTGAGTGTGCAGTCTGTGCTGTGTGAGTGTGCAGTCAGTGCTGTATGAGTGTGCAGTCAGTGCTGTGTGAGTGTGCAGTCAATGCTGTGTGAGTGTGCAGTCTGTGCTGTGTGAGTGTGCAGTCTGTGCTGTGTGAGTGTGCAGTCTGTGCTGTGTGTGTGTGCAGTCTGTGCTGTGTGAGTGTGCAGTCAGTGCTGTATGAGTGTGCAGTCAGTGCTGTGTGAGTGTGCAGTCAATGCTGTGTGAGTGTGCAGTCTGTGCTGTGTGAGTGTGCAGTCTGTGCTGTGTGAGTGTGCAGTCTGTGCTGTGTGTGTGTGCAGTCTGTGCTGTGTGAGTGTGCAGTCAGTGCTGTGTGAGTGTGCAGTCTGTGCTGTGTGAGTGTGCAGTCAGTGCTGTATGAGTGTGCAGTCAGTGCTGTGTGAGTGTGCAGTCAATGCTGTGTGAGTGTGCAGTCTGTGCTGTGTGAGTGTGCAGTCTGTGCTGTGTGAGTGTGCAGTCTGTGCTGTGTGTGTGTGCAGTCTGTGCTGTGTGAGTGTGCAGTCAGTGCTGTGTGAGTGTGCAGTCTGTGCTGTGTGAGTGTGCAGTCAGTGCTGTGTGAGTGTGCAGTCTGTGCTGTGTGAGTGTGCAGTCTGTGCTGTGTGAGTGTGCAGTCTGTGCTGTGTGAGTGTGCAGTCAGTGCTGTGTGAGTGTGCAGTCTGTGCTGTGTGAGTGTGCAGTCAATGCTGTGTGAGTGTGCAGTCTGTGCTGTGTGAGTGTGCGGTCAGTGCTGTGTGAGTGTGCAGTCTGTGCTGTGTGAGTGTGCAGTCTGTGCTGTGTGAGTGTGCGGTCAGTGCTGTGTGAGTGTGCAGTCTGTGCTGTGTGAGTGTGCAGTCAGTGCTGTGTGAGTGTGCAGTCTGTGCTGTGTGAGTGTGCAGTCTGTGCTGTGTGAGTGTGCGGTCAGTGCTGTGTGAGTGTGCAGTCTGTGCTGTGTGAGTGTGCAGTCAGTGCTGTGTGAGTGTGCAGTCAGTGCTGTGTGAGTGTGCAGTCAGTGCTGTGTGAGTGTGCAGTCTGTGCTGTGTGAGTGTGCAGTCTGTGCTGTGTGAGTGTGCAGTCAGTGCTGTGTGAGTGTGCAGTCTGTGCTGTATGAGTGTGCAGTCAGTGCTGTGTGAGTGTGCAGTCTGTGCTGTGTGAGTGTGCAGTCTGTGCTGTGTGAGTGTGCAGTCAGTGCTGTGTGAGTGTGCAGTCTGTGCTGTGTGAGTGTGCAGTCTGTGCTGTGTGAGTGTGCAGTCTGTGCTGTGTGAGTGTGCAGTCTGTGCTGTGTGAGTGTGCAGTCTGTGCTGTGTGAGTGTGCAGTCTGTGCTGTGTGAGTGTGCAGTCAGTGCTGTGAGTGTGCAGTCTGTGCTGTGTGAGAGTGCAGTCTGTGCTGTGTGAGTGTGCAGTCTGTGCTGTGTGAGTGTGCAGTCTGAGCTGTGTGAGTGTGCAGTCTGTGCTGTGTGAGTGTGCAGTCTGTGCTGTGTGAGTGTGCAGTCTGTGCTGTGTGAGTGTGCAGTCTGTGCTGTGTGAGTGTGCAGTCTGTGCTGTGTGAGTGTGCAGTCTGAGCTGTGTGAGTGTGCAGTCTGTGCTGTGTGAGTGTGCAGTCTGTGCTGTGTGAGTGTGCAGTCTGTGCTGTGTGAGTGTGCAGTCTGTGCTGTGTGAGGTGTGCAGTCAGTGCTGTGAGTGTGCAGTCTGTGCTGTGTGAGTGTGCAGTCAGTGCTGTGTGAGTGTGCAGTCAGTGCTGTGTGAGTGTGCAGTCTGTGCTGTGTGAGTGTGCAGTCTGTGCTGTGTGAGTGTGCAGTCTGTGCTGTGTGAGTGTGCAGTCAGTGCTGTGTGTGTGTGCAGTCAGTGCTGTGTGAGTGTGCAGTCTGTGCTGTGTGAGTGTGCAGTCTGTGCTGTGTGAGTGTGCAGTCAGTGCTGTGAGTGTGCAGTCTGTGCTGTGTGAGTGTGCAAGTCTGTGCTGTGTGAGTGTGCAGTCTGTGCTGTGTGAGTGTGCAGTCTCTGCTGTGTGAGTGTGCAGTCTGTGCTGTGTGAGTGTGCAGTCAGTGCTGTGTGAGTGTGCAGTCTCTGCTGTGTGAGTGTGCAGTCTGTGCTGTGTGAGTGTGCAGTCAGTGCTGTGAGTGTGCAGTCTGTGCTGTGTGAGTGTGCAGTCTGTGCTGTGTGAGTGTGCAGTCAGTGCTGTGTGAGTGTGCAGTCAGTGCTGTGTGAGTGTGCAGTCTGTGCTGTGTGAGTGTGCAGTCTGTGCTGTGTGAGTGTGCAGTCAGTGCTGTATGAGTGTGCAGTCAGTGCTGTGTGAGTGTGCAGTCTGTGCTGTATGAGTGTGCAGTCTGTGCTGTGTGAGGGTGCAGTCTGTGCTGTATGAGTGTGCAGTCTGTGCTGTGTGAGTGTGCAGTCAGTGCTGTGTGAGTGTGCAGTCTGTGCTGTGTGAGTGTGCAGTCTGTGCTGTGTGAGTGTGCAGTCTGTGCTGTGTGAGTGTGCAGTCTGTGCTGTGTGAGTGTGCAGTCTGTGCTGTGTGAGTGTGCAGTCTGTGCTGTGTGAGTGTGCAGTCTGTGCTGTGTGAGTGTGCAGTCTGTGCTGTGTGAGTGTGCAGTCTGTGCTGTGTGAGTGTGCAGTCTGTGCTGTGTGAGTGTGCAGTCTGTGCTGTGTGAGTGTGCAGTCTGTGCTGTGTGAGTGTGCAGTCTGTGCTGTGTGAGTGTGCAGTCTGTGCTGTGTGAGTGTGCGGTCAGTGCTGTGTGAGAGTGCGGTCAGTGCTGTGTGAGTGTGCAGTCTGTGCTGTGTGAGTGTGCAGTCAGTGCTGTGTGAGTGTGCAGTCTGTGCTGTGTGAGTGTGCAGTCAGTGCTGTGTGAGTGTGCAGTCAGTGCTGTGTGAGTGTGCAGTCTGTGCTGTGTGAGTGTGCAGTCTGTGCTGTGTGAGTGTGCAGTCTGTGCTGTGTGAATGTGCAGTCTGTGCTGTGTGAGTGTGCAGTCAGTGCTGTGTGAGTGTGCAGTCTGTGCTGTGTGAGTGTGCAGTCTGTGCTGTGTGAATGTGCAGTCTGTGCTGTGTGAGTGTGCAGTCAGTGCTGTGTGAGTGTGCAGTCTGTGCTGTGTGAGTGTGCTGTGTGAGTGTGCAGTCTGTGCTGTGTGAGTGTGCAGTCAGTGCTGTGTGAGTGTGCAGTCTGTGCTGTGTGAATGTGCAGTCTGTGCTGTGTGAGTGTGCAGTCAGTGCTGTGTGAGTGTGCAGTCTGTGCTGTGTGAGTGTGCAGTCTGTGCTGTGTGAGTGTGCTGTGTGAGTGTGCAGTCTGTGCTGTGTGAGTGTGCAGTCAGTGCTGTGTGAGTGTGCAGTCTGTGCTGTGTGAATGTGCAGTCTGTGCTGTGTGAGTGTGCAGTCTGTGCTGTGTGAGTGTGCTGTGTGAGTGTGCAGTCTGTGCTGTGTGAGTGTGCAGTCAGTGCTGTGTGAGTGTGCAGTCTGTGCTGTGTGAATGTGCAGTCTGTGCTGTGTGAGTGTGCAGTCAGTGCTGTGTGAGTGTGCAGTCTGTGCTGTGTGAGTGTGCAGTCTGTGCTGTGTGAGTGTGCAGTCTGTGCTGTGTGAGTGTGCTGTGTGAGTGTGCAGTCTGTGCTGTGTGAGTGTGCAGTCAGTGCTGTGTGAGTGTGCAGTCTGTGCTGTGTGAATGTGCAGTCTGTGCTGTGTGAGTGTGCAGTCAGTGCTGTGTGAGTGTGCAGTCTGTGCTGTGTGAGTGTGCAGTCTGTGCTGTGTGAGTGTGCAGTCTGTGCTGTGTGAATGTGCAGTCTGTGCTGTGTGAGTGTGCAGTCTGTGCTGTGTGAGTGTGCAGTCTGTGCTGTGTGAGTGTGCAGTCTGTGCTGTGTGAATGTGCAGTCTGTGCTGTGTGAGTGTGCAGTCTGTGCTGTGTGAGTGTGCGGTGTGAGTGTGCAGTCAGTGCTGTGTGAGTGTGCAGTCAGTGCTGTGTGAGTGTGCAGTCTGTGCTGTGTGAGTGTGCAGTCTGTGCTGTGTGAGTGTGCAGTCTGTGCTGTGTGAATGTGCAGTCTGTGCTGTGTGAGTGTGCAGTCAGTGCTGTGTGAGTGTGCAGTCAGTGCTGTGTGAGTGTGCAGTCTGTGCTGTGTGAGTGTGCAGTCTGTGCTGTGTGAGTGTGCAGTCTGTGCTGTGTGAATGTGCTGTGTGAGTGTGCAGTCTGTGCTGTGAGTGTGCAGTCTGTGCTGTGTGAGTGTGCAGTCTGTGCTGTGTGATTGTGCAGTCTGTGCTGTGTGAGTGTGCAGTCTGTGCTGTGTGAGTGTGCTGTGTGAGTGTGCAGTCTGTGCTGTGAGTGTGCAGTCTGTGCTGTGTGAGTGTGCAGTCTGTGCTGTGTGATTGTGCAGTCTGTGCTGTGTGAGTGTGCAGTCTGTGCTGTGTGAGTGTGCTGTATGAGTGTGCAGTCTGTGCTGTGAGTGTGCAGTCAGTGCTGTGTGAGTGTGCAGTCTGTGCTGTGTGAGTGTGCAGTCTGTGCTGTGTGAGTGTGCAGTCTGTGCTGTGTGAGTGTGCAGTCTGTGCTGTGTGATTGTGCAGTCTGTGCTGTGTGAGTGTGCAGTCTGTGCTGTGTGAGTGTGCTGTATGAGTGTGCAGTCTGTGCTGTGAGTGTGCAGTCAGTGCTGTGTGAGTGTGCAGTCTGTGCTGTGTGAGTGTGCAGTCAGTGCTGTGTGAGTGTGCAGTCTGTGCTGTGTGAGTGTGCAGTCTGTGCTGTGTGAGTGTGCAGTCTGTGCTGTGTGAGTGTGCAGTCAGTGCTGTGTGAGTGTGCAGTCTGTGCTGTGTGAGTGTGCAGTCTGTGCTGTGTGAGTGTGCAGTCTGTGCTGTGTGAGTGTGCAGTCTGTGCTGTGTGAGTGTGCAGTCAGTGCTGTGTGAGTGTGCAGTCTGTGCTGTGTGAGTGTGCAGTCTGTGCTGTGTGAGAGTGCAGTCTGTGCTGTATGAGTGTGCAGTCAGTGCTGTATGAGTGTGCAGTCAGTGCTGTGTGAGTGTGCAGTCTGTGCTGTGTGAGTGTGCAGTCTGTGCTGTGTGAGTGTGCAGTCTGTGCTGTGTGAGTGTGCAGTCTGTGCTGTGTGAGTGTGCAGTCTGTGCTGTGTGAGTGTGCAGTCAGTGCTGTGTGAGTGCAGTCAGTGCTGTGTGAATGTGCAGTCAGTGCTGTGTGAGTGTGCAGTCTGTGCTGTGTGAGTGTGCAGTCAGTGCTGTGTGAGTGTGCAGTCAGTGCTGTGAGTGTGCAGTCAGTGCTGTGTGAGTGTGCAGTCTGTGCTGTGTGAGAGTGCAGTCTGTGCTGTGTGAGTGTGCAGTCAGTGCTGTGTGAGTGTGCAGTCAGTGCTGTGTGAGTGTGCAGTCTGTGCTGTGTGAGTGTGCAGTCAGTGCTGTGTGAGTGTGCAGTCTGTGCTGTGTGAGTGTGCAGTCTGTGCTGTGTGAGTGTGCAGTCTGTGCTGTGTGAGTGTGCAGTCTGTGCTGTGTGAGTGTGCAGTCAGTGCTGTGTGAGTGCAGTCAGTGCTGTGTGAATGTGCAGTCAGTGCTGTGTGAGTGTGCAGTCTGTGCTGTGTGAGTGTGCAGTCAGTGCTGTGTGAGTGTGCAGTCAGTGCTGTGAGTGTGCAGTCAGTGCTGTGTGAGTGTGCAGTCTGTGCTGTGTGAGAGTGCAGTCTGTGCTGTGTGAGTGTGCAGTCAGTGCTGTGTGAGTGTGCAGTCAGTGCTGTGTGAGTGTGCAGTCTGTGCTGTGTGAGTGTGCAGTCTGTGCTGTGTGAGTGTGCAGTCAGTGCTGTGTGAGTGTGCAGTCAGTGCTGTGAGTGTGCAGTCAGTGCTGTGTGAGTGTGCAGTCTGTGCTGTGTGAGAGTGCAGTCTGTGCTGTGTGAGTGTGCAGTCAGTGCTGTGTGAGTGTGCAGTCTGTGCTGTGTGAGAGTGCAGTCTGTGCTGTGTGAGTGTGCAGTCTGTGCTGTGTGAGTGTGCAGTCTGTGCTGTGTGAGTGTGCAGTCTGTGCTGTGTGAGTGTGCAGTCAGTGCTGTGTGAGTGTGCAGTCAGTGCTGTGTGAGTGTGCAGTCTGTGCTGTGTGAGTGTGCAGTCAGTGCTGTGTGATTGTGCAGTCTGTGCTGTGTGAGTGTGCAGTCAGTGCTGTGTGAGTGTGCAGTCAGTGCTGTGTGAGTGCAGTCAGTGCTGTGTGAGTGTGCAGTCTGTGCTGTATGGGTGTGCAGTCAGTGCTGTGTGAGTGTGCAGTCTGTGCTGTGTGAGTGTGCAGTCTGTGCTGTGTGAGTGTGCAGTCAGTGCTGTGTGAGTGTGCAGTCTGTGCTGTGTGAGAGTGCAGTCTGTGCTGTGTGAGTGTGCAGTCAGTGCTGTGTGAGTGCAGTCAGTGCTGTGTGATTGTGCAGTCTGTGCTGTGTGAGTGTGCAGTCTGTGCTGTGTGAGTGTGCAGTCAGTGCTGTGTGAGTGTGCAGTCTGTGCTGTGTGAGTGTGCAGTCTGTGCTGTGTGAGAGTGCAGTCTGTGCTGTGTGAGAGTGCAGTCTGTGCTGCGTGAGTGTGCAGTCGGTGCTGTGTGAGTGTGCAGTCTGTGCTGTGTGAGTGTGCAGTCTGTGCTGTGTGAGTGTGCAGTCTGTGCTGTGTGAGTGTGCAGTCTGTGCTGTGTGAGTGTGCAGTCTGTGCTGTGTGAGTGTGCAGTCAGTGCTGTGTGAGTGTGCAGTCAGTGCTGTGTGAGTGTGCAGTCAGTGCTGTGTGAGTGTGCAGTCTGTGCTGTGAGTGTGCAGTCTGTGCTGTGTGAGTGTGCAGTCAGTGCTGTGTGAGTGTGCAGTCTGTGCTGTGTGAGTGTGCAGTCTGTGCTGTGTGAGTGTGCAGTCTGTGCTGTGTGAGTGTGCAGTCTGTGCTGTGTGAGTGTGCAGTCTGTGCTGTGTGAGTGTGCAGTCTGTGCTGTGTGAGAGTGCAGTCTGTGCTGTGTGAGTGTGCAGTCAGTGCTGTGTGAGTGTGCAGTCTGTGCTGTGTGAGAGTGCAGTCAATGCTGTGTGAGTGTGCAGTCTGTGCTGTGTGAGTGTGCAGTCTGTGCTGTGTGAGTGTGCAGTCTGTGCTGTGTGAGAGTGCAGTCTGTGCTGTGTGAGAGTGCAGTCTGTGCTGTGTGAGAGTGCAGTCAGTGCTGTGAGAGTGTGCAGTCAATGCTGTGTGAGTGTGCAGTCTGTGCTGTGTGAGTGTGCAGTCAGTGCTGTGAGTGTGCAGTCTGTGCTGTGTGAGTGTGCAGTCCGTGCTGTGTGAGTGTGCAGTCAGTGCTGTGAGTGTGCAGTCTGTGCTGTGTGAGTGTGCAGTCCGTGCTGTGTGAGTGTGCAGTCAGTGCTGTGAGTGTGCAGTCTGTGCTGTGTGAGTGTGCAGTCCGTGCTGTGAGAGTGTGCAGTCAGTGCTGTGTGAGTGTGCAGTCTGTGCTGTGTGAGTGTGCAGTCAGTGCTGTGTGAGTGTGCAGTCAGTGCTGTGAGTGTGCAGTCTGTGCTGTGTGAGTGTGCAGTCCGTGCTGTGTGAGTGTGCAGTCAGTGCTGTGAGTGTGCAGTCTGTGCTGTGTGAGTGTGCAGTCCGTGCTGTGAGAGTGTGCAGTCAGTGCTGTGTGAGTGTGCAGTCTGTGCTGTGTGAGTGTGCAGTCAGTGCTGTGTGAGTGTGCAGTCTGTGCTGTATGAGTGTGCAGTCAGTGCTGTGTGAGTGTGCAGTCTGTGCTGTGTGAGTGTGCAGTCTGTGCTGTGTGAGTGTGCAGTCTGTGCTGTGTGAGTGTGCAGTCAGTGCTGTGTGAGTGTGCAGTCTGTGCTGTATGAGTGTGCAGTCAGTGCTGTGTGAGTGTGCAGTCTGTGCTGTGTGAGTGTGCAGTCTGTGCTGTGTGAGTGTGCAGTCAGTGCTGTATGGGTGTGCAGTCAGTGCTGTGTGAGTGTGCAGTCTGTGCTGTGTGAGTGCAGTCTGTGCTGTGTGAGTGTGCAGTCTGTGCTGTGTGAGTGTGCAGTCTGTGCTGTGTGAGTGTGCAGTCTGTGCTGTGTGAGTGTGCAGTCTGTGCTGTGTGAGTGCAGTCTGTGCTGTGTGAGTGTGCAGTCTGTGCTGTGTGAGTGTGCAGTCAGTGCTGTGTGAGTGTGCAGTCTGTGCTGTGTGAGAGTGCAGTCTGTGCTGTGTGAGAGTGCAGTCTGTGCTGTGTGAGTGTGCAGTCAGTGCTGTGAGTGTGCAGTCAGTGCTGTGTGAGTGTGCAGTCTGTGCTGTGTGAGTGTGCAGTCAGTGCTGTGTGAGTGTGCAGTCTGTGCTGTATGAGTGTGCAGTCAGTGCTGTGTGAGTGTGCAGTCTGTGCTGTGTGAGTGTGCAGTCTGTGCTGTGTGAGTGTGCAGTCTGTGCTGTGTGAGTGTGCAGTCAGTGCTGTGTGAGTGTGCAGTCTGTGCTGTATGAGTGTGCAGTCAGTGCTGTGTGAGTGTGCAGTCTGTGCTGTGTGAGTGTGCAGTCTGTGCTGTGTGAGTGTGCAGTCAGTGCTGTATGGGTGTGCAGTCAGTGCTGTGTGAGTGTGCAGTCTGTGCTGTGTGAGTGTGCAGTCTGTGCTGTGTGAGTGTGCAGTCTGTGC